>NC_140593.1:753011859-753611859 GCF_964204655.1 Triturus cristatus | reverse complement strand
CCGCCATGAGCCCCTCCTGTCCCTCCACCCGTTCAGGTCTTTCCCTTTCCACGTCTCAGAGTTGTTGTTCTGCCCTTTGAACCTCTTGCAACAGGGTTCTGCGGACCCCAACCGCTTCTCCTATACAACGACCTCTTATCACTACTTTAAAAGCATCCCACTCATTATGAATGCTAGCGGTCGTGTTAGTGTTGGTCTGGAAGTACTCCTCGATGGCAGTGCCTATTGTAGTTCGAAAGACCTGGTCTTCCAACGTCTCCGGTCTAAGGCGCCAACTGGGAATAGCGGACCGAACTCGCAGCCAATTCAGGGACACCAGTAGGGGATTATTATTTGATATCGTCCTGGCTAAATATTCACTCGGGGTGAAGCCTCCATGCACATCTGGGGAACAAAGGATGGAGTCCAGCCTAACATGTAGCTCATGTAAAGCCGAGAAATAAGAATAGTCCCGCTCCCCTGGGTGATGTGCTCTCCAAGTGTCTATCAGCCCCCAGTGCCGCTGCCAGTCACGACGAGCTTCTGCTGTTCTATGCGTGGAGGCGTCAGGGAGGGGAGGATGAGACCGATCCAGGGTCACATCAGTGACACAGTTAAAGTCCCCCCCAACAGCACAGAACCAGTCAGGACCCGCACCAGCTTCTGAGATAGCTGTGTAAAGAAAGCCGGCTGATCTACATTAGGGGCGTATATACTTGCCAGAGTGATATCCCGGCCATCCAGATGCCCCACCACTACCACAAAGCGCCTCTCAGGGTCAATTATCTGTCGTACACATTGAAAGGGAACCCCCGCCCGCACCCATACCAATGTCCCTCGCGCAAAGGCCGGGTACGTAGTGTGGAATACCTGTATGTTGTTCCGATTCGGACGGCTGCAGAACCTCGTATCTCTTGCTCCTGGACACTCTCCCCATTTTCCAAGGTAGAGTTGGAAGAACAGTGGTGCGTGCGGAAAGGTCGTGGGCCCCGCCCTTACCAGTCAAGTATGGGGTCGCTTCGTACTCCCGTGGGCGCGGTGGCACCTCAGCCCACGCACAAAGTGCCTGACAGCACCTGGGCCTAACGTCTCCAGCCAGGAGTCACCCCTGAAAGTTGCCCCGGCTTTTCTCAGCGGCTTGCCGGACGGTCCATCTATGAGCAGGAGGGCTCGCCCTCGTAACGGTGCAGGAAATAGAAAGACCCGCAGTACTATCGCTGTGGCCCTCCGGCGCAGCAGGTCCTGGGCTTTAGATCCCCCCGGGGCCATGAGGACGCCCGCAGCGACTCCGCCTCAGGCGAGGGGATGGGCCTGCACCGCCACGGATGGCAAACCTCACTTCCCCCACTGCAAGGCGGTCCCCAGCGCCAGCACGACCGAGCCGTGAGCAACGACCTCGCTCCCTGGTCAAGTCTCCATGCCACTCGACTTGGGCAAGCAAGGCGCCCGCCAGCACTCACCAGGGGGAGCCTGCACTCTCCGCTCACCACACCCTGGAATCGCAGTCCTCCTCAGATGCCTCCAGCCACAGTCTACTCACGCCCTCTTCTTCTCAGGTTCTCCGGGGGTCCATGGCAGTCGCGGCAATCGCCAGACCCTCCAGGCGCCGCATCCGTCCGCGAGCCGTGGGATCCCCAGGCCCGCGGACCTCAGAGGTACCGGCCACAAGCCCAGAGCAGGCGGATGTCGCCACAATCTGCCGCCGCAACCGGACGGGGCGCCCTGTGTCTTTAGTCTGCGCCGGCGGGCTCCGTGTGCAGGATAGGCGGCCAGGATGCGGGTAGGCTTACTTCAGGAAAGGCGGTGTCCCTCCATCCGCCATTTTAGGGTCAGGCAGCCTCGGTCAGTACATCCGCCGAGGCGAGCCCGTCCTCGCCGCCCCGCAGCCTCACCGTCCCGAGGGCTTCCAGGTCGGGTCTCACCTCCAAGCAGCCAGGCCACGACAGCCAGCAGTCGCGCCAGGGGCACCCAGACTCCCTAAAGGCTGGCGTCACCCTCTCCAAGCACAGCCGCCATTTTGGGTCCCGCTTCGGCGAGGAGCAGCTCGCAGAAAGTATTTGGATTCCTCCTGTGATCAGCGCCTCTCACGCCTCAGAAAGTTTAGCCAGGGGAGCACCCGGTATTCTGCTCCAGTTTACAGTGTCGGGGGCTTCCGTATCTCATCAGGATAAACTTCGGCGGAGGGCAGCCACGGAGGACCTCCGAGGTCGGCTGCTGTCTACATCGGCGCCAAGCCACGCCCCCTCCCTCCACCATCTCTGATGACAATGCCATTTGTAAATCAAGAGACAGGTCAGATGTCTGATAAGAGACTAAAAGAATGAAGAGGTTGTGAGGGTTGAGATTCTATTTCACTACAATTCAAATTACTTGCATGGCACACTTGAATTGCCAAAGCTAGTGATAGCAAGCAGAGAAGACTTACTCCAGGATGCGCTTGAGAGATAGCTATTAAGATATAGAATAACACAATATTACCAAATCTATTCCCCTCGTAATGTTTAGGGGATAACTTTGGAGGGCATAACCTCTTAAAATAACACCACAGCTCACAGCTCACAGTCCACACCATTTGCATGCTTCATTCCCCCTATGCCCACCTTAGACCCTGTTCTTCCCCCCCCCCTACTGGCATTATTGCAGACCTTGGTCACACCTCAAACCTTACCTTTTGGCCACTGGTAAAATGGTTGCAACTAACCATACCCTATGCAATAGATATATCATCTTTTTAGCAAGTGTTGTGCCCCTGTTTATCAATGAAATAAAATAAAATTAAAGTTTTATAAAGCACATGTATGCTGAGGCATCTTAGAGCTAGAGCTGTCATAATCTGAGAAAGGAGGCACACGGAGGTCAACAGTTGGTTGCGAACTGCCAAGTTTTCAGCACCTTTATGAACAGTTGTCTGTTTGTTTGGCTCCTCAGAATAAATGGCAGAGTGTTCCAAAGTTTAGGGCCCAGATGAAGAAGGCTTCAGCCTCCCCATTTCATCGTATTCACCCTGGGAATGACCAGCAAAGAGGCAGTAGATGATCTGCGTTGTGGGACATGCCATCTAATGCGATTACTGAAATAGGCTGGTCCTCCCCCTAAAGGGTCTTGTGAACAGTGCACAGGGACTTAATTTGGACCCTCGCCTGGACCGGTAGCCCATGCAGCTCTTGAATCCCTTTGGACACCGAACTAAATTTGGGTAGTGATTGAAGCTTACGTATGGTTATCTTATTAGCACCCAAGTAGAGGGTGTTACAGATGTCAATCTTTGACAATACCAGGGCCACAATTAATGTTTTCCTTAGATCCATCGGAATAAAAGGTAACATTTTTCTCAAGATGTTCAAGTTGTAAAAACAAGATGATGTAATATGATTGGTTTGATCTGATAAGGATAGTTAATCGTCTAGAAGGACACCTAGACTTTTTACCTTCCTTGCTGGAGATGGGCAGGATCCGGCCTCTTCTGGCCACTAAGCTGTGTTCCAGAAGGCTGTGTTTTTACTGAATAGTAGCACCTCAGTTTTATCAATATTTAATTAACTTTAAACAGTTGTCACACATTCATCTGATGATGTGGAAAATACAGTAATTACATTTTATTGCCACGTCATCTGGCTTTGATGATAGTGACACCACTATATGCGTGTTGTCCACATAACAGATAGCAGTAAAGCCATGAAAGTGGATTAGTTTAGCCAGTGTGGTGATGTAGACATTAAACAGGGTTGGGGATAATGAAGATCCCTGGGGCACTCCGCATGGCAGGGCGTAGGAATGTGATTTATTTCCTCCCATCGCAACAGTTTGTTCTCTGTTCGCCAAGAATAATCTTAGTATCTCGAAGGCTCCTCCTGTGATGCCCATTTCAGAAAGGCGCCAGATGAGCCCTTGATGGTTTACTGTATCAAACGTGGCAGTAATTTTTAACCTCCATAGGGTCTTGAGAAGGATTTTTTCAGATGTTTGGAACCATATGGAGCTCCATAGCCGGACAGAGGTCCTGTGGGGATCCAGACTTAGTTGCCAGCATGAGTCTCTCCACTCATTCCGGCGTGAAGTGATTGAATGTTTCTAGGCGAGCCTGCGTAGTTGCCTCGCTATGAACTAGGCTGTCCTTCACGTCTGTCTTGGCTATCCCCAGCGTGTTGACTGGCTAACTCGTCATATACACTTTTTACTTTACTAAAAAGGAAATCTGCCAATTTATCACAGAATTCTGCGTTAGGGGAGTGCTATTTGGTTTTATCAAATTTTGATGAAACTGTGAGGGCCAGATGTATGAAGTTTGCAACCCGTTTGCGCATGCAAAAACCTATAGGGGTATGTACCATTCCAAAATAGCGAGTCGCAATTTATTTGCGACTCGCAATTTTGGAATTGCGAGTCGCTACAGGAAGGGGCGTTCTCTTCCTAATAGCGAGCACAACCCCATGTACAAATGTTTTGCGACCGCAATTGTGATTGCAAAACACTCACAAATTACCACCCTCTTTAAGAGGGTGGTAATGCATTCGCAAAAGGGAAGCAGTCCCCAGGGAACCGCTTCTCCTTTGCAAATGCAGGGGGAAATATTTTTTAAGGGCAGGCAGTGGTCCCAGGGACCACTACCTGCCCTTAAAAAATGAAACATAAACGTTTCATTTTTTTTTTTTTAAATGCAATCCGTTTTCCTTTAGGGAAAATGGGCTGCATTAAAAAAAATATGCTTTATTTAAAAGCAGTCCCAGACATGGTGGTCTGCTGAGCCCATCAGGCCACCATACCTGGCAGGCCTTCAGAGAGAACAGACCCCACTGTCTACACTAAAATGATATAGTTAAGCCCAAGAATGGGTCAAATCAGATAGAGTTAGGCCTCGGGCCGGAGCGAGTTCAAAGGAATCCAAAGAGCAAAGAGAATAAAAGTAACATATTTTATTGAGATAACAATGATCTGATAATGATTTTAGTCAAAAATATATACAATGGTGATATGGTGATATGCAAGCTCATCCTAAAAAAGGAAATGCCAAACAACATCCTCATACCAGTTGTTTCATCTATCTTCAGAAAAATGATATTAAACAAATCTTAGTATACCAAGAGTGTTTCACTTTTTTTCAGAAATTCAATAAATTCATTCCAAACAAAATTTGTCATGAACAGTGTTTTTGTACCTACAAAAACGAGATAAATAGACTTTATTAAAACATAATTGCATTCAGTTCATGACTTCTTACTCACTACTCTATGGCACGGACACACTCAAATACACAAAACAAAGGGAGGCATGAAGACCCCCAACAAGGGAGCAAACCAAAATGTGGCATTGGTGCCAGAAATGGAAAAGGCCGGCCCTCGGCATTGTGGAAATATTATAAGGATGAACGTAAATGGGGGCACGCATGCAACTTCACCAGACATGTTTGTGGGAACTGGGGCGGGGCACACCCAGCAATTGATTGCAGAAAGCCAAAGGGAGCAGGGGAGAACAAGGAAGGCAGCAAGAAGTAAAAGAGGTGGGCATCTCGTGGAAGACCACGTACCGGACCCACCGGCTCCCCTCCCCACCCCCATTAGGAGAGAAATGTTGGTACGGCGGCTAAACAAGTATCCCAACCAGAAAGGGGGACAAGTACTGGCAATGGGGTTCTCAGTGGAGTTCCAAATACCCTACCAAGTGCCTAGGTCAGCTCCTTAGCTGCAATTAAAGTCAATTAGTGAGAACCCTGAGGTAGCCAGGCAGAAAGTGGAGAAAAAACTCACCTTAGGCAGGATAGCCGGTCCATTTACAGAACTGGCTTTTTATAATTTTGTGGTCTCCCCGCTGGTCCTGGTACCCAAGAAAGAGGAAGGGAAATATTGTCTGATACATCACTTGTCATATCCACAGGGCGAGTCAGTCAATGATGGGCTAGACCAAGGGAGCTGTTCAGTATCCTATGCCACAGTAGACAAGGCAGTGGATATGACCAGGACGATGGAGAAAGGAGCGCCGCTAGCAAAGACAGACATTGAAGCAGTTTTTTGTTTCCTACCAGCACACCCTGACAGCTCCCACCTGCTAGGGTTGATAATGCATAATACTTTGACAAATGCCTACCCATGGAGTGCGCCATCTCCTGTGCATATTTTGAGTCCTTCAGCAGCTACCTCGAGTTGGTAGGGTCACGTCACCCAGCAGAAGGATGAATTCACTATCTGGATGATTTTCTGTTCATTGGGAATCCAGGCACATCAGATTGTGCAGGCCTGTTGGAAAGCTTCATTGAGCTACCTCAGGAGGAAACGGTGCCACTAAAGGAGGAGCAGACGGAGGGGCCAACCACAAAACTAGCCTTTCTGGGAATTGAGTTGGATACAGTGATAAGGGTGTGCAGGCACCACACAGGCAAAGATGCAACCAAGACACAGGGACCACAGACAGGCAATTGAATTTTCATTACTGACAAAACTACTGGGGTTGCTCCCCGATATTTGCGGGCAGAGCCAGGAAGTAGGGGAGCAAAGGTGGGCCGAGGCGTGCAAGAAATACAAGAGCATATGGCAGCAAAACACGGAGGTGACGTGACTGGGGCAGTCAAGCATGCGATGGGCACAACTGCTACCCGCCATTCAGGAAACATTAGGGCTGGAAAAGAGGCCCGATGCAGTCATGGTTCATCTTGGGAGGAACGATCTGGCAACCCTGGGTAGAAAAAACTTACTAGGGTCCATGATATCTGGGTTACCAGCAGTTGCCAGACTGGTCCTCCCAATGAACGTCATATGGTCTGAGGTCACAACGCGGCACGATTAGGGTTGTGCACAGGACCCTGCAGTTTATGGAAAGGTCCAAAAGGAAGCTGAATATTTCCATAGCAAAAGTCTGCAGGAGTAATGGGTGGAGTTTCGTGATGCACAGCCTCATAAGTCTGAATACAGCAGGATATTACGAGGTGGACGGTGTTCACCTGACACGGGTGGGGATGGATACGTTCCTTCTTAACTTGGTAGGGGCACTGGAGCAGTTAAGATTTTCATAATGATGATTGAGAGCATGGGGGAAGCTGCCAGAGGTTGGGGATCCAACAACAGCATGGCGGAAACACCACAAAATGGACAGACAAGAAAGCACACTAGCCTAGGTTGGCGAGCTACAAAAACAGTGTCCTTGGGATGCCTTTCAGCAGGGACACTGGGGGAGCAGGCGGTCAGGGCACTTGCTGCCTGGGTCGGGCCTGACGGCCACTCACTCAAATTTCTGGTAGCAAGGGTAGTCTAGAGGCTGCAAGCGCTAGGCACCAAAGGTGGGGTGGCATGACACAAGGGGCTGTGCTGGAAGTGCTGGAAGGACTGTAAAGAACAACGCTTAAGAGTGGGGATGCCGTAGTCTGCACTGCCCCAGGGGACTTTAAGCCCAAGGAGTCTTTGCACCAGAAGGCGCCGCCAGACAGCTGACACCAGGGGGCAGGACCAGAATCACCACCCTAAAGCACATTATCTTCTCCCCCTGCGCGATATGCCATCGTTTGCACTGTTCCAGGGGACATCGAGCCCCAGGAATCTTTGCACCAGGAGGCACCGCCGTACAGCTGACACCAGGCAGCACGACCAGGATCACTAGCGCTATAAAGTGCATTGTCTTCTCCTGCTGTGTGGGACGCTTTAGTCTGCCCTGCCTCAGGGGACTTCAAGGCCCAGGAATATTTGTGCCAGGAGGTGTGCCCGGAGAGCTGACACCAGGGGGCAGGACCAGGATCACCACAGCTATATAAAGCACATTGTCTACTCCCGCTGCGTGGGACGCCATAGTCTGCACTGCCCCGGGGGGGCCTCAAGCCCCAGAAATCTTTGTGTCAGGAGGCACCGGCAGACAGCTGACACCAGGGGACAGGATCAGGATCACCAGTGCTATAAGGCACATTGTGTTCTCCCGCTGCGCGGGACGCTGTAGTCGACACTGTCCCAGGGGACTTCAAGCCCCAGGAATCTTTGCACCAGGAGGTGCCACCAGACAGCTGACATCAGGTGGCAGGACCAGGATCATCAGCGCTATAAAGCGCACTGTCTTCTCCCGCTGTGTGGACACTGTAGTCTGCACTGCCCCAGGGGACTTCAAGCCTCAGGAATCTTTGCATCAGGAGGTGCTGCCAGACAGCTGACATCAGGGGGAAGGACCAGGATCACCAGAGCAATAGAGCTCATTGTCTTCTCCCACTGTGCGGAACGCCGTAGTCTGTACTGTCCCAGGGGACTTCAAGCCCCCAGAATCTTTGTGCCAGGAGGCGCCCCCGGACATCTGATACCAGGCGGTAGGACGAGGATTATCACCGCTATAAAGCACATTAACTTCTCCCGCTGCGTGGGGCGCTGTAATCTGCACTGCCCCAGGAGGTGCTGCCGGTCAGCTGACACCAGGGTGCAGGATCAGAATCACCAGCACTATAAATCACATAGTCTTCTCCCGCTGCACAGGACACCGTAGTCTGCCCTGCCCCGGGGGACTTCAAGCCCCAGGAATCTTTGCGCCAGGAAGTGCCGCCGGGCAGCTGACACCAGGGGGCAGGATCAGGATCACCAGCACTATAAAGCGCACTGTCTTCTTCCGCTGCGCGGGACGCAGTAATCTGCACTGCCTCAGGGGACTTCAAGCCCCAGGAATCTTTGCACTAGGAAGCACCACCGGACAGCTGACACCAGGGGGCAGGACCAGGATCACCAGCACCCTAAAGCACATTGTCTTCTCCCCCTGCGCAGGATGCCATAGTCTGCACTGTTCCAGGGGACATCGAGCCCCAGGAACCTTTGCGCCAGAAGGCACTGCCGGACATCTGACACCAGGGGGCAGGACCAGGATCATCAGTGCTATAAAGCGCATTGTCTTCTCCCGCTGCGTGGGACGCTGTAGTCTGCCCTGCCTTAGGGGACTTCAAGGCCCAGGAATCTTTGTACCAGGAGGTGTGCCGTGGAGCTGACACCAGGGGGCAGGACCAGGATCACCACAGCTCTATGAAGCGCATTGTCTTTTCCTGCTGGGTGGGACGCCATAGTCTTCACTGCCCCAGGGGACCTCAAGCCCCAGAAATCTTTGCGCCAGGAGGCGCCACCAGACAGTTGACACCAGGGGGCAGGATCAGGATCATCAATGCTATAATGCGCATTGTCTTCTCCTGCTGCACGGGGCGCTGTAGTCTGCACTGCCTCAGGGGACTTCAGCCACAGGAGTCTGCGCCAGGAGGCGCCGCCAGACAGCTGACATCAGGGGGCAGGACCAGGATCATCAGTGATATATAGTGCATTGTCTTCTCACGCTGCGTGGACGCTGTAGTCTGCACTGCTTCAGGGGACTTCGAGTCCAGGAATCTTTGCGTCAGGAGGTGGTGGTGGATAGGTGACAGGGGGAAGGATTAGGATCATGAGGGCGATAAAGCACATTGTCTTCTCCCACTGCGCGGGACGCCGTTGTCTGCACTGTCCCAGGGGACTTCAAGCCCCCGGAATCTTTGTGCCAGGAGGCGTCGCCGGACATCTGACACCAGGGGGCAGGGCCAGGATCACCAGCGCTATAAAGCGCATTGTCGTCTCCCGCTGCGTGTGGCGCTGTACTCATGCACTGCCCCACGGGACTTCACGCCACAGGAATCTTTCCATAAGGAGACGCGCCGGGCAGCTGATACCATGGGGCAGGACCATGATCACCAGCACTATAAAGTGCATTGTCTTCTCCCGTTGCGCGGGACACCATAGTCTGCACTGCCCAAGGGGACTTCAAGCCCCTGGAATCGTTGTGCCAGGAGGTGCCACCAGACAGCTGACACCAGGGGGCAGGACCAGAATCACCAGCACCCTAAAGCACATTGTTTTCTCCCCCTGCACGGGAGAGAAAGATAAATAGTAGCGATTCAGAAGCAAAAGACCAGTAATGGTGAAAATGCTGCATGTGAATACGCAAGCATAGGTGGGAGTACAAGGAATAATTTGCACTAGTAGGAAGGTAGAGTTGAGAGCGCAGATGAAGCTGGGTAGCAACCCGCTAAATGAGAGAAGGGGGGAGAGGGAGAACACACAGAGTAGACTTACTGATGCAATTATTCGTAGCGCAAGGAAGAGCAATTGAGGGCTTCAGAAAACAGCTGAGGGTAGACGAGTTTACCCAGATTAATTCGCTGAAGGTACGAGCGTGAGAATATCACGTGCTGTAAAGGAGTTAGAGCAGTAATTAGAAACTGGTGAGCATCCGTGAAGGGCGCTTGCAAGGAAAGTGGTGAAAGGAAACACTTACTTTTTTTATACTTGAAAGGCAGGGTCAGCTGTATAAATTGCGCTTAATGATTTGATGCCAATAAGTTTCTGTTAAGGGCAAAAGGAGGGTGGGGGGTCAGAAACTCCAAGGTAAAGATTAAATGATGGTAAAAGTGTATGCGCAGTCATAGTACTTACAGTTAAAGTCACTCCCAGTTCATATTTGGAAAGTCTTGGGAGAGGAGCTCAGCGCGTCATGCTGCTTGGGCTGTTCACGTTTAGTGAGAGAGGGAGACAGAGTGATCCAGGAAGTACTTAACGGCTGTGTCAGCTGTGAAACCAGCAGCAGGGTGGAGCTAATTAGCACACACCTGCGAACGATTGTGTGCAAGGGAGCATGCTGAAGGGAAATGGCTGTCAGTAGGAATCAAGTAAGGGAACAAGGGAAAAGTACTAACTCAGCAGAGTAAGAAAAGAGAAGAAAGTCATAGGAAAAAATAAATCAATGTGTGTGCAACAACTGTTACAGGCACATGATAGCAGAATTAATTCTTAAGCAACCTAATGTGTTGTACCTACTGAGGTAGTTGCTATATGAATTAAAAACCAACCACAAAATCAGTTAAGGCATATAGTCTAGCAATGTACTCACTCATATTCAATTACTGTGGCAACATATAAACTAGACATGAACCAATGGGTAGCACATGAACCAATGGGTAGCAAGAGGTTCAAACATAAGGAAGTGTGTATACATCTGTTAGGAAAACACTAAGCAAGAAGTACATAGTGGTATCAGGTGGCTGAGGTCAAAATGTGCAGATATGAATAGTCAAATGTTTATAGTATGGCATTCCATTCATCAATCGAGTTGAGACCATGTTCAATAGTGCGGCAATTAAAAATCCATTAGCATTCCAATCGGTTGAGGATATGTTGTTGGTTTCCTCCCCTAACATTGGAGTGAAAGGTTTCAATGACCTGCCAAGTGAAGTCTGTTTCAGAGTGTCCTTTTGATATAAAGTGTTCCACGAGGGGCGCCGTCGTGATCTTACATCGGATTCTGCTCCTGTGTTGGGCGATTCTTGCCTTGATCTTTTGTGTGGTTTGGCCGATTGTTGGACTTGGCCCTTCTGGCAGGTTCACCCCTGGACTTTTTGGATTTTTATTGGTGACTTGGTGTGGTAATTTTTTTGGTTTCTGCGCACTTTCCCTGTGTCCCAGGGTAAAGTGCGTGCGTGCGCTGAGTGCATGTGGTGAGATAGGCCTGCCCTCCCATAGGAATGCATGGGGAATGTATGTGTCCCTAGTAGTTCCTGATGCGTGGGGTGTGCAGGCCCGAGTTTGGTATGTGCGGACTCGTGGGAGTGAATGCTGCGCGATGATGTGTGCGGCGTGCATGTACCTAGTGTGGAAGTGCCACTTCTAGAAGTGGGCACTTCTGTGTGCAGTGTGTCTGTCGCGTGATTGGCTGGTCGTGTCATGTGACGGGCTAGGGATTCCCCAGTGTCAGGATGAGTCACCCAGTGGTGAATGGGGAGATCAGCAGCTAGATGGGTGGGAGGAGTCCACCTGGGTCCTGAATAGGACAGGGTTTTCCAAACACAATGCTGGCCCCGCCCCCTGTGGTGCGACTGACGACCCTAGCCCTGCCAGTCAATAGCGTGAGGGGCTGAGCACATCAAGGGTGCTCCCCAACCAGCTGCGACTGGTTTTCCCCCTCACCCTGAACCCAGAACAAAGGGTTTGCCTGTATAAAAATGGGGCTGTGTCCCCACAGAAACTGTTCTCTGCCAGGATCCTACCTGAAGGGGCTGCTGCTGCTGCTGGACCAGAGGACCGCCACTTGGACTACCTCCCTGCCTGGAGGCCCAGTGAGCTGGCTCTGGGTCCAGCCTTGCCCCCCACCCCTGCTTTGCTGTGTGCAGGGGAGACTTTTGCTGGATTTTGTGGTTCTTTTGTCCTTTAAGCGCTGGGAGCGCCTTATTTTGCCCATAAGCGCCTGGAAGCGCTTTTATCTCCCTTCAGCGCTCAGGAGCGCTTTGTTGCTGCAAGCCGGTGCCCACCCGGCATTTGCCCCGTTCTGGGCCGATCCTGAGGTCCCCTGGCAGGTGCCCACCCTGCCCGGGACATTGCCGCCCTATCGAGTGCCCACCTCGATTTATAGCATTTTAAAAAGCGCCGGTGCCCACCCGGCATTTGTCCGCGAATCGCCCTCCGGCGCCCGACCAGGAAGTCAGGCGGGCCGGGGGCGGGTCTCCGGGACAACCGGAAACGGAAATAGGAGGGCGGGAGCCTACCCCGCCTCCCACGAACACTCGCGGCTAATTTGAGCCCCGGAGCAGGCAGGAGCCTACCCTGCGCCCCGGGGCACTCCGGAGGAGAAGCGCCGTGTCCCCCACCCAGGCGGGAGCCCACCCCGCACTGGGACGTGTGGCCTTCGTGTTCGGAGCCCGTAGGCTCCGCCTTCCAGTCAAGTCCGCGAGGAACAAGCCCCGCAGACCGAGTCCTGCCTTCGCCACCTCTCCCCTAGCCGGTAAGTGAAAAAGGGAGTCCGGGTGGGGAGAGGCAGAAGCAGAGCGGCCCGCTCCACAGCGGACCGCTCCAACGGGGGGCATTGTTTGATTTAGAGCCTGTTAGGCTCCAACGACGGGGCACATTTGCATAGAGTCCCGAGGGACTCCGACCACGAGGCCCGCAATATTTTTTTTGAGCGCTGGTGCGCTCCAACGGCCCACATTGTTTTTGAAGAGCCCAGGGAGGCTCTAAACCTAACGGGGGGCATTTTGTTCATCAGCAGAGCGGCCCCGGAAGGCAGCGGGCCGCTCCTACGTTATCTAGGGGCATTCTTGATTTCGAGCCCACGAGGCTCTAACAGGGCACATTTGTTTATTGAGCCCACGAGGCTCCAACGAAGGCGCACAGTATTATTTAGAGCCTGCGAGGCTCTAGGGGGCATTTCATTTGTTTCAGAGCCCTGGGAGGCTCCAGTGTTGGCCCCATCCTTGTCCTACAGCTGCCCAGCACTTAGTGGGCAGCTGCAACGTTTAGGTTGTGGCCTCTGTGTGTTGGCTGGCGCAGCTTGCGCAGCCTTGCCCTAACATTTGGACACAGGGCGCCCTTGCCCCTTCACGGCCAGTTGGCCTGGGACTGCCACAGGTGGTGGCTAATGTGAGTTTTTGCGCCATTGTTCCTTTCCTGCACCTCTGAATGTGTTTATGCGTCATGTGCTCTGCTTTACACCTCTGAATGTTATGCATCATGTGTTTATGTGCTTAGACCCCTACAAGTAGTGTGATACTTAGGTGGTTGTTTTCTCCCTAGTACAGGTGGTGCTAGTGAGGTCCTGATTCCCTGCGTGGTATTCCTAAAGGTGGTTAGGGTTGCGTAGGTGGTACGTTCTGATACCAGTAGTTACTGGTTGTGTGCTACATGTGCTATTTTTAGTGCTACAGTGATTGTATGTGCTATGTTCTAAAATATTATTCCTACGTTCTAACTGCTATTTCTACAAAGTGCTAATTCCTGACAGTGGTCCATGTGGCCCTGTCCCCTGTATATATAATCCCTTGTAAATTCTGCCCGTGCCTGTTGGCACATTGTAAAGTGTGTGTTTTTATCTAATGTGTTGTGTATAATACAAAGGTTATTTTTATATAATACCTTGTGTGGAGTTTCCTTTGTGGTGGGCCTTGGGTGTTGTTGCTGGGTGCGCGCGCAAACGCTTTACACATCGCCTCAGAGATAAGCCTGACTGCTCGTGCCAAGCTACCAAGGGGGTGAGCAGGGGTTATCTTTGGCGTGTAACTTCCTTGCCCTGACTAGAGTGGTGGTTTCTGCCTGACCTTGGCGCAAGCCTTAGCCAACCAGAAATCCCATTTCTAACATTGGTGATCAGCGGTGGGATTTGGACTTGCGTTTGCGCTGTACCGCAGCAGCAACTGGCCGCACTACAAAACTCTGCATTTAGATAAATCACATGGTATAGGGATTATTGTTTTAAAATTGCTTTTAATTGTCATTTCTTTGGAAATGTGTTTTTGTGCACTGTGAGTTAGGTGTCCCTAGCTCGGGAGGGTAGATCATCCCCCTTAGTGCATTTTGTGTTTCTGGATTCACCAGAGGGTGGGATCCAGTGGTGGCAGCGTAATAGTGTCCTGTACATTTGTCCCCCGCCCTGCGCCCAGAGTTGGTACCTGTGTCACGTGGTGGTCAGGTTGAGGAATCAGGGGTGGTAGAAACTGCCTTACCAGTCCGAGGGGAGGGTTGGGTGTGTGGATGAATGGTGTGTGGCACTAGGCAAGTGAGTGTGAGTTCTCTGGGTTAGAGAGCTTGCTGAATCTTTTTGTGAATTGTGTGCTCCTGTGTGAAACTCAGACCCCTAGGTTCCCTGTATAATTGTTACCATAACGTCCGCCAGAATGGAGCCTGCTTGTGATCCCTATGAGCTAGCTTGGCGCCAGAGGCAGGAGTTAGAAAGGTACTGTACAGAGGAAGAGTCAGAAGAGGAGGTAGAGGATGACAATACCTGGACGCCAGTAGAGAGTGAGGACCCCATAGGTAGGGCGTCCCGTGCTGGGTCCAGCGTAGGAGGCAGCGCCTCATCCCTTTCCCTGTCCCCAGAGGAGTGGGAAGATAGGAGGAAAGAAAGGGAGCACCAGCTGGCGTTAGAGAAGCTCAGGTTAGAGCATGCTCAGGCGATGGCGCAGCTGGAGGCCAGGAAGCAACAGCGAGAGACTGAGTGGGTCTTGGCGCGGGAGAGGGTAGAGGAGGCTGAGAGGGCCTCCACCAGAGGCAAAGTAGCTCTGGAGGGTAGACTATCCCCTGCGCGCAGTTTTAATTTTCTGGGCTCCCCAGGGAGGGTTGAGTCCAGTGGTAGTAGCGATGTAGATTCCAGTGTAGGAAATCCCAGTCCCAGTTCCCCCAGTCTGGTACCTGTTCCCCAGGAGGAGGAGTTAAGGTTGAAATTCAGGGGCAGTAGGAAACTGTCTCACCAGACTTGGGAGGAGTTTGTGGATGGATGTGAGGATGCAATGTTTGATTGGATTTCCACAGCAAGTGATTTTGACATACTGTGTAATCTGGTTCTCAAAGAACACCTGCTCAGTTGTTGTGTGCCAGGGTTGCGCCAACACCTGTTGGGGTGTGGATTGTCTGAGCCCCTTGAGCTTGCGGATGAAGCAGAGCGCTGGGAAAGGGCTAGAGGTTCTCTAGAGTCATTAGGGAGTGACTCCAAAAGTAGTGGGTCAGGTATCTTCCAGCCCAGCGTGGTGGAAGAGGCTCAGTGTAGCCCAGCTAGGTCCCAGGATAGCGAGGAGGGTGTAGGGGCTCACCGCCTGGCTCAGTGGAGCAGGAGTGAGAGGGTGACCGAGGGTCCCCTGACGTACGAAACCCTGCCTCAGGACTTGGATGGTTCCATGAGGGAACACCAAGTTGGGGACCTAGGCTGTCCTGTTAGCCCATTTGAGGGAGATCTCCTGGTGAGTAGAGGACCTGGAGCACCTGTAACCAGGGCTCCTGTGGTTCTAGAGTCTGGCAGTACCGCTCCGGTAGGGAGGGTACAGGAGTCCAGTGTGAGGAGTGATTGGGGGATGAGTTTCCCAGTGGAAGAGCCTGTGGGTCAGGGACTACCCAGTTGGGCTAGGATCCCGTGTAGTGACCAGGGTGGCACCACTTCTGTTCTGGGGGATCTCCGCGCACTGTCAGGTGGACAGGGGACGGGAGATCAGCGCCAGACAGACAGTCGCTTGACGTATGTGTCCTTTGATAGCCTCAGGGGGATGGAGTGGAAATCCCCAGAAGTCCTGGAGTGCCAGGCAATTATTCCACCAAAGGTTCTAGGCCGGAGGTTGGGAGGCCAGGTTCAGGATCAGCCTGACCTGACGGGTGGGACGTCTGTAATCAGCGTCCCGACCAGTTCTTCTTCCAGAGGTACCGCCCCAGTTGGTAGGGAGCAGGGTTCTGGAAGGGGGTGCAGAGGGTGGGAGAGCCCACCTCTGCCCCCGGTACAACCTGAGGGGTTAAACCCTGGGTTGGGATGGCGTTCTAGGTGTACCCCTCGCCAGAGGAGGAGGAACCCTAGGAGAAGAGGTAGGGGGAGGAGAGCCTTCCCTGAGACTCCTGGTCCGCCTGAGGGTGTAGACCCTAGGCTGGAGAACCAGTGGCAGTCTAGTCCTGTCTTTCAGAGAGGAAGAGTGGAGAATGGCCGCTATGTGCCAGGGGTTACTACCCCCCACTCTGTGATTAGGCAAAGACCGGTGGCACCTGGGTGGCCTAGGGCCTGGTCTTGGCCGCGGACAGCTTGGGAGTACCAGTGGGGTAGCCCAGTTGGTCCAGACAGTGGTGTTAAAAAGAATTCCATGGGTTCACCGTGGCGTAGAACCGGAGGGTGTCCATGCAGTTGCGGGCCCGCGTCCGTGTTCTATCGCCCCAAGCAGGGAAGTCCATCACGGTGGTGATTGGTCTGCCCTGCGTTTTGGCTGGAAGGGGGTTGTGTTGGACTTGGCCCTTCTGGCAGGTTCACCCCTGGACTTTTTGGATTTTTATTGGTGACTTGGTGTGGTAATTTTTTTGGTTTCTGCGCACTTTCCCTGTGTCCCAGGGTAAAGTGCGTGCGTGCGCTGAGTGCATGTGGTGAGATAGGCCTGCCCTCCCATAGGAATGCATGGGGAATGTATGTGTCCCTAGTAGTTCCTGATGCGTGGGGTGTGCAGGCCCGAGTTTGGTATGTGCGGACTCGTGGGAGTGAATGCTGCGCGATGATGTGTGCGGCGTGCATGTACCTAGTGTGGAAGTGCCACTTCTAGAAGTGGGCACTTCTGTGTGCAGTGTGTCTGTCGCGTGATTGGCTGGTCGTGTCATGTGACGGTCTAGGGATTCCCCAGTGTCAGGATGAGTCACCCAGTGGTGAATGGGGAGATCAGCAGCTAGATGGGTGGGAGGAGTCCACCTGGGTCCTGAATAGGACAGGGTTTTCCAAACACAATGCTGGCCCCGCCCCCTGTGGTGCGACTGACGACCCTAGCCCTGCCAGTCAATAGCGTGAGGGGCTGAGCACATCAAGGGTGCTCCCCAACCAGCTGCGACTGGTTTTCCCCCTCACCCTGAACCCAGAACAAAGGGTTTGCCTGTATAAAAATGGGGCTGTGTCCCCACAGAAACTGTTCTCTGCCAGGATCCTACCTGAAGGGGCTGCTGCTGCTGCTGGACCAGAGGACCGCCACTTGGACTACCTCCCTGCCTGGAGGCCCAGTGAGCTGGCTCTGGGTCCAGCCTTGCCCCCCACCCCTGCTTTGCTGTGTGCAGGGGAGACTTTTGCTGGATTTTGTGGTTCTTTTGTCCTTTAAGCGCTGGGAGCGCCTTATTTTGCCCATAAGCGCCTGGAAGCGCTTTTATCTCCCTTCAGCGCTCAGGAGCGCTTTGTTGCTGCAAGCCGGTGCCCACCCGGCATTTGCCCCGTTCTGGGCCGATCCTGAGGTCCCCTGGCAGGTGCCCACCCTGCCCGGGACATTGCCGCCCTATCGAGTGCCCACCTCGATTTATAGCATTTTAAAAAGCGCCGGTGCCCACCCGGCATTTGTCCGCGAATCGCCCTCCGGCGCCCGACCAGGAAGTCAGGCGGGCCGGGGGCGGGTCTCCGGGACAACCGGAAACGGAAATAGGAGGGCGGGAGCCTACCCCGCCTCCCACGAACACTCGCGGCTAATTTGAGCCCCGGAGCAGGCAGGAGCCTACCCTGCGCCCCGGGGCACTCCGGAGGAGAAGCGCCGTGTCCCCCACCCAGGCGGGAGCCCACCCCGCACTGGGACGTGTGGCCTTCGTGTTCGGAGCCCGTAGGCTCCGCCTTCCAGTCAAGTCCGCGAGGAACAAGCCCCGCAGACCGAGTCCTGCCTTCGCCACCTCTCCCCTAGCCGGTAAGTGAAAAAGGGAGTCCGGGTGGGGAGAGGCAGAAGCAGAGCGGCCCGCTCCACAGCGGACCGCTCCAACGGGGGGCATTGTTTGATTTAGAGCCTGTTAGGCTCCAACGACGGGGCACATTTGCATAGAGTCCCGAGGGACTCCGACCACGAGGCCCGCAATATTTTCTTTGAGCGCTGGTGCGCTCCAACGGCCCACATTGTTTTTGAAGAGCCCAGGGAGGCTCTAAACCTAACGGGGGGCATTTTGTTCATCAGCAGAGCGGCCCCGGAAGGCAGCGGGCCGCTCCTACGTTATCTAGGGGCATTCTTGATTTCGAGCCCACGAGGCTCTAACAGGGCACATTTGTTTATTGAGCCCACGAGGCTCCAACGAAGGCGCACAGTATTATTTAGAGCCTGCGAGGCTCTAGGGGGCATTTCATTTGTTTCAGAGCCCTGGGAGGCTCCAGTGTTGGCCCCATCCTTGTCCTACAGCTGCCCAGCACTTAGTGGGCAGCTGCAACGTTTAGGTTGTGGCCTCTGTGTGTTGGCTGGCGCAGCTTGCGCAGCCTTGCCCTAACATTTGGACACAGGGCGCCCTTGCCCCTTCACGGCCAGTTGGCCTGGGACTGCCACAGGTGGTGGCTAATGTGAGTTTTTGCGCCATTGTTCCTTTCCTGCACCTCTGAATGTGTTTATGCGTCATGTGCTCTGCTTTACACCTCTGAATGTTATGCATCATGTGTTTATGTGCTTAGACCCCTACAAGTAGTGTGATACTTAGGTGGTTGTTTTCTCCCTAGTACAGGTGGTGCTAGTGAGGTCCTGATTCCCTGCGTGGTATTCCTAAAGGTGGTTAGGGTTGCGTAGGTGGTACGTTCTGATACCAGTAGTTACTGGTTGTGTGCTACATGTGCTATTTTTAGTGCTACAGTGATTGTATGTGCTATGTTCTAAAATATTATTCCTACGTTCTAACTGCTATTTCTACAAAGTGCTAATTCCTGACAGTGGTCCATGTGGCCCTGTCCCCTGTATATATAATCCCTTGTAAATTCTGCCCGTGCCTGTTGGCACATTGTAAAGTGTGTGTTTTTATCTAATGTGTTGTGTATAATACAAAGGTTATTTTTATATAATACCTTGTGTGGAGTTTCCTTTGTGGTGGGCCTTGGGTGTTGTTGCTGGGTGCGCGCGCAAACGCTTTACACATCGCCTCAGAGATAAGCCTGACTGCTCGTGCCAAGCTACCAAGGGGGTGAGCAGGGGTTATCTTTGGCGTGTAACTTCCTTGCCCTGACTAGAGTGGTGGTTTCTGCCTGACCTTGGCGCAAGCCTTAGCCAACCAGAAATCCCATTTCTAACACCGATGTACCTCAGTTTGCATGGACACTCAATACAGTAGATTACATTTTGTGAATTGCAATTTGAAAAAGACTGTAAAGTATACTTAGAGTTCTCAAATTCAAATACTTTGGTGTTAGTAGTGGACTCGCATGCTATGCAGTTGTTACAATTGTAGTGCCCTTGCAGTGGAGGATGATTGAGGTAGGGGTGTATAGTCTGATCTCTTTTTGTAGGTTTGTAGGCTCTAACCAAATGGTCTTTTATGTTGCGACCTCTTTTGAATGAAAAAAGTGGGGTGCCTGTTGCGAGATTTAGTGGCGCTAGGACTGTCCAATGTTTTTTGATCATTTTCGTCAGTTTGTTACTCACAGGACAAAATGTGGTCACACATGTCATTCTGGATAATGGTGTTTTGACTTTGGGCTCAAGCAGGTGTTCACGGTGTGAGTACCAGGCCCGTTTCATGGAACGTTTTACTAGCGTTTGGGATAGCCTCTGTCAGTGAGCTTCTTGCATAGTGTTTTGGCTTCTAAGAAGAAATCTTCTTTGAATTTACAGTTTGTTCTGATTCTGAGGAACTGGCCATACGGTAGTCCATCTCGCAGTGCCCTGGGATGTGCACTGCTGTATTGGTGGAGGGTATTTCTTTCAGTAGGCTTTCTGAACAAGGTGGTATAAAGTTCGCCATTGTGATTTTTGATGGTGACATCCAAGTAGTCAATATTGGTATTGTCATAGCTGTAGGGAAATTTAAGGTCAGCATTTTCACCATTACTGGTCTTTTGCTTCTGAATCGCTACTATTTATCTTCTCTTTTCCACCGTTTAAATCCTTTCACCACTTGTAATTTACATCGTTGACTTTCGCTTCCAAATTGCCTTTAAATCATGTCTTTCGCTTCTGTATTTGCCTTAATTCATGTATTTCCACACCTACCTTGACCCCTAGACATGTTATACAGAATAATTCAGGAGTAATATATATTTATATATGTCATTATGTTTTTTATAAAAAGGAGCCTCTGATTGTATTAATTATACTACATGTAGGGATCAAACTGTAGCTTATTTATTTGCCCGTTTTTCCTCATTTTAGATTCAGCTTGCTCACCCGTTATATGTCCTGATGATGATCTCGAACAGTTGAGATCGAAACGCCGTTGACCCTTTACAACAAAACTCTTCCTATTCTATAAAGTTGCTTGAGGAGTTTTACACTATTGTTGTCAATGCAATGCCGTTATTTTAAACTTCACCATCACTCTGCACGTCACGCCTCTTTCACTTATTGTGTGAGCACCTGAATTCTATTGTTGTGGAAATAAATGTTTCACATGAACTGACTTATGTCCCTATGTAAATTATTAATTTTTTTGCTCCTTTAAAATAATTAATCTTCAACTCTCTAACCATAAGTGCTCTCCTTAGGATCACTTTATTATTGGACCTTTTGGCCACACCTGAACCATTGTTTTTTTACCGCATAGTCTGCACTGCCCCGGGGGACCTCAAGCCCCAGAAATCTTTGCGCCAGGAGGCGCCGCCAGACAGCTGACACCAGGGGGCAGGATAAGGATCACCAGTGCTTTAAGGCGCATTGTCTTCTCCCGTTGCGCGGGACACCATAGTCTGCACTGCCCCAGGTGACTTTATGCCCCGGGAATCTGTGTGCCAGGAGGTGCCACGGGACAGCTGACACCAGGGGGCAGGACCAGGATCACCAGCACTATAAAGCGCATTGTCTTCTCCCGTTGCGCGGGACACCATAGTCTGCACTGCCCCAGGCGACTTTAAGCCCGCGGGAATCTGTGTACCAGGAGGTGCCACCGGACAGCTGACACCAGGGGGCAGGACCAGGATCACCACAGCTTTATAAAGCACATTGTCTACTCCCGCTGTGTGGGACGCCATTGTCTGCACTGCCCCGGGGGACCTCAAGCCCCAGAAGTCTTTGCGTCAGGAGGCACCGCCGGTCAGCTGACACCAGGGGGCAGGATCAGGATCATCAGCGCTATAAAGAGCATTGTCTTCTCCCGCTGCGCTGGACGCTGTAGTCTGCACTGCCTCAGGGCACTTCAAGCCCCTGTAACTTTGCGCCAGGAGATGCCGCCAGACAACTGACACCAGTCGGCAGGACTAGGATCACCAGTGCTATAAAGCGCATTGTCTTCTCACGCTGGGTGGACACTGTAGTTTGCACTGCCCCAGGGGACTTCATGCCTCAGGAATCTTTGCGTCAGGAGATGCGGCAGGACAGTAGTCACAATGGGGCAGGACCAGGATCACCAGCACTATAAAGCGCATTGTCTTCTCCCGTTGCGCTTTACAGCATAGTCTGCACTGCCCCAGGTGACTTTAAGCCCCGGCAATCTGTGTGCCAGGAGGTGCCATCAGACAGCTGACACCAGGAGGCAGGAGGCAGGACCAGGATCACCAGCACTATGAAGCGCACTGTCTTCTCCCGCTGCGCGGGACACAGTAATCTGCACTGCCTCAGGGGACTTCAAGCCCCAGGAATCTATACGCCAGGGTGCACCGCCGGACAGCTGACACCAGGGGGCAGGACCAGGATCACCGGCGCTATAAAGAGCATTGTCTTCTCCCACTGCGTGGTACTCCATAGTCTGCACTGCCCCAGGGGACCTTAAGCCCTAGAAATCTTTGCGCCAGGAGGCGCCGCTGGACAGCTGACACCAGGGGGCAGGGCCAGGATCACAAGTGCTATAAGGCACATTGTCTTCTCCCGCTGCATGGTACGCCATAGTCTGCACTGCCTCAGGGGACTTCAAGCCCCAGGAATCTTTGCACCAGGAGGAGCCGCCAGACAGCTGACACCATGGGGCAGGGCCAGGATCACCAGCACTATAAAGCGCATTGTCTTCTCCCGTTGCGCGGGACACCATAGTCTGCACTGCCCCAGGCAACTTTAAGCCCCGAAAATCTGTGTGCCAGGAGGTGCCACCAGACAGCTGACACCAGGGGGCAGGACAAGGATCACCAGCACTATAAAGTGCATTGTCTTCTCCCGTTGCGTGGGACACCATAGTCTGCACTGCCCCAGGCGACTTTATGCCCCGGGAATCTGTGTCGCAGGAGGTGCCACGGGACAGCTGACACCAGGGGGCAGGACCAGGATCACCAGCACTACAAAGCGCATTGTCTTCTCCCGTTGCGCGGGACACCATAGTCTGCACTGCCCCAGGCGACTTTAAGCCCCGGGAATCTGTGTACCAGGAGGTGCCACCGGACAGCTGACACCATGGGGCAGGACCAGGATCACCACAGCTATATAAAGCACATTGTCTACTCCCGCTGTGTGGGACGCCATTGTCTGCACTGCCCCGGGGGACCTCAAGCCCCAGAAGTCTTTGTGTCAGGAGGCACCGCCGGTCAGCTGACACCAGGGGGCAGGATCAGGATCATCAGCACTATAAAGAGCATTGTCTTCTCCCGCTGCGCTGGACGCTGTAGTCTGCACTGCCTCAGGGGACTTCAAGGCCCTGTAACTTTGCGCCAGGAGATGCCGCCAGACAACTGACACCAGTCGGCAGGACTAGGATCACCAGTGCTATAAAGCGCATTGTCTTCTCACGCTGGGTGGACACTGTAGTTTGCACTGCCCCAGGGGACTTCATGCCTCAGGAATCTTTGCGCCAGGAGATGCGGCAGGACAGTAGTCACAATGGGGCATTGTCTTTTCCCGTTGCGCGTTACAGCATAGTCTGCACTGCCCCAGGTGACTTTAAGCCCCGGCAATCTGTGTGCCAGGAGGTGCCACCAGACAGCTGACACCAGGAGGCAGGACCAGAATCACCAGCACTATAAAGCGCATTGTCAACTCCCGCTGCGTGGGACGCCATAGTCTGCACTGCCCCGGGGTACCTCAAGCCCCAGAAATCATTGCACCAGGAGGCACCGCCGGACAGCTGACACCAGGGGGCAGGATCAGGATCACCAGTGCTATAAGGCGCATTGTCTTCTCCCACTGCGCTGGACGCTGTAGTCTGCACTGCCTCAGGGGACTTCAAGCCCCAGTAGCTTTGCGCCAGGGGACGCCGCCAGACAACTGACACCAGGGAGATGGACCAGGATCACCAGCACTATAAAGCGCATAGTCTTCTCCCACAGCACAGGACACCGTAGTTTACCCTGCCCCAGGGGACTTCAAGACCTGGGAATCTCTGCACCAGGAGGCTCCGCCGGACAGCTGACACCAGGGGGCAGGCTCAGGATCACCAGCACTATGAAGTGCACTGTCTTCTCCCGCGGCGCGGAACGCAGTAATCTGCACTGCCTCAGGGGACTTCAAGCCGAAGGAATCTATACACTAGGGTGCACCGCCGTACAGCTGACACCAGGGGGCAGGACCAGGATAACCAGCGCTATAAAGTGCATTGTCTTCTCCTGCTGCATGGGACGCTGTAGTCTGCCCTGCCTTAGGGGACTTCAAGCCCCTGGAATCTTTGCGCCAGGAGGTGTGCCGGAGAGCTGACACCAGGGGGCAGGACCAGGATCACCAGCGCTATAAAGAGCATTGTCTTCTCCCGCTGCATGGTACACCATAGTCTGCACTGCCTCAGGGGACTTCAAGCCCCAGGAATCTTTGCACCAAGAGGCGCCACCAGACAGCTGATACTAGGGGGCAGGACCAGGATCAACAGCGCTGTAAAGCGCACTGTCTTCTCAAGCTGCGTGGACACTGTAGTCTGAACTGCCCCAGGGGACTTCAAGCCCCAGGAATCTTTGCGTCCGGAGGTGCTGCCGGACAGCTGACACCAAGGGGCAGGACCAGGATCACCAGCGCTATAAAGCGCATTGTCTTCTGCCGCTGCGCGGGTCACCTTAGTCTGCTCTGCCCCAGGGGACTCCACGCCACAGGATTCTTTGCGCCAGGAGGTGCCGCCAGACAGCTGACACCAGGGGGCAGGACCAGGATCACCAGCACTATAAAGCGCATAGTCTTCTCCCACAGCACAGGACACCGTAGTTTACCCTGCCCCAGGGGACTTCAAGACCCGGGAATCTTTGCACCAGGAGGCTCCGCCGGACAGCTGACACCAGGGGGCAGGATCAGGATCACCAGTACTATGAAGTGCACTGTTTTCTCCCGCTGCGCGGGACGCAGTAATCTGCACTGACTCAGGGGCCTTCAAGCCGAAGGAATCTATACACCAGGGTGCACCGTCGTACAGCTGACACCAGGGGGCAGGACCAGGATAACCAGCGCTATAAAGTGCATTGTCTTCTCCTGCTGCATGGGACGCTGTAGTCTGCCCTGTCTTAGGGGACTTCAAGCCCCTGGAATCTTTGCGCCAGGAGGTGTGCCGGAGAGCTGACACCAGGGGGCAGGACCAGGATCACCAGCGCTATAAAGAGCATTGTCTTCTCCCACTGCATGGTACACCATAGTCTGCACTGCCTCAGGGGACTTCAAGCCCTAGGAATATTTGCACCAAGAGGCGCCACCAGACAGCTGATACTAGGGGGCAGGACCAGGATCAACAGCGCTGTAAAGCGCACTGTCTTCTCAAGCTGCGTGGACACTTTAGTCTGAACTGCCCCAGGGGACTTCAAGCCCCAGGAACCTTTGCGTCAGGAAGTGCTGCCGGACAGCTGACACCAAGGGGCAGGACCAGGATCACCAGCGCTATAAAGCGCATTGTCTTCTGCCGCTGCGCGGGTCACCTTAGTCTGCTCTGCCCCAGGGGACTCCACGCCACAGGATTCTTTGCGCCAGGAGGTGCCGCCAGACAGCTGACACCAGGGGGCAGGACCAGGATCATCAGCGCTATAAAGCGCAATGTCTTCTCCCGCTGCGCGGACACTGTAGTCTGCACTGCCCCAGGGGACTTCAAGTCTCAGGAATCTTTGCGTCAGGAGGTGCTGCCGGACAGCTGGCACCAGGGGGCAGGACCAGGATCACCACAGCGCTATGAAGCTCATTGTCTTTTCCCACTGTGTGGGACGCCATAGTCTGCACTGCCCCAGGGGACCTCAAGCCCCAGAAATCTTTGCGCCAGGAGGCGCAGCCGGACAGTTGACACCAGGGGGCAGGATCAGGATCACCAGTGCTATAAGGCAAATTGTGTTCTGCTGCGTGGGATGTTGTAGTCTGCACTGCCCCAGTGGACTTCAAGCCCCAGGAGGTGCTGCCGGACAGATGACACCAGGGGGCAGGACCAGGATCATCGGTGCTATAAAGCGCATTGTGTTCTCCTACTGCACGGGACGCTGTAGTCTGCACTGCCTCAGTGGGCTTCAGCCACAGGAATCTTTGCGCCAGGAGGCACCGCCAGACAACTGACATCCGGGGGCAGGATCAAGATCATCAGTGGTATAAAGTGCATTGTCTTCTCACACTGCGTGGATGCTGTAGTCTGCACTGCTTCAGGGGACTTCAAGCCCAGGAATCTTTGCGGCAGGAGGGAGTGGTGGATAGGTGACATCAGGGGGAAGGATTAGGATCATGAGAGCGATAAAGCACATTGTCTATTCCCACAGCGCGGGATGCAGTTGTCTGCACTGTTCCAGGGGACTTCAAGCCCCCGGAATCTTTGCGCCAGGAGGTACCGCAGGACATCTGACATCAGGGGGCAGGACCAGGATCACCAATGCTATAACGCGCATTGTCTTCTCCCGCTGTGTGGGACGCTGTATCCTGCACTGCCCCAGGGGACTTCACGCCCCGGGAATCTTTGCGCCAGGAGGTGCCGCCATACAGCTGACACCAGGGGCAAGACCAGGATCACCAGCGCTATAAAGCGCATTGTCTTCTCCCGTTGCGCAGCACACCATAGTCTGCACTGCCCCAGAGGACTTCAAGCCCTGGGAATCTTTGCACCAGGAGTTGCCGCCAGACAGCTGACACCAGGTGGCAGGACCAGGATCACCAGCAATATAACGGGCATAGTCTTCGCCCGCTGCACAGGACACTGTAGTCTGCCCTGTCCCAGTGGGCTTCAATCCCCGGGAATCTTTGCGCCAGGAGGCGTTGCCGGACAGCTGACACCAAGACTCAGGATCAGGATCACCAGCACTATAAAGTGCATGGTCTTCTCCTGCTGCACGAGACGCTGTAGTCTGCCCTGCCTCAGGTGACTTCAAGCCCCAGCAATCTTTGCACCAGGAGGCGCCGCCAGACAGCTGATACGAGGGGCAGGACCAGGATCAACAGCGCTGTAAAGCGCACTGTCTTCTCAAGCTGCATGGACACTGTAGTCTGAACTGCCCCAGGGGACTTCAAACCCCAGGAATCTTTGCGTCAGGAGGTGCTGCTGGACAGCTGACACCAAGGGGCAGGACCAGGATCACCAGCACTATAAAGCGCATTGTCTTCTGCCGCTGCGCGGGACGCCATAGTCTGCTCTGCCCCAGGGGACTCCACGCCACAGGAATCTTTGCGCCAGGAGGTGCCTCCGGACAGCTGAAACCAGGGGGCAGGACAAGGATCACCAGGCTATAAAGCGCATAGTCTTCTCCCGCTTCACAGGACGCCGTAGTCTGCACTGCCCCAGGGGACTTCAAGCCCTGGGAATCTTTGCACCAGGAGGCGCCACCGGACAGCTGATACCAGGGGGCAGGACAAGGATCACTAGCGCTATAAAGTGCATTGTCTTCTTTTGCAGTGCGGGACACTGTAGTTTGCCCTGCCTCAGGGGACTTCAAGCCCCAGGAATCTTTGTGCCAGGAGGTGTGCCCGGAGAGCTGACACCAGGGGGCAGGACCAGGATCACCACAGCTATATAAAGCACATTGTCTACTCCCGCTGCGTGGGACGCCATAGTCTGCACTGCCCCGGGGGACCTCAAGCCCCAGAAATCTTTGCACCAGGAGGCGCCGCCAGACAGCTGATACGAGGGGCAGGACCAGGATCAACAGCGCTGTAAAGCGCACTGTCTTCTCAAGCTGCATGGACACTGTAGTCTGAACTGCCCCAGGGGACTTCAAACCCCAGGAATCTTTGCGTCAGGAGGTGCTGCTGGACAGCTGACACCAAGGGGCAGGACCAGGATCACCAGCACTATAAAGCGCATTGTCTTCTGCCGCTGCGCGGGACGCCATAGTCTGCTCTGCCCCAGGGGACTCCACGCCACAGGAATCTTTGCGCCAGGAGGTGCCTCCGGACAGCTGAAACCAGGGGGCAGGACAAGGATCACCAGGCTATAAAGCGCATAGTCTTCTCCCGCTTCACAGGACGCCGTAGTCTGCACTGCCCCAGGGGACTTCAAGCCCTGGGAATCTTTGCACCAGGAGGCGCCGCCGGACAGCTGATACCAGGGGGCAGGACAAGGATCACTAGCGCTATAAAGTGCATTGTCTTCTTTTGCAGTGCGGGACACTGTAGTTTGCCCTGCCTCAGGGGACTTCAAGCCCCAGGAATCTTTGTGCCAGGAGGTGTGCCCGGAGAGCTGACACCAGGGGGCAGGACCAGGATCACCACAGCTATATAAAGCACATTGTCTACTCCCGCTGCGTGGGACGCCATAGTCTGCACTGCCCCGGGGGACCTCAAGCCCCAGAAATCTTTGTGCCGGTAGGCGCTGTCGGTCAGCTGACACCAGGGGGCAGGATCAGGATCACCAGTGCTATAAGGCGCATTGTCTTCTCCCACTGCGCGGGACGCTGTAGTCTGCACTGTCCCTGGGGACTTCAAGCGCCAGGAGGTGCCACCAGACAGCTGACACCAGGGGGCAGGACCAGGATCATCAGCGCTATAAAGCGCAATGTCTTCTCCCGCTGTGCTTGACGCTGTAGTCTGCACTGCCTCAGGGGAATTCAAGCCCCAGTAGCTTTGCGCCAGGGGACGCCGCCAGACAACTGACACCAGGGAGATGGACCAGGATCACCAGCACTATAAAGCGCATAGTCTTCTCCCACAGCACAGGACACCGTAGTTTGCCCTGACCAGGGGACTTCAAGACCCGGGAATCTTTGCACCAGGAGGCGCCGCCGGACAGCTGACACCAGGGGGCAGGATCAGGATCACCAGCGCTATGAAGCGCACTGTCTTCTCCCGCTGCGCGGGACGCAGTAATCTGCACTGCCTCAGGGGACTTCAAGCCCCAGGATTCTATACGCCAGTGTGCACCGCCGGACAGCTGACACCAGGGGGCAGGAACAGGATCACCAGCACTATAAAGTGCATTGTCTTCTCCTGCTGTACGGGACGCTGTAGTCTGCCCTGCCTCAGGGGACTTCAAGCCCCTGGAACCTTTGCGCCAGGAGGTGTGCCGGACAGCTGACATCAGGGGGCAGGACCAGGATCACCAGCGCTATAAAGAGCATTGTCTTCTCCCGCTGCATGGTACACCATAGTCTGCACTGCCCCCGGGGACCTTAAGCCCTAGGAATCTTTGAGCCAGGAGGTGCCGACACCAGGGGGCAGGACCAGGATCACCAGCACTATAAAGTGCATTGTCTTCTCCTGCTGCACGGGACGCTGTAGTCTGCCCTGCCTCAGGGGACTTCAAGCCCCTGGAACCTTTGCGCCAGGAGGTGTGCCGGACAGCGCATTGTCTTCTACCGCTGCATGGGATGCTGTAGTCTGCACTGTCCCAGGGGACTTCAAGCCCCAGGAATCTTTGAGCCAGGAGGTGCCGCTGGACAGCTAACACCAGGGGGCAGGACCAGGATCACCAGCGCTATAAAGCACATTGTCTTCTGCCGCTGCGCGGGACGCCGTAGTCTGCTCTGCCCCAGGGGACTCCACGCCACAGGAATCTTTGCGCCAGGAGGTGCCGCCGGACAGGTGGAACCAGGGGGCAGGACAAGGATCACCAGGCTAAAGCGCATAGTCTTCTCCCGCTTCACAGGACGCCGTAGTCTGCACTGCTCCAGGGGACCTCAAGCCCCGGGAATCTTTGCGCCAGGAGGCGCCGCCGGACAGCTGACACTAGGGGGCAGGACCAGGATCACCAGCACTATAAAGTGCTCAGCCTTTCCCGCTGCACAGGACGCCGTAGTCTGCACTGCCCCAGGGGACTTCAAGCCCCGGGAATCTTTGCGCCAGAAGGTGCAGCCGGACAGCTGATACCAGGGGGCAGGACCAGGATCCCTAGCGCTATAAAGTGGATTGTCTTCTTTTGCAGTGCGGGACACTGTAGTCTGCCCTGCCTCAGGGGACTTGAAGCCCCAGGAATCTTTGCGCCAGGAGGTGTGCCGGACAGCTGACATCAGGGGGCAGGGCCAGGATTACCAGTGTTATAAGGCGCATTGTCTTCTCTCACTGCACGGGATGCTGTAGTTGGCACTGTCCCATGGGACTTCAGGCCCCAGGAATCTTTGCGCCAGGAGGTGCCGCTGGACAGCTGACACTAAGGGGCAGTACCAGGATCACCAGCGCTATAAAGCGCATTGTCTTCTCCCGCTGCACGGTCCGCTATAGTCTGCACTGCCCCAGGGAACTTCACACCACAGGAATCTTTGCACCAGGAGGTGCCGCCGGACAGCTGACACCAGGGGGCAGGACAAGAATCACCAGCGCTATAAAGCGCATAGTCTTCTCCCGCTGCACAGGATGCTGTAGTCTGCAGTGCCCCAGGGGACTTCAAGCCCCGGGAATATTTGCGCCAGGACAGCTGACACCAGGGGGCAGGACCAGATTCACCAGCGCTATAAAGCGCATTGTCTTCTCCCGCTGCACGGGGCGCGCACAGGCAAAGCCAGGCCAAAGGCAGGGCTGTCTTGAGCCCATCATCGACAGGAAGAGGCAAGGCAGGGGCACCCCCCCCCCCTTGGCCTTTACTGTAAGTACTGTACCATTTTGTTGTTGGTTAGAGCAGGATAAAGAACTGATTTGTTTAACATAGCAAATGGCCTTATCTAAAACAAAACAAACAATAGTTAAGAGGAAGGCATTAGACAAAAATCTGGGAGCAGAAAGCGCGAGGAAAATCCCAAGACATGCATTGGAAAATTGCACACTCAATGAAATCAACAACCTAATTGAGGAGTTTGAGGGCTTGCTAGCTCCCAAATTAAAGGCTAAATGGACAAAACAGCAAGGAAAGGAAAAATGCCTATTTAGGAAAAACTTTAAAACTCAGAAAAGCATTGTTTCTTATCTAGACCAACCACCTGACGTCACTTTAGCTGTGAGTCCCAATACACAGAGCCCCCAATTGCTCACAGTAAACCCCTGTATACAATGAGGAGGGACAGGGGGGCTTTTCCCACTCTCAAGTGAGTGGGAGGTCCAGCATAAAGAGGCCCCAGTGTAAGTATTCAAAATTGGGATTATGCTGTTCCTCTAGTGTCAGGGTTGCAGAGTCAGAAAGACCAGAACCAACCGTACCCCGGCTGGGGTTTAGAGTTGGGAATCCATATGTTGGATTGTAATGCCCTCACACACCCTTTCAGGTGTCATGCTTCATCATTTGGGCTGCTCCTGATTGGGTCGGCGGTGCAATACCCCACGGGCTCCCTTTGATAGGGGCACTTTATCGGAGATCTTTTATCCAACAGCCATATGGTGAAGTGCGGGTGTGGGGCCAGAACTGTGTAGATGTAGGAAGGTGCTTTCAAATAGGGTTCGGAGTACCTAGAAGGACATACTTTTATTCTGGGGGTCTCCTACCCTAAGTAAAAACATATAACAAGGCACTCGCCCGAGTGTAATGTCTCGCGTATGGGTGTCCTTGTTAGAAAGTGTGGGTCAACATGTTTCTCGCTTCTAGTTAATTATACTAGCGATTCTTCAGGACCGGAAAGGATAGACTATCTACACCTAGAAATAGTGGTATTGAAATTACTCACAGTAAAAGTGTCTACTAATTAATGTACCTGTTTGAACCTGGACCTACCTGTAATGGGAGACAAAAAATGTTGGTATCATTCAGGCTAATATACACAACAATTGTAGACACGGTCTTTATGGTGACTCTGACTTCTGTCTTTTACTCATGTGAAGTGAACGCAATTACGTTTCAGGACATCTAAAAACAGTGAAGCTAAAACAAGTGGTCGCCGCCTAGTCAGTACTGCGGCGTTTCTAGTCTTGTGAGAAACATAGACAAGAAACGCTGCAGTGCTGACTAGGCGGTGACTTCTTTGCCCACACACACCTGGGTAGCTGAGTGCCGAATATTATCTCGCCAGCAGTCAACCCCATATCCCTGTGGGAATGTAGGATTTCTAGGTGACGATTGCAGTAGAATGAACTAATGCCCTAACTAGTAATGGCTTTTATATATATCTTTCACACCTTCCAACATATATACACTCGCCAATGGGCAAAACCACTTCTAGATTCAGCCTTTCTCGCAACAAAGATTGCATGAATGATCCGCGCATGAAATAAAAGGACGCTGGGGATGTTCCACATACTACATGAGTTGTGTTTTGGAAACATCCAATGTAACAAACCAAGTAATGTTGGAGCCTCCAGTTTCTATTTCTAATTGTATTTTTTCCTGTCTAGTCAATCACACATATGAGCAAAGCCTTATGCGTGACCCACTGGTTACTGTCGATGCCTGCGTACTCTACTGAATTGGGTGAGTCCATACCATTGTATCTCTGCCACACTACTGATTTTCCACAGGGGCAACAAGTCACAATAGCTCACTGTAGGGAATCACCACTTGTTTTAGCTTCACTGTTTTTAGATGTCCTGAAACGTAATTGCGTTCACTTCACATGAGTAAAAGACAGAAGTCAGAGTCACCACAAAGACCGTGTCTACAATTGTTGTGTACAATATTAGCCTGAATGATACCAACACTTTTTGTCCCCCATTACAGGTTCAAACAGGTACATTAATTAGTAGACACTTTTACTGTGAGTAATTTCAATACCACTATTTCTAGGTGTAGATAGTCTATCCTTTCCGGTCCTGAAGAATCGCTAGTATAATTAACTAGAAGCGAGATTACACTTGGGCGAGTGACATGTTATATGTTTTTACTTAGGGTAGGAGACCCCCAGAATAAAAGTATGTCCTTCTAAGTACTCCTAACCCTATTTTAAAGCACATTCCTACATCTACAAAATTCTGGCCCCACACCCGCACTTCACCATAAGGCTGTTGGATAAAAGATCTCCGATAAAGTGCCCCTATCAAAAGGAGCCCATGGGGTATTGCACTGCCGACCCAATGAGGAGCAGCCCAAATGATGAAGCATGACACCTTAAAGGGTGTGTGAGGGCATTACAATCCAACATATGGATTCCCAACTCTAAACCCCAGCCGGGGTACGGTTGGCTCCTTTCTTTTCTGACTCTGCAACCCTGACACTAGAGGAACAGCATAATCCCACTTTTTGAATACTCACAGTAAACCCCTCCCAGGAACCAGGAGACCCTGCAAGCCCCAAGGAGGACCGTATAATTATTAATGTGTTGAGTTCTAACCAATACACAGTGCTGGAAAACCTGGAGAACCTGAATAATACTTTTTTCTGTGTTTTGGGTGAAAGGACATGCAAAATCAATAATATTGTAGGTGTAGATGTACAATTGAACGAATTAAGGGGCGAAATTACAACCCTAAAGGAAAACATGGGAAGGATGGCACAATTACTAAATGATACGCTGGATACTCTCACTGTTCTAGTTAAAGAGTCACTTAAATGAATTGAAGGTACTCATATTGGGCTCTCTGTAGACCATCCAACAGACACAGTGCACCACAACCAACACAGAGAACAACATAAACAAGTGATTAAAGAGTGCCGATGGTACAATAGAGAGGAAAGATTCATCAGCACATGTCACTCCCAGGCATGACTGTGCTTCCCCGCAAGACAAGATGCATGTAAAATCTACTAGGGTGGCTATGAGCTATAGAACAAAAGACACCCCTATTATTAACAGGGATGGAAAGAGAAAGGCCATCCCTGTTAATAGTAACGGTAAAACCTTTGATCTTTTTATGATCAACGCCCCTAAAACTCAGAGGGCTCACATCGAAACAGACAAGGCATTGGTAAACAAGGTGACCCACTGAATACGATATAAAAGGGGTTGTAGATCTATAATAAGGCAACATCTACTTAATGTCAAATGGTTTACCGCTGAAAGTGCACAGTTAGATTACATAGGGGTGTCTTTCAGGGACAAGTCTCTAGCTGAAGGTTTAATTGTACTTGAACTGCGCTATAGACCAAATAACAATGTCTACATTAGATTCAAACGAAACCCCCCTGGCCTTGGAATAGATCTAACTGGAGAAAAGAACTAAAACCATTCACTGAGCAGCCCAATTCTATGGAACCCCGAAGTCTTATGAAAACATCAGATATTGATTGACTTAGTGTTGATAGTCCTGACCCCTCCATGAAATCAAAAAGAAATCATCGTCTTGTAGACACAGTGATACTTCTTAATACATCTCTTACTGGACTTCTATTGTAGGGACTGGGGCAACACATACTCTCAACACAGAAGAACACTTGAACTCATAGGGGGAGTGCTTGTATTATAATCTGAGAACCCAAAATTCGACAAAGGATGATTGCCTAAATATGTTATCATGGAATGTTGTGGGAGTTAAGTCCAGAGTGGGGTACATTTGTTGTTTTGCACCACATCATATTTCTTCAGGAAACGTGGGCTATAAACCCAATACCTTGACCTGGTTTCCTGACCTTTAGCGAAAATGTGATCCCTTCTTCGGCAGGGTGTCCATCAGTTGGACTCCTGATGTGGTTACGTTTGGACTTGTTCTCCGTAGTGATACCCATTTCAAACTCAAGAGAATTGTCCTTGAAATTAAAATCACATCTCCAGCAGGCCCAAAATATATAGCTCTGGTGAATACATACCTCGTATCAGTCCCTCCTAATGCTCAATATTCCACATAAATAAATGACCTGATGGGTCAGATTAACCGGAAAGCAATACAAATTGTAGCGGGGAATATTAACACCCAAATTCCACCAATTGTTGGGTGTATTCCTCTGGAAACTAATCATAGGGAAAGGTGTGGTGCAGCGGATAAGGTGGCTGACTCCAGAACATGGGGGCTCACGGTTTGACTGCCAGTGGCAGGTTAGCCCAGCACCTTGTGACTCTGGACATTAGCTTGCTTAATCTTCCCGACAGCCCCCAGCGCCTGGACACCTCACCCGAGGTAGCTGCGTGCTTTACAAATGTTGGTATTTATTTATTTATATGGCAGTTATAAAAAAATCACACACCTCTCAGTATGATCACAAGAAAATATCAAGAGTAGCTGCCCAAAACGTAGATCCAATCACTGATCATCACCTGAAAATTGCAAATGACAATACGAAATCTGACAGCCCGCCATGCACAACCTTCAAAAGACGCCTAAGTACCTCAAAAATTGATTATAAATTAGTGGGCAATGATTTATGGTCGTGTCTATATGATATGAAGGTAGTTTCATGACCAGAAAGTTATCATCAGGCACTAAGTACAACTTTCTCTATGGCCCCTTTCAGAGATGCAAAACTTGAACCTGTCCTAAATAAGACTCCAGTAGCCACAGCCAATAATTTAAGAAATATAAAATGGGCAGCTTTTGTGTTGAATGTAAAGAACATGACAACTCTATATAATCTTTTTGTTCAAACATTCTCACAGGTTGACCTCACGGATATTACTAATGTTAATTTTGTCTCCATTCATTGTGAACTCATGGACTAATTAAGACCATGCTTCGTGAAGGAACAGAAGAGAGGCAATTTCCCCCAAAAAACTTCCCTCATGGTATTCCAAAACCTGTCGCTTAGAAAAAATCAGTCTATTGAGAGTTATTATAAAGGATCTAAGACCTGAAATGTCTAAGGCTAGAAAATTATATAAAACCATACTATCCAGAGCTAGAAGGGAATGGGAAGAGGACCAATGGACTCTAATGGCAAGGGTCCTAGAAATGGGGGATCATAAAACGTTTTGGAAATTAATTTCTGTCAACCCTTATAATGTCAATCATTTAGACACAGTAATAAAACCTGATATATGGGTCACCCATTTCAGTGGTTTGTATAATGGTATGGAGCAGCAAAATATCTCAGTCTACCCTTTGGGACTAACGCGTGGACGTGTGGGATTTACATCCCAAGAAGTGAACAGTGAATCTGCCACAAAATTTACCCATTTTCTTTTTTACCTTACCTGAAACTGATTGGGCACTAAAACAAATGAAAAAAGAAAAGGCACTAGGAATGTATGGCATACTAGGTAATCTTTAGTTGTCTCAACCTGACATTTGGTTCCCATATTTGCAGGCACTATCCATTTAAAAAGGGAAGCCCATTCCACCCACATGTCATGGAGCTAATATTATACAAATCTACAAAAAGGGAGAAAGAACCAACCCCTCTAACTATAGACCCAAATGTCTGCTGGATAACTCACAAAAGATTTTCTGTGGGCAGGTTGTTGTTCAAGCCCAATGAATGGATAGAACAGAATGACATTCTAGAAGATGAGCAAGCAGGGTTCAGAACAAAAATTAGCACCTTGGACCAGGTCCTCCGCCTCAAGGTGATAACTTGGAAATATGTCACCTTGAAGCATGACCATCTATATATCGCTTTCCTAGACCTGAGAGAGGCTTGTGACCTGGACCCAAGGGAAGCGTTATTGGAAGTTCTGGAGGAGTATGGCATCCCCTCAGATCTATTAAGAATACTGAAACTTTTTCATGCAAACACACATGCAAAGGGGGGTCTGACTAATAGAATTGATATAAGCAAAAGGTAAGACAAGGATGCGTTCTTGCACCTACACTCTTCAGATTATATATCAATGGAGCAGTGGGACAGCTGAAGGACTGTAAACATGATGCCCCCAAATTAGCAGGAATGTCCATGCCAATCCAGATGTTCTCAGATGACACTCTACTAATTTCGGGGACAACAATGGGGCTTCAATCAGAACTGAATGCCTTTGTTACCTTTTGTGAGGAGAGAGGTACAGAACTGAATCCAGCTAAATCCAAATTTATGACTATAAAGCCCCACAGAACATACAGAGGGAATGTGACAATAGAGAGGGTGCCCCTGAAAAGGTTTCACATTTTGATTATTTGGGTGTCAGGCTAAGTGATAACCAAACATGGGGTACCCAGTTGGAAAAAAGTAAAGCCACTCTGCATCAGAAAGCTTCTGCAATAGGGAGAAAATATTGAGCTGCCTCAGGAGGGGCAGTGTCTCCTGTTATTACTGTATACAGAGCCTCAGCTGTAACATCTGCCTTATATGGAGCAGAGATATGGGGTTATGCAAAAACAGAGACCTTGACCTATATTGAAAATAGGTTTATTAGGGCTCTTTTTAAACTCCCCCCAAGTTCCCCTATTATACCATTGAGATTAGACCTAGGGGTCTATTAGGATGGCGGGCGGAGACACCACAGCGGTGCTGGCGATGGCAGAAAATGCTTTTTTTCGCACGCCTGCAGTGGTTCTCATGTCTGCCATATTAGTATGGCCAAACATAGCCCATTTCCCGTCCGCCGCGGTGCGACGCGAACCGCCATCAAAGTGCGCCAGCCACCGTGGCGTGAGAGCCAATGGAGACTCGCTGCCGTCCGGAATGACGTCCCGACTGCCGTAGAAATCAGGATGCCCCAAATAGCCAGTCGCACCGCAGCAGAGAAACCGCCCAACCAGAGACAGCGGAAGCAACACAGCGGAGCGCGAAACCAGAGTCCAGGTCTCTTTCACCCGGTCCCGACCGCAATGGATCCAGCTCTACACGTCTTCCCGGTGCTGTACCTGATACATTACCAGCAACTTATGGACCCACGCGGACGCCGCCACAGGTAACAATAGCACAATCCCGCACACAACCACTACACACAACTCCAGGGCTGATATAGGGTTCCTGTCCACACCAGACACCCTGATGGGGACTGGAACACATCCACACATGTCCTACCTGTCACCAAATCACCCCTCCACATCCAGGTCACCCATCGTCACGATCATGAAGTGATGTCCCGGTCACGTCACCGCAGCAGTGGAGACGTGGGAAAATATGCGCACAATGCAGAAGGCAGCGACAGGCATGGGCAGTGCACAAAGACCACAGGGCCACACCTCCACCTTCCACACACTAGGCCCCCCTGAAGGGACATGCCATGTGCCCCTTCTGTGCTCCCCTATGCACAACAACAAGCCAAGTGAACCCACACCCTGCACCACACACAAAACAACTAGGGAGACAGCCACAGCAAGAGTGGCTGCAGAGGAACACGCAGCACAGAAGCACAGGCCCAGGGTAACCCACACAACACCACACACGGCAAGAAAACTGAGTACAAGCACAAAATTAAGACACTGATAATCGACAATCACTCCACTGGACACACAGCCTGCCAAGTCACACAGACATACCCCACACTGACACTGAGCCACATACACAGACCACATGCCAGCAGCAATGGAGCACAACATATAGGAAAACTAAAGTGAGGTGCACACAAATGGAAGGCCAAGCAGATAACCACCAAGCATGTGTACATCACATGCAAGACAAGGAACATATAACAACACCCCAGCCCATCAAATCACACATGGCTTGCACAGTGAGTGAGGTCAAACCACAGTCACCTCAGTGAAACAACTCAGGGAGACAGCAAGGCAACCCATGCATAGGCACAGGGATGAAAGGAAGGCCCTAAAGTCAAACTGTGAACAGCCCCACATATGTATACAACTACTTGACAGGAGTATATCAGCAGCACTACACACAGGGCCCATTGATACACTCCATGACTGTCAAACACAAGTAGGAATCTTCACACATACCCCCCATCACACATGCAGCACACAACACCAGTGTCAGACACACAGAAGGTTGTCAATAATGTCCAGTCAATACACAGACAAACAATCACACTCCCTGGGGGTATCCATAAACATCACACACACACAGGTATGCCTGAACCAATGTCTGCACAAAAATAACTGCCAAACACATAACTCAACAAAAACCCACACAGAACGACAACAAGACCAGACATGACTTGTGCAGCCAAACTGTGGAAAGGCAATGGGAGCACAGACAGAACAGCAGTGCACAACCTCATCAGTCAGGAACAATGCACAGACAACATACTACAGCGCAGACAAGAAGAGCACCATCACAAAACAATTATGTACACAAACTGGGAGAAATGGGCCTACAATGACACACAGATAGACATACCACACCACCCATCAAGTCAACATGATGTCACAGTGTACCACACGCACAAGAATGACAAGAGGAAGCCCAAATATGAGAGGAGAAAACACCAAGGATGCACCTAACACAAGCACAGGAACTAGAATCGACCTAAGTTCATGTGACAGAGACACAAGTAAGGCACACCACACTGGCAACACACATCTGAATGAAACACACCACACCAACAACACTGACATGCAAATAGAACACCACACACAGAGCATCTGTCAGCTGCAAGAGACAACACAGCCCAAACACTGCACACAGCCACATCAAACACACAACAGTTGCACATGCCAATACATCACATTGCAAACACAGCAGTACATCAGGGGATGCACACCAGGCAAGGGCAAGGCAACATACACTCACAGCACTGCATGCACGACAAGCTATGTGTGCACACCAAACATACCAGTCCCACACAGATATGAGTGACGCACCATGAACACCCACAACAACAATCAAAACAGCACACTGACAACATCACACTCAGGAAGGGAAGCAGTTCCTCAGCAAACACACATACACCTAACCCAACACCCCCAGATGTACAAGTCTGGGACACCAAAGTGGAAACAACATGACCAGAGGACTGTGCAGCACAAATAGTTGAACTGCATATGAGCAACCATGACTGATGAACAGTAAAAGAAAATCACATATAACCAATTGGGAAAATGTCCTGATTGGCACATTGCTCCTGTGCAAAGATCTGCACCACAAAGCACAGTGTCACAAATGAAGTGATGGGGAGGTGCACACACAGGCAACACAAGGGGACAGCTGACATGAAAGTGAAGTGGTGTGTACCTCAGTAGTGGAGATGGCAGGAGTGTACCATACACAAATAGATGGAGTGCAGACTCACAATGGGTAGGCATCAGAAGCACAGATAGGGGATGGTATGACACCACACACCACATGCCATACTGGAGGCAATAAAGCCCCATGTGACAGCAATGCATGAGAAAATCACAGCCACAATGTCAGTGTGGTTGAGCAGGTATGCACAGCCACCACAAACAGCATCAAGACACATGGATGATCAACAAAACACAACACTGACTTGCCAGTCACATACCCTGCATACTCACAATTGCCAAAAACAACAAGTAGGAGTCAGCCAGAACTGCAAGGACACACCAACACACCACACAGTGCACAACATACAACACACACGTGCACACAATCACAAGCACAGGGCTGAGCAATCACACAAACAGGCACTCCACTTCTGGGTGACACATGTGTAGTTGACATTGCAGGGGCGCACACACATCAACACTCCTGACAAATTCACCCCTTCACACTGCACACTTCTTGACCACCCAAGTGCACACATTTAAAGCAAGCCAAGTGACTATGATGACTGACCATCACAAGATGACTGTACACCTACACTGCTGGGCACACATAAAGTAAGAACACATATACATGAAGACCATGACCAGCCTGCCTGCACTCCTGTGGATAGAATCTCACTATGTGCTGGCAGTGCCCCCAAAACTCACATGTGTACAATATAGCTAACAGGAACAAAGAATGACAATGATAAAGGTATTACATCTAAGACCACCATCATTGCACCCACAAGTATCAGAGTCAGGAAGAACTGAAGTCCCTGTCACCCCTGTAAAAATGAGAAAAAGTGAGACAAGCCATTGGCAATGTTGAAGTGGCATACAGAGCATGTGGCACAGTAAACCATAAACACACAGCAAAAACGTTATTCAGTAAGGACACTGACATAACAGACAACAGGAGCAACTGTCTTTATTCACATATTGCACAGATAGGCACCAATATCAGACAAGAGCAAGGCCAGTGGCCAGCACAAAGTGCAGAGTATGTCCATGAGAAGCTGCACATGGAATAGTGTAACACAGCAAGGAGCAACAAGGCCAGTGGCCAGTCCAAGGTGCCGAGTATGTCCATGAGAAGCTGCACAGGTAAGGGGAAAACAGCAAGGCCAGTGGCCAGGTCAAGGTGCTGAGTATGTCCATGAGAAGCTGCACAGGGAATAGTTTAACACAGCAAGGAGCAACAAGGCCAGTTGCCAGTCCAAGGTGCCGAGTATGTCCATGAGAAGCTGCACAGGGAAGGGGAAAACAGCAAGGCCAGTGGCCAAGCCAAGGTGCAGAGTATGTCCATGAGAATCTGCACAGGGAATAGTTTAACACAGCAAGGAGCAATAAGGCCAGTGGCCAGTCCAAGGTGCAGAGTATGTCCATGAGAAGCTGCACAGGGAAGGAGAAAACAGCAAGGCCAGTAGTTGGACTCTGAGATTGTGCCAGTTGAAGGGCTGCCGTCACTGCGGAGGACAAAGAACGGACAGTCTGATGTAGCCCACCCACATCTGAATGTATGCCCTCCATGAAAGCAACCACCTGTGCCAACATTTTGTCATGGTCCATGAAGGCATTGAGGAGAGCTGTCTGGCCCACACGCAGCTGGCGCAAAAGGTCCACAGACTCAGCACTGATGGCAGCAGGGGGGACAGAGGCAGGGGCAGCGGTGCCTGGGGTGAAGGACACTCTTCCCTTCTTACTGGTGCGAACACGGGCAGCACTAGTGGAAGTAGCTGGGAGGGTGGGCACTGTACGCTGTGTGGTGGAAGAGGAGGGAGAGTCCCCGTTCCCCATGCCCGCCAACATGGATGCGTCACCGCCGGCGTCAGATGACATTGAGCTCGGCGTCTCTGCCTGTGATTCCTCCATCAGACTCCTGTACCCCTCCGAGGCGTTGGTCACATCTGTGTCACTGTGCTCCTGTGCAGCTGTTGTGCTTGATTCCCCACCAATGGTGTCCGTCCCCTGTCCCTCTGTGACCACGGGAGATGCTGCATGAGAGAGAGAGAGGTAGGGTCAGTTCAGTGGCAGCAACAGAACAAACAAATGCAAGCAAAGCATCACTGAAGATGAAGAAATCGACACGTTGCACACCATCTTGTGCAATAGCATTGTGCAACCTCAATTTTCTATTCAAACAGTGTAAACCAGAAAAGCACACATAAGTGAGCCATGTGATGACCACACAACACAATATCCTGCCAGTGGCTCCGTGCAACCAGACACAAATATCTCAGAGCAGACCTAGGGCCCTAATAGGGCTAGGATGAACCCTTCAACATGGTGCCACTGTCAGATCTGGATGGAGCAGAAGGGGACATAACAGATACAGACTTCGACATGACATTCCACAATGGCAATGAGCCCATGCCAATAAACCATGTTTCACTTTGGGCCACAACTACTGTTGCACATTGGCGTCAGATGTCCAAGCCTCACAAATCTGAGGTCAGGCAATGCATGCATTGATGAAAGCACACTCAGATTGGGCACACTGCTGTTCTCTTCCATGGGATTCCCAAGACTACCCCAATGCAGACGATACCTGAAGACCACGACTCAGAATGCTATGTAAACGCCTAGTACTCAGATTACATTAGGAAGTACAGGTAGGGCAAATGCATGATGGCTGCACCCAGCACAGAGGCCACTTACAAGCCACTGCATCACACTACCAACATCACATAGCCCAGCACTGGCCCAGGCTGTGTACACATGCAGCCACTCACAGCCAAAGTCAACCTTCCCAGAATACTCACCCCTAGTCTGCGGCTGATGATCCTTCAATCGTGCATCCAGCTCAGGCTGTGTCACGGCCAAGATGCGTGTCTTTAGTGGTGTCATGCTACGCTGTGCCGACCTGCCAATCCGAGGGATCAGCCCCAGTGTCATCTCGGCCATGTTCTTTTTAAAAAAAAAAAAGAAATTTAGTCCTCATACGCCATTATATATACCCAGAATCAGCTTTCTTCTTTCTGCGGCCTCCCTTACGTTATATCAGCGCCAGCAGTTAACAAATGCTGATCTGGTCTTAATGGACGCACTTTGCACAGGGCCTCTCCTGAATAGTCAGTTCAGTTTTTCTAACTGGATGACCCTTAAAACTGATCCAAGAGATAATGCATCTGTGCAAAGGCAAAATCATTGGACAGATGGATCTCTGTAATCACAGCTCATCAAGCCAGCCCATACATGGCAACCAGAAATCTTTCTTCCTTTTCCAGATGGCTCTATCTAATTTTATTGTGTGTTTGATGGCGTTTAGCCAATCTAAAAAGGTCAGAGAAATTTTCTTGAGCCAGCATTTACAGATTTCTCTACGAGCCAGCAGAACCAGGTAAAAAGACAATGTGCTTACATCCCAGGGTAGCGACTCGTAATTCGGAAAGATTCCAAAAAATACCAAAGTCATGCTCACCTGGCAGTCACAACTGAACATAGCTTTCACACCTTCCATGACCACTCCCCAGAATGTATGCAGCATTGGGCACCCCAAGAACATATGGATGTCGTCTGCTTTTTCCTGCTGACACTTCGAGCAGCAGGGAATGGGTCCCCTTGAAAATTTAGACAGCCTGAGAGGAGACCAATAAACTCTGTGAAGAGAAAAAAGATGGTTCCTCTTTAAATTGGCAGCTGACACAGTAGAGTGTAATAAATCAAAGGATACTTGCCAAATATCTAATGGGCTGTGTTCCAACGAGAAGTCTCCCCAGAGCTGGAATGGTAAGGTGAAATCTTCATCTGCCATATCGATCAATATCCAGTAAAGATTTGCTATTTCTTTTTTGTTCCGAGGTATCATGAGTAGTGCTTTCTCCAAATCATTAGAAATGCCTACCATAGTGCCGATTGCCTGGCTCCAACTCCTTATTTGTAGTTACTTAAATTTTGATATTTTGCAGTCCAACATACTGTTCAGCTCATCCCAAGATATTAAGGAGCCTTCTGGGATTAGCTTCTCCCATTGATCAAGCCCCGCCTCTTTCAGAGGAGTTGCCAATGCGTCTTTAGTCCACTCTGGTGATCCTGGGGATTCCCATATAAGGGCCAGGGCACTATAGTAGCTAATTTTCGCAATCTTTCTGACTTTGTCCCAGATGGACGCCATGTCTCTTAAGGTCTTTAGGCGAACCTTCTTGAAGAAGCGTGGGTCTCCAAACTTGTACAAAAAAGCTTGATCAGCTCCTTTTAACTCCCCTAGCATTACTTTAAACATTTTGCTTATGTCTGTATCATCTGGCTGGCTCAAGAGCATTTTCCCCGCCCTTGTTAAGAACACCCATGCATAAAGGATTAAGTCTGGTGCACATAATCCCCCTTTGTTTTTCTTCCTTCGTAGTTTTTTACAGGAAATTATTTTGCCCTTACAGGCCCATATAAAGGAATTCATTTTGGCTTGTGTTTTCCTTAATGCCTCCTCCTTAAACGCTAAAGGGATATTCTGGAATAAGAATGTGAGTTTAGGTAGCAGCATCATTTTCACTAAGTTGACTCTACCTATTAGTGTCAGAGGGAGTCTGCAATTTCTTTATCTACTCTACGCAGATTTGTTTCAGGGATATAGTCAATGTTTTGAGTAATTCTGATGCCCAAATACCTTATCTCATTTTTCAGAATGGGGAGGTGGACATTCATATTCCATGCCATACATTCTGTCTTTTACTGGTTGATCTCATACCCTGAAATTTGACCAAACTTTGAAGCTATATTGTATATTATAGGAATAGCTGCTGCGGCATCTGACGTGTATATCATCATATCGTCAGTGTAGAGGGATACTTTCTTTTCCCAATTTCTAAACTTGAAAGGAATTATACAAGTTTGCATTCTAATCCTCTCCGCAAATGGTTCTATGTAAAGATTGAATAGCAGCGGTGACAAAGGACACCCCTGCCTTGTCCCTCTTTTGATAGTTACAGCCGCCGACAGATTACTGTTGACCAGAATTCTGGCTATGGGCTTTTGGTAAATTGACAAGATTGTTCTACAAAAGTTTTTGCCCAGATTACATCTATCTAAAACCTGGGCTCAGTACACCCTGTTCACACAATCAAATGCCTTTGTGGCATCTAGAGTGACAATAGCCAAAGGCAATTTATGCAGTGTCGCTATATCTATGGCCCACACCAGACTGTAAATCAGATCCTGAATGCTCCTACCTTTGACGAAACCTTTTTGGTCGCTATGTAGTACATCTCCTATGACCCCATTTAATCTATCCGCTAAAATCTTGGTAAAAATCTTATAGTCAAGATTAAGTAGGGAAATAGGCCTATATGAGTCGCATTGATTTGAAGGTTTAGATGGTTTTAAAATCAGGACCACCGTTGCTTCATTCCATGATGGGGGCACCTTCTCTTCATTCTCAAAAATATGAAGAACCAATCTATGCATCACAGGGACAAGGGCTCCCGCTAGAGCTCTATACAGCTCCGCTGGTAGCCCGTCTGGTCCTGGTGCCTTCACCTTTTTACCTGACTCGATTGCTTTGATTATTTTTGATATTTGATATTTGAGGGGGTATTTCTAAAGCGCAGCGTTCGCTCCGGAGGGAGCATCATGGCGCTGAAATTCCTGAAGGCCCAGTCGAGGTAGCAGTAAGAGGTTAAATGGCAGCTTTGGTGAAATCGTCGGGAAGGTTAAAAATCCAGGTCTTTAGAAGTTTTCTGAAAGGTTTTTCAAGAGTTTGTTGTCTAAGATTTTTGGGCATGCTGTTCCAGGCTTTAATGGCCAGGAAACTTGAAGTTTTTCCACCTTTCGTCTTCAAGTTGTACCTAGCGGGGAGATTATCTCAATGGGGCTGATCGTTTTATTGAGATAGATGGACTAACCTGTTTTAATTTTGTTTAAAGGCCAGTGTTCAAGCCAAGAGTGAATCGAGTTCTCTTGTGGAACTAGATCTTCCCTGTAGACCTGTTCAAAATGCTTAAAAAAGGCCACTGCAATGTCCTCGGAATTATCCAATAACTTGCCGGAAGATTCGCATAATACTTCCTTTATACTGTTTTTACTCAGATCCTGTTTAATTTTCCAGGCCAGGAGCTTACTGCTGGATTCCCCATATTCAAAATGTACCATTTTACTGGCCTCCCACCTTTTTCTCAGCCTGGAATCTAGAACCCCCATCAGCTCTAATTTACATTCAGCTAGAGTCCCAGCAGTAGCCCCTTGGGCTGAATCTGTCTGGGCCGTGAGAACTTGATCTATATTACGGATTTTTGCCTCTATTTCTTCTATCTTAGCCTTGTATTTCCTTTGCCTAGCAATTTGTATAGATGTAATCTGGCCTCTCAGAAAGGCTTTATACGTATCCCACACTATTTCTATTGGAGCGGTCTCTAAGTTGTTCAAAAAGAAGTTCTCTGTTTCAAGAACCAATTTTTGCACCACTTCTTCCTCCAATAGAATAATTCTATCCAGGGACCATCTTTTAGTGGCCTGCCTTATAGGGAGTCTGTGACCCAACTTTGCAACTCTGCACTTAACCAGTAAAAATCTAGTCTGGACTTATGCCCGTATTTTTATTATGGAAGGTATAGCCCCTTTTGCACTCCATTCTACTCCTCCATATATCTACCCATCCCATTTGCTTCATTGCACTTGTTAGGGAGGATCTCATTTTGCAATTTTGTACCGATCTGCTCTTGTAGGTTCTGTCCATTAAGGGGTCTAACACCAAGTTAAAATCCCCGGCCAAAATTAATGGATCCTTAAAGAGTAATAACTCCGCCAACAGCTCCCTCAGCGGAGCTGGATCATCCAAATTGGGTCCATAGTAACCTGCCACTGTACATTTATGCGTGTGGAGCCGTATCTTGGCTATGGCCCATCTGCCCATCTTATCAACTTCAGACCCTTCCACCGCTAAGGCTGCATTGTTTTTAATGAGAATGGCAACTCACTTCGTAGTCAGTTGTTGTTTAGTACAAATAACTTCCTGGATCCATTTTTTGGTCTTACATAAATCCCTCATCTCCTTTTCTGTAAGATGTGTCTCCTGTAGGATGAGAATTTGTTCAGGTGCATCTTTCAAATACTGTACAATTCTCTCCATTCTAAATTTTACCCTTAAACCGTTAAGGTTCCAAGACAACACCTTTAGATGTAAAACCTGTTCTTGCTCAGCCGGCAGATGTCATTCCACCTCTTGTGGCAGTAGGTGCGCCGATGGTTTGAGACACCAAGAGCCCACACCTTGCTTGCAATGGCCCTCCACACGGCCTTACGCTGGTGTAATTTGAGCTGCAGGCATGGGAGACAAGAGGGGGAAAACATCAGTGACACAGTGTTAGGTACCAAAATCTCTCAGGATAGTCGCATGATACTGACTCATCCAATACCCACAGATATGTCTAACAGAGACAAGAATGCTTCTCACATGGTACATCATCATGGGAGAACCACATGTAAATGCATGCAGGTGTGAGGGTGGACACAGTACATGCCCATCTCATACACATGCATGATGCCAGCACAGAAAGCCATGTGTAGTCTGCCCACATCTACTGTCCATTTCTGAGGTAGAGCAAGACATACATCACCTATCAACATATGTTTTGGGGTAGACTCACTGTGTCCAACACTGCGCAGTCCTCAATGTCCTTGCCTTGTGAATGGCTCACTGTGTCATGGATGTCACATTGAGGGACATTATCTCACAAACAGACCCCCTTCTCACAAGGCCTGTCATGTGTAATCTACAGAGCTGAGATGGCTCATTGATGGAGAGTAATGAGAAAAGGCACATGTAACACTCTGTACATTCAGTGATGTGTCCTTGTCATTTTGGGCGGCGACTGTGTAGGCCAGGCGGGCTCACACTGAGATGGACAACAGGGACCCACACAGCCATTCACATAAGCAATCACTGTCCTGACTCCAGCATTACCAACTATCTGTGTCACTGTATGGCTGACAAGACAATATATGTCCCTCCAATCTTGATGTGCAGGCAGGGCAACGTGTGATATAGGATACACACCCCTTACCCCTCGAGACAGCATGTTAGGCAGTGCATGACACGACCACACAGTCTCAGGCACATACTGCATCAGATCAACTACATGTGTGCCCCCCTGCACTCTCACTCACATTGTTAAAGACTTACCACGACATTTGTGGCACCATATAGCCTTGGATACTGTGTGAGCACCTTGTCCACCAGGACCTCCAGCTCCTCGCTGGTGAGGGGACTGGCCCAGATCTTCTCAGTCCTCGCCATCACTGTGGCCATGTGACAGCAGCAGCGGCAGTGGGTGGTGAGGGGTCGCAGGCAGCAGTCCCTGGAGGCAGCAGCAGATGAGGGTTCTCAGGCAGCATACTGGGAGCGGTGGAAATGTGAGGCTCTCTCCCACACATATATAGAGCCCCCTGGGGTCGTTTCAGAGGTTCTAAGCTGCTGCAATTGTGTTCCAGGTCTGCCCTTTTCAAATGCATCCAATGACCAGCTACGTGGTGTCGAGGCACGCCTACCGCTTTTTTCAAAATAGCATTAGGCTACCGCGAGTGCACTTCCCATTGGCTGTAAGGGCATGGTCCATGGCGGTGACACACCGTAGGGGCCAGGTGGGCGCTACTGCGGTGGTGCATCTTTCAAATGCATCCAATGACCGGCCCGCGGTGGCGGGGCACACCTACCGTGATTTACAGGCATTTTTTCTTTACCTCGCTCTGCCACGGTCAGTTTATTTTGCCGGTTGATCCTAATTGTACCGCCCGATTTGCCGCTGTACAGGCAGGCGGTAGTTTTCCGCTACCATGGCGGTTGGGGTGGTTTTCCGCCCGCCATGCTAATGGGCCCCCTAGTCTTAAACCCAATGCACTTAACCACTTTAATCAAACCACTGCTAAATTGGATCAGACTCTGGTCCACCCAAGAACTCTCAATATACAGAGATTGTGTGAAAGACCTGTTGGCTCTTGATAAGGACCAGAATACTCCCTGGTTGATGGTAATAAAAGAACCAGCTCACCAAATAGGTATGGGGGAACTATGGCCACACCAGAGCTTATTACCAAAGGAGATGCCCAAAAAGCTAAACATCTCTATTTGGAGGAAATCTTGATGCAAACATTGAGAGTTCACAAGGACAGTAGTCTAACAGGTCTGTTTTTGAACCACAAGTGTGCACCAAGATTGGAGCGCTAAATGGACAGAATGTACCCCATCAGTCTAAATGTTTATACGTACAATTTAGATGCAGTCTACTCCCGTTGAGAGTTCATACTTCGAAATGGTCTAATGCTCCCTCTAGCTCAAAATCTCGTCCAAACTGCCCAAATATTGAGGAATCAGAAGAGCACTTTTTGTATCTAAAATTGGGGGAAGCAGCAAACTTACCTAGCTGGGTCTTCTTGGTCCACGCCGCCACCGCCAGGAGTCCAAGGGCGCCATTGCCAGTGAGCAGCAGCGAGTCCAATCTTCCGCCTCGCCGCCCCGGACTGGATCTCCCGGCAGCCCCAGCGGCGGCGCGCTGAGCTCACGCTGTGCCAGCGCCAGGAGGCGCCTACAAATCTCGCAGAGGCCGGCGGAGCGGGGGGGAAGCAGCAAACTTACCTAGCTGGGTCTTCTTGGTCCACGCCGCCACCGCCAGGAGTCCAAGGGCGCCATTGCCAGTGAGCAGCAGCGGGTCCAATCTTCCACCTCGCCGCCCCGGGACTCGATCTCCCGGCAGCCCCAGCGGTGGCGCGCTGAGCTGACACTGTGCCAGCGCCAGGAGGCGCCTACAAATCTCGCAGTGGCCGGCGGAGCGGGGGGGAAGCAGCAAACTTACCTAGCTGGGTCTTCTTGGTCCACGCCGCCACCGCCACCGCCAGGAGTCCAAGGGTGCCATTGCCAGTGAGCAGCAGCGGGTCCAATCTTCCGCCTCGCCGCCCCGGGACTCGATCTCCCGGCAGCCCCAGCGGCGGCGCGCTGAGCTGACGCTGTGCCAGCACCAGGAGGCGCCTACAAATCTCGCAGAGGCCCGCTTCGCGGGAAGCACCGGGCGAAGCCCGGGCAAAGGGCGGGCCGTCTGTGGCCGTCAGGGGCCAAAGGAGGCCGGGCTGGGCCACGGATCTTGGTTCATATTATTCGGATCTTGGCTTGCTAGTAAGCCTGGACACTATTGCCATTATTGATTCTGGATCGCATTTTGCTTGTTGGTCCTATTGACATTACTGTTTCATATATATTGTTGTCTAATATATTGTAGTTAACACCTGCTGGCTAGAACATGTCTAAGCTCAGGTCCTCTAAATCAGTGGCTACTAATGACACAAGGACATTGGATAACTATCTTGTTAAAGTAGTCAGTAAGATTAATAAAGATAGGAGACTATCATTGAGCAGGTTGAGTCCAGATGTGTCACCTACAAGGTTGAGCACATATACTACTTCGGTTATAGGCTACGCTTATTCCAGAAATGTAGATTTAATGAATGATGTATCCACCTTAGTGTCTACAGTAGACCCGGAATTTTTAGCTGACCCTATTTCTAGCCAGACCCTGACATCCCCTCTAAGGCCCACATCATCTAAATCCCCTGCACGTAGAACAGTGCGTGCATGTAGGAAGGCTCCGGCTAAGAGGGTGGCGGGACGAAAGTCCAAAAATTCAGGTCCAATATCACTTGGTAGGGGAGATACTCCAGAGTCTACAAATAATGCTGAGGGTAGTACTCTGCCTCCAGCACATATTGAACTCCTGGCAGCCATCCTTGAATCTAAATTAGAGGCTCTTATTAGCCCATTGGTGGCAAAATTAGAATCAGTCGTCCAAGAGGTCACTAGATTGAAGGGCCTCCTTGATCTCCATTTGACTCGGTCTCCTACCATGGCGAACCCTCAACCCGGTCCATCTGGTTCCATAGGTTATAGTTCATTGAAACCTGTAGTAGATGCATCAGCTAGCACCAGGGCGTGTGGTTCAGGGGTGATCACCCAGGCTCCTCCAGCTGTAAATACACAGATTATTCTACCATCTAACCCACCACCAGTGGGTACTGCACTAGCTCTAGTACCTACTTTACTACATCCTCAAACAGTACAAAAGAGCATTGAGAATAACCTAGCAGGGGGAGACACTGTTAGGAGTAGCAAACACAGGGGGAAAAATGTTGTCAACCTCCCACCGCAGTGTGTCCCATACACTGTGGTTTTAATAAATGTTCCTGAGGTTGACTCTTGTTTGACTGACCCTAGGCTAGAAACACATGATGCCTTAATGAAAAAAACACTTGCTTGGCTAAATAGGAATTGTGGTTTTCCCCTAGCACTTGCAAATGACATTATATCCACCCGTAGAGTCAGTTGGATTGGTAAAGGAATAAAAAATATAATAGGGGATTGCATCATTGTAAATTTTAAATACCCACAACATGTTGCTACCGTCCTCCTTAGAGCTGCATCTTTACCAACCCAGGAAAATTCTGTATCTGCTAGACCCCTAGGTTATTTTTATAATCATCTGGCTATCACTCAACACCAACCACCTCAGCAGCATAGGCTTCCCGGAAATGGTTATGCAAAGGGAACGGCTGGATGCTTCTCTAATATACCTATGAATGCACCTATGCACCATAATAGCGGCGATTCTTTTGGTTATCAGTCAGCCAATAGGCAGATGGTCAATATTCTTCCCCTTTACAATCGTTATACTGTTTTATCCTCATTGGAAGAAAACAATTGACTACCCGATGCCTCGAGGAATCTTATTCAGCCATCAGCCACGTCCCTCAAAATTGCCACTTGGAATGTCGCCGGTATAAAGAACAAAATTGGGAATGCCGAATGGCTATCAACATTAAAAGCTTTCGACATCATTGCCCTACAAGAAACTTGGGATCAGGCTAACAGCTTTTCCCTGGATGGCTATAGCCATTTTTGCACCCCAGCTATTAGCAGTGTGGCAGGTCGATCAAAGGGGGGCTTGCTAAGTTTATTTAAACTAGATATAAAAGGCAAATTAACTCAGTGTTCGTCTGGATCTGATAATTGCTTGATTGTTGAACTTTCTTCCCAAGATAAGGCCAAGATCCTTTTTGTTAATTTTTATAATTCACACCCAAATGATTGTACCAGTCAAAATCTGGAAGTACTGGACAAGTTTCTTTCAGTCTATAGTGCAAATGTAAATATTTTTGAATTAATATTTTTAGGGGATTTTAACATACACCCATGCACCCTACCATTAGACAGGAAGATGAAGGTCCCCCCCCTCTCTCTTCCAGTTCATTTGGAACATACTAGGGGTGGTGAGCTCCTTGAAATCTTTCTCGCAAGATGGAATTTATATGAATCTGGCTGCAGGGATGGAAAGATTAGAGCCCCTACGTTTAAGGGAAAAGACATGGTACTATTATTGATTATATTTTTATGACTTCTTTTTTGTTAAATAACGTGTTAAACTATTATACGGAGGTATCAGTTTTTAGTGACCATAATCCTGTTTTATTAGAATTGAAGCTTGCTGATTTAATTTCTTTAAAATCAGTGAAAGTTAGAGGTGGAGTAAACCTAATGGTTAAAGATCAGAACCGAAGGCTGAAATGGTCAAAAATAGTCCCTGAAACTTTTCTTCAGGAGGTTCTGTCCAAGGTGGAGGACGAAGTTGCAATATGTTTATCTAATAGAATACAAAGCAAAGAGGTCATAATGGCTTTTGATAATATCTGTACAGAAATTAACTGTGGCCTTCAGAATAAATCTAGGCAGAAGTTATTAGTGGGCAAAAGATGGTTTGATAGGAAATGTTCAAAAGCACATGAAGTCCTACTAAAAGCCCTGAAGGCCACTCCTAAAATCCGAGCAGATATAGTAAGTGCAAGGACTGTGTATAAAAAATCTTTTTTAGAAAGAAAGAGGGATCTGAAAGAAAATGCTGTAGCCCAACTTCTTGATCCAGAAATTTTAAAACATAGTGGCCAATTCTGGAATATTATAAATCAGCCACTTTTTTCTGATGATTCTAACTCCCCTCTAGAGGCAAATATTCCTGATGAGGGTTGGATCAGACATTTTAGACAGATATATTCAGAAACTACTAGTGCTGTTACCTCTGCTGCCATTACAGAAACTGAGGCAGCGGAATGTTGTATTGCTAAGGCCGCTGTCACCTTTGTGGCAGCTGAAGTGGAACGGGCTATAGATTTAACCCTGAAAAATAAAGCTCCGGGCCCTGATGGGGTTCCAGGGGACGTTTTTAAATGTGCTCCAAAGTTCTGGTCAAAACTTCTTTGTAATGTTTTTAATGTTCTTACAACAGACAAAATCCCGGACTCCTGGAAAAAATCCATCATCATACCGGTCTTTAAAAAGGGTAACAGGCAAGACCCATCCTGTTACAGACCTATTTCGTTGATTGATTCATCGGTGAAAATTCTGGGCCGGGTTATTTTAACAAAACTGAATGATTGGTTAACTGAGAAAGGGGTCCTTTCAAACGTTCAGTATGGTTTTAGACCTAAACGGAGCACAATAGACCAAGGTCTTAATTTGCACTTATTGATTGAAAAATACACGAGGGCCAAGGAGGGGTCCATGTACCTGGGGTTCATGGACCTCTCGTCCGCTTTTGACCTTGTAAATCGTTCTAAACTTTGGAAGATCCTGCTGGATACAGGATTGGACAGGGCCCTTGTTAATCTTCTAGCAGACCTCCATACTGATCTTATAGCTGCGGTTAGAGTCACCCCGGAGGGGCGTTGCACAAGTCACTTTAAGTCAGAAAGGGGCGTTAGGCAGGGTTGCATTTTGGCACCTCTCCTATTTACTGTCTATATAAATGCCCTAGAGCCTTCCTTAAATGCAGTAACCCTTGATGTCCCTCGTATAGGAGAACTTGGTATTCCAGTTCTCCTATACGCAGATGATGCTGTCTTACTTTCACGGACTGGCGTCGGTCTCCAACGTTTACTGGACGCCTTTGAGTACTTTATGGGTTCTTTGGACCTAAAGATAAATGTTAAAAAGTCTCAAATTATGATAATGGGCAAGGGCAAAAACAACAAGTCCATAAAAACATTTACTTGTGGGAAACAAGAGCTTTGCAGAGTGACTACCTTTCCCTATCTGGGGATAACTTTTGATGAGAGAGGAACCTGGGGTCCCCAGATAAAAATTAGAAACATTTCTCTTGCTAGGTCCTCTTCTGCCCTCCTGAGTTTTATAAAAAAACTGGGAGCTAGGCCAATAGTAACTCTGCTTAAAATCTATAAAGCTAAATGCCTTGCTGTTGCTACATATGGTAGTGCTATTTGGGGTAATTGTTCCATGGAAAATATCCAGATTACTGAGAACAAGTTTCTAAGATCTATTCTCTCTGTACCACAGTCGACCTCAACATATATTGTCCACTCTGAACTTGGTATAGGATATATATCAGACATGATTAAAGTGGCCCCCGTCTTGCGTGGTTAAAGATGTGGCTGAACCAAGAAATTCCCCTCAACCATCTCATCTTAAAAGATTGTTTGCAGCTAGATAGAGTAAACAATATACCGTGGCTAGCTTATATTAAAAACTGTCTTGATAAGCTAGGGAGATCAGATCTTTTTCTTTCTCCCGCCTCGATAACCGCGAAAGACATTGTTCTGATCAAAGGTATGATGGGAGACTTGTTAAGTCTGGAAAGGGAACAAGTAGAACTTGAGAAACCTACGGTGAGGACTAGCATCATCTTGAGTACCCATTTCAGCCCTGAACCATACTTAACTACTGTAAACCTGCCTTACCATCGTTTTCTTTTAACTCGTTTTCGGCTTAATTTGATCCATTTATCCCTTGGTCACTTTCCAACCTGGTGTTCCCCCGAAAACGCTTTGCCGTGTAAGTGTGACAACTTCTCGATCCAGAACACACTGCATTTTTTAATGTTCTGTGATCACTTCACGGCATTAAGACGGAAATTTTTAATCCCGATCCTTAAGGAGGCAGGGTTTTTACAGGTTAAGCCAGCTCTTTTGTTTCTCCAGTTACTACAGTCCCCCAGGATCATGTTTTCTGTTGCTAGCTTTCTTGTGGGGGCTATTAGGATTAAGAAAAGGATGTTGTCCAACAATCCTATAAATATGATACAATAATTGGGAGATTCTTATATTGTCCACTTGTAAAGGATACTCCCTGAATTTCTTCTATACCAAATTTTTATATGCAAGCGATGTGAATTGTTTGTCTTACTTAACTGACCTCTTTTTAAAGATTTTAATAATTGGGTTTTTAGATACTACATACCTTTTAGATTTTCTTTGTGTAAATAGAAACAGTATGTAAATATATCATGATTTGATTCTGTATTAATTATGAACCGTTGATTAAGTGTAATTGTATTGTTCCTATGTCTTTTTATGATATTAATTTATCGAAATAAAGCATTATGACTGACTGACTATATAAAATTGCACATCAGAAATTGTTGACAGTGGCATGTAAACTTATGGGAGTAAGGCACTACTGGGAAGCTGCGAGGCTTATGAAGAGTAATACTAGAGAATAATTAGCATTTGCGGTATCCCGCTACTTGTATTGTGGCTGGAATCAATGGATCCTTGGGACGCCCCCTAAGAACGTCTCCCGAGTGTGGGGCCTCACGGATCAACACAAAATACCCCTGGCACCCAGGAAGAAGGGGGCATGGAATTGGTTGAGGGTGTTTGGACCTACTAGTCAAACTAAGCGGCTTGGTGCTGGCAAAAGGGGATTAAGTAAGGTTCAATGTCAAGAAGGCCCTACCAACGTTGGCTCACCCACCCACACCAAAGAGCAGGTGTTGCAGCCACAAGTTGGGGAAAGGACAAGTGGAACAGCACAAAATAGATAGACAAGAAAGCACACTAAACAAGGTTGGTGAGCTGCGAAAACAGTGTGCTTGGGATGCCTTTCGGCAGGGACACGGAGAGCAGGCGATTGGCCTGCTTGGGGTCAGCAGCAGGCGGTCACGGCACTTGCAACCCGGATCGGGCCTGACGGCCACCCACTCAAATTACCAGTACCGAGGGTAGCCTGGAGTCTACAAGCGCTAGATACCAAAGGACGGGGTGCCGGCACACAGGGGGCTGTGCTGGAAGTGCTGGAAGGACTATAAAGAACAATGCATCAGAGTTTGATAATTTTATAGATATGATGCAGTGTTGAAATCATGAAGCGCACGAATGACCATGGAAAATGTGATGTTTATGTTTCATGCTCTCAAATAAACTGCAGCCATTCTGCACCAGCTAAGACTCTTACTCTGATAATCTGGTGGGGAGTGGGGTAGTTAAGGGTGCATGAAGAAGGCCACGGGTGGAGTTGGGTCCCTCGCACGTCTGGGAGGGGTTTAGAGTTTCTCCTTGGTAGAAAGAAGCATGGCTAGAATAAAACATGCCTGGATATACAACAGTGCAGCACAGGCCTGCCACCAGTGATTTTGGTGCCTTGGAATCCCTGTTAATTCACCAGTGTCTGGATGTTTCTTCCTCCCACAGCAATGTCAACTTACAGGTTTTCCTCCTCTCAATGATCCTTCCTCTCTTTCCAGGACTCTGGTCTCTCACATATGAGCAGGAACTGACGACCCCTCTACACATCACCGCCAGCCGTGGCTATACAGATTGTCTGAAACACTTACTCATGCATGGTGCCAATGTGGAGTTTGCCCCTGGTGGACAGACACCCCTTCAAGAAGCCTGTGATAATGGCTGCACTGAGAGTGTACAACTTTTGCTCTCTTTCGGCGCTAACCCCAATGCAGTGTCTGACAGTGGCTTTACATCACTGCACTACTGTAAGATTCCTGATTCAATCAGGTGAGTGCCCATTACTGGATGGTTGTGGATGTGTGTGTGTGTGTGTGTGTGTGTGAGATTTTTTGTAATTTTTTTTATAACAATTTTTATTAAGTAAAAGAAGCGCAGAATCGTCAATACAATATCACAGTGACATTCAAGGTGTACACAATACAAACAATTGGTGCTGGAATGTAATAGGCGTTAACCAATCAAGGGGTCAGCGAGTCGTGTTCTTTCCATCGCCATTTCATCTGTCGGAGAACTACAGAGTTCGCCTCTAAAGGCGTTCCACCCTCCTCACTTCCTGTCCCATTTTTTGGGGCATCCTCTTTGTTTATAGACCTCTTTTTCTGCGATCATGCACCTGTCCATTTCTGCAACCCACCCGATTGTCAAGGGCCTCATGCTGGATCCCCAATGCAATTGCACGTTTCACCAACAAGTATTCCAGCACTACCCACTGCTGCTCTATATCTGTTAGGTCTGTAGCCTACCATATGTTCAGGAGCCCTACCCTCGACGTTAATGAAATATGTTTACCCAGTGTGTCAGTCATTTTTTTGGTTGCACTATCCCACAGGGGCCGTATGTGTGAACAATCCCATAGGATGTGATAAAAGTTACCAGGTTGGCCTCACCCCCTCAGGCACAATACATCTGGACGTCTACCAATTCTGACCAGGAGGACCTAGAACAAATAAGACCTATGAAGTATTTTTAACTGTCTCAAGCGGAAGCGATGATTTATCGCTGTCTCCCTGGGGGACATCAGCGCAGTCTGCCACTCATCGTCGGCCAATTGTCCTATATCAGATTGCCAATGTTCTCGTAACTTCTGAAAGGAGTCAGGCAGATTATTGCATAGTTTGCGATACGTGCATGAGATGGCTTTCGTCAGGAGCGGCTCAGAGAGTAATCTGTCCTCCAAGGGGGAGGGGTCAGGCAGGGAAGGAAGGTCTAGCTCTTGTGTGAGAATAGCATGTTGAATCTTGAAATAGCGGAAGACTTCCCCCTGTGCAAGATCATATTTCTGTTGCAGGTCCCAAAAGGTAAGAAATTTCCCCTTGCTGACCAAATCCCCCAGGGTAGTGATGCCAATAGTGTCCCATTTGTTGAATCCCACATGGAAGCAGAGTGATCCCAGCCTTTGAGAGGACCACAATGGTGTGGCTTTTGTGAAGTTATACGCCCACCCCAATCATTTGTTGGCACTGTGCCATAAGGCTACAGTCTGTGCCATCGGGCCTAGGTAGCGGTTCTGTCGGGCTCTGCTGTAAAGCGCGCCCAAATAACCCTCCGACCCATTTGCTAGTGTTCTAGGTGGAAGACCGGATTCGCTGGGGATCCGTAAAGTCATTGGTTAACGGCCACCAACTGTGAGGCCCAGTAATAGAGACGTAGGTCTGAAAGTGCAATTCCCCCGACATACTACCCCTTTGTGAGCTTTCGGAGAGCAATATGAGGCGCCCTCCCATCCCAGAGCAAGAGACGGACTTCCCCTTCTAGGGTGTTAAAAAAGGAATCAGCAATAGGTAAGGGGCAGTTTTGTAGTACATATAAAAATCGAGGGACCGCTAGCATTTTAAATAAGGCCGCTCTGCCTTGGAAGGAGAGGGGTAACGACCTCCAGTGTGTAACATCATCTCGTAATCGTTGGAGAAGACCTAGAAGATTGTGTTCGTAAAACAATTTAGGATCTGGCTTTATAAAAATACCCAGGTATTTGAAGCCCTCCGAAGCCAGTTTTATGGAATTACCACGGTGTAGGCGGGGTGGGGGGCCATGTAGGACATATAATACCGATTTGGGCCAGTTAATTGAGTAGCCAGCATATTTACTGAAGTTGGTAATGACGTTAAGCAAGCTGTTAAGGGAGGTGCGAGGGGACGCCAAATAAATAAGGATGTAATCCGCATATAGCGAGATCTTGTCCTCCTTATCTTCACTCCACTTTAGTCCTCGTATAGAGGCATCCCGCCGTATCCAGTGGGCCAGCGGTTCAAGGGTCAACGCAAAAAACAATAATGGGGACAGGGGACAACCGAGCCTGGTCCCTCTTTGTAGTGTGAACGAGCGTGAGGTGCGATTGTTCACTCTAACCTGCCCCAACAAATCAGTGTACAGCAGAGCCACCCATTGACGAAATCTCGGGCCAAATCCAAATCTCGACAATACTTCGAATAGATAGATATCGAGTCAAACGCCATGGTGGCGTCAAAAGACAACACTACAGCGTCTTCCTGCAGATAGGGCTCTCGCCCCAAAACATTGTGGACACAATGGATATCCAGGGCGGTGTTTCGACCCGGAATAAGCCCGATTGGTCATCATGGATCAAGGATGGGAGGACTGTGAGTAAACGGGTGGCGAGAAATTTGGCCAAGACCTTGGCCTCAGCACTAATCAAGGAGATAGGTGTATAAGAGCTGCAATCAGTTGCTGGTTTACCCGGTTTGCGGAGGACCACAATTGAGGCCAGTCGTTGATCTAAGGGCAGAAGACCATTTTCTCAACTCTCGTCGAACATATTTTTTAGGTGAGGAGCTAGTTTAAGGGCTAGTACCTTAAGGAATTCAATGGGGATTCCATTGGGTCCCATCGCTTTCCCAGAGTTAATGGCGAATATTGCTTTGCAAATTTCTTCTGCCGTGATATCGGCGTCCACGGCTGCTATGTCGGCATCGGAGACCGTGGGCAGATTCATCTTCTCCAGGAGCTGACGGGAGTCCTCGGAAGTGTAATTAGTTCTAGAGGTATACACCGCCTCCAGGTGATCTGCAAATGTATTTGCTATTTCTTGCGGATCTATTATTTGCTTACCATCTGGCCCTGAAAGCAGTGGGACCCATCTAGCCTCCTGATCCCTCCTTTCCAGCCATGCCAGCATCTTGCCGGCTCTTTCACCAAGCTCGTAGACCCTATGACGAGTCTGAAGCAGTCTCGCTTGGGCCTTTTCTCGCGCCAGGGCTTTATATTCCAATTGTTTAATCTGAAGTCTGTGGGCTGTGTCGTCGGTGGGAGAGGCATTGTTTTCAGATTCAAGAAGAAGCAAGTCATTTTCCATCTGAGCCAACTGTTCATTGTGATTACGAAGGTAACCTACCTTTAAGGCCAGGGCCCTCCCCTTCATTACTGCCTTATACGCCACCCATATTGTGTGAGCCGATTCCACTGATCCTACATTTTCAGTGAAATAGTAATCTGTGTGCTCAACCAGGTCTTCCTTGATGTCTGGGATTTTGGGAAGCCAAGGGCTTATGACTATGGGGCCACGGGTGACTTGTTTATGGAAGGTAAGCTCGAGACTGAGCGGGGAATGGTCCGAGATACCCCGTGGAAGTCCTGTAAGACGTTGAAAGTGACCTATGTCTGCAAGAGAAGTGAGGAAATAGTCAATGCGAGACATACTATTATGGGCATTGGAATAGTGTATGAAATGGGATATGTCAGGGTTTAATCTTCGCCATAGGTCAACAAGTCCCATTGCTTGTGCCAATTCAGCCAGGTTAGTCCTATGGTGGGAAGAGGGTCGCTGAGGGTGCCTGTCAAGCATAATGTCCATTGTCATATTGAAGTCACCCCCTAGTACGATAGTGCCCTGGGGGAGATCGATCAACACCTTACCCAAATCCTGTAAGGCCAGTTTACCCAGCGCAGTTGGGAGATAGGCTGAAATTATATTTAACGGTTTGCCTTCCAAGATGGCCTCCAGAACTGCGAATCTCCCTTGGGGGTCGGCCCACATCTTAGTAGGTGTAAGGGCCAGGTTTTTACGAATAAGAATACCCGTGCCCCTTGATCCAGAGATGAACCCAGCATGAACCACCATGTTATAACCCCATCTATGAAGAGATTTACAGCTATTCCCCACCAGAAGAGTTTCCTGCAATAAGACCAGGTCCGGCAGGTGTCTTTTGAGATATTGCAGGACCACCCCTCTATGTATTTTACTACCTAAACCATTCACATTTCACGTCATAATTGATAGTGTTCTTTCTAGAGAGTCTGCCATATATGGGATTTAGGAGAAGCTAACCTGGGCATTCGTGGCTGTGCTTTTGATGCAGATCTAAGGGCTCCTCGGGGGAGAGTGGAATGCATTTTCTCGCGCCAGGGCTTTATATTCCAATTGTTTAATCTGAAGTCTGTGGGCTGTGTCATCGGTGGGAGAGGCATTGTGTTCAGATTCAAGAAGAATCAAGTCATTTTCCATCTGAGCCAACTGTTCATTGTGATTACGAAGGTAACCTACCTTTAAGGCCAGGGCCCTCCCCTTGATTACTGCCTTATACGCCACCCATATTGTGTTAGCCGATTCCACTGATCCTACATTTTCAGTGAAATAGTAAACTGTGTGCTCAAACAGGTCTTCTTTGATGTCTGGGATTTTGAGAAGCGAAGAGCTTATGACTATGGGGCAAAGGGTGACTTGTTTATGGAAGGTAAGCTCGAGACTGAGCGGGGAATGGTCCGAGATACCCTGTGGAAGTCCTGTAAGACATTGAAAGTGACCTAAGTCTGCAAGAGAAGTGAGGAAATAGTCAATGCGAGACATACTATTTTGGGCATTGGAATAGTGTATGAAATGGGATATGTCAGGGTTTAATCTTCGCCATAGGTCAACAAGTCCAATTGCTTGTGCAAATTCAGCCAGGTTAGTCCTATGGTGGGAAGAGGGTCGCTGAGGGTGTCTGTCAAGCGTAATGTCCATTGTCATATTGAAGTCACCCCCTAGTACGATAGTGCCCTGGGGGAGATCGATCAACACCTTACCCAAATCCTGTAAGGCCAGTTTACCCAGCGCGGGTGGGAGATAGGCTGAAATTATATTTAACGGTTTGCCTTCCCAGATGGCCTCCAGAACTACGAATCTCCCTTGGGGGTCGGCCCACGTCTTAGTGGGTGTAAGGACCAGGTTTTTACGAATAAGAATACCCGTGCCCCTTGATCCAGAGGTGAACCCAGCATGAACCACCAGTTTATAACCCCATCTATGAAGAGATTTACAGCTATTTCCCACCAGATGAGTTTCCTGCAATAAGACCAGGTCCGGCAGGTGTCTTTTGAGATACTGCAGGACCACCCCTCTATTTATTTTACTACCTAAACCATTCACATTCCACGTCATAATCGATAGTGTTCTTTCTAGAGAGTCCGCCATATATGGGATTTAGGAGAAGCTAACGTGGGCATTCGTGGCTGTGTTTTTGATGCAGATCTAAGGGCCCCTCGGGAGAGAGTGGAATGCATATGCGTCGTTGGTGGAGTTGACCTCCGACCCATCCAACCCACTAGGCAACAAACACCACATTGTGTACCTTGAGACCAGTGAAACCATCTTCTTCGGGATGTTCTGCGTGAAAGAATTCTAACAACCAAAACCCCAACTACCCCCCTACCCCTCTGGAACCTCCCCCTCCCTGCCCCCCTGCCAGTGGAATTTGAACTATCCACTCTCCAACAAGGCAGAGTGCCTGTCGCCCACCCATCCCTTTGCGGAGTGCCCGGCTAACCACCGCTGTCCCTCGCCTTACCAGCATAATATTGTCACTATACAGTTAAATGTTGTGTATTATAGTCCAGTCATTCTGCGTGTTGCAGGGTTGATCTCCAACCTCGGTGTGCGTGCGTGGTCAGTGTGGAGCGCAACAGCTATGCAAACAGGAAATTGCGGCCATGCCCGGAATCAGTGCATGGAGAACAGGAGATCTGGGAGCAGTCGAGCCGCCTATTGAGAGGCACGGGGAATACATATCTCGGGTCCCCCTGCAGGGGCCAGTGCGCTCCATCCAAATCACCTTCGGAGCGCTGTTCCTTTGGTGCCGGAAGGGCCCTCTGGGTGTTGTTGGGGCCGTTATTCCCACGGCCATCCGATTGCTTCCCCACGCGGCGACATCCTTCAAGCCAGTCGAATGCCTCTTCTGGGGATAGGAAGAACCACGCTTTACCGTCCGCTTCCACACGTAATTTAGCCGGGAATAACATGGAGTATTTAATGTCTTTGTATCTAAGGGCTCTTTTAACTTCCATAAAACTACGCCTTCGTGCCTGAACCTTGACTTTGAAATCTGGGGAAAAGGGGATTGTGCGTCCTCGATTTTCGTTGGGGGTCCAGCTTGTGCCGTTTGTAAGATCACGTCCCTGTCCCGAAAATTGAAGACTCTTGCAAAAATTGGCCTTGGAGGAGCCCCAGGTTTGGGACGGCCCCCAGGGACTCTATGAGCCCGTTCGATGGAAAAGTAGCTGGACAGACGCTTAGGCTGGAGTTTATTGAGCACCAAGTCTTCCACAAAGAGGTCGACTGCCGGCCCTTTCAATCGTTCCGGGACTCCAAGAATAAGGATGTTGTTTCGCCTTCCCCTTCCTTCATAATCATCCAACAGCTCACTCATTTTCTTTTGTTGGTCCTGGAGTTGGGCCACTTGTTACTGAAGCGTAGAGGTATCGGAAATTATGGACTGTGGTCTTGATTTCAACGTCTTTGACTTTGGAGTCCATTTTTCTCAGGTCTGCAGCGAGAAGAGTGACCTCAATATTGACGGAGTCTATACGTGTTTCTATGGAAGTCCTCACCCCGGCTATAGCCTCCTTAACATCTTCCAGGGTGAAAGGCTTGGCTGGGGGAGGGGTTGTGAGGTCCCAGGGTCACCGTCAGATGCCATCATGGTATTCTCTCCCTGCTTATTCCAGGCAAATTTTGCCAGTTGCTTCTGCACGTTGGCTTTAAGTCCTTCATTGGTGGCCATAAGGATGTATTAGAGGCAATGCTGTAAGGGAACCCACCTATAATGGCTGCTGCCTGCGTGGGGGAAGGGACTGTACTTCACCGGTCTGTCGGTTTTCCAGGTGGATTCGCTAGGCCAAAGAGAGGAAGGTTGCTCTTCCGGAGGATCAATGTCCCCAGAGTCCAGAACCCGCACCGCTGCTGTACTATATGGTGGCCTTCGCTATCTCACTCCTGATGCCTCTTCATTTCCAATGTCTCAACTGCTGCCAATATGCTGGGGGCCCCTTTGCCCCGTGGTGTGAGGTGCGAGGGTTGACCCACCGCGGTCTATTGCAACCAGAGAGGTGATACCTTGGGGCCGGCTTTATGTGGAGTGGGATGGTGGGCTCTCCGGCTAGTCTCTCTCTAGTCTCTCTCAATGTGTTTCCTCATATAGGATTCCCCAGGTCACCATGTGCACAGGTCTATGCCGCCCTCCCCTCTCCAGCCACGGTGTACTGTCCATGCAGGTTTTGAGGACAGTCCGAGTGCGCAGGGAGTGTCCGACAGTCCGTCTGGAAGGTAGGCCACGCGACTGGGGCCTCACTTGGGTGAAAGCAGCTTCTTGCACCACTAGCTCCCTGCGGTCCGCGGCCGGTCAGCAGCCGCTGCTCCACCAGCCTCAATTCCCTCCTCCTCACCTCCATTATAAGCAGCCAGTGGGGGGACAAACTCGATGGAGGCCGCTGAAGACAGAGGCCTAGCAGGTTGGCCCGGAAACCGGGGACCTCGATTGGGCCGCTATGCCGATCTGAGCTCCGCCGTGGATATGCCCCAATCGTGCTGTTCCTCTCTGCGCTCCATCTTCGCTCACGATCTGAGCGTTGCGGCCCCCCCGCTGTGGAGGAATCCTGTTTCTGGGACCTGGTACTGTGGGTTTGCGGGTGTCGTTCAGGGTTAGGCTCCCCACATCCTCTCGGCTGCCATTTTGGGTCTCCCGGAGGTTAGTGCTGTGGATCTCCGCCCTGGTTCTCAGAGGAGGTATCTGGCCTCATGGGCCGTTCCGCCGATGCAGACTGGTTTAGGGAGAAGTCTCTGTCGTTTTGGGGAGTCTCCGACTCGAAAAACAGATATTTGTGCCGGATAATGCGGCGAGGGTTACAGAGCCGCTTCAGCAAAGCAACCATTCCCTCCGGCCGCTAGCCACGCCCTGTGATCTTGATCATTACTTTGAAAGAAATTAACCTTGAGCTTCTAACTGCATTGAGACACCACTATCACAGTAGTACTGAACATTGCCCAAGAGGTGTCTGAGTTTAAAATGTAACGAAAGCAGGCCCACGCATCAAACCTTTACTAACCAACAGAAAGAACACATAGAAAACATACCTGGATAAGAATATTGTCCTCCTTTAGTCTTTGGAGGAAGGCAGGGGAGCTAAGGTAATGACCTCTGCTGCTCAGGTGGGCTGATGCTCGCTGTATTTAGAGATCTGCGCCTGCCTGGCAGAGTTTACTATGCCATATTCTAAGTTTGTGGCGTGGCCACCATGTTTCATGGAGCCACTCTGCAAGCTTTGTTTGCTTTATAAAACAAAGCGGTGGATTGCTTTTGTAAAGCAAAAAGAAAAAATGACCCTGACACCCTGGTAGTTTTCTCCCAGGGTGTAGGGGCTGGCCTGGTTCCAGGAATTCTAATCTGGATGGGTCAAAGGTACGTTCGAGTGTGCCAATGTGGTTCCAATGTTGCCAAATCTGGAGGTAGCCTACAAGCCCTAGATTGACATCATATCTTCCAACCAGGCATACAGTGCATGTAGAGAGTTATTTAAGAGTAAGAGCTGATACCTATACTCAGCCGTAACCCTTATAATTTCCAGCAGGCAAGGCATCAACAAAAGAACCACGATTCCAAGCAGTTTGTAATATTAGTTCAAATTTAAGGAGATCCCTGTTACCACACCTAAGCCTTGACATTTCACACTAGGAAGACTGGCTTGCAATTTGGCTGACATCAATTTCTTTGCACACTGTGAACTTTGAAACTGTTTATTTTCATGTCATTTTTTGCAATGTACTTTCATTGATAAAAACATTTAAAAACCAGAAACACATTTGGAAAAAAGAAAGCCGTATTGTTGACAACTAGGAGCAGTCTTCATGCCTGACAAGTGTTGAATAGCTAATTGCAGTCAAACAGGTAACCTTTTGGGACGAATTACACAGAGTGGCTGGGTTACAGATGTTTTTGCAGTACCTTCATTAATACTGATAGTCCTGGCACACATGTATAGCCAGTGCTATGTTCAGAGGGCATTCCCTCTTTTGCATGGGGAGTGACCCCATGCAAAAGAGGGAATCATTATGCCTCTGAGCCCATCCTATCTAGGAATGCAGGCTCAGAGCAAACAGACACATAATAGGGGAAACAAAAGCAGTCATCCAGACGGTTTTGTACCAGTATGAACTGAATGCTTTATAAAAATGCATTTGCTTCTCTTGGGTCATGTCATGCCTTGTTATTTTGATTTGTAAAGTGCGCTCTCGCCCAGGAGGGTATCCTGGTGCTGCGCAGGTGTGAGATTAGCCAAGCCTAGTTCCTATAGGCCTACTCGAAAAGGAAGGTCTTCATCTTCTTATGGAATTAAAAAAAAGTGAGGAGGAGGCTTGAATGTGTAATGGCACCTCATTTCACACTTTAGGAGCACTGTAGGAGAAGGCTCAACCACCAGATCTGGTTTTCCCTATGTGTGGGATGTGTACAAATAGGAGTCTTGCCTAGCTGGGGTATCTGGAAGGTTTGTGAGAGTAGGTGGTATTGTTGAGGTATGCTGGGCCAGTGTGCCTTGAAGGTTTGGGTGTGGAGTTTGAAATGTGCTCATTAGTGTATCGGTAGCCAGTGTAGCTCCTTGAGCTGAGGCGATATGTATGAGCATCGTGGGAGTTTAGAGTGATTCTGGCTGCCAAGTTCTGCCTCCTAATGAGATGCTTGTTGATACCAGCGTAAAGGATATTGTTATAATCTATTTTGCTGATGGCAAGAGTGTGGGTGATGATTTTGCCGGTGTTGACTGAGAGCCATTTACACATCTTCCTCTGCATCTTCAGTATGTGGAAGCATAAGGCAATGATGGTGTTGACTTGGGCTGTGATGTTGAGTTTGCAGTGGATGACAATCTGAAGGGTTTTGGTGTGGGTTATTTGGTTCTGAGGTGAGTCTAAATAATTGGCATTAATGTCACGGTGTGCATATCATCCCACATTGCATAACATGTAGTAGTCCTTTTTTTGACTGAATTATGATCAGTCCCATTGCAAGTAGATATGATTAGACAAAGAGTATGACTATAACCAGACCTACTGAATTTGTGCAGGGAGAGGCAGGTATTGCTGGGTAATGCGGCAACATTTTGTGATAGCATAACTTCATTATTTTGTAATTTTTTTAATATTTGTTAACGCTGTCTGGGCCTTGGTTGCACCTCATTAGTACAAGTTTAACACGCACATATTGCAATAAGAAACTGAAAGGTGACCCGTCAACCTTAACAAATGGTCTTGAACTGCACTAAAAAATATGAGTTGCAGCATTTTCTAGTAACTTTTGATCCCTTTAAACTAGAATTTTTTTTTTTAATCTGCAGATTACGGAGCAAGCAGACAATAGATTATGTGGAAAATGTAACAAATCCACAACTTTGTGGAAAACACCACAGCCATAAAATTGGATAAATACAGTGCCCTGACTATATCCTGAGAATGTGCAGTGTACTGTAACAAGATATCAGAATATGAAATGCTCACATCTGTAACTCTGCCATATTGGTGAGTAGAAATTCAGCCCAAAACTATACCTTACTTGAGATAACCCAGTTATTTACTTTACTACAGCATCTGGCAGAAAACATACAGACACAATGGTACCTGATTCACAAAGGTAGACTCTGCACATAAAAAGATAGGCCTATCTTTTATGTGCAGAGCTCTCCACCCTGACTGTGGCATCTCTGGAGTCATAAGTGTAAGTTTGCCTTCATGAATCAGGCCTTTACCCTGAGTGTAGGGTGGGTGGGGGGAGGTTCTTTCTAGTTAAGTAGCTCGGAGGGGGTGGGATTGTTGGGTTGCTTAGTAGATTCATTCTATATTAGGAATGTTAATTATCGATTGCTGATCAATGTGTTCTTCCTATTGCGATGCTGTTGTTCTGATACCATTGTGCATATATATCGTATTGCATATAGCTGACACACCATGAGTGTTTAATTACTTGCTTGAAACTAATAAAATATGTTAAAAAAAAAAATTAATCATGCCCTTACTCTATTAATCATGGAAATTCCACATTCATTCTTGAGTAATGGGGGACATTTATGATTCCCTTGCCCTTGTGGCTGCTCATACGATGAGGCATGCACTGCCACTATCGGAATAGTATAATGCATTCATGCCCCATCCTACAGTATATTACTGTGCTCATCTTACACAAACTAAAGTACATAAACACTCTCACAAACCCCACACAGACCATAATTGAGGTGTGGAAGGCTATTTACAGGCCTGGGCCCTGGTGTCATAGTACCTGCTTCATTATTGGCTTCATTATTGGCAGGTAAACCTCTGTCCCCACTCTCCCAATTAGAGATGGGGGACCCACTGAAAACTCGAACAGGGTTTAAGCTTTAAGCCTGGCTCTGGCTTAGCACAAGGTCTTTTTGGAACATAGAGCCCACAACGAGCCACACTTTCACGTAGCTTCTGCCTGCCACCCTCAATCTACCCAGTATGTGGTGTTACTACCGAAGCTTTCAACTATGGAAGTGAACCAGTCTTGGAGTTGGCTCAACATCCTGTGATTCTGGGCAAATCTTTGGTGCCTAAAATAAATTAATGTGACCTTGTTTAATGTAACTGGTGTTCATGTAAAGCTCTTCAATACCTTCAGGTTGAGTTTGCACCCTATAAAAATTGCAGAAAACTGCACAAAGAGGTAAAAACAACGCATTAACATAAAAAGGAGCGACAAATAGATAGCTGCTTAGTGGCTGATTTGTACAAAGTGAAACCATAAAACCTTGATAAACTGCCGATTCTACACTCAAATTGTGTGACCTTCGGTGAATATTTTATTTCACCAAAACTCGTTTTTCTTCATATTTGCACACGAAAACACGTTCAAATATATGAATCAGAAAACCCATTATACAAAAAACCTAATGTGTTTGATTAAATAGACTAATGTGGCTCTATAATAATCTGGGCCACATACAGGGTCCACGTGACAACACTCTTGGCTCGGTTCACTAACAGAATATCGAAGTAAAAATTTCCTTGAAAAAATATAGAATGCAAAAATATCGACTCCCTAAACATAAACAGGTAAGTACAAAAATATCCCCCAAAAAATCGATGTAAAAAATATAGTTGTACAAAATATCAATGTAATTTCAATTTCAATTTTTTTATTAATTATGATTTTGAATTTCAAAGAATTCCACATAACAATACATCTTAAAAACACATTACATTCCAAAAAATTGCCAATCTAAATGTATCTTGGCATTTCATCTAAAAACACAGATGAGCAAATCAGTAGCAGCCATTCTAGAGGTTTTCCAGTGCCAGAAGGGGTAAACCTTGAGTAGTCAGATTGCCACACATGAATTCTTACAGATTTATATGGGCTTATAATCTAATACTATCATAAAACATTCAAAATTAAAACTTAGGGGCCGATTCCGATCCTGTATTTTTTTTCCCGTACGACTCGTATCCGTATTTTTTTACGTACGAAACGTACAAGTACCGTACAAACGGTGAAGTACGATTCGTACGGGAAAAATACATACAAATCGCCTCGGGAAAAGTCTACGAGACGTCCCCGGACAGTTTTACGTACGAGTCGTAAAACTGAAGTCCGAGCGCACAAGTCCGATCCGTACCGGCGTTCCGAATGCACAAGCGTATGGAAAACGTCCCGTACGGAGCGAACTGTGAACGACCCCTACCCCGGGTACACTTGTGCCCGGGGTACGAGTCGTACGGCCCCCCCACCCCAGCCCCGTATGTACGTGCCGTACCCCCACCCCCGTATGTACGCACCGTACCCCCAGCCCCGTATGTACGTGCCGTACCCCCACCCCAGCCCCGTATGTACGTGCCGTACCCCCACCCCAGCCCCATATGTACACGCCGTACCCCCACCCCAGCCCCATATGTACGCGCCGTACCCCCAGCGGGGCTGGGGTGGGGGTATGGCACGTACATACGGGGCTGGGGGTACGGTGTGTACATACGCGGGTGGGGGGTACGCCTGGGGTACGGTGCGTACATACGTGGGTGGGGGGTACACCTGGGGTACGGTGCGGACATATGCAGGTGGGGGGTACGCCTGGGGTACGACGCGGACATACGCGGGGGTGGGGGGTACGGTCCGTACATATGCAATGTTGGGGTGCGCACCGTACATGATGACACGTACGATGCGGGTGATGGCGTGTACGTCGTGTAGCGGGCCCCCTTTTCCTCGTGCATGGCGGCGTACTTAGCTTTTCCTGCACTTTTTGGCTCCCGTTAAAATATAGCCGTGCGGAGTGCTGTGGGTACGAATTGTACTTGCTGGTCCGTAAAACGCTGCCTGACTCCGTTGCGGACGTTGCGTACGCGCTGTCCAGGATCGGAATTGTATGTATTTTTTAGCCGTACGGTGTTTTTTACGATTCGTACGGAAATGGTATTTCTGTACGAATCGCACTTGCTGGTTTGTACGGTGGAATTCCCGGGTACGAGTCGTACAGAGAAAATGCTCCGTACGACCATTTGTACCCGGGTTTTACAGGATCGGAATCGGCACCCAATTGTGAAGTGCAGAGATTTAAAATTTGCTATACAGTACTAGATAATGAACAAAATAGCCATGTAATAAAAGATAATTTGTCCATTCAATTTATATATATATATCTATATATCTATATATATATATATATATATATATATATATATATATATATATATATGTATATCGACGCTCCCGGTTCTTGCCGCTAGCTCGTGCACTCTGTAGCGGGTGCTGGAAACGCGACGGCAAGATCGCGTATAATAACAACGCTACAGCAAATAAATACCAGCACTCACGGGGGTTAATCATGATCCGGATTTAATGGCACAAAAATTGGGAAAACAAACGCGTTTCAGCGGTACGCCTTCGTCAGTGTTTGGCGGCCGCCGCACACAAGCCTCATAATTTATACGTCATTACTGGCCAACAGGTCAGGTTCATGGGCGCCATTTTTACTTCAGGCAACATGGCATAATTCAATAGTTATATACATCTGCCAAAACAAACTCATTATTCGAGCAAAATTCATTCTAAGCGGCATCACAATTAATTCATTGCAGTTAAAACTATTTCACCCCTAATATCAACATCGAGCATATTGAAAGTTGCGTAATTCGACATATTTACATATTTACACCCTGGGTCATTTTTACAAGTGCCCCAAATATAATAAGGCGCTATGCTGTAACATTATAAGGCCCTAAATGGGCATATACAGTGGCCCTACATCGTCCACTGTGTATGATCATACAGCACATGATGCTAATTCATAAACCCAAGCGCATAATTACTCTGCTCGCTGGATTAAGCCCTGGATGGGCAATCAAATCAAAATCAATATGACACTGTCACAATCCATTAATAATCCAATTACATAGTGCCCCAAACCCTTCCTGTACTTCCCTATTTATTGCACAGCCATGCATATTTACATATTTACAAGTGTACTCCCAGTTCTTCCCCCATATTCAATCCTGTTGGAACCATAGTGGCCATATCAATAATGTGACGGGACTCTAGTCTTCTAAGATGTTTCTCTCTGTCCCCTCCTCTAGAGTCACAAACCACATGGTCTAGACAAAAGTATTTCACTAACTTCCGGTTGCTATTATGATGTGACTGGAAATGTCTAGCAACCGGATAGTTGTTGTCGTTATTCTGAATTGCTCTCTGGTGTTCTAGTAATCGAATCTTACATGCATGTATGGTACTGCCCACGTACCTAAGGCCACATGGGCAGACCAGACAATACACTACAAAGGCTGTGTTGCAATTCATGAACTTAGAGATACGTACAGGATCTCTGCGTCCTGGAATCAAATAAGAGGTTACTTTACTGCTGTTTACACAAGCCTTGCGTTTTCCGCAGGGATAAAAACATGCTATACCTAGAATACCTCTTTGAATTGATGGCAGATGACTTTTAACCAAATGGTCTTTAAGAGATCGTGTTTTTCTGAATGTGAGAGAGGGGTGTGATGGAATATCATGGCCAATGATTACATCTGATTTGAGTATACTCCAGTTAGACTGTATGATTTTTCTAACATTATTCACTGCACTGGAGTAATTGGTAATCAACCTGAAACTTTGTACGCTCCCTACTTCCTTCTTTTTGGAAACATCCCTCAATATATCTCTTCTGTTTTTCATCTCCGTTTTATTCCACGCCACCTCGAGGATTTTCTTTTGATGACCTCTCGCTTGGAACCTTTCTATGCTCTCTACAGCCGCTTGTTGGTAATCCGCTGATCTAGTACTATTGCGTTTTATGCGCAATAGTTCCCCATAGGGGATACTGTTTTTCAAATTTACTGGATGGCTACTCCTTGTGTGTAGCACTGAGTTACCTGCTGTGGATTTTCTAAACAATGCTGTTTCGATCTTCTCATCTGCCACAAACACCCTCACATCCAGGTAAGTGACCTCTCTAGAGCTGATGTTACTAGTAAACCTTAAATTCAGATTATTTGTGTTCAGATGATCAATATATTCCATAGCTGACTCCCTGCTGCCTCGCCAAATTAAAAAGAGATCATCAATGTATCGCCTCCAATTGACTCTGAAATGGCGGACCAAAGGCATGCTTTCAACCGAAGAATATAATTTTCTACAGACACCCCAGCCTAGATTAGTTTAGTTTAGTTTAGTTTAGTTTATTCCATTTATAGAGCGCTTGGTTACACCCAACGGTGTGTCCACACGCTGAGACATAGGAGAGGGAGAGCAGTTGTCGAAATTCAGCTCAGAGTCGAAGTATATTCTTAAATTTTTAACTTCCGTTTTCGGGTTGGGCAGTTGGCCTAAGGATTCAGGCCACCATGCAGATGACCATATGGTTGGTGATCTGCCCACAACCATTACCTCTGTTTTATTTCCATTCAATTTGAGGCAGTTGTTGGACATCCAGTTCGCGACCTCTGATAAGCATTCCGAGAAACGGGTGGCTGCTTGCTCCTCATTTTGTGATAGCAGAACAATTAGCTGCGTATCATCAGCGTATGAAACAATCTATACATTATGTTGTTCCACGCGCTCTGCTAGGGGACCTACATATAGATTAAAAAGTGTAGGACCCCCTGAGTAAGAGGCATACTCTTGGATAAGTAGGGTTTTTGAGCCACTCTAAAACTTCGGCCGGAGAGGAAGGACACCAACCAACTCAATGCCTTGTTCCTAATGCCACATGTTTCAAGTCTTTGTAGGAGTAGCTCATGTGATACGGTGTCGAAAGCCGCACTAAGATCAAGAAGGATCAACGCGGCAGTATCACCTTCATCGGCATGTTTCCTCAGTGCTTCCGTGGCAAGGAGTAGTGCCGATTCCCTTGAGTGAGCGCTTCTAAAACCTGACTGTGAAGGATGTAGTAGATCATTTTTATTTATGTGATCGACTAATTGTTTGTTGGTTATTTTCTCCGCAATTTTTGCTACAAAAGGCAGTAGAGAGATCGGGCGTAGGTTTTCTAATACCGTATCCTTGATTTGTGGCTTCTTTTTCAAAGGTTTAACAATAGCCTGTTTCCATTTAGCGGGGAGCAGACCTTCTTGGAAGGAGCGAGAAATAATATCTAAAATATATGGCATTATAGGGTTAGCTCCCTCCATTATTATATCTAGTCTTGCAGCATCTACGGGGGAGCCAGATTTTATTCCTCTTGCTATATCAGTAAGTGCAGCTAGATTGTGGATAGTAAATTCGTCTAGCGTCCCTCCTATGTAGGGTTCTTTGTCAGAGTTATTGGTGCTGGCACCTAGTCTAGCCTCTATAGGGAAGGTGTCGTAGATATTCTTTACCTTCATGGCAAAGAACTCAGCTATCTTATCACAGCTCTCCCTAGAGGTAGGTTGTTCATTAAACTCTTTCTGCGTTCTTAGCGACTTCAATATGGTAAATAATTCCTTAGGGGCATTTCTGGCTCCTTCAATTCTTTCTGTATAGAATGTGCCTCTAACTTTCTTACTTTGTGAGTGATATCATTTGAGCTCGTGCTTATACTCTTCTCTGGCCCTATTGCAATAGTCCTTCCTCCATGTTCGTTCAAGCTTTTTACACTTTTTTTGGCCTCAGCCAGTTCCTTGTTAAACCATAGTGCAGTAGCACTATGCCTTTTCGGAATCCTCGTACTCCATGGTGCTATCTCGTTTAGCGTCTCTGAGATCCATGAATCCAGTTGGTCATTCGCTCGGTTAATGTCTTTGTCCAATCTGGGTTCCCTCCCTATTAATGCCTGAGAAAAGGAAGTGGAGTTAAAGTTGTTCCATTTCCTTGTAGTAATTTCCTTCCTAGGCTGTTTGAGTTTTTTTATGTGTGAGGGTATTGAAAAAGGGACTAGGTAGTGGTCTGACCAAGGGATTGGCCATGGTGCTCCAACAACTAACTCTTCACAGTTAGTGAAAATTGGATCTAGTATATGGCCCTTTTGATGAGTTTGTGTTCCTACTTTTTGAGCCAGATTTAATGTCAGCAGGTCATTACATAGTGTACATATTTCATGGTTCTGCTTATTGTCAAAATGAATGTTTAGGTCACCAAGCACCATACAATTGTTATGTCTGAGTGCTGGTTGCACTATTTTTCTTCCAGACTTGTTATAAATTTCGTTGCTGGGCCTGGTGGTCTATAAATTAGAAACCCAGCTAATGTGGTACCTTCTGTTGTTGATAAAATGAATAAAAAAGCTTCACAATTATCTATGTCAGCTTGTTTAATATCACATTTCATAGTGGCTTTGTGGATTATGGCGATATCCGCCTCCAGCTTGACCCATTCGGTCCTGCCTCACCAGCCTGTACTCATCCCTAATGGTATCCAGAGCATCTGGGGTGGAGCTCTCATTAAGCCATGTTTCTGTCAGAAATAGGGCATCCAATGTGTTCTCATCTAACAGATCCTTGATTTCATACTTGTGTTTAGCTAGTGATCTGCAGTTGAGCAGTGCTAGAAGCAAAGTTGAGTCTTTGGTGATCTGTGTCTCTGACCTTAGGTTGGTTTGACAATGCCCGCATTTCAGTGTTTTACTATCTACACTTAGCTTAAGCTTACATGCTGAGTTCAATGGTTTTGATAATGTAAGTAGCTCCATTTTAGTGTACGTAATCCTGCTCCGAGATATTACGTGGTCAGGGGTCCTGGCCCTTGTGCCCGGTCTGGCGTGGACGGGTGCAGACGGGCTTGCCTTTGGCGCGCCTTCGGCGCACCAGCGACGCGCCCGCTGCGCGCCTCTGCTGCGCGGTCGCTTGCCCATCTGTTTATGTAGAGAAGTCAGGTCAACTCCTCCCCCTCCTCCCTCCCGGAAATGCCTCTACTTGCTCGGCCACGCCCTCCACACAATCGGCACACAGCCGTGATGGACCGGGGCGGGCGGAGCAGCAGTGCGGCAAACAGGTATGAGGAAGTGGAAAATATAACGATTTAAAACAATATCCACAGGTTTAAAATGAGTTAAAAGAATTAAATAGCTTAAAACGCGCTCACTCGTACTCTCGCTCCGAGTGTCTCAGCGCGGTCGCTTGCCCATCTATTTATGTAGAGAAATCAGGTCAACTCCTCCCCCTCCTCCCTCCCGGAAATGCCTCTACTTGCTCGGCCACGCCCTCCACACAATCGGCACACAGCCGTAGATGGACCGGGGCGGGCGGAGCAGCAGTGCGGCAAACAGGTATGAGGAAGTGGAAAATATAACGATTTAAAACAATATCCACAGGTTTAAAATGAGTTAAAAGAATTAAATAGCTTAAAACGCGCTCACTCGTACTCTCGCTCCAAGTGTCTCAGCGCGGTCACTTGCCCATCTGTTTATGTAGAGAAGTCGGGTCAACTCCTCCCCTACCTACCTTCTATCATCTGCCGAAGGTTCATAAGGATCTGGTGAATCCACAGCGGGTAACTCAGTGCTAAACGCAAGGAGTAGCCATCCAGTAAATTTGAAAAACAGTATCCCCTATGGGGAACTATTGCGCATAAAACGCAATAGTACTAGATCAGAGGATTACCAACAAGCGGCTGTAGAGAGCATAGAAAGGTTCCAAGCGAGAGGTTATCAAAAGAAAATCCTTGAGGAGGCGTGGAATAAAACAGAGATGAAAAACAGAAGAGATATATTGAGGGATGTTCTCAAAAAGAAGGAAGTAGGGAGCGCAGAAAATTTTAGGTTGATTGCCAATTACTCCAGTGCAGCGAATAATGTTAGAAAAATCATACAGTCTAACTGGAGTATACTCAAATCAGATGTAAACATTTGTCGTGATATTCCATTACACCCCCCTCTCACATTCAGAAAAACACGATCTCTTAAAGACCATTTGGTTAAAAGTCATCTGCCATCAATTCAAAGAGGTATTCTAGAATAGCAGGTTTTTATCCCTGCGGAAATGCAAGGCTTGTGTAAACAGCAGTAAAGTAACATCTTATTTGATTACAGGACGCAGAGATCTAGTACGTATCTCTAAGTTCATGAATTGCAACACAGCCTTTGTAGTGTATTGTCTGGTCTGCCCATGTGGCCTTAGGTACGTGGGCAGTACCATACATGCATGTAAGATTCGAATACTAGAACACCAGAGAGCAATTCAGAATAACGACAACAACTATCCGGTTGCTAGACATTATATATAAAATAATAAATATTAAATATGTTAAATAATAAAATTAATATAAAAAATAAAGTAGATTTAATATAAATGTTAACAAATATAACATGTAAACGTAATTAAAAAATGTTAAACACACATACATAATAATTAATATATATATTTACCATACAACAATTAAAAAACTATGGTGCCGATTCTGATCCTGGATAAACCCGGTACGAACCGTCGGTCCGAGCGTTTTCTCCGTCCGACTCGTACCCGGGAAATAAACATTACAAACATGGAAGTACGATTCCCACGGAAACACCATTTCCGTACGAATCGTAAAAAACATCGACCGACGAAAATATACATACGAATGTGATCCGAGAATGCTCCGACGTGACGTCGGGATGCATTCAGGCTGCGGTCCACGAACCAGGAAGTACAATCCGCACCGACGTCACCCCGCACGGACTATATTTTCCGGCTGCCAAAAACTGCCGGGAAATCAGGACGATGCGCACAAGGAGCACCTTTACGCGACGGACAGCCATGGACCCGAACCTACGTGTCATCCCAGCCCTCATAGCAGTCCACCTGCTCTACAGGCACTGACGCAGACGCCGCAGAAGGTCAGAATAACACCCAGGGGCAAAGGGGGGGGCAGGGGCAGGACACATAACCCCCACACAAGTCACAAATCACACATGCCCTGGACATACCTGACCTGCAGGACCTGGTCACCTCGAGGGGGTGGGGGCGTGTCCAGCAACGCAAGCGTCCGCCACAACGGAAGTGGATGGTGACGCGAACCGGCAACACAACAATACCGATACGTAACGTCCCCAGGCCTTAAGAGCGTGGGTACAGGCCGTACCATGCCCACCACTACGTCACCCCAACAATGGCGGTACGGCCCGTACCCACGTACTAAAGGCGTGGGGACGGGCCGTACCAGCATTGTTGGGGTGATGTAGGGGTACGCGTGGTACGACCCCTACCCACACTCTGAAGGGCTGGGGACGGTGCGTACCCCTACGGCACCCCATTGGGGGTCTGCACCGTACCCAGGTCCTCAGAGCGTTGGTACAGGTCGTACTACGCGTACTCCCACATCACCCCAACAATGCTGGTATGGCCCGTACCCAGGCCATTCGAACGTGGGTACGGGCCATACCCCCACCCCACCAGTGTATGTACGGACCGTACCCCACCCGTGTATGCATGCAGCGTACCAACTCCCCACCCGTGTATGTACGGACCGTACCCCCACCCCACCAGTGTATGTACGGACCGTACCCCCACCCGTGTATGCATGCAGCGTACCAACTCCCCACCCATGTATGTACGGACCGTACCCACACCCCACCCGTGTATGTACGGACCGTACCCCCACCCCACCAGTGTATGTACGGACCGTACCCACACCCCACCAGTGTATGTACGGAGCGTACCCACACCCGTGTATGAATGGAGCGTACCCACACACCACCAGTGTATGTACGGAGCGTACCCACACCCATGTAGGAATGGAGCGTACCCCCACCCGTGTATGAATGGAGCGTACCCCCACCCCACCAGTGTATGTACGGACCGTACCCCCACCCCACCAGTGTATGTACGGACCGTACCCCCACCCGTGTATGCATGCAGCGTACCAACTCCCCACCCGTGTATGTACGGACCGTACCCCCACCCCACCAGTGTATATACGGAGCGTACCCACACCCGTGTATGAATGGAGCATACCCACACACCACCAGTGTATGTAAGGAGCGTACCCACACCAGTGTATGTACGGACCGTACCCCCACCCCACCAGTGTATGTACGGACCGTACACCCACCCGTGTATGCATGCAGCGTACCAACTCCCCACCCGTGTATGTACGGACCGTACCCCCACCCCACCAGTGTATGTACGGACCGTACCCCCACCCGTGTATGCATGCAGCGTACCAACTCCCCTCCCGTGTATGTACGGACTGTACCCCCACCCCACCAGTGTATGTATGGACCGTACCCCCACCCGTGTATGCATGCAGCGTACCAACTCCCCACCCATGTATGTACGGATCGTACCCACACCCCACCAGTGTATGTACGGAGCGTACCCACACTCCACCCGTGTATGTATGGACCGTACCCCACCCCACCAGTATTAATATTATTAATTAAAAAACAAATTAAAACTCATAAAAATTAATTAACTTCCCACACTTTACCCCTATAATCCCCACAACCCAAAGCTAAAATTAAACTGTAAAAAAATGAATTACACAATTAAAACCTATTTTCCATTAAAAAAACTAAAATGTATTTAACAACTAATTATAAAGTAAGTAAAATTGATTGCATCCCCACACTGTACGCCTATAAAAGTAAAAACACCATACAAAAAAATATAAACAAATACCCTAATTAAATATCAATTAATTAAATAAGATTCATTATCAACTAATTACTAATAAATAAAACATAAATTACTTCCCACCCTTTACCCCTATAAACCCTACAACACACACCTAAAATGTATTACACAATTTCCACATTTAATTTTCAATTAATTAATATTAATGATCAACTAATTATTAATTAAACAAACATTTATTCCCATCCTTTACCTCTATTAACCCCACAACCTGCACTTAAAATTAATTACACAATTTATATAATTTATTTTGAATCAATGAAATAATATAAATTAACAGCTAATTATGAATTAATCAAAAATTACTTCCCACCCTTTAGCCCTATAAACCCTACAACCCGCACCTACATTTGTTTACACAATTACCATAAATAATTACCAATTATTATTTATTTATAAATAAATTACTTCCCACCCTTTACCCCTATAAACCCCACAACCCACACCAAACAAATACACAATTACCGTAATTAATTTCCAATTAATATTAATTAACATCCAATTATTAATTAATTACAAATAAATTACTTCCCACAATTTACACAATACAATCTCAATTAAATAAATATTAATAAATAGAAAATACTAATTAATTTGTTATAATTAAATTACTTCCCACCCTATTCCCCTATAAACCACAACCCACTACAGAACTAAAAAATGCAAAATGGGGGCGTGGCCAAGATGGCGGGGTGAGCGGACGCTTCCTCCCGTAGCTCCTCCGGCCCGGCCAAGCTAAAGCCCTTTTCTTATGCTTCTCTCCCCCCGCTGAGGCTCAGCGCGGGAGAGGAGCGTGGCGGAACATCAGGGGCATACACCGGTGCTGTTTTTGTCCGGATCGCCCCGGGGGAACCCCCCCAAAAATTCGCCCGAGATCAAGGGACGACGGCGGCGAGCCCGAGGGGCGGAGCGTATTGAAGAGCTGTCCGGGCGCCTCGGTTGGGCCTGGTGCTGAAAGTTGCGGTTTGGAGGGGATCTGGCCCGCCGCTTGACGGTGACTGAAGGAGCCTGGCAGGAAGGGGCCCACCGGTGTGGACGGCTTAGGACGGGTGCCCCGGCACTCGGGCTGGTGATGGCGACACCTTGCACTGCGGAAGCCCTGACCCCTAGCCGAGGTACGGCGGACTCTCTGATGGGGTCGGACCATCTGGCCCCCTGTGCGTGACAATCGGGGGCCGGGGGTGGAACTTATTTTACTGCGGGGTGCCTCGGGGCCCCGGAGGTGTCGCCGGGCCTAGTCGTTTTGGCTTGCTCCGACCGGCCGCCATTTTGTCCCCGAAGGAGCAGTGGTGGCGGTTTCCGCTGAAGTCCTGGCTGCTGGCGGCGGGCGACCTCCCGCTATTGCTGGACTGACTACCGGAGGGATGAGCTGTTGGGACCCCTCCGCTGCGGCCCCCTTGGCTGTCTCACGCTAGCTCTTGCGGCTGCCGGTGATCGGACTAGGCCGCCATTTTGTCACCTGTGACGCAGCGACCTCACTTGTGGGGGATACCCGGGCCGAGTGCTAGCCGGCGGCTGAGCTTCCCTGGGGCACTTGGACCAGTGCCCGACTGCGGAGCTGGCGATGTCTGGAAAAGGAGGCCCGAAGAAAGGGGACCGTACTCTGCCGGACATGCTTGGCAGGGCCCAGCACTTGCGGGACAGGGCACAGCCCTCACCGGGGCCCTCCCGGGCTCCGGCAGATGTGACTGGAGGGGAGCCACCCGTCACGAGGGCCTTTATGGAGGAACTGTTTAGCTCCCTCAGGGAGGACTTCCAGACACTGAAGCGGGAGGTGGCCAGCGAGGTCCGAGAAGTGCGCAGAGAGGTGGAGGGCCTAGGTGAGCGTGTGGAAGCGGCGGAGACGGAGGGCCAACAGCGAGCGGAGGAGATAGTCCATCTCCAGCAGGACGTTCTTCGCCTCCGGGAACAGTGTGTGGAGCTCCAGGCCCACTCTGAGGACCTTGAGAACAGATCTCGGAGGAACAACATCCGAGTGCGGGGCGTGCCGACTGCGGATGAGGGGTCCGATCTGGGGGGCTACCTGCGGGCCCTGTTCCGAGAGATCCTGGGGGAGGCCACGGACTTTCCCATCAGCATCGACAGGGCGCATAGGGTTGGCCGTCAGCGCCAGCCATCGGCACCCCCGCCGGACATTCTGGCCTTCCTGCCCGACTTTCCACTAAAGGAGCGTATCATGGCTGAAGCCCGCAGGAAACAGCCCCTGACCTTTCGGGATCGGCCAGTGGCGCTTTACCAGGACCTCTCCGCCATCACTCTGCAGAAACGCAGGTCCTTTAGGATTGCCACTGACTTTTTGCGCGAGCATGAGACGCCGTACTCTTGGGGTCACCCCTTCCGCCTGATTTTTCGGTGGAACGGAGTATTACACCAGCTACGCTCCTTGCAAGACATTTGTGGTGTCCTGGGGCTCACGGCAGCGGAGGAGGAGGGAGCTACGCCGTCGTGGAGGTCCTCGGAGGGACGGAATCGGCGGAGGTCAACGAGGCGGCGCTCAGCGACCAGTGCAGGGCGCCCGGACTCCCCTACCATTAGGGCGGACAGGGCTGACGCCCTGAGGGCGGCGGCCGGGGACTCAACCGGCTCCTCTAGCGTGGCCTTGACGGCCTAACACGCACTCCGGGGGGAGATGTCTTTAGCTTCTTAACATGCTTGGCACGGGGCGGGGGGGTTGGGGGGAGCGGGGGGAGGTGAGTGGCCGGACGTCCACTTTGCTCTTTTCTACGGACTTGCCCTTTGGGGCTTGACTGAGACTATGGGGTGTTTGAGTTTGGGGATGGCTAGTTGCCGAGGTTGGGTTTTGGGTGGGGGAGGGGGTTGTTTTGGGGTTGGGAAGGTCCCGTCCGATGTTGTCTATGCCCGCTTTGTTTTGGCTTGTCCCGCGCTGCGGCCCCGCGCGCCCCGCCCGCTGATTCCCTACCCATTGCATGGCGCTCCCGATCCCTGTGAGGAATGCCGGGCCTAAAGGTAGTGACCCTTAATGTTCAGGGTCTGAATAACCCGGTGAAGCGCAGAGCGATCCTGTCGTTGCTGGAGGGGACGCAGGCGGACATTTGCCTTTTGCAGGAGACACACTTATTGCCCCGAGACTGCCATAGGATGCGCTCAGCTAAGTTCCCCACCCAGTTCTTTTCCTCGGCAGCGAACAAGACAGCGGGGGTGGCCATTCTCCTAGCGAGCTCCTTTCGGGGGGAGGTGTTGCATAAGTGTGCTGAACAGAAGGGGAGGCTCCTTGCGTATCGCATGCGCCTGGGAGGCATAGCATTTACAGTTGGCTCCGTTTATAGCCCAAACGAGCATCAGGAGCGCTTCCTAGATTCCGCGCTGGTGGATGTCACTGCTTCCCCAGACCGACACATTATCTTGGGCGGAGACCTCAACATTGTCTTTGACTCTGGGATGGACAGATCGGCCCAGCGCTTTCCGCAGACGGGGGAGCTGTCCCAGGATGGGAAGGCCCGGATTGCGGAAATGGACTTGCATGATCTCTGGCGCTCCCTGCACCCCACGGATAGGGACTACTCTTTCTTCTCGCACGCACACCGCACCTACTCACGGCTGGACTACCTCCTGGTGAGTGGACCGATGCGTGCCGCTGCCACGGCGGCGGACATCGGGGTCCTGTCCCTGTCTGACCACTCTCCAGTCACCGGCGTTTTCCGGTGGCCGGCGGCCTCCCCCTCTCGGGGGGCGTGGCGCCTCCGGGACACACTTCTACACAAAAAATCGGTGGTACAACGCGTCGGGGAGGTCATACGGGACTATCTCACTCACAACAGCAACACTGACACTTCGCAGGCGACACAGTGGGCGGCACTGAAGGCCGTCTTACGGGGGGAATTCATCTCTATCTCTGCAGCCGAGAATAAGGAGCGGCAACTGAAGAGGGATGAGTTGACAGCTCAAGTCCGGGAGCTTGAGCAGGTCCACCGCCGTACGGGAGCGCCGAGGGTATGGAGGCAGTTGCAGGCAGCGAGGAAGCTCCTCTCTGCTCTGGATCTTGATAGGGCGGAGTACGCCGCCTTACGCTTGAAACATGCCTACTACACTGGGGGGGACAGATGTGGCAAGCTCCTAGCACACCGGCTCCGGGTCGCGCAACAGCGCAGCGTGGTGAAAGAACTGGTGGGTGCGGACGGGGGGGTTGTCTCCGGGGACGCGGAGGTAGCGGAGACTTTCCGCGGCTTCTACGAGGCGCTGTATGCTGAGGAGCCCTCCTCGCCACGGGATGCCGATAGCTATTTGGAGTCGGTGACCCTCCCGGTACTGGACCCGGCTCAGGCTGACCACCTGGAGCGGGACATCCATGTGGAGGAGGTGATTTCGGCTATCGCGCGGCTGAAACATGGCAAGGCCCCGGGCCCGGACGGGTACACGTCGCTATTCTACAAGACTTTTTGCACGACCGTGGCCCCTGTCCTTACGCGGCTGTTTAACTCCTTCTCCGAACCGGGAGCCATCCCTCCGGATCTCCTGAGGGCGACGGTCGCGGTAATCCCGAAGCCTGGGAAGGATCGGGCCCTCTGCGGCTCGTACCGGCCCATCTCGCTCCTAAATGTCGACCTCAAGTTGTACACGGGGATTCTCGCATCCAGGCTGGGTCCACACCTCCCCGATTTGGTGGAGGCGGACCAGGCTGGTTTTGTGCCCGGTAGACAGACGGTTGACAACACCAAGAGAGTGGCGCATGTTCTGGAGAAGGCCTCAAGGATCTCGGGGGAGCGGATGTTGTTGTCCGTTGATGCGGAGAAGGCCTTCGACAGAGTTCACTGGCCGTATCTTGAGCGGGTCCTCACAAAACTGGGAATCGGCGATAAGTTCCGCACCATGGTATTTAATTGCTATAAGCATCCTTCAGCGTCGGTGCGGGTAAACGGGTGTAGCTCTGGTGGCTTCGCCATCGAGCGCGGCACGCGGCAGGGCTGCCCTCTCTCGCCGCTCCTGTTTGCCCTCTACATGGAGCCGTTTGCTCAGAGGATCCGTAATAATCCGGATGCTGTCGGGGTCCGGATGGGCCGGTACGTCCACACCGTCAGTCTCTACGCGGATGATGTCCTGCTGACTTTGGATGACCCTAGGAGGTCGCTACCTGCTTGCCTCCGAGAGTTGGACGCCTTTGCGGGGGTGGCCGGCTTCAAAATGAATATGAGCAAGTCGATGGCGTTAGACGTGTCCCTGGCTGCGGACACCAGGAGGGATCTTCAACGGCTCTTCCCCATGCAGTGGTCCTCGTCCACGGTGCCGTATCTGGGGATTTTGCTGGCGCCTACATTATCGGAGATGGTTACGGCCAATTATGCCTCCCTCAGCAGGAAGATTAAGGACGAGCTTGGCCGATGGAACAAAGGCCTGCTGTCCTGGCTGGGGAGAATCGCGGCGGTCAAAATGACGGTGCTGCCCCAGATACTATATCTTTTCCGAGCCCTTCCGCTCCAGCCCCCGGTGGGCTGGATCCGACAAATGCAGGCTGACATCTCCCGCTTTGTCTGGCAGGGCCGCAGGCCACGCATGAAGAGAGTCCTCTCCACGCTCGCTCCGGAAGCGGGGGGTCTCGGCATTCCGGACCTCCGTAAGTACTTTCAGGCGGCACAGCTTCGCTATCTGGTGGAGTGGAGCAGGTGGGAGTCCGACAAACATTGGCTTTTTCAAGACCAGGCAGTGGCGGGCCGCACCTTACAAGAGGTCCCATTCTTGCGCCGCACGCACCGCCCCCCTAATCTTTACGCCTCCTTTGTTACGCGGGTCCCCCTGCGTGTGTGGGACGCGGTCTGCGAAACCCGGGGCCTCACCACCTTCCCCTCGCCGCTCTCGCCCATTGCGGGCAACCCGGACTTCTCCCCAGGGATGGAGCCGGGGGTTTTCTCCCACTGGGTACGGGCGGGCTGCAGGGCACTCTTCCAGATCTATGGTCCGGAAGGCGTGGTTCCTTTTCAGCAACTCCGCCAGGAGTTCGGCCTGACGGAGCTGGACAGATTGCGCTACATGCAAGTTCGGCATTGGGCCCTCCAGCCTCAGGTGCGTGCCACCGCTGCCCGTCCAATTACACCGTACGAGCGGTGGTTGGCTACTCGGACCTCCGACGCTAAACTGATCACTGATCTGTATAAACACCTACAACCCCCGCCGTTTCACTACTACAACCCGGGGAGGGAGCGCTGGCACAGGGAATTGGGTAGGACACTCAGCCACAAGGAATGGGACCAAATTGCGTATCGGGCTCGGCACTCTGCATACCACACGGGCCTTACGGAGACATTCACTAAGGTGTCCACATACTGGTACTACACCCCGGAGAGACTGTATGAAATGCATAAACACACTGACAAGGGGTGCTGGCGGAGCTGCGGGCAGGAAGGTACCCTTACACACATTCTATGGGATTGCCCAGTGCTGACCGCCTACTGGAAAGAAGTCTTGGACGAGGTGGATGAGCACTTTGGGATAGAGCTGCCGCGTCTCCCGGCGTATGTCCTGCTGGGCCTCCCCAATGCCCTAATGTACCCACTGAAGTCCCGCAGGGGTAGGCAGATTGCAATAGCGCTGGGGTCTGCGGTTCAGAACATTCTAGTCCACTGGCGCACATCCACCGTCCCCTCCATCACCGGTTGGTTGCATAGGCTCTGGCACGTGCTGGGGATGGAGAAGCTGTCGCTTGCGGTTGCGGGGGAGATAGACCAATTTGAAGAGCTATGGCAACCCTTTCTAGCGCTGCTGTCCACTGAATTCCGGGAGCTCACCTGCCCGAGGTACCTTAGGCTTCTCAGGCTGAGGCCGCCGGTGACCCCGGCGGACTAGCTTACATGTGAGATGGGGACCCCCGGGGAGGGGGGGGGAGTGCGGGGCTTCCTGGCTAGGGCTGCCTTGATGCGGGACCATAGGACGGGGGGGAGGGGGGAGGGTTGTTGTTTTGTTACTGGGAGGATGGGGGATGGGGGGGGGGGGATGGTGTTCTGTTGAGGTGTTGATGGGGGGGGATGCTCTTGCTCAGCTTTGGGGTCTCGGATACGCGCGTGGGATTCCACAGCTTGCAATTCTAGCGTTCAGTCACTGTGTTCTTCCCTCTGAGCCACCGCGCCACCTATTGCCAACCCTCTGGAGATACATCCCCTCTTCTTTGACTGTATTCCATGTATCCTGCCTCCTATCCCCCTCCCCCATGGTTTGTTTTGTCTCAATAAAAAGTTTTAAACATAAAAAATGCAAAATGTACTTAAAATAAAATTAATAGCTACTAAAAATTTAACACAAGAATTAAAGAACATAAACAATACAAAAACATACATCACATACATTTAAAGTGTAAATTAAAATACATAACACTAAATAAAAGAACTAGATTTTTGCAAACGATATTAATGAAGTCTATATTTTTTAAACAATATCTCTTAACTTAAATTCGATATTCTTGACCACGATATTCTTGCTGTCGATATTTCTGTGTCACTATATTTCCAACTCGACATTTAAGTCAACATTTCCAAGTTGCTATTCTGCCAATTCAAAGATTATTGTTTGATTGCTAAAATAACAAAATGTTAAAAACCATGTAATTCATGTTTACACAGAGCAAAGTTAAAAAAGAACCCAAGTTAATACAAAAACTGTGCAATAATCTTGCTTTAAAATGGATTAAGGTTAAAAAATCTAAAAGGGAGGCGGGTGAACATGACAATTAATTTGAGAGATGGAAACAATGTACGGGTGGGCCACGCTGGAGAAGCCTGAGGTCGTTTAATGGTTTTATGGCGATGAAGTAGCGCGACCAACCAGCGGAGTATTAGCTGCCCTGTCTTTCCCCAGCAATTTAGCTGCTCTGATAACAAATTTAGTGAACCGGATGTTTAACTTTGTGTTTTCTGAGTTCATAGCAGCTATTATCCACACCTCCCGCAATAAGATCCTTCTATCGTTGAGCAGAGCAGGGCATGTGCAGGCTATATGCTCCATGCTTTTAGAGTGGTAGCCGCACTCCCTGCATTTGCTACTAACGCAGTGGTGCCGCCATTCTGGCAGATGCTTTAAAAAAGGCCAATCACCCAGCCTTCGGGCCATAAACTTTAGCTTCCAGAAGAGTGAAAATGTGCTTGATAAGTAAGATGACTCAGCCCCCGATTTGAGGTCGGAAATAACGGCCCAGGCGTGTTTCCTTCTGGACAGTTTTTCCCTATCGGAGGGAAAAGACCAAAGCCGGACAGTTCGCTTGATTAGGATCTTTAATGCCTGTTGTGATGGGTTTGTACCCCAATATTCCGTGACTTCGAGTGACTGTAGAGAGTGTGCTAGGTGGTGCTGATATTTTTGACTGGATGTGCTGGTCATTATTTAATTCCAAAGTTTGGCCTCCAGACTGCCTTCCCAAAGTTGCGTAGCTTAATGAATGCACCTGCCTCGACGCCATAATGATATAATAGGCCGAATTCTAGCCTAACTTGTGCTGGGGATGAGGACCTTGGCAGGCGTCATGCTCGTTTAAAGATTCTAGTGGTTAATTTATTTAAGAAGGTGCTTGTTGCGCCCATCAGGATCTCATGTACATATGATAGCGAGTTGGTGATCTTAGCCTTCATCACCTTGACCATAGGGATTAGGCTTGGACCAAGTAGCTGTTTTGAAAGTTTTGCCGAGGCGACCTCAAGCGACAGTTCTTTAGCCTTAACAGCGTCTTTTGCTTGGTGAAGGAGCCTCTGGATTCCAGGAGAATTCCTATCTATTTATAGTGTGGCATTGTGTCGATGCTTTAACTGTTGAAAAACCACCCACCTTTCTGCTGCTTCTGTTTGCCAAAATGAATTATTTTTGTTTTTGACAGATTCAGTTCATGGGCGTTGTTTATTGTGTAGGGAAGAAGTTTATCTAGTAGCCTCTTCAGGCCTACCTTTGTGTGGCTAAGTAACACGAGGTCGTCAGCGTATAAAAGGTTGCTGATGCGGGTTCCATCTAGTTTAGGCGGGTGGGAGTTAACCTTGTCAAGTGTAACCCTGGGCGTAGTTTGCGTAGTAGCGCTACGCGTAGCTACGCCAAGTACACTTCGCACTACGCAAGCTACGCATAGCTACACGAGCTGCGTAGTGCGGTAAGGAAAATGCTGTTTGCACTGAATGCACAGTGTCGGATGCTTGTCCGCACTGTGCAATCATTGCAAATGGCATCTTGCACAGTGCAAGTGGTCGTTTTCTGCCGCTCAAGTAGATTTGTACTCGACAGTTTTCTCAATGCGGACTGGTAGTTTCTCATTGCGAGCGGTCGCAAGCATACGCAAGCACTCGCAATGAGAAACCTGACCTCCCCGCGTTGAGAATCTCGCGGGGAGGTTTATTTTCCACGCTCGCGATCGGCACCTTAATGTTGCTGATCGCGAACGAGGAAAAAGTCTCACCGGGATGTCATATTGCCCGCTCGCGGTCACCAACTTAATGTTGAGGACCGCGAGCAAGCAAAAAAAGCCCGCTATTCTACGCGTTTTTGCACTGTGCTACGTGCAATTCGCGTAGCGGGTAGTTGTGCAAACTACGCGAGCATAGCGTAGTCCTACACCCAGGGTTAGTCAATTGTGGAGGATAGGTCAGAAATGAACAGGTTAAAAAGGAGGTGCGCCTACACGGAGCCTTGTTAAACGCCGCTTCCTCTTTTCATCTTTTTAGGTCCCGCTGAGCCCAGTGCATGTGCTGGCTCGGAGAGACATTTTGTATGTGATTTTTTTAAGTGCTGCTGGCTGGCCTAGCGCTTGAGAGCATGTGAGCGTGCACGCACGCAGCCGCAATGTGCTAGGCCAGCCAGCAGCACTAATGAACGCCTTTCTGCGTCATTGCGATCACTTTTGCTTTCACAGCGATCGTGATCGCGATGACTTTTGCGTTTACGGCCGCGCGGCGTTACTTTTACTGCCGCGCGGCCAATGCTTGTCTTTATGGCACCCCATTTCCTTTTGTTTCCTCCTAGCCACTCTTTTATTTCTCTCCACTATTTTCCCTCTACTGCTCCATAAGATTCTCAATGGTTGCCCTCCACTATTTCCACTCATATCCTTTTTCTCCTCAAATGCTCCCTTTATTTTTCCTGCTATCTCCCTCTATTTCTTCTGGTTCCTCTAATTTCTCCCGACTATTTACTGTTATTTCACGCCTCTGTACACTACTCCTTCGCCACCGCCACCCGGGATGCCTTTCTGCCTGTGCATCTCTCTCGATCTAGCTCAATCTCCCTCTGTTTTCCAAGGTACGCACCGCCTCCATCCACTCCTTGTTTTCGAGAGTCCCACCTCTTGCTACGACCGATGTCATCTTAGAACTTTCATCTTGTTCTAGAATAAACGAGTCGTGACTGAATCAAATTGTAAGGTGCGGGTGTTATTTACAATCTGATGTGAAACAGTATTGGTTAAATATGAATGTATCTTTTATTTTCCAAATTAAGAAGAATAAACGTTAAAATACAGGATTCTTGATTCTATGGTAGGAGAAAAATAGTTTACTTGTTTTCTATGATTCCCTTTTCACTTAACTGTCTTTAATACGTCTCAAAAGTTTGCAATAACATTCCAAGATCGCCGCGCCATTTCCATCGGGTTTCTGACTACAACTAGAGGATGTCTCGCCCCTTCCATAGTCCGTCTTTTGGTCTAAGTTTTATACATTCTAATCGATCTCGTGTGCAGTGTGTGTGTGTGAATTGATCAGTCGCTAGGCTGGCAGTTCGGGTTCGAGTCGAGGGTAAACGCCGTCTACCCACTATCAACAGAGGGTAGACGCCGTCTACCCTGCTGCCAAGCTGTCCACTTCCAGTGGAGTGGCATGTTTCTTCCCTACTCTCACTGAGTAAGGTTTCACCCCTCAAGCAGTAACCCAGTTTCCAACATCATATATTTAATTCTTTGTGAAATTCCAAATTCTATTTTTAGTAGCTAATAGGTGCACAAAATGTGCTGATTGTGTGCCTTAAAGCAAGAATGTCACATCTCTGCAATCCTAATACCAACAAAAATGAGTTCAGAAAAAAGAGGGGAGTGAAGGGAAAGAATACAGGGGAACACCACACGAAGCTTGTCAGGTCTAACAATGCTCAAATAGCATTGTGAAGCCAGCGCATTAAAACCTTTGGGCCTGTGATCAAATAGCATTACAACATGTTGGCACAATCAGCAGGGTGAGCCAAAGAGCTCTTAATGTACTGCATTCCAAAGGTGAGCGGTTTATCAAGTCGAGTTTTGTTTATGCTTTCTATCATTTGTCCAACCTTACCTTTGTGATTGTCGCTCTATTTCTTTTCCTTTCTGTACGTCTCCATAAATGGCGCTCTCTTCATATCTGTCAATATTTTTTTATCACTAGTAGGATCCATTGAAGAATAGTTACATACCACCTGTATCATATGCACACATACAGTTGAATACTCACCATGCATGTGATACTTATATGAATCTTAGCTTACATTTATGCTTCCTTTGCTCCAAAAATGCTCTGAGTTTCCTAGCCCCAAAAGCATGGCAAAAGGATCATTATGTATGAGAAAAACAGCTCTCAACTGGGATATAGCAATGCTGGTTTTGCTATTTTTCATCCCCATTTCAGCACCGGGATACCCTTGATTAGACTTTCAACTTACTCCCATCTCGTACTGCTCATTTTAGTGAACAGTGCTTGTGGTAATTCTGTTTGTTTGCTGTCCAGTCATTCAGCACCAGGACATTGGTGGCTCTTGGAATCTGCATTGCAATAAACAGCAAACTTTCATCCATCCAACGGTCAGCTCTTATGAAAGCGAACACAGTCACCTACAATAGAACGTGCCTACTGTCTCTGCCAATGCTTGTTAAAAATGGTGGCCGCTTTAAACTATCAGCGGGCTCATCTGGAACAGGAGAATGGGCCGCTGTATTAGTTTAGAGACTGTGGGCTTCATCGGTGCACGGGCACGCTTCTTTATCGCTGTCGACCTTGCTGTAATGGAGCCAGCTTCGTAGCCAGCATGGAGATGCTTTGTTTTTGACAGCACTTGCTCAGCTTTATCCTGGGAAGTGGTGCATTCGACCCGCATTATTCTCCTTTGCTGGCAGGATGGAAGGATGTAAAAAGGCAAGGTGAAGAGGGCCGGCTCAGTAGATCCTCACCAGCCAGATTATAATCAGCTACTGGTAGGAGAACTGACCTGGAGTGACTCAGTCAAAGGGATCCAGCTAAAAGCAGGAGTCTGCTCGTCCAATTAAGGTCTGTACATTCTTATGTTTTCAATAAGCACAGAGACTTTTGTTGTTTCCCTGATGTCTTAGTGGTCCTTGTGGCTTGTACACTTTCTTTCTCCTTTGAGAAGAGAACAAAGGGAATGTGTCCCAGGTTTGCATTCCTGCTTTTTCTCAACATCCTGGGATTCTGGGAAAATCACTTTACCTAATTGTGTTAAAAAAATTTGTAACGTACTCTGGCATGCGGTGCTCTAGCACCTTTTAGACTAATTTCCTGCTAAAAATATGCTTGTTTGAGACATGAGAGCCGTATCCCAACTTTATCCTAATCCAAGTTTGTGAGTGGAGTTGGATTATGGCTTTTAAGAGAGATGGAGGTATGCCCCAGCTCTCTAATTTTTGCATAAGCGGCCACGTGGCACCCGGACAAAAGCCGCCTTGAAGTTGACGAAGCAGCAGTAAAGTTGGATATGCTGAACTGCTGCTTTCTCCATCAAAACAGTTAGTGCCAGTAGGTTGCTGGTTGTGCCTGAATTGGCCACAAAGCCAGTCTGGTTGAAGGGGAGGCACTGTGTTGATTCTGCCCAGGCTGACAGCTCTTCCAGTAAAATGCTGGCATAGTATTTAGATTCGATGTCAAGGAGAGTTATCATTCTATAATTTTTCGGGTCATTTATTTTACCACTTTTATAGATGGGATGGATGATGGGGCCTTTCCAGGAGTCCGGGATGTTATGGTTGAGCCTGCAATATAAAAACAGGGGTGCGAGGTGGCCTGACCACAAGGCTACATCTGACTTGAACAAGGCCTGGGGTAGTCCGTTGCGGCCAGGAGCTCCGTCTGACCTACCTTTCCTGATTATCCAAGTGATGATATTACTTAACAGTCCTGGTGTCGTCAGCGTCTCTATTGTTGTCTCATTTTGCGCCTCCATTCTCTCAATTAGAGAGTCATCCAGAGCATCTTCGACTAAGATGATGGACCCCGTGTTACCTGTGCAATGGACTTCAATGGGTGCTGATCCAGATGTAGATAATGGATGGGGGCTGGGATGGTCAGACCTGTTTGAATGTTCGCTGAAGTGATTGGATAAAAACGGTGTCCAATCATCGGCACTTGTGTTCGCAATACCGTATCCTCTGCCTCCTAGTGGGCCTCTATTCACGAAAGACCAGAATAACTTTGTGTTGGACTTCTTGCTAGCATGGACTAACTTTAACCAAAACTGGTCTGAAGCTGTTTTTTTGTCTCTGTGTGCAGATGTCTTGAAAGCTTTTTGAGCTATATTTTTTAAAATAATATTTCTTACCTTAAATTCGATATTCTTGACCACGATATTCTTGCTGTCGATATTTCTGTGTCACTATCTTTCCAACTTGACATTTGTTTAAGTCAACATTTCCAAGTTGCTATTCTGTCTGAATACCCTTGGTTCACTAATGGCACTTTCACCAGTGTGAGGAGTAGCGCTGGAATGACTGCATTTTTATATTTAAAAACATATCAATTCTAATAAGTACTTCTCTGTGCAGCAATATAATGTGACATATTAATGTCAAGCTTCCATGTGTTAAAGAAATACACTTTTTGATTTTGAAGAGACTTTATCATATTTTATGTGATGTTTGTTGTATGATTCGCATAGAAAACATGTTCAGGGCTTGGTTCGTACAATAACTTTATGAGCCAAGCCAGATTCTTAGCTCGGCTCTCTCTGTTGATTTGTTGACTCGCAAGGGGCGTAGCAAGAAGGGGGCGTGGCAGCGTGCCCCGAGTTGCACAATTTTTTGGGGTGGCGGCTTGCCCCCTGCTCTTCCCTGCTATCGCGGGAAATCGCCAACCCCCCTCCCCCCCGCTCTCACATGCGGCGCCGGGCAGCAAACTCAGGAACCGCCACGGGCGGCAGAACAGCTAGCTATGCCACTGTGGCTCACCCACCTCTACCCCAACACACACTGCCCAATTACAGTTTGCCAAGAGGGATCAGCTAGGGTTCACACTTTATTGTACCGCCATTTTGAAGCCTCTGCTAGTACAAAAATAGGGGCAATCATCAAAAGCCAGTATTTTCTCCCCTTATCAGTAAATACTTGATATACTAATTATAAAAACAATGCGCTTTAAAATGTGTTCTAGGGGTTCCTTAATGACGCCTGACTGATAATTAAAGTAAGACAGTGAAAAACAGTTCAATGTTTGACATGGAAGAAGCACTTAATAGGTGCCTTCTCCATGGCCTTTTCTGCTATGTCAGGGTGAGCCAAAGGCCTTTTTTGGCTGAGCTTGGCCCACTCGGCCCCCCTGCTAGAGTCGGGCTTGCATAGGGGTATTTTTTGTTTTTTTTCTCCTAGGAAAGAAAAACGTGCATTATACCCTCTGCTCCAAATTGTGTGGGTGGTCTCATGCCCTTACATCTATGGCCCAAGTCTGTTAAACTGTTGGAGTAAGGTTTCGGCCAGTGGGCGAAAATATGGTCCACCCAACTTTAAATAGAGGGGGCGTCGGACAAACCATCTGTTTGGCAGACAGGGTTCTCTGTCATGTCTGTAGCAAAGTACATTGTCTGTAAAAACTCTAAATCATGGTCCTAGTATGCACTTTCACCAGTGACTCACTTAACAGCTGTCTTATAATTGTCCTTTAGAAAGGGTAATACTCATCCTCATGTTTAAAAAAAAAGGTTAATGCAATTTCCATAAAGAGCACATACAGTATTTATGCACTCGCAAACTGCGACGTAATAATGTGTCTCCAACACATTTAGAGATTCCCAATGGGATCACAAATGACCTACCTCATCAATATTCATGAGGTAGGTCACAATCACAATTTAAGATGCATTAGGAATGGCCTTACGTCACAGGGATGGTGGTCTGCTGGGGTCAGCAGACGACCATGTCTGTGATAACTTTTTAAATAAAGCAATTTTGGGGGGATGCAGCCCATTTTCCTTACAGGAAATGGGATGCATTCAAAAAAAGAAAAATTTAAACTATCCTTTTCATTTTTGAAGAGTAGGCAATGGTCCGTGCCTGCTCCTAAAAAATCATGGCACCCACATTCACAAACTGAAAGGGGCCCCATGGGTATTCCTTTCTATTTGTGAAAGGGATACCACCTCCTGCATGGAGTTGGTACAATATGAATGTTTTGCGACCTCATTCTGGTCTCAAAACATTCAAACATCCCACTGCGACTCGTTATTAGTAAGGGACGCCCTTGAATGCCCTTTCCTAATACCGACTCGCAAACCCTATTTTCTGGGTGGGTAATAGGTTACCGACTAGCAAAATAGGGTTAGTACATTGCAAAAGGCTTTTTAGTGGTCACAAATGGCCCAATTCTCCATTCGCACTGTTAAAACTGGTTGTACGTCTGGCCTTCAGTTTGTTTTAAAATTACCTCTATTATTCAGAAATAAAAATTTTCCATATCGCCACTTTAGCACCTATATGATCAAATATATTGTAACGCTATGTAATGAGACCTAGAAAATTTAGGTACTGGATTCTCAATTTAAAAAACAAAAGAAAAGATTTTGTTGTTTTACATAACAACTCACCACTATCTACTTTCAATCGTACACATGTGCAGCAAGTTTCACAGTACAATTCTCAATGTAGGTTAGGGTAATCAAATGACACACATACATTTTCCAACAATGTCTCTGACATTGCTAAGGCAGCTGACTCACTCATCATAGGAAGAGATAGGAAGATGCCTTCTCTGATTGTCCAAGCCACCAATTTTGGTGTTCTCTGTCTGTTGTGACCAAGTAGATATGCATACAAACTAGATGAGGCTGTGGTACGATCACCAGCCCCTCCACACTTTCTCAAACTTTACAGAACAAACCCTGACTTTTTACACCACCCCTCTCTCCTTACATGCAGTGGGTCATGCCCGTTATCCACATGGCTTTAGTTGGTACCAGTTGATTCCCTCATTGTTTCGCTATGTCTCTCTGCACCAGGGTGAACCTCGGTGTGCAAAACAGTAATGTTTTTCCTGGGCAAATTCACATTCCCCCTTTGTATCCCCAAGATAACTAAGAGGATGATTACGATGGCGGGTGGACTCGAGTCCGCCCGCCATTGTAGTGGTGCCTGGGACCACGCGCCTTTAAAACGGCGGTCCTGCTCCCCACACTAGGATGCGACCTCCACCATGGCAGTCGCATCCAGGCACTTTAACATTGAGGCGGGTGCTGATGGCAGCTGCTCCCACTGCAATGTGAAATTGCCATGCCGTGCATTTCCCTGCACTTCGTAGCAGGCACCACGCGGTGGCTGCCACTTAGTGCAGGGAAATACAGGGAGTACCATGGGTACCCCCCAGTGCACCACCACCTTACCCAAACACAAGGAGGTCCCGCAACGGGCCCCCGAAACCAATCCCCGCCAGCCTTTCCATGGCTGTTCTACTGCCATGGAAAGGCTGGCTCAGGCCAGCATCGTAGTTTGGCAATGGTGCCTGCTAGGCACCGCCACCATTTTACAGCTGCAGACTGCTCCGCCAAGCAATCGGAACGGTTGCTTGTGGCAGATCCGTGGTGGGCGGTCTTTGCGCCAGCCACGGTTGTGATCTGATTTCCCCCGCCATTCTAATTTGGCAAGGGGGAAATTGCTGTCTGATGGCAGAGGGCCCGCCACCACACGGCTGGCAGTGCCAGACCCTCCGCAAGCGTAATCACCCCATAAGTGTGACAGCTGGGACTCACACCCTCCAGAATTGCCATGAATTCATTGACTATCTCGCCACCAGTATCCAATTGTGTGGAAAAGGGAACTTTCTACTTTGTCACATCTTAGACAATTGGGGTAAGGTGTCCTCCCCATCTCAAATAGTCTTCATCTGTTGTAATACATCGTGTGCAAATTTCTAATTGGATAAGCTTCAAAGTCGCTTCAATCGCTACCTTATACATGTGCATTACTGCAGCCTCTCGGTCTATACCCTTCATTTCCAATTCCCAAAGAGCCCTGAGGTGCACTAGATTATCTGTCCAATGAGAGTATAATATGAGGCCGCCTTCCTAGTAATTTCTTTTGATAGTATTCTGTTCTTGAAAGGGTTACTATCTTCCAGGGCTGCCCACTCTATCAATTATACCTTTAGGGAGTGTTTTACTTGGAGGTATTAAAACTCCTGCAAAGGATATAAATCGAACTCTCCCTGCAAATCTCAAAACAACATCACCTGGTTATCTCCAACCAGTTCACCCAATGAGGAAATGTCTATCAGGTCTCATGTTGTGTGTACCATCAGTTTTTGTGTTTCCTTCAGCCTGTTGCCTTCCCACAATGGTGGCTCGAAAGAGCCTGTTTGTCATCCTACATATTTTGTGACCTTGTATCATGCCTCCAGAGAGGACTTGGTTGATCCCGGAAGCGTTTACAGTGTGTGCCACTCTGTCGAAAACAGTGTTTGGGACGGGCCAAGGGGTGTTCTGAAGAATCCCTGCCCATGAGTAAAAAGCAGCAAACATCTCCATCTTTCCTCCTCAGTTTGAAATTCTTGGTAAGCCTCCTCTAATTCTTCTCCAGAAACTGGGCCTTACTAAGTGTGATCTGATCCCTAGTAGTGAATTCCCTTGGTCACCACCTTAATGTCAGATGGGATTGGAAACATCACATTCTATTCCACTATTTTAAAGTGTTGATTTATTTCATATATCTTGTATCCTGAGTATTTTTTAAAGTTACAGAACACCGACAGGACCACTGGTATTGATATCTCTGAATCGGCAGGTATGCCTTCAACGTGTAATGCTACCTTTTCTGGTTTGTCCACCATTTCTGGGAAGCATACTGTGTCACCCCTAATTCACACCCAGGTCGTCAGCGGAATTGTCAACATTTTAGGCCTGATTTAGAGTTTGACAGATGGGATACTCAAACACAAATGTTGTACATGTCCTGTCCTCCAAAGTCACGATTGCCCTGCTCTTTTTGGAGATGGGAAAGGACCATGTTTTCAATGGTCGAGCTTAGGCTGTGGTCCACTGGTAGAAACCTTTAACCATCAGGGCCACATGCCTTTGGCTGCAGGACCATCGAGCTTATCAAGGCGAACCTTCTGATATGCTTTTTTCCTGTTCAGGACCACTAATCAAAACCTGGAGGTTCAGAAACAGAAACCAAAGAAACAACCTCTATGCACTGGAAGAAATCTCCTGGTGCATCAGGGACATTTCTTAATTAGTTGTCAAAAATAAACTCCTGCTTTAGAAAAACATAAAACCTTGCCAGGTAGATGCATTAAGCATGGCACCCATTCGGCAACATTTTAGTGCCTTCAGCAGGGCAGCCACTTAGGGGCTGTGCTGAAGGTAAAAAGATCTTCACTTGTTTGTGGAGATCTCCAAAGTATGGCGAACGATCTTTCACCAGGCTAGTGGAGTACATTCCTTTGCTGCTCTGGTGGACCAGTGGCCTGCCCAATATACTCTACTCCATATGATATAGGCTACCCTGTTTTAGGTTTAAACCTATAATAACTGATAAAACCCCACCAAGAGGAAAATAGCCCTAACCAGTGTAAACATATAAACACTGAAAAAACACCCGCACAACCACAAACTAAATGCCATTCAAAGAAAGGGGAAAAAAGAGTGAAAGAGTCATTTGTAATTCTTTCTGAAGGGGCCAATACAACTTAAATGTGTTGTACAAGGTAACAGCAAGAAAGACTGGGCTAACATTATTCTGCTTGTGTTTTGATGTTTAGGGATGTCACTAAAATATTGTTTATTCTGCCTTTTGCTTTTTTCAGTTTTGTGGTCTTTGGTCTAAAGATGCAGGGTTCAGAAGCATGTTTTAGGTCTTGGTAAATTATTTTGTTAACTGTAGAGAAACCAGAAATATGAAAATCATATTTGATATTTTTGCTTCGTTTGATTCTTTCACTGAGTAAAATGGCTGGTTTCATTAGAATCGTTCCCAATATGTACCATCACATTTATCCACAGAGAATGGGTAAAACCCCTTGATACATCAGTCCCCTCGCCTAGTGAATCAGTATTAATAGTAGATGAATTGCCAAACACCCCAAATGAAATTTTACAATGTATGAGAAATGGCTTGCAATGAGGCATAGGAATATCCCTTCATCAACCATGGCATTTGAAGTCAATGAAGCCCCACTGTGGTACTCTGCACAATTTCTAGATGTCTTCCAAAAAGGAGATTTATTTTCCTGACTTTTCTAAAGTGCTGCTTCATTTTTGACCACTTTAATAACTCTGAGGAAATATGCGCCCAGTTCAACACATTTGTTGCAGAACCTGTTCCAGAGAATCGCAATCTTTAGGTGCACCAGTATTGGCATGGAAATCTATCAGTGGCCAAAGTTAGCAAATTGTGTACTGGCTGTTTTGCTGTTGCCAGTCTCAAATGTTAATGTTGAGGTGGCCTTTCTGCAGATAAAAGTTGGGAAGGAAAGAGTGAGCGCGCATGACCAAACACTCACTGAAGAAGTATTGTATGGTGTACTACAATAAGTTTGATTTGTAAAAATATATTTGGACCTCATATACACTGTACGTACACTGTCTATATACCATGCACTATCAGTGCAGAAAGCAAGCAATAATAAAAGCAAAACATTCCATATACACCGGAAAAACATTGTTTCTGTTGTTTTTAATGGTGCGAAAATGTGCAAACACTGATAACCATTGTTTTTTTAAGTTCTTGAAATCACTTGAAAACTCTGAAACAACCCCACCAGAATTTACCACAAATTGAACCTGAAAACAGGGAAGCCTATTTAAATTAGACCCTTTGTCTCCTCATGTACAGAGTGCACAATGCCACGTCAGTTGTGGGTGTACTCCTGGCCCTGTGAAATGCCCGAACGCACACTGATACACCATTCCTTCAATTAACTAGTGTACATCTGTGAATAAAATAGTCTTTTTTAAACATTACTTTTCTAAAAATATTTCAAAAGCAGCCATTCACGCACAATGAAAGTTGAAAACTCCGTCAGTCAAAATATCTGAATCTAGATTTTTGCCATAATTGGAATAATGATCGACTATTGTCACACATACTCCTACAAAGACTCCAAACTACCATGAATGCTGCTGCCAGACTCATCCTCAACTTCCCCCAAAGCACACACACCACACCACACCTCATAGAGATACACTGGCTACCTATCCAACAGTGCTGCCAATTCAAAGTGTTCATCCATGCCTACAAAGCCCTCCACAATTCCAGACCTGCCTACCTCAACCATTAAACACTGACCACCTGCTCTATCCACTTGACATTGTAAACTCACTGAGATGTAATCCTTACTAAACAAGGATCCCTCTAACCGACTCTTGTAAATATGGGCACTTAATATGGTGGAAGATATAGTAGTGCCACACGGGATGCTTCAAAAGGCACATATTAGCAGAATTCAGGGGCAATCCAAAAAAGAGGCACATGTTGCCAAATGATAGCTCGATTACAAGACAAATTACTGTCCTGAAGAAGGTTCTTTTTCTTTTGTAATTCCTGTTGATCAGAGTGGTGTACTAAATAGGAGCATGCGATGAAGAAAGTAGTGATCATGACCAAGGGAAAACACCTTGAGGTGCCCAGAGGAAATTGTGAAAATTTGAACCAAGTACAGGGTGCACCCAAGGCCAGAAGAAGGACAAGAGAGAGAGACAGTGTGAATGTTGGGGAAACCCAATGGTAACTACAATGTGGTTTAAAAGATGTAATAGCCTCCATTCCAAGAATACACCAGGTAATGTAATTGAACCATGAGAAGCTGAAAAACCTGAGAATTCTCAGCATAACATGAATGATGGCATGGAGCCAATTGATTCAGGTTATAGCTGTAATAAACAATATACAGCTTTGCTGGAAGTGCATGTGAGGGAGGTTAAAGCAATTCGTACTGCAGCCGAGACTGTAAGTAATTGCAGATTGCAAACTGTGTTAAACAGATGTCTGCTATGCCTACTTCACCACACAACCAATACCACCCACCGCGGTCCCCAAACTACAAATCCCTAAACCTCAGGCACAAAACCTGCCATTTGTGAAGAACTTCCTTCTAGCAACAATGAGAGGCACATGAGTCTGCCAAGTACTATGGACCACACAGGGCCTGCCCAACTCTTTTTATTTTTGGCAGAGTTTTATATAGCGCAAACTTGACCTAAAGGTATTGGGTATCAAAGCGCTTTACATGATCACCAGTTGCTTACACAAGGACACATTCATTTTCGTTAGGCACAGGAGATTGTGGGATTTTGGGGGTGATTACGATGGCGGGCAGACCGAGTCCGCCCGCCATCGATGTGGTGATTGGGACCGCCCACCTTTATGGCCACGGTGCCGCATGTCCAATTATGATGCGACCGCCACCATGACAGTCACATCTTGCATGTTTACCACTTGTGAAAATGTATGTAGTGCCTTTCCCTGCAATATGTGGCAGGCACCACGCGGTGCCTGCCACTCAGTGCAGGGAAATGCAGCAGGGTACCATGGGTACCCCCCAGTGCACCACCACATCCCCCCAAAACAAGGGGGCCCGCAATGGACCCCCAAATCTGTTTCTGTTTGTCTTTTCATGGTGGGATGACCGCCACGAAATGACTGACGCAAAGGGCTATCGTAATCCGCAGAGAATCCCTATGTTTTGGCTCCGCAAGGCGGGCGGAAAAGGACTGCATTGCGGAACTGTGGCATGCAGGCTTTGAGGCCCTCACGCTTTGCTGAGGATTCCCCCCGCCAGTGTAATATGGCGGGGGAAAATCGTCGTCAGATGGCAGAGGGCCTGCTACCCCACGGCTGGCGGTGGCAGGCCTTCCGCCATCTTAATCGGCCCCTTTATTCTTAATTTGCTAGGAACCAAATGCCATCAACATCCTGCAAATAACTGATAGCCTGAATCAATAAATGTGTCCACTATTTGAAATGTACCTTAGAACTGTTGCCACCCAAGTAAGGTGCAGATGACTATCTGACTATTCCACCACATGGCCAAGGGAGGTCTGCCATGACCATTGCTAGTTGACCCAAACCTTGGCAAACTCAAAGAGAGTGGTTGTCATGATTGGTGTACCAGGTCTTGTCAAAGGCAAGCAAAAATCTAAAATACTGGATTCAGAACTTGAGATAGGGTTGCTCTCTAGCGCAGTGTTTCTTAACCTTTTGGCTTCTGTGGACCCCCACCTAAGCCTTACTGGAAAACGGGGACCCATACTAAAATATTACTGGAATTCAAGTAACCTAATATTTATGGTGAGCCAGAGACATGGCATACGCATTTTCAATTATCTAAAACACAAAGCAATACACAAACAATACAGAAAAAAACATTTATCAAACTAATACAAGAATGATGAAATATTTTATTGAAAAACAAATATTTAAAAAAATCAGAATTGTAATTTTAATAGGAAGGTTGGAGCTTTTCTGAATTCAATTTAGGCCACTCATCATCTATACTATATTCTGTTTGATGCACTCGCACTGCTTCCATGAATCTGAGGATGCTAACTTAATTTTTAGCCTCCAATCTCACATTTCTTTAAATTTAAATAATGTTTTAAAAGTTTCAGCTTTAAATTTAGCTTCTTCATTTGTATTAACCCTGGGCGGAGTTTGCGTAGTCGCGCTACGCGGACTTCCGCGAAGTGGTAAGAAAGCTCCACGAGCTATGCGGAATTCCACGAGCACGCAGAGTTGCTTGTTCCTCCCATTCGCGATGTGTTTTTCCTGTTCGGGGACGCGTATTGCGTGTTCGGGACGCTGTTTGCATGCTTGTGGGGAAATATCTCGCAAACTTGCCCATGTGGTTGCCAATGGGCACGGCCATCTTGTTTTTCACTTGTCCCGCCCGTTTGCGATGCCTATTTCCTGTTCGCGAATGAGTTTTGCGTGTTCACGATGGTTTTTGCGTGCATAGGGGGAAAATATCGCGCAAACTTGCCCATGCGGTCACAACGGGCGCGGCCATCTTGTTTTTCACTTTTTTGCTATGGTTCTGGGCCTGGTTTTCTATCCTCCCTCTATCTTTTCAATCCTTTGTTTCTGGAAAAAATTTGGGGATCTTTTTTATTTATTGTTTATCTCTCTATTTTCCTGATTCTATACTTTGAGTTTTTTCTCTACTTTTTGTGTGTTTTTCACTAATTTTTCACTCTTTTTCTATTACTTGCTTTTTTCATTTCTTTTACTTACTTTTTTAATTCCTACCTTTTCTTTTCCGCCCCCCCGAATGTCCAGAACCATGGCAAAGGGCAAGGTGCGTCGCCGCAGCCAGAGCCGTAAGGCGGCGCCCAATAGGTGTGCAGGCACGGGCCTTATTTGAAGAGGCGGCGGTGGCCGCACTCGTTCTTTTTGTGCAGAATCACCTCTCCTTAACCCTTGCAGCAGGTGGCAGGCCTGGGTCCAGGTACGGGCTCCGGCAGCGCCACCAGCGGTGGGGAAGGGTGTGCCGGGCAGTGTTTTGCTGCTCTGGGGTCCAGCGCACCCCTACCCTGCTTACGCACTGGTGGTCCGATATCCTGGACCAGGAGCAGGACCTGCTGGTCCTGCTAGGAGTTGAGGTCCCGGGGCTTGGTGAGTAGCTATTTAATATTACCACTTTGTGTTCTTCTGCTCTGAATTATATTTTGCGAATATCATTATTTCTGACTAGCAAGAATGCTGCTGCTTACATTGCAGGTAAATTACGTTTAAAAATCTTCTGTGATTGTTATGCCACAGTTGCTCGGCGCTACTAATCTTACTTGTTTGCAACTTTGCGCTCGCTTGGGCTGATTATGTAAGAGTTCACTTTAGAGTACTTAAGTTAGGTAAGGCTAGAGAGACTCTCGTCCTTCCTTTGTACTCCTGTCACTAAGAGATAGTGGTGGATTGATATGTTTAGTTACTTATTAGTATCAGTTGGTAATTTTTTAGTGGTCTGCGTGACGCATCCTCTGTTACGTCACATGCTGCTGAGTGCTGTTTACCCCAGTCCTTAGTAGAACCTTTTGAAGTTTGTTTAGTGTTTGGTAATAGGCCTAGCACTAGCAGAACATCAGCAGCAACCAACCAACAATTTGGTGTATGCAAAAATGTATGCATGTGTCCTCCAGCTATGCATTTTTGAGGACTAAAATAAATGGAAATGTAGACTTAATGAACAATTGGCCTGTCTGGAATAGGTGGGCTAGGTCAGGTGGTACTTAGGCTTAGTTAGTATTCTGCCCACTACTGCTGTCGCTCGCACTTGGTACGTGCCCCGTGTCATTGCCTGCATTTTGCCCTGCCATTGTCATTACTATACGATCTTGTGTAATTTTTACTTTCTTTGCCCGTGTTCTTGTTTTTTGTTCCCAGCACTGTTGTCCTTTCCCCCTTGTCACCCTTTTGCCTTCTGTAAACCCCCGCCAGCTCCCCCCTCATTTTTTTCCTGCCGCTGAGTCCCCGCCCCCCTGCTTCCCAATCGCCGCCCCGCTCCCCCTCCCAGCTGCTCCTCCCTCCCACATTCCCTCTTATGGAGGCCGCGCAGCGGGCGCGCCGCTGGCGCAGCGAAGGCGTGCCTAAGGCAAGCCCATCTGCGCCTGCCCAGTGCCAGGACCTCTGGTCCCCGCGAACGCCATGAAGCCCGCCTCTGCTACGACTCCAGCCCCTCCACGCACTCAATGCCGGACGATCAATCACCTGCTGCCTGGCTGCCCCGAAGCGCACCCAAGGACCCTTTTCCTGCCGGAACTGCAACTTCACCAGCATCCGGCCTGCCAACCCACCCACCAAAGAACCCAACTTTCTCAGATGCATCCTGCTCAACACCCGCTCCGCCCGCAAACACGCGTCGAACTCTGGGACCTACTCGACACCAACGCCCAAGACGTCGCCTTCCTGACGGAGACCTGGCTGAACCACTCCTCGGCACCCGACATCACCATAGCCATCCCGGGAAGGCTACAAGATCACCCGCAAGGACCGCACCAATGGAGTAGGAGGAGGAATTGCCTTCGTCCACAGAAACACTCTCAAAATCTTGACAGACACCAACGACACCCTCAGTACCACCAAACACCTACAATTCCAGATCCACACTGACCCCAACACCACCCTCAGAGGTACCCTTGTCTACAGACCCCCCGGACCCCGACCACAGTTCAGCGACTCCATCGCCTATTTCATCAGCACACACGCCCTCGTCTCCATGGACTACATCCTCCTTGGGGACCTGAACTTCCACCTCAAGAACAACAACGACTCCAACTCTTCCACCCTGATCGCCAACCTCGGACTCAGACAACTCGTCACAACACCCACCCACTCCACCGGCCACACGCTCGACCCCATCTTCTCAGCAAGCTCCCACGTCTTCTTCAACCGCACCACCGAACTCCACTGGACCGACCACCGCTGCATCCACTTTACCTTCCGGAAACCCACCACCCCACCCAGCAGATGCCTCGCCTCCGCTGGAGCAAGGTCACCGAGGACCAGCTAACCACCATCCTCGCCCAGAACCCACCCGCAGACCCGACCGACCCCAACACCTCAGCCCGCAGCCTCAGACAATGTATCGAGGACTGCGCCAACACCCTCGCCCCGCTCAAGAAGCCCCCCAACACCCACACAGCAAGAGAGCCAGCTGGCTCACCGAAGACCTCCAGGCCTCCAAGCGAACCTGCTGAAAACTCGAAAAAAACTGGATCCGTGAACAAACACAGGAAAGCTACACAGCCCACAAGAACGCCACCCGCAGACACCACCACCTCATCAGATCCGCCAAGAGGACCTCCTTCAAAGACCGCCTACACAACAACGCACACAACAGCAAAGAGCTCTTCAGCATCATGAAGGAACTCTCCAACCCCAGTGCCAACACCAACAACATCCCACAATCACAAGACCTGTGCAACTCACTGGCCACCTTCTTCCATCGCAAGATAGCAGACATCCACAACAGCTTTGACACCGTCACCAGCCCGGCAACCGCCGAGACCCCTGCTCCCACGACCACCACCCGCACCAACCGCCTGCTCGCCTGGACCAACATCAACGACGACGACACCATCAAAATCATGAACACCATCCACTCCGGATCCCCGGAAGACCCCTGCCCACACCACATCCTCTACAAAGCCAGCAGCACGATTGCACCCCATCTCCGGAAAACCATCAACATCTCCTTCGATACAGCGACCTTCCCGGAGAGCTGGAAGCACGCAGAGATCAACGCCTTACTCAAGAAACCCTAGGCAGACCCCAAGGACCTCAAGAACTTCCGACCCATCTCCCTGCTCCCGTTCCCGGCGTAGGTCATCGAAAAGGCCGTCAACAAACAACTGGCCAGCTTCCTCGAGGAGAACAGCATCCTGGACCCGTCGCAGTCCGGGTTCCGCGGCAACCACAGCACCGAAACTGCACTCATCGCCGCCACCGATGACATCAGGACCCTGTTTGACAACGGAGAAACCGCGGCCCTCATTCTCCTGGACCTGTCAGACGCCTTCGACACGGTCTGCCACCGCACACTAAGAACACGCCTCCACGACGCCAGAATCAAAGAGAAGGCCCCTGGCCTGGACCACTTCCTTTCTCTCCGGCAGAACTCAGAGCGTTCGCCTCCCCCTTCCGCTCCGGAGCCACCGAGATCATCTGCGGCGTACTCCAAGGCTCATCCCTCAGCCCAACGCTGTTAAACGTCTACATGGCACCGCCCGCCCACGTCGCACGAAGGTATGACCTCAACAGTATCTCCTATGCCGATGACATCCTCTCCCTCACCAAAGACCCCCACACCGCCAAAACCAACCTCCACAAAGGAATGAAGGCTGTCGCCGACTGGATGACGACTACAGCATGGCTCGACCTCGACGCGGTGACTACATCACAAAGTGGTTCCACACTGAAGCTTCCATCGACTGTGCTGATCAGTAGCAAAGCTCGCCTCCATCTTTGGATCGACATGGCAGTTCCTCCACTCTGCGCCTCAAATGTTCAACATCAAGACTTTGCTCCATCCAAGGTATACATTCAACGGGACCTGTCTGTGTACTGTAGCTGGCCTACCATCGACGACAGTCGGCCTGAACTTTGACTGTGCACTGTTCCCTCGCAAATCTTTTCACCGCCAGTGACTTCTAAGCACTGTTTTCACATTTAGGTCCCAATTCCAATCTTGTCTGAAAAGCCATCCATACTGCTCGGATCCGGAGGGCTTTCTGGACGAAACGTGCTCCTAGAGTCCGACTCGATTCGCTTGGACTTCCATGGAACTCTATGGGAGCCTGCGTACAGACACGTACACAGGCTCCCATAGCCAAAAAGGGATAGATGGGGAAAAACGTACACCCTGTGGCGGACACCCCATGGTGACCACCACACTGTGCATGCTTGGATCAGGGGTACCCATGGGCACTCCTGTGACAGATTAAAAGAGCCCCGGGTGAAGGGGGACCTGCAACAGCCCCGCGAAGTACACTTCCGACAGCCATTTCATCTTGCTGAGAGCGAAGCGAAGCAGCTGTCTGAATAGTGCATCGTACTCTCTCAGTCGAAATCAGGCTCCATTGCGCGGCATGATATGTCTACGAACTAGTTGTACGACAATGATCGTGTTCGGACATGATTTGGTCGGCACGTATGCGGTCTTCTCATTGAAGTTGGTCATCGGGACCTGTGTACGATTCGGTTGTAAACAAGGTCTACGAATCGGATCTGGTAAAGCCAAATCCGATTCGGAGGCCCTCCGAACGACATCGGAATCTGGCCGTAAATGTTTAAAGATTATTATCTCAACGTCGACTTATTGGAATTTCATTGTTTTGGTCTTGTTTTACTCAGATAAATATCACCTAGTTTATAAACCTGTGTGTCTTTCTGTGTTGTTCTTACTGAGTTACTGTAATGTAACTGTTACACAAATGCTTTGCATGTTGCCTCCTAAGTTCAGGCTGACTGATCTGTGCCAAGCTACCAGAGGTGACCACAGGTTAATTTAGGGTTTGTATCTGACTTACCCTGACTAGAGTGGTGGTCTCTACTTGGAGAGGGTACAAACCTCTGCCAACTAGAGACCTCATTTCTAACATTTATAGTAAGTGCATTATAATCCATGGTGCCTGTAATAAGGAGGACGGGTTCTCCAAATCAGGCCCTACGCTTAGCCATTAGATTATTATGATTTATATCTCTAAATTGTAAGGAAATTCTTCTTTTTTCATGATCACCCTCAAGTGTTTGGACTGATACTTCTGTTTTTTCGAGTCCAAAGGTGCACTGAGGTCTGCCTAACAGGCCTCAGTGCTCTGACCCTTATAATGTGTATGTCTGACTTGTTCACCCACAACTGGCATATGTTTAACTTACTTATAAGGCCCTTGTATATGGCACTAGAGGTATCCAGGTCCTGCGAGTTCAAGTGTCTCTTGAACACTGCAGCACTTATTATGCCACCACATATGAGACAAAAGCAAAGTATGACTCCCAGCCTGCTATTCCCGGTTGACAGAGCAGTTTTCGAATGCTAACTCAATTTTGTCATTTAAATTATTGGCATGTCCCACAACCTTCCTTTTCAATATTTATACGTCACTCATGAGGCAGGCCTACTGAGCCCTAAAGACAGGGTGCATTGTATTAAAAAGTTGGACATGTGTTTCCTAACTTTACATGTCCTGACGTTAAAAACCTGATTTGTCATTTTTACTGTGGAAAGGTTTGTAGTCCTATTTGCAAGTACAGTGTTGCAAGCTGACAACTCAGTTGTGCTAACCTCTGAATGGGACTACTAGATATGATACTTCAAGGTATCAAATGAATCTTTGCATTAAGCACAAATTAATGGTCAAGTCGAATTTATTGTAACTTTTCGATAAGTGACATCTTTAGTAAGTAGCCACTTGGTTTCCCAAAGTTTTCTAGCAACCATTTACAATTTCTGGTCACAAGACAGCCTTCTGTGTGAACGACTTTCAGGAAGGAACATAAAGGGCCTGCCGTGGAAGAGGTGTGACCTCTCCCTGTCAGGAAGGCCAAACAGTGTGTGAGCCCAAAAGGCGAGCTTCAAAGGGGAAGTTGTCCTTGAAGGACAAATGGTGGACACACACTAAAGGCGCTGCCATTTTATTTTTGCAGACAGGTTGACATCAAGGACAGAGAGGGGGAAGCTCTTGTGAAACGGTTTCCTCCATGGGCGTGTAGCCATGAGGTAGTACCACCTCTCAAATGGGCTAAGGAGCACAAAAAACCAAGAGAAAGGTTCTTCCATCATGGGAATGGGCAGATTCATGCATTCTGGATTAGCTTGATGACACACTTCACAGGCAGTCGTTACTAGGTATAAGGGAAGCTGGTAGCCCCTTGGCTAGCAGTTGCCATATCCACTGAGAGCACAAACTGGGCATAAAAGTGGCACCCCTAGCACCTAGACCTACCTCAGATCATGTTTGTACTGAAGTTTGGACCAAAGAAGGACTGTTCTGCTGTTCCCTGGATCCAGCAAAAAGAGACTACACCTGGAAATGGACAGAAGACTACTTCGACTGAGAGGTAACTGTTCAATCAAGCTTCTTTGGCCTTTGTGACTGGCTCTGTGCCAAAGTTGGTCGCCCAAAACTGGACGGAGTAGTAGTTTACAACTTTATAAACGTTTTCCAAAGTTTGATTGCAAGCACAGTCCATTGCAATGATGTATTCTGTGGAACGAAAATGCAGTGATTAATTGTTACTTTAAAAATTCAAATCCCTGGAAAACTCTGGTGGATTTATGTTGTTGAGGTTTCTGTTTGAAGAGAAAAATACACTTATTTTTATTGCGCCTGGTTTCTTTATATTTACCTGTTTTGATACGTCTTAATGATTTACACTTGTTTCTTAGATAAAAACCTGACTGCTCAGAGCCTCAGATACCCAGAGTTGCGCTTAGTTTTTCAAAGACTCTGAGTGGACCCAGTACAGGTAGTGAGTTTATTACACAGTGAGGTTGCACAACCACACCATATAATAAACCGCTCACTTTACTCATACATATATAAATTGAGGCTGTGTCTGTTGAGCCTTACAACATCCACCAATGTAGAAAAAGGAACAAGTCAGTAACGTTTTGTGGAGATTTGTCAAACAGTGCAGTTATTAGTGCGCAAAAATTTGAGGAATTCCTATCTCTGGAAATCCCAAGGTGGGATGTGCGTAAAAGGCACGTCTGGAAGCCGATGTATATAGGAGTTGTAAGTCACATACTATGCTGTTTATTAGGAAGGCAAACAACAAACATTTTATAAAAATCTGCCGCCTATTAAGAGCCCCGGCACCTCTTTAGTGACAAATTAACCTGGTGACCTGGAAGCAAATGCCGCGTTTGTAAGCTTGCTGCATTTCTTCTCATAATAGAGCGCAGCTGCAGGGTGATTGTGTGCCTCTGTTAACATTTTCATGTTAATGGCAGCGCCCTTCATGGGCTGCAATTAACATGAAAACTTTAAAAAAAGGCACACTATCACTCCGCAGCCCAGCTCTATTTAGAGAAGAAATGCAGCAAGCTTACAAACGCAGCGTGTGCTTTTAAGTGATTCTAAAAGCACACGCTGTGTTGCTGCATTTCTTTTCTTTTCTAGAGTTTGGCTGCGGGCAGATTTGTGCTTTTGTTTACAGCCGCACTCTAGAAAACAAAAGACATTTAGCAAGAGGGAGCACTTGATAAATGCAGCGGTGGCACGAATGCTCTCGGAGATGTGCGCGCCACAGACACAGCAGTGCGCGCTCCGGGTCACGGAGATGAGCGGGCGCACAGGCGCGCGCGTTCGTTGGAACACTGATCCCAACTATAACTACAGAATGGCGTCTGCCACTCTGTAATGGATATATATATATATATATACATGTGTATATATGTGTGTGTGTGTATATATATATATATATATATATATATATTTAAACCAGTCCTGAATTACAAGCATACGAAGACAGGCGCTGACACCGTGGGACGATGTATCAAAGAAATATTTATTTCAAAAGGACGCCCTGACGCGTTTCGACGGATACAACCGTCTTCTTCACTACATCGGGTCCCTCTATAGTGTTTACTTATATAATGAAAACGAGGCACAATCCACCATAGTTGTCACAGCAACACTTATCATAGACATAAAAGAAATCTCATATATGTCTGTGCCAAATGGCAATAATCAAAATACAGTGATTTGAAAATTATAATGAAAGAACACTGTGGTTTCAACCTAATGGGAAACAATCAATACATTGTGGCGCAATCAATCCATGTATTAGTTTGAACCCGCTTACGGAACTGTAATGATACACCAGTGTGTAGATGTTATACAGTTAAACATGTATACTTGCATGTTAAAATAATTAAATGCAGTATGTTACAAATGCTGGTTGACAATTAAATAGTTAATCAAAGATCCAGGGTGCCATATTGATGAAATGTTCGTTGTTATATATATATATATCTGTCGCCAGTAGGTAGTTATAGTTAGGACCTATTTTCCATAGGATATCCGCAACATTCTATTTGGAATAACGTTGGCGCCGATTGATGAATCTTCGCAAAATTTTCCAAACTTTTGGCCAGCTCTGGTCCGCTCCTATCCTGAAAATTTCACGGTGATTCGTCAAGTGGGGGCTGAGAAAAAAGGGGGGTCCCAAAACACATTTTCCCCATGCATTTTCCCATAGGACCTGTTGACGCAGCTACAGCCCGAACTGCTGAACGAAATTACACCAAATTTGGCAAAGAGGTAGTCCTCAGTTAAGACTCGTGCCTTTTGCTTCAATGGTGTAAATCCGTTCAGTAGTTCCTTAGAAAATTAGAGTTAAAAAGATAGATATATCTGGGCGGAGACTAACCACACATTTCATCGTGAGATCTGATTGGCTGTCAGTACTTCATCCAAGAAGTGTTGGCAGCCATCTTGGGACCAATATACATGATAGCACCTCATTAAAAAGCATTGCAGTTAATAGAAGGTTCTAAGACTTTAGTTACATTATAAATCATTTGTTTCTGGTACCATACTCATTTTAGGAATTATGGTGTGTTCTAAGGTGATTTTACCATGTGAAAAAGCCTTCTGCTGTGATATCATGAATCATGTTTGTGAAAAAACTATTTTCTCATGCTTTTCCCACAGAGGTTTGGAAGGTGATCTAAAAGCTAAACTGAGAGCATATTTTCTGTAAATTCACATTATCTTTCTCAGTCATGTGAGAATGAAGTCTGACATTCTCAGTAAAACATGTACATCCAACAAGGGCAGAGACTGTCAGTTGATTCCTTTGTGTTCTACTGCAGCTTCCCAAAGTGTTCTAAAGAACAACTAGAGCGCTAACAGTCTTACTTATGACAAAAGCATGGCACACCTGAAGCCATCTTGATTGGAATAAAGTGGTAACACTTAAAACATTTAATTTACAAAGGAACAAAATGAGGGGGTTCATTTTGCCACAGAAATTATGATTGGTGCTGCAGAAAGAAAAATTAGGGCACATTTTGACTTCTCAAATCCTCTCCTATTTCATAAAAAAATTCTGACATGCAGGCTGAAACATGCACTTTGAATACCAGCAGCAGACTTCCCTGGTGAGCAGTAGCTTTACTACAGTGATCTAATGAGCAACTAGAGTAATAACATTCAGAACTTATGGCAAATGTGTGACACATCTGAATGCCTTCTTGATGGAACCAAAGTAAAAAAACTGAAAGTATTTCCTACTGAGGAGACTGCAGTAAATGAGGAAATTAGGAAACTTCATAACAAATAAATCTCTCAAGATGGCCACCAGAGACAAAAGAGCCCAAATGTAGCCCAAATATCACCCAGATGTAGCCCAAGTATAGCCCAATGGCAGAATGTCCCAGAGTGTTCTAACAAACAACTAGAGCGCTAACAGCCTTACTTATGACAAAAGTATGGCACACCTGAAGCCATCTTGATTGGAATAAAGTGGTAACACGTAAAACATTTAATTAAAAAAGGAACACAATGAGGGGGTTAATTTTGCCATAGAAATTATGATTAGTGCTGAAGAAAGAAAAATTAGGGCACATTTTGAGTGACTTCTCAAATCCTCTTCTATTTCATTAAAAAATTCTGATATGCAGACTGAAACATGCACTTTTAATACCAGCAGCAGACTTCCGTGGTGAGCAGTAGCTTTACTACAGTGATCTAATGAGCAACTAGAGTGCTAACATTCAGAATTTATGGCAAATGTGTGACATATCTGAATACCTTCTTGATGGAATCAAAGTAAAAAACTGAAAGCATTTCCTACTGAGGAGACTGCAGTAAATGAGGAAATTAGGAAACTTCATAACAAAAAAATCTCCCAAGATGGCCACCAGAGACAAAAGAGCCCACATGCAGCACAAATATCACCCAGATGTAGCCAACATATAGCCCAATGACAGAAGTGTGCAAAACACTTATTTTTTGTGTATTTGCAGTTTTATATAGTGCAGACTTGTCAGGTATTGGAGTGCTTTACATGAGCATTGGTTACATCACACAAGATCAAATTCATTTTGGTTGTAGACATGGGGAGATTAAGTGATTTGACCAGAATCACAGAATGTTGAGCTGAAGCAGAAACTCCAACCTGGTTCCCCAGTTGCAAAGTCTGCAGCTCTGGAAGTAACACCACATCCTCTCCCCTAGGTGCAACATTTAATCAATTGGTCAACTGGAGGAATAAAAACATAAAGATTACAAATAATTTAAAAGTTCTTTGTCGCTATTTGAAAACTCAGAAAATATGTCCTCATTTTAGTTTTTTAGAGCACTAACCATAATTTTGATGCAAATAAGACCCTCTCAAATATGTAATTTCTAAAGGAAATGCTCTAGGTATTACAGTTTTGATTATATCAAGATGATGTCAGGCGTTCCACACTTTTGTAATAAATCTAGAATGTTATCAATCTAGTTGTTCATTGGGATACGGTTGAGAGGCAGAGGCCAGGGGCAGGGACTCTGAAAATTGAAGGCAGGTAGGAGAGTGCAGAGGCAACAATTTGACCACACTGGGCAGGCAGGAAGGGCAGTGGCAGTACAACAGACTATGGAGGGCAGTGGAAAGGGGGGCAGGGGCAACAAACCAACAATACAGGACAGGCAAGAGAGGCTGTGGCAATATAATAGACCATTGTGGGCAGAAGGAAGAGGCAGTGGTAGTACAACCATACATGCCAACAGACCCGTTTCAGCCAGGAAACGTCCAATGTTTTTAAGCTCAAATGGGCTTTATTTGATCTGTCTCCTGTCTACAATCTCCACTTTTTCAATGTAACTCAAAGGGGAAAATCAATACCCCATTTTGTTTTTCAAAATCTCCCTCTTACCAAGTTCAAAATGTTCGCAAGTATGGTACATTGGATCATGATAGGCAGGAGGAATTGGGGTAGGGACAAGGACTCGGATAACAGAGGACAGGAGGGATATGGAGAGGTGCACCAAACTGACCCTACAGGGCAGGCATCAGGGTTTGCAGCAGCACAATACACCACACAGGGCATGCGGGACGGGAGTGCAGCACAACAATCCATAGAAAGCAATAGGGAGGGGACAGGACCATGCACATGGACAACAGAGAACAGAGTGGAAAGAGGCAATGGTAGCTAGCTGACCATAATGGACAGACAGGAGAGAAAGCTGCAGCATAGCAGACCATAAAGGGCAGGAGGGACAGATCAGGGGCATTACAATGGAACAGACAAGCCAGGAGGGTGGGAATAGGGGTCTGCACATGAAAACAGATGGCTGGGGGCACGGGGGCAGGGCAGAAGCAGCAAGATGACCATGGAGGTCAGGCAGGATGGGCACTAGAAACAAGACACACCATGGAGAGCAACAGTGAGACTATGATGGCATACACACAGACCATGGAGGGAAGGTGGGAGGGGGTCAGGGACAGCTAGCTGACCACACAGGGGAGGTGGGAGGGGGCATGGCAGCACAGAAGACCATGCATGGCAATCAGGAGGGTTAGTGGCAGCACAATGGCTATGATGGGCAAGAAGGAGGGTGTAAGGGCATGCACAAAGGACCATGGAGGATAGAAGGGAGGGTCAGGACCTGGGCACAGACAAAACAGTTCAGGGGAAGGGGCCTCACAACAGACCGCATGGGGCAGGCAGGAGGAGCAGTTGCAGCACAACAGACCAGGGAGGGCAGAAGGATGTGGCAGTAAAATGGACCATGGAGGACAGGAGGAAGGGGATAGGGGCATGGCATGTGGACAGGCAGGGTGGAGGTGGCAGGGACAGGTTACAGTCATCTGACAATGCTAGGCAGGTGGGAGGGGAGTGGCAGCTCAACAGAACACTCAGAGTAGATAGGAGTGGCAGGTCCATGGAACATGGTGGGCAAAAAGGATGGAGCAGGGGCATGCACAAAGACATCGGAGGGCAGGGGGAAGGAGAATAGGGGCAGCAAGCTAAGCACAGAGTTTAAGCAGGAGGTCAATGATGGGCCATAGAATTGGGCAATGGAGGGCAGGAGGAGTGGACTGGTACATCATGCTTAATGTAGGGCAGTGGCAGCACATCAGACCATGCTTGGCAGGAGGGAGGAGGCTAGTCCATGGATTCAGACAACAGAGGATAGGGAGGGGGTGGATGGGGCAGCAAGCTAACTGTTCAAAGAAGGTGGGTATTAGGAACTTTATTGTTTTTAAAATGCGTGTCTGTGCGAACTACTTAAAAAATGAACAAGTATGCAGCATAATCTCACTTTTATTCAGGAAGAAGAGGACGTTTGTGACTGTGACTCCGGGCTCACTTGGCAGAAACACCCCCTGACCCTCCACCCCCCATCACAAAATGTAAGGCCTGTGAAAAGGGTAGGTGGATGCAGTGTTACATAGAACATAGTCCTGAGAGCACGATTGAAAATGAAAACTAGATATAGTATATGGTATAAACTACGCACCAAAAAGTGTGATATAAGATGAACCGGGGCGTGAAATATAATATGCAATACATTGTGCACAATGGCAGATTCATTGGAGAGCGCGAGATAGCACAGGCACTGGCGCGTGCTATGCGATATGCGCCTTGGAGTGTAATATGCACAGGGCAGTGTTGTGTAACCTAACTAGTCTCTAAAATTGTAATATAAAATATGTGCTGGGGAGTGTAACGTTGCATATGCACTGTGACAAAGATATTGATCCCAGATTGTAATATGTATGGCATAGCGCTGTGCGTTATAATATAGGCATCGAGGAAGGCACGTTAGATGGGGCAATATAACCCGTGCGAAGGCAAAGTGTGGCATGACATATTCACGGGGTGGAGTTACAGTGCACATGGGCTAGAGAGTGTCATAGCATACGCACTAGCTGGTGGAATACAACACAGAGGTGTGTGGCACTCGGCGGGCACTGGTGGGTGTAATACAGCATTGGGCTCAGCCAGGAGCACGCTGTGACTCTCAAGTGAGGTTTGTCTCCTTTACAGAGAGTAAAATAAAAAGTATTACACATCCGGCGGTGGATGTGTGTTTTATTAACCGTGAGGGGGGTTTCTTGCATAGTTTGGTCGAATTTTTGTAGAATCCGCTTTGAATGGCTTGGTGTGCGTGTGTATTAAATGTGCCCGTCAATAGCTACCCATGTTTGTATAAATAAACAACAAGGGTGTCTACTTGGAGAGTACCCACCGGCGGGGGCGCCGGGATTAGGCATGGTAGGGTGTCAGACACGTCAGAGCTTCACTAGCGGTGTAAATACATTTCACGTGGATTCATTGTATGCATAGTCGCCTTTAAATGAATATCACGCAAATCGTCATGGTGATAGGTACATACGGTTTGTCCAGCATGTCCTAGGTGTTTCTATAAATATATATTTTTTTTAAATAATAAAAAACAAATGCCGGCCCCCGGGGGATGGGGCCATAAGTGGCCTGAGGAGGGGGGGTAACGAATTTTTTAAAAAAAGGCTATGACCTGGGGTTGGGGTCCCCGGGGTCGATTAAGGCATTGGGAGGACCAAATTAATTTTTTTTCAACAAAAAGAATTAGGGTGCAGACCCTGGGGGATGGGGTCCCCAGGGCCAATAAATTAGAAAAAGAAGGGGGCCACACAGCCCTCCTTCTTAAAAAAATTAAATAAATAAAAGACCAGCATCGCGCCGGAGGCCACGCCCCCTCCTTGCAGCACTCTGCAAATGCGCCCCCTGGCCAGTTGTAAGTTGGGGAATTAATTCCCCTTCAATACTGAGGGTCCCTGAGGGCCAACTAGCCCAACAGGTATCTCCAGTATGCGCCAGGGAGCTGCGTTGCACACAGGTGTTCTGAGGCCACGCCCCTTTTTACACCTCTATGCAACGCAGCTCTGTGGCGCTTACTGGAGGTACCTAGTGGGCTAGTTTGACCCTAGGAACCCTTAGGATTCAAGGGGACTTAATCTCTCAACTTAGAACGGCCACAGGGCGTGTTTACACAGTGGTGAAGGGAGGGGACGGGGTCTGAGGTGACGTGTGCAAACACGCCCTGTGGCGCGTTTTAAGTTGGGGAAATAATTCCCTTTCAATCCTGAGGGACCCTGGGGGCCAACTAGCCCACCAGATGCTTCCAGTAAGTGCCACTGCTCTGCGTTGCAGAGAGGTGGTGCAGGCCGTGCCCCTTTTTACACCTCTCTGCAATGGCGCTTACTGGACGTACCTAGTGGGCTATTTTTCCCCTATGGACCCTCAGGATTCAAGGGGACTTAATCTCCCAACTTAAAAAACGGCCACAGGGCGTGTTTACACAGTGGGGAAGGCAGGGGACGGGGCCTGAGGTGACGTGTGCAAACACGCCCTATGGCACGTTTTAAGTTGGGGAAATAATTCCCCTTCAATCCTGAGGGCCCCTGGGGGCTAACTAGCCTACCAGGTGCTTCCAGTAAGCGCCACTGAGCTGCGTTGCAGAGAGGTGGTCCAGGCTGTGCCACTTTTTACACCTCTCTGCAACGCAGCTCTGTGGCGCTTACTGGAGGTACCAAGTGAGCTAGTTGGACCCTAGGGACCCTCAGGATTCAAATAAACTTAATCTCCCAACTAAAAACGGCCACAGGGCGTGTTTACACAGTGGTGTAAACGTGCGCGAGCGTAATTCTGATTGGTGGTTACGTGTCAGTCAACGTTCGAATCGGCCCCCATTTTGTTTGTTTTGAGTGTGAGAGTGAAAAAGGAAGGTGGCAAACGTGGAAAGGGGGCAGGGTAGAGAGTTCCTGACCCCCTAGCCCTTGTCAGGGGGTCCCTGAAGGACCCCGAAGAGAGAAAAAAACATTTTTCATGTTTTTAGAAACAAATCGCGGGGTGCGCGCACCGTGTGCGCACGGTGAAAAACCATTAAAAAAAAAACATTTTAAAACGTAGTTTATTGTAAAATAAATAAATAAAAAATAAAATAATAAATACATAACTTAGCATTTAAAAAAACTTACAAATTCACTGAAAAAACCATAGGTTTCACACACGTTATAGTTAGGAATTAGCATTTTAAAAACCTTGCAAATTCACTTAAAAAACCATAGGTTTTACACATGTTATAGTTAGGTGGACATTTCACTCGTAAAAAACCAATGAAATTCCCCTGTTATAGTTAGTTTAGATAACTATAACTCGCGCGACCGCCACTCTATCACAAGGATGATGTCATCAGTGATGTCATGAGTGATGCCACTGACCATGTCATGAGTGATGTAATATGTGACGTCATGAGCAGAGGATTGCGGGCGCACGAGTTATAGTTATCTCAACTAACTATAATAGGGGAATTTCATTGTTTTTTTACGAGTGAAATGTCCACCTAACTATAACATGTGTGAAACATATGGTTTTTTAATATATATATTTTTTTATTATCTACTGGCGGTCGCCAGTAGATAGTTATAGTTAGGACCGTGTTTCCATAGGAAATCCGCAACACTCTATTTGGAATAACTTTGGCGCCGGTTGACGAATCCTCGCGAAATTTTCAAAATAGGTGGGGCGCTCCGCTCCTACCCTAAAAGGCTCGGGGGGATTCGTCAAGCGGGGGCTGAGAAAAAAGGGGGTCCCAAAACGCGTTTTCCCCATGCAATTTTCCATAGGGACCTTTAGTCCAAGGTACAGCCCGAACGGCTGAACAGAATTACTTGAAATTTGGCAGAGAGGTAGTCCTCAGGTCAGGGATGTGCCTTTTGCAGGTCTGGTGTCAATCTGTTCAGTAGTTCCTGAGAAAATCAAAAGTAAAATCATATATATATGTGGGCGGAGCCTAACCACACATCTCATCCTGAGATCTGATTGGCTGTCAGCACTTCATCCAAGAAGTGTTGGCAGCCATCTTGGGACCAATATACATGATAGCACCTCATTAAAAAGCATTGCAGTTAATAGAAGGTTTTAAGACTTTAGTTACATTATAAATCATTTGTTGATGGTACCATACTCATTTTAGGAATTGTGGTATGTTTTAAGGTGATTTCACCATGTGAAAAAGCCTTCTGCTGGGATATCATGATTGAGAGAAAAATATTTTCTCATGCTTTTCCCACAGAGGTTTGGAAGGTGATCTATAAGCTAAACTGAGAGCTTATTTTCTGTAAATTCACATTATCTTTCTCAGTCATGTGGTAATGAAGTCTGACATTCTCAGTAAAACATGTACATCCAACAAGGGCAGAGACTGTCAGTTGATTCCTTTGTGTTCTACTGCAGCTTCCCAGAGTGTTCCAAAGAACAACTAGAGCGCTAACAGTCCTACTTATGATAAACGTATGACACACCTGAAGCCATCTTGCATGGATTAAAGTGGTAACTCTAAAACATTTAATTTAAAAAGGAACAAAATGAGGGGGTTCATTTTTCCATAAAAAGTATGATTAGTGCTGCAGAAAGAAAAATTAGGGCACATTTTGAGTGACTTCTCAAATCCTCTTCTATTTCATTAAAAAATTCTGACATGCAGACTGAAACATTATTATTATTATTATTATTTATTTTTGTAGAGCGCATAGTCACCCTGAGGTATCCCAGTGCTAACGAGAACCCTAACTCTCCAGTTCGGTGGGCCAGGGGCAAAACAGAGGTGAGGAGGAGGGGGGGGAGGGGACAAAGACTCAGTGTAGGGGAAGGCGTGAGTTATTTGGGAAAAAGATGAGTTTTTAGTTGCTTCCTGAAGCGAAGGTATTGTGGTTCGAGACGCAAGTCGCGGGGGAGCACATGCAGTTTCAATACCAGCAGCAGTTTTCCCTGGTGAGCAGTAGCTTTACTACAGTGATCTAATGAGCAAAAAGAGTGCTAACATTCTGAATTTATGGCAAATGTGTGACACATCTGAATGCCTTTGGAATCAAAGTAAAAAACTGAAAGTATTTCCTACTGAGGAGACTGCAGTAAATGAGGAAATTAGGAAACTTCATAACAAATAAGTCTGCCAAGATGGCCACCAGAGACAAAAGAGCCCAAATGTAGCCCAAATATCACCCAGATGTAGCCCAAGTATAGCCCAATGGCAGAATGTCCCAGAGTGTTCTAACGAACAACTAGAGCGCTAACAGCCTTACTTATGACAAAGGTATGGCACACCTGAAGCCATCTTGATTGGAATAAAGTGGTAACACGTAAAACATTTAATTTAAAAAGGAACACAATGAGGGGGTTCATTTTGCCATAGAAATTATGATTAATGCTGAAGAAAGAAAATGAGGGCACATTTTGAGTGACTTCTCAAATCCTCTTCTATTTCTTTAAAAAATTCTGACATGCAGACTGAAACATGCACTTTTAATACCAGGAGCAGATTTCCATGGTGAACAGTAGTTTTACTACAGTGATCTAATGAGCAACTAGAGTGCTAACATTCAGAATTTATGGCAAATGTGTGACATATCTGAATACCTTCATGATGGAATCAAAGTAAAAAACTGAAAGCATTTCCTACTGAGGAGACTGCAGTACATGAGGAAATTAGGAAACTTCATAACAAATAAATCTCCCAAGATGGCCACCGGAGACAAAAGAGCCCAAATGTAGCCCAAAATCTCCCAGATGTAGCCCAAATATAGCCCAATGACAGAAGTGTGCAAAACACTTATTATTTTGTGTTTTTGCATTGTTATATAGTGAAGACTTGTCAGGAATTGGAGTGCTTTACATGAGCATTGGTTACATCACACAAGAACAAATTCATTTTGGTTGTAGACATGGGGAGACTAAGTGATTTGACCAGAATCACAGAATGTCGAGCTGAAGCAGAAACTCCACCCTGGTTCCCCAGTTGCAAAGTCTGCAGTTCTGGAAGTAACACCACATCCTCTCCCCTAGGTGCAACATTTAATCAAGTGGTCAACTGGATAAAAAAACATAAAGGTAACAAATAATTTAAAAGTCCTTTCTCGCTATTTGAAAACTCAGAAAATATGTCCTTATTTTAGTCTTTTAGAGCACTAACCATAATTTTGATGCCAATGAGACCCTCTCATATATGTAATTTCTAAAGGAAATGCTCTAGGTATTACAGTTTTGATTACATCAAGATGACGTCAGGCGTTCCACACTTTTGTAATAAATATAGAATGTTAGCAATCTAGTTGTTCATTAGGATACTGTTGAGAGGCTGAGGCCAGGGGCACGGACTCTGAAAATTGAAGGCAGGTAGGAGGGTGCAAAGGCAACAATTTAACCACACTGAGCAGGCAGGAAGGGCCGTGGCAGCACAACAGACTATGGAGGGCAGTGGAAAGGGGGGCAGGGGCAACAAACCAACAATACAGGACTTGCAAGAGAGGCTGTGGCAATGTAATAGACCATTGTGGGCAGAAGGAAGAGGCAATGGTAGTACAACCATACATGCCAACAGACCCGATTCAGCCAGGAAACGTCCAATGTTTTTAAGCTCAAATGGGCTTTATTTTATCTGTCTCCTGTCTACAATCTCCTCTTTTTCAATGTAACTCAAAGGGGAAAATCAATACCCCAGTTTTTTTTCAAAATCTCCCTCTTACCAACTTCAAAATGTTCGCAAGTATGGTACATTGGATCATGGAAGGAAATGGGGTAGGGACATGGACTTGGATAACAGAGGACTGGAGGGACATGGAGAGGTGCACCAAACTGACCCTGCAGGGCAGGCATCAGGGTTTGCAGCAGCACAATACACCACACAGGGCATGCGGGACGGGAGTGCAGCACAACGATCCATAGAAAGCAAGAGGGAGGGGACAGGACCATGCACATGGACAACAGAGAACAGAGGGGCAAGAGGCAGGACCATAATGGACAGACAGGAGAGAAAGCTGCAGCATAACAGACCATAAAGGGCAGGAGGGATAGATCAGGGGCATTACAATGGAACAGACAAGCCAGGAGGGAGGGAGTAGGGGTCTGCACATGTAAACAGAGGGCTGGGGGCAAGGGGGCAGGGCAGGAGCAGCAAGATAGCCATGGAGGTCAGGCGGGATGGGCACTAGAAGCAAGACACACCATGAAGAGCAACAGTGAGACTGTGATGGCATACACACAGACCATGGAGGGAAGGTGGGAGGGGTTCAGGGGCAGCTAACTGACCACACAGGGAAGGTGGGAGGGTCCATGGCAGCACAGAAGACCATGCATGGCAAGTGGGAGGGTTAGTGGTAGCACAATGGCTATGATGGGCAAGAAGGAGGGTGCAGGGGCATGCACAAAGGACGATGGAGGATAGAAGGGAGGGTCAGGACCTGTGCACAGACAAGAAAGTTCAGGGGAAGGGGCCTCACAACAGACCGCACGGGGCAGGCAGGAGGAGCAGTTGCAGCACAACAGACCAGGGAGGGCAGAAGGGTGTGGCAGTACAATGGACCATGTAGGACAGGAGGAAGAGGATAGGGGCATGGCATGTGGACAGGCAGGGTGGAGGTGGCAGGGACAGGTTACAGTCACCTGACAAAGCTAGGCAGGTGGGAGGGGAGTGGCAGCTCAACAGAACACTCAGAGTAGATAGGAGTGGCAGGTCCATGGAACATGGTGGGCAAAAAAGGATGGAGCAGGGGCATGCACAAAGACATCGGAAGGGCAGGGGGAAGGAGAATAGGGGCAGCAAGCTAAGCACAGAGTTTAAGCAGGAGGTCAATGATGGGGCATAGAATTGGGCAATGGAGGGCAGGAGGAGTGGACTGGTACATCATACTAAATTGAGGGCAGTGGCAGCACATCAGACCATGCATGGCAGGAGGGAGGAGGCTAGTCCATGGATTCACACAACAGAGGATAGGGAGGAGGGGGATGGGGCAGCAAGCTATCTGTTCAGAGAAGGCGGGTATTGGGAACTTTATTGTTTTTAAAACTTGTGTCTGTGCGAACTACTTAAAATATGAACAAGTATGCAGCATAATCTCACTTTTATTCAGGAAGAAGAGGACGTTTGTGACTGTGACTCCGGGCTCACTTGGCAGAAACACCCCCCTGACCCTCCACCCCCTATCGCAAAATGTAATGCCCGTGAAAAGGGTAGGTGAACACAGTGTTATATAGAACATAGTCCTGAGAGCACGATTGAAAATGAAAACTAGATATAGTGTATGGTATAAGCTATGCACCAAAAAGTGTGATATAAGATGAACCGGGCGTGAAATATAATATGCAATACATTGTGCGCAATGACAGATTCATTGCAGAGCGCGAGATAGCACAGGCACTAGCGCGTGCTATGCGATATGCGCCTTGGAGTGTAATATGCACAGGGCAGTGTTGTGTAACCTAACTAGTCTCTAAAGTTGTAGTATAAAATATGTGCTGGGGAGTGTAACGTTGCATATGCACTGTGACAAAGATATGGATCCCAGATTGTAATATGTATGGCATAGCACTGTGCGTTATAACATAGGCATCGAGGAAGGCACGTTAGATGGGGCAATATAACTCGTGCGAAGACAAGTGTGGCATGACATATTCACGGGGTCGTGTTACAGTGCACATGGGCTAGAGAGTGTCATAGCATATGCACTAGCTAGTGGAATACAACACAGAGGTGTGTGGCACTCAGCAGGCAATGGTGGGTGTAACACAGCATTGGGCACTGCCAGGAGCGCGCTGTGACTCTCAAGTGATGTTCGTCCCCTTTCCAGAGAGTAAAATAAAAAGTATTACACATCCGGCAGTGGACGTGTGTTTTATTAACCGTGAGGGGGGTTTCTTGCATAGTTTTTGTCGAATTTTTGTTGAATCCCCTTTGAATGGCTTGGTGTGCATGTGTATTAAATGTGCCCGTCAATAGCTACCCATGTTTGTATAAATAAACGAAAAGGGTGTCTACCGGGATTAGGCACGGTAGGGCATCAGACATGTCAGAGCTTCACTAGTGGTGTAAATACATTCCACGTGGATTCATTGTATGCATAGTCGCCTTTTAATGAATATCACGCAAATCGTCATGGTGATAGGTACGTACGGTTTGTCCAGCATGTCCTAGGTGTGTCTATAAATATATATTTTTTAAAAATAATAAAAAACAGTGGCCGGCCCTGGGGATTGGGGTCAAAAAAATATAATTAGGAGACAGGTCCTGGGGGATGGGGTCATCAGGGCCAATAAATTAGAATAAGAAGGGGAACCACACAGCACCCCTTCTTAAAAAATTAAAATAAATAAAAGACTGGCATCGTGCAGGAGGCCACGCCCCCTCCTTGCAGCACTCTGCAAACGCGCTCCCTGACGAGTTGTAAGTTGGGGAATTAATTCCTCTTCAATACTGAGGGTCCCTGAGGGCCAACTAGCCCAACAGGCATCTCCAGTATGCACCAGGGAGCTGCGCTGCAGACAGGTGTTTTGAGGCCAAGCCCCTTTTTACACCTCTCTGCAACGGAGCTCTGTGGCGCTTACTGGAGGTACCTAGTGGTCTAGTTTGACCCTAGGGACCCTTAGGATTCAAGGGGACTTAATCTCTCAACTTAGAACAGCCACAGGGCGCGTTTACACAGTGGTGAAGGGAGGGGACGGGGCCTGAGGTGACGTGTGCAAACACGCACTATGGCAGGTTTTAAATTGGGGATATCATTTTCCTTCAATACTGAGGGCCCCTAGGGGCTAACTAGCCCACCAAGTGCTTCCAGTAAGCGCCACTGAGCTGCATTGCAGAGAGGTGGTCCAAGCCGTGCCACTTTTTACACCTCTCTGCAACGCAGCTCTGTGGCACTTACTGGAGGTAGCTAGTGGGCTAGTTGGACCCTAGGGACCCTCAGGATTCAAATGAACTTAATCTCCCAACTAAAAACGGACACAGGGCGTGTTTACACAGTGGTGAAGGGAGGGGACGGGGCCTGAGTTAACGTGTGCAAAAACGCCCTGTGGCCTGTTTTAAGAGGTAGTTTTAATCCCCCTGCCCTATTATATACTAGGGGCTTACAGAGGAGGTCATGCTAATCACAGGGGGACCCCAACGCATAATGTTCCCTAGTGTATGTAGGTGTTTTCACTGTATTCTAAGTGTCTTTTAACATAGCACTGGCTCTAGGACTGGTTAGTCAGACTCAGTTACCACCAGTATCCGTCTGAAAAAGTTGAGGGTACAGGATGATTTTGCAACAAGGCTTCTTTCTGCTCTTCTTTTTGTTCTTTCTGCACGTTATCATTCTTCCTGCACTTTTCTTCGTCTTTGAGGACTTCTGTTGCTTCTTTTTGCACTTCTTTTTTTTTGTTTCTGTGCATTTTTTCTTCTTTCTTCACATGTCCTATCTCTGTAGGCATAGTTAGAAATTAGCATTTAAAAAACCTTTGAAATTCACAGAAAAAACCATAGGTTTCAGGTACGTTATAGTTAGGATTTAGCATTTAAAAAACCTCAGAAATTCACTGAAAAAACCATAGGTTTCAGGGGTGTTATAGTTAGCTGGACTTTTCACTCATACAAAACCATTGAAATTACCCCGTTATAGTTAGTTCAGCTAACTATAACTCGCGTGCCCGCAATGCACTGCTGATGACGTCACATGTTACATCACTCATGACATGGTCAGTGACTCCTGATTCTTTATTTTTTGGTGGTCTTCATTTTTGAATATCAAAAATGGCATCATCGTTTCTTGAAGAGCAGCAGGAGGAGATGGAAGAGGTTGAGGAGACAGTAAAGAAGCTAAAGGAGAGTATTAGTGTGAGCTTTTTTTACTGTCCCGGAGGGAGAGAAGGTCAATGCTTGGAAGGTGACCTTCACAATCTGCCAGAAAGTCCTCTCCAGAGGATCAGAGAAGAAGTACTCATTTGGTACTCCTTCAATGAAGAAGCACTTGGAGACCATCCACCCTGTTTGTCTCGCACGAGAGGTGAAGGAGCACCAAAAAAGAGAGCAAGCAGCCAGTGATGATGGAAGTCAACCATCTACTTCTGCAGGGGGTGTATTGACCACTCCACAACCTCTGATTGTTCCGGATGACTCTTTGTGTTGGAGAGCTCTCCATTGATGCCATCAAGGCTCTCCTGAAAGCACATAAGTGCTAATTTATTTTTGGGGGAGTTTTCTTGCTTGTGTTTCTTCGTTTCAAAGAAACACCATAGTTGAACTCTTTAACTTTTATTTTGAATTTAAAAAAATGTAAAAACAACCAAAAAAATAAACAAATTTCAGAATACAAAACAAATACACAATTGTTCTCATGGAACCACCTATACTGGTTAAAAATAGAAAAATGGCATGTAGTGAAAGTGATTGCTTTATAAATGTGTGTGTGATGAATGTTCGAGTTGTGCATAAGTAGTGACTCAGTGAATGGATGAGCGCACGCATAATAAGTAAGTGAATGAATGACTGAAAGAATAGCGCTTGGGTAATTTGATATGTGCATAATTAGTGGCAGAATGAATGGATGACTGTATGCACAATACCTAAGTGAATGGTTGAGTTTAAGCGTTGTGCTTGAATGATTGCTTGATGCATTCATTCGATCTCTCAAATTCTGCAAAATCCTTACATTAAATGAACCATGCTGTGGGAAAGCTATAACATCATCATCCTTTGTGTATTCCACCCAGTTCTCTAATCAAGTACACGTATGGTATCCTCGCTCCAACATCATATAGGAAGCAGGCGTTCTTGGAGGTGGGATAGGAATTCCCTCTCTAGTCACTATTGGTATGTCCTTTTTAAAGAAATTCTTTATTTTCTTTTCCTGACTTTTTACGCTAATGTATCTCTGCTAAACAAACAAGGAAACCTTTCCATAATTCTACTTATTCTATTTGTTAGTTCTCGTCCTATACCAGCGCGGCTTACACCAATTGTCCAATCCGAGCTTACTTCACGCCCGCTCCCTGACCAATGCCAGTGCGGCCTTTTTGTGACATCAGTATTACTCCTGCTACTGACCCTCCCTTTACAAAATAATACGGCAATGTATTTCTAAGTTCTCCTAATCAAATTTCTTGTTAGAAACAACATAAAACAATGCTACCTTGTCTGCTCCACTAAATAAAGAGATAGTCTTCACCTTTTCAAAAATAAATTTTTCACTTCAAGCAAGAATAACGACCAGCGTTATTTTGCTTTTCAAACAAGCTACAGGTGGACTTAGTACTCCTCTAAGGATAAGGCCAAAGTTTTGCAAGAGGACTTTTTGGTGTAAAAAGAGGTCTTGGTACTCCTCTGGGGATAAGGCCAGAATTTCGGAAGTGGACCCTTCGCTATTTCAGACATTCTACTCACATACGAAACTGTCCCTAAATATAACACCTACAGCCTTCCACCGTACAGTATTATAACAACAGACAAAGTACTTCTGCAGAGTGATTTTTTTATCCACACTCTTCTTCTGCCTGCTTCAGGCTATATTTCCATCTCGAAATTTCCCAGGTACCTCCGTACCTGTACTTCTAGACAACATAGAACATAACACTAACTTTTCTTGTTAAGAACATATATTCAATAATCAATAATTATTACCAAACTAATCAATAATTAAACCATCCTCTGCTACCATAAAACTGATCCAGCGCTACACTTTATCAGGGATCGATACTCATTGATATTTCATACAAATGGCCCATACACATTCACCCAACTCATAAATCCCTGTTGCGCTGGGGGTCAAGTTTTAATGACGTGAAAAATTGTTTCCTTCACAGATTCATGTCTAATATTTCTAAATAAAATAACTAGACATATATATCAACTCTCTTTCCTCTTGGTCAATGGACCAATTAGTTGAGTAGTTGGTGGTAATAATAGTACCATCTAACTATCTAACTAGCTAAATAAACATAGACTCTCAGTAAGATTAAGGAAAGTTTATCTCAGAATAAAATGTGAAAAATTAATGCTCATTGCATACAGGTTACAACTGCAAACAAAGAAACTCCCAAGAGGGAGAGAAAACAATCAGCAAATGCAAACAGTGTCATACTCATCATCAAATTAACAAAATGCATATGAAGGAGTGGCTAGATGAAAAGACATAAGTTTCAGCAAAATAATGTGAAATTATATATATATGACGGAGTGGATAGATGAAGAGACAAGTTTCGGAGACAAAAATACATTTGCAAATGATTATGCAAAGTACGAGTCAGAAATGATAATACAAACCCAAAGGATCTGTGAAATACCACCCCCCTGGCCAAGGAGGTAGTGGGGGTCCCCTGAAATAGAGTCAGGAAACAAGATTTCAGGAATCAGAACGGGACAGGGGCAGGAACAGCTAGGCCGCTATGTAAACCGATGGACAGCGACGAAATCTCTCCTCTCCATCCAACCTAAGTGAAATAGTAGCAGCAGCTTCTCTAACCACACCCCCAAAGGCACCCCAGTTATACTCTAAAACCTACATGTCCAACCCACATTAGTTAAAACAATTCACAAAATTTGACTGCTTATTGTTTGGTTTGGGAGGTGGTGTATCACACCACTGTGTTCACATTCAAAATTCTGCATGCTCATTGTTCTATATCCTTTCACATGACATGATGTTTGACTCGTTCATTCATTTCAATACTTAAAACATTTCATTTTTTCCACATTAGTTCCTCAGCCACATCCGTGGAAGAAGTCTTGAGTCCCACGGCCAGTCTCATCTTTTGGCAGGCGAACAATGTTCTCTGAGCTGAACAACCTTGGACTTTTACTCTTCTTCTGCAGCGCTCAGCGCTTCTGTCTGTTTTGTCAGGTCATTCTTGCTCACTCTCCAGCCCCTCATCTATCAGGCAAATTAAGGAAAATGCAGACCTATTTGGCTCACTATGACGAATAAACATAAGCATTTATTAATTACATGGTAATGCACTTTTCACTGTTTACCACCCACCATTGCACTATCCCCTGTTAATATTTTCTTAGCAGAAGCTTAAAACAAAAGTGGCATTATTTATCATTTTTAAAGCAAGATGTGAAATGCGGCCTAGACATGCATTAATTTTGTTTCTTTCGAAACACAATGTAAAATGCGGCCTAGTTCTTTCATTTATTAGTTCACATTGGTGCGCGCATGCGTAAGGCGGTTATCCGCGTATTCATGTGATTTGTGTGTTAATTTTCCACTGTACACTGTTAATATGTATTACAGGGGTGTTAATCCGAGCAGGTTTTATTTTTCCAAAACCCTGCTCCATCAATTGTATGAAACTAGATAAGGAAATGAGCATCCCATGGCTAGCCTACATAAAAATCAACAGTTACCGTATGGATATTCCAGAATTGTTTAGTAATCTGGACACGTTCTTACCCTCTTGTAAACCAAAATTTAAGATCAATTTTTTAGCTTGACGAGATAATAACAAAGGCCACCTTGTCAGTGATAAATGCATAGTATCACATTATAGGCCTCTAAAATGTAGACCGGGCAAGGAACTGCATATATCTTTTGAAGGTCTCTAATAACCAACATTGTTTTTTACTTACCAGGATGAGATTAAACATACAGCATTTTATGGTGTCTTCTCTGAACCAGTTTCCTAATGTAGTGGTTTGGCAGAGTGCCTGTGCGATACTATTTCCTCCCAGACTACATTACATTTTTTTTCTTGTAAATTCTACATACACATAAGGAAACACTTTTTATTCCCATTTTTGACAGAGCCAAGTTTTAGACAACATAGGAAAGCAATGATTTTATGTTTTTTTGTAAATTCTACATACACAGTAAGGAAACAATTTTTATTAACATTTTTGAAGGAGGCAAATCTTAGACAATGTCAGTAAACCATACTTTATGTACAGTCATTACCCTCAATCCACATTTGTCTGGTGGTAGCCAATTATATTTGGTGTGCAATCAAATGGAGAAAGAATTTGAAATAACTTGCTGTGTGCCAGCCAGCTGTACTTAATGCATTTCTGCCCTAATATGATTAGCTATGGTGGTTTTAATGAGCAAATTAGCTCTGAAATGGATTTTATCGATTTATGAGATTTTTATTTCTCTTTTATTGTTAACATTTATGCACATGATCACAATCTCTCTTTTTTATCCTCTCTTTAATGCATGTGTCTGCTGTATGATAGTTGCCAGAGAGAGGAGGGGGCTTAGACAGATAATTGATATGATGTAGAGTATAATGGACTGGTCATAATAAGCTGTCATATAAAGGACATTAATCATGGCGGAGATAGATGGAGGAGATTTTTTAGAGGAGTGGGACTCAAACAGATTGTTGGAATTAGTGGTGAGGGTGAAGGGGCCTAAAATGATAGAGGTCAGGGCGTTGACAAACAGGGAGATATGGCTGCCATTCAGATACTATAGTGCACAAATTGATCTATTTCAGGCAGTCGAAGGGTGGGGTGTGTAACATAAAGAGGGGGATAAACAGAGCAGAGTGTGACATATGAAGGGACTTGGAAGATGGTTGTCAGGGGGATGATGGGTATTGGACTGATGAGGTGGGCATGGAGTGAGGTGGATAATGAAGGGGTGGCTCAAATTATGTTTCTGGCTCATACACACTAATTTTGCTGCTCTTTCCTTGCAGGTGTGCCAAGCTCCTGCTACAATATGGGGCCTCTGTTAACTACCAGTCTGAGGAGGAGGCTGACACACCGTTGCATATCGCAGCAAGGCACGGACTTGAGGAGCATGTCCATTTACTCCTTCGCTATGGGGCCTCTGTGGACAAAAAGAACAAGGAGGAACAGACACCTCTCAATGCTGCTTGTAGCCAGCCCCACGGACCCAATCAAATGGACCTCTACTACAGGGTCTGCAAGGCATTGATTGAGAATAAAGCAGACATACACACTAAAGACAGGGATCAGCAGCACCCCCTCCACCTAGCCTGCAAGAATGCCAATTCCAAGGTAGTGGAGATGCTGCTGGAACTGGGATCCAGTGTAAACATTATGAGTTACAGCGGGAGCACAGCCATGCAGTACATCCTGCAGAATGTGGCTTATAAATTGGAGCATCGGCCTGAGAATGTTGTCCGGACATTGCTCAACTATGGTGCCATCCGCATCTGGCCAGGAGCCTTAATCAAGGTACAGCAATAGAATCTGAAATGTGGACATGGGGAGAACATTTCTCTATGAAAGATCATTGTTGGCACTGCTAGGACTAGAGTGTCAGTCTGATTTTAGTTAGTGTTTTATACTAGGTTTGGCTAATCCTGAAATGGAAGGGAGGCATGAAAGATGGAAATCTGCAGTGGGCACATAATTTGGTCAGAAGGGAAAGTCAGGATTAAAAATCTGTTCTCCAAGTTCAACCAACAATAAGTATAACAAATATTTTCTACTGGCACATGGAAGGCGGAAGGAGGCTCTCAGAGAACACTGTCAATGGGATGCCGAAAGGTAATGAGCTAGACAGGTTTGTGAAATGTTGCTGATGGTTAGAGAAACTTTAGAGAATGGACACTGGATTTGAGGAAACCACATGTTTGGGTGGTATGGGGTATGAACTGAGAGGCGCTGCAAAATGGTGCAAAATGTAGACTCAGTGGAGGAACCTGTGATAATGTGCTAAATATAGGTTAAAAGTATGACTCTGGAATCTGGAGAGAAACATGCATGAGTTATAGGAAGGGATGCAGAAAGCAAAAGATACCTCGTTAAATCGGAGGGGTGAAATGACCTTATAAAAAGCACTGTGAATAAGAGGCGCTTGAATTGTGAGAGTTGCAATGGGTAATGTAGGATTAAAAAAGGAAACTTGATAGAAAACCTTGAGAATGTATGATTCAAGTGGGATCCAACAGACACCCCATGAATGTAATGTGTGGAAGAAGCTAGAAAAAGAATATTCTACCCTTAACCCCTCTGGCTTCATATGGCCTCTTCTTCCCTAGTCTCACTAGTTATTCTGTCAGTACTACTCTTCTTTATGTATGCTTACAGCCACTCACCATGCATATATCACTCACAATCACCCCAGACAACAATATCCCCTACAAACTAGTCCCTATATACAATATCACAACTGAAGATAAGCCACCGCATTCTGTTTATGCTCATCCACTTCATCTACACACCCCAAGTCTACCACAGCTAGGACGGCTGTAGTAGACTTGGGCCCTCCTTACCATGTCATCCTCTAGCCATACCTGCCACCCCTCTGCAGAGAAACATAGAATTTTTCAGAACATCCATTCAACACTGGCTTCTCTGCAATTATGCTGTGGCCCGTTGGGGGCTCAAAACACCCTCTCCATCCTTTAGACAGAGACTGCAGACACACCTACCCCATCTTTTATTACTGAATTGGAAGATGAGGATAGCTTCCCTTTACAATGCTAAAACAAGCATTGGCATAGCCAATAGGTCTCGCTTTTGGGACCTCACAAGTATTTAGTTATGCAGCAGGTCCCAAAGGTGAGACCTATTGGCTATGCCAATGCTTGTTATTTATTGAGGGGAAAGGAGGCTAGAACGGAGCTTGTTCAAAACAGAAGAGTGGTAGTATGGTGGTGAATCTGTTGTTGAAAAAAATTGCTTGCAGGATAAACCAAAAACAAAATAAAATGAAGGATTATTTTGCTTTTGTGGTCGAAAGAGTTGGAAGTAGGCTGTTGGGTTATGTTGAACGATATGCGGCTCAGGAAGTCCAAGTTAAACTTTACGTTTGTAGGATCCTTCAAAGTGGTTTATGTGTCAAAACTCAACCCCAGAGTCTGGAGCTGGACGGGCCTGTTAGGCAGGTGAAACTAGTCTCGTCTCGCTTTTACACTACTCTAGATACACCAACACGGTCTAAGTCTCAGTTCCTGAATTTACCCTCATGAAGGAAGTTTTGCTTTACCTCTCTGTGCAAAGACTTGTATGATCTGACTGTTCAAAAGCTCTAGGGCTGTGTGCTTGGATGAGGATTAGAAGTGGTAATCCTCAATCACATTGAGGGACTGATCCCCAGGCATTTGTTGCCCCTCGAATTGACCTTTACAGTAGATGTTAATTTAACATGTTGTCAGGTATTGTTCCCTTTCACCCTCTCAGGGTTACTTGCACCATTAGCCTAAGGCCACTGTGGGTGAACTCCACATAGGGGTTCTGGAGACCCATTATTAGGTGCCTCGTTGCTTCATTGAAACTTTGAGAGGCTTTCTACTATACCTGAGCTTAGGTTTCCTATTCCCAAATATTGATTATTTTTTAGAGCATCTTAGTCAGACAGTTCTGTACCAGCCTCTCTCTGATGGTGCACACAAAGACCAGGCATACACCAAGGGACTATTTCTCAAATAGGAAATGGAGAAGCTATTGCGCCTCAGCTGCTGCAAACAACCCGCAGTGCGAAACGAATCGCCTAAATGTGGCATGGTGTAGCTTAAGCTACCAGATCTGAAGAAAGGGAAGAAAAGAGAGTGATATTCAGCAGAACAGTTAAAATTGTCCCTAGGAAGTTGCTTAGCACAAGAAAATCAAGTTCAGACCCATAAAAATGCTTCTTTAGTGTTGAAATGGTTTTTGTTAAATTTTATTACAAAAACCATTCAAAAACAGCCACTCACGCATTCACATGGCAGCACCACAGGGGCGACTATTTTTAAATGGTTTTTGCTATAAAGTTTGGCAAAAGCCACTCAAAACTGGCTGGTTCTGTGAGTACATGCACACACAGGGTTGGTTCCCTTTGAATGTTTGAAAGTAAACTTTGAAAGATGGCTGCCCATGTTTGCGCATGCATGGCAGCCGCAGTTCAATGGTTTTAAAGCCCATTCGAGGATTTCAAAGATGAACAACCCTGGGTGCACATGTGCATGCACGAGCGGCGATCATTTGTCTGTTACACCACAACAGACAAATGGATAAAGAGGGCTAACTGAAAGCCCTTGCAGGAATGTATATAGAGACATATCATTTTATTAAAACAAAAGATCTTATCTAACACCAGACATAAAATCGTCATGAATGGTGCTTTGGGGTGTTTGTTTTCTGCACTCTAGACTCTAGACTAGAAATAATGTCACACATCCGGATACTCCCCAAAGATAAATGTACATACAAGGAATCTCACTGGTAATAATTTCAACGTCGTGGTTATCCAAAAACCGTCTGCGACTGCGGTCCTTGGGGACTGGATCTGGACATTTAAATGAAGCGAAAAGGGGGAGCGCCAAGCTGTACACGTTTAGGAACTGTAAAAGAAACTCCCAGACAGACAAAGAGTAAGAGTGGTTGTGAGTACCAATGGAACACATGAAGTAATAAGGGCGAGCACAAAGTCATACACACGGGGTTCACACGCACTTAGAATGGCACTTAACAGTGAGAAGGCAGCGCGGCCTGTGAACTCTCACTTCCTCTGAGAGGAAATTTGCCAAACCTTAGATAATGTCTGGAGAAAATAATACTCGTTCTGTTGAGACTGACAGCCTTGTTGTAGAGCCTTACTTTTTTGGTAACGATGTATCCTTTTCATAAAAGGCATCCCCTGAGGAACTCATGGCGCATTCCCTCTTCTCGAAATACTTTGGGATGTCAGGTGAGGAGGGAGCCTTCAGAATAATAACTGCTCATCTCCTTGGAAGCAAAGAACAAAACGACTGAAGATAATGAGATGTAAAACAAGCAAGTGGAATGACTGAAGCACACGTGTCCCTGAATGCTTCGGAGACTGAACTCCTCCTGTGAAGAGCGGTGGAGGCAGGGTTGTGATAACGCACCTCTGTCACGCGCCTAATCACCTCCGTGGAGATCGCATAAGCCAATATGCTGAGTAGCAATGCGTGCCTCCCTTTTGCTCGTCTTAGAAGATAGGTGTTAAATCTCCAAGCAACAGCATAGTCGTTGTCAACAGTGACAGTAGCAGCCCAATGCTCGTGCCTAGAAGCCGCACCGCCTAATGCACAGGAGCTCTTCTCCTGAAACCGTGTATACGCACAAGGAAACGATGCACAGAACGGCCTCAGTCTGAATCTTTCGAGGAACATTTTTAAACGACTTTTGTGCTTCCGGTCTCTCAGACGTAAACATAGAAACACATTGGTGGATCTCCCCACGTGACTCACAATCTTGTCTATGAAAAACGAAAGGCAACCACACTTAATATCGCTCGCGACTTTAGCCGAAACATGCCGATTACAAGCATGCGCGTCTCGCGCTGAGAGTAAATAAAAAAAGTTTGACAGGAGAGGAGGAGGCACCAGGGGGAAGGGAGAGAGGAGGGGGCCTGCGCCTGTTTCCCTTGCGGAGCGAGCAGGAACCATCTGTTAATTACAAACAGATGGTTTGAAAGCTCGCTTCCGCAAGGGAATCGCCAAACGTGCACACGTTACCATTCAAAGCAATGCAATGCGTGCACGTTTTTGCCTGAAAACCTGATTCGATTTCTAAAGGTCTCCTCCTAAGCAGCGCATGCGCGCTGCATAGGCGAGACCTAAACAAGGCACTCATCTCTGACTGATTCCTATCTCAGTTTTCAAAGCACATACAGTGTGGTCAGAAAGGTGGGTGGTAGATGGAGCATTTTCCCCAGCCTCATGCTTTTTTAGGCCCTTTGCTTGTGCTGCAATGTTTATTTATAGATTTTGAAGCAAGCCTGTCCTTGTTTATTATTGATAAGTCAACTAACGCTAGTATACCACTAGATGACACCAAATGATGGAAAGACTACATCATTTTTAACTTAAAAACAGGTGTTTGTGCTATGTGGGACCACCCAATACGTTTTTAACCCAGGCTCCAAAACAATTTATGAGAGGCATGGCTGGACTAGGAACACAAACCAACCCTTGCAATTCAGTTGGACCAGCCTGGTGTGGGGGGATTGGGGGCGGTCCTACTGAAAATCACTGTTGCTGCTTTTGTTACTGGGGGCCGTTATTGCAACACTGCTGCAAAAGTGGCCCCCAGTTCCAAAAACGTCCCCCCACCACTCAAAAACCGTCCACGCCCTTCCGGGCCAGCAGGAAAACGCCTGGTGCCTGCTACAGCCAGTCTGGCCCTGATGACAGTCTTGAGAACCAACAGTCAATGGCACAGTGAAACAAGCTTTGGCAAAGCATGTAGATCTTACCTATGAAAGCCTGAGCGATTGTTTGCAATGTCATTAGCTAACGGCAAAATGGCCCCAGCACATCACAATGCATACACACGTGCTACAATGCATATGTATTCTAGACAATAGTGGTCCCTAGAAGGGAGAATTTTTGAGAACGAAATGAATATAGACTCAGTTGTTACTATATTGGCTTGACTTGCCCAGCCGGACAGAGGTCTTATATTTACTTTTAAACAATTTTAAAACAATTAGTACAGACAGTACATAAAGTGGGACACAAGCCTGTGTCCTACTTAGCCATGAGGTACAAGACAGAATGGTGAACAACAGGAGGCTCAGGCAATGCTAATTGGTTTCCACGTCCGACTGATTCCGCCATCGAGCCACTGCCTCTAATCTGCGATCGAGTCGTCAAAGATACATAATTGTACCTATCCTCTACCGGGTTGAAATCCCGAAGAATTCAACTGATGCCGCCATTGTAGCAGTGCTCTCACCCCCAATCGTCGCCAATTCAGCAGTGCACCAGAAGCACCTTCTGTTCCCTAACCGAAACCCGTTTAGGCTAATAGGCTCTACCTAACAAGCATGTACCTTATGTCGTGATAATGAACCGCCCATTCTCTCCATGGTTCAAAACGCCGTCGACACCTTGATACAACTTATACGAAAAACTGTTATTTATTTCTTTGTAAAGGTGTTTTTTGCCATTTGTTCCTCACAATTCTGTGTATACCCATGTGAAACAAACCAATTAGCATTGCCTGAGCCTCTTGTTGTTCACCGTTCTCTCTTGTACCTCATGGCTAAGAAGGACACAGGCTTGTGTCCCACTTTATGTACTGTCTGTACTAATTGTTTTAAAATTGTTTAAAAGTAAATATTAGGGACCAATGTTATCTAGAATAATTAACTCCCAAGGTCCCTGGTCCATTACCTTTGGGTTCCCTTGTTGTTTAAAATATATATATATATACAATGCATATGGGCACATGAAACACCCTTTTAATATGGGGTTTTGATTAAAGAACAGCCATTCCAAGGTGGTGGTTGATGAGTATGCATACATCTTGACACGTGCATTAACATGCATTGTGATGCTCCAGTAGCCATTTTGGCCTGGTTATGTAGGAACAGAAAATTAAAAGTTAAATGAAAAAGCACACAGTAGCTCAATAATGCTGGCCTGGAAGCACGTTGCTGGAGTCTTGTAAAAACAAAATGTAAAAGAAATATCAAAACAGGGAGCAACAGGTGAGAGGGAGAGGTGGAGGGGAAAAATCGGAGAGTGCATAGAGGGGCAGATGAAAAAATGAATGGGGAGCACCAGCGGTTGGGACGAGAAAGCAGAAACAGAGTGCAGCAGGCCAGGGATGTTAGGCGTGTCGTGGAAACATAGGAAGTGCCAAAAGGCAAATAAATAAAAAAATTCTTCTAAAGTCAGCAGTAGAAGGATACAGCTCGTCTATTCAGAACTCTGAGAGCCCGAAATACTCCTGGGCGGGATAAACACAAAAGGAGGAATGCCACTGAATCAAGAAAAGAGACTGGAGAGAGACAACAAAGTCATTCTGTCATGACGACTCTAATTATATGTTATGTATTGGAAACGATAGGTCTGCAACATACATCTAAAATTGTCGATAGTAGCGACCTAACAGCCCAGGAACCTGATTTTGAGTTTGGAATATTGTCCGCCTGTTCCTCTGACATGGAGTGATTCATCCGTTCACCAGGCTGCTTGAACTCCATCCGCTGTGTTTACAGTTAGTGCTTAAGGCCCACCAACCGTTGTGATGGAGTTGTCTCCATCAGGCAATCCATATTACTTCATCATTGGTAATATCTCCATCAACAGTGATATAACTGAAATCCATCTGCTATAGTTAGAGCTGTCCACTGTCAGAGCCGGATGGACAGATGAGAACGGCAGAGTATAGAAAGATCGAATGTGTCCTCCCATTGCTGACATGTCTGTCAAGTGGACGGATGCCTCTGTCTGTATGTACACATAGCTGCTTTACATCAGCTTGTGCAAATCCCCTGTACCTCACAATCTAAAATGCAAGCCTCCACCCATTCTAGCCTTTTGTTTTCACCACTCACACCAGCAGAAACCCCTCCTTTTCTTCATCATTTTTTGCACAAATGTGTGGGGAAAGAGCCAATAGATTTTCAGAAATTGAAGTAACAGTTATGGTGAATGTGATAGTTTATCCACAATTGACTATACAACAACTATATGGACAGAATTGGGGATCAGGTAAATGGTGTATCCAACACCTGCTGCTTGCAGGAGGATATTCGCAAGTGCTGGAAAGACCTGCGGGGGAGAGTATGCTCCCTCATTTCCAAGTACACTGCCAGCCGGTGGGTCCCCAGGCTCCTCAACCTCATGCCCTGGGAAGACAACATGTCTTCCTTACTCCACACTGAAGGCATTGCCGGAATTCTAGGCGAAATGGAGACTAATGAGCAATGTTCCATCTAATTATTTTTCTTTGTTTACATCAGCGCGGCATATATGTGCAAACATTTCTGAGCTGTAAGCGCAAATGAAACTCACCAGGAGTCACACTGCGACTACGTGTGTGCTACTTATTATAAGAGTCATTGGGATGCATCATCTTTCTTTCACTTTTGAAAGAATGGGCTAACAGGTAAATATTTCATTATAATTAGTCCAGTTAGGTTGGCTAAAAGCCTTAGGTTTTAGCTGAAGCTCTTGTTGGGCAGGTAGGGCATCTGAAATAATCAAATATTTCATTATTTGTCACTCCACCTAGAAGTATTATTGCTCCGAGATGAAAAAAAAACCTTTATGCACCTCTTTGTTATTATTTGAAAGTGCCTAATGCAGTCGACTCCAATGTGCCGCTAATATGCGTATGTGACCTTATTACTCCAACTTTTCAAAACGTGTAATGCTACTCCTGAATACCATTGTGCTCTTGCATCCTCTCAGATATGCTCTCCCACATTCCATCAAACTCACGTTTTCACTGATTCTAATTCTTTCTTACACGTTCACAATTACTCTTGCTCTTTAACACTCTAGGAAATTCAGCCCCTGAATACAGTTGGGCTACTAATTGCGTTTCAAGTGCAAACTTCAATTTGTGCTTGAATTTGAATTATCATTCATATTGGTTTACTCTCTGGATTGTCACCAGTTAAAGCCTAACACAAATTAAAGAGGATAATAATAATCTAAACGCCTCTTTGTCCATCTTGGACTGTGTGAAAGCATGTGAAACAGTGGCGTAGCTAGGGGGGTGGGGGGGGGCGTTGGGGGCGGTCCGCCCCAGGCGGCACTATTTTGGTGGAGGACAAAGGCATTCAGATAAGGCTCGGCTTGCTTTCGTGGACGTTAGGGGACGGGCAGAGAAGGAATAGGACTCGGGCAATGTCCTCTTCTTTTTTGTGCTGGCAGCTGTCCCCATCTCTTCCTATTATTCCCTCTCTTCCTGTCTTGCTCCTCACTTACTGAAAACCGTGACTTGAAGAAACGGTTCACAACCTCTCTTTCCTTCTTTCATTTAGTTGCTTCCCTGTGAAATGGATCCAAAAAAGAATAACACTCTTGCGAGAAATTACCGTTTTCTGACATTTTTCTATTCCAAAGTGCAGCGGATGGAGAGAAATAGAAGGTGTTAAATATGAAAAATAAATACATAACTGAATAAAGCAAGATAGAGTGGTTGCAAAGTGGCCAGATTGGTTATATTTACATCCAAATACATCAGCATCACTTTACAGAGTTTGCCAGTGAAGTGCTACTTTTGTTTGCTCGTCTTTCTTTGAACAGCATTGTTGTTCCCAGGTGGGAAAGTGTACCATTCCTGGAGGTACTGCAATACCTGGTTGATGGGTGGATTGGAAAACAAAATGTGTACCATGGCTCTGTGTTTATGGATGTGGTCTCTTTTTAAACCATACTGCTTACGTTTTGTAAGGATATAAGCAATGGACATTGAAACGGTTCCCTTCAGGGCCCTATAGTCATGTCCTTAACTTTTCAGGTAAAACCACTCGCTGATTCTGAATAGTGAGTGAGAGATCGTTAAGGTAACCCTGTTGTTTCTGCTTACATTTCACATGCTTTACTTAATCTTGCATTCCCTATGAGTGGTTGCTTTTACTTTTTTTTAGGCAGCATATTACTCTTATCAAGTGCATAATTTGAAATGAGCCACATCCAAGTGTTTATAGCGGGCACAATTAGGTTATAGCTGAAGGTAGTGCGAGTTTCTCTCAGTGGGGAAGTATGATGTTCAGTGGGGGAGAGGATGTGGCACTATGGCCAGAGCTGTCGAATTTGGAACTGGGGAACCGGGTTCAGCCTTCATGACCAGTCCACCAGACCACTCTATTGAGGGAGCACATTCCCATGCTAGACCTTGGAGGCCCCACTAGACCTTAGAAGGCTTGATGTCTTAGCACAAGCAGGTGTACCCTAGTGGTGTCAATTGTGGGTTAACCTTGAAGGCCAGTCCACCACAATCCATACTGAAGTTCGTCTCCAGTCTTGCGGGCAGGCCTATGAAGCAGCACACCCTAGAGCAACAGTGATCCAGTCTCTGTGACTCTGTCACTGAGGTCACATGAACCTTGAGCAGGTTAGGGTGATGTGAACGGTGTGACCGCACTGGGTACCTATTTCGGGTGGGTGCGTAGTGTTTGCAAGTATATTATGGTTTAAAAATAACTTGCTGCCTCCTTCCTGGCCTCCAGCAATTTTCAGAAACAATAAAAATATCATGATAACTTCGGTGATTAATTTTCTTCCTAGAGAGAGATCGGAGTTTTGTCTAGAGGAAGGGTTGACTCCTGGAAAGGTAGCACAGAGGGTTAATGTGCCTGCTGCAAAGAACATGTACCATGCAGTTCACAAAGTGCACTGCTTTAATGGGGGGCCATGATGAATGGTCATTTAATGTCAGCTGTAGATGATGGATCCCTGAACAGTGTCATGTATGTGCATGTTTGCATTGTGCTGAGGGGATTACCAGGTAATTATTCACGCAGCTCTCTGATGGATGTCACATGCAGTTTTTCTGAGTCCCCAGATAGATCATGCAGTCTGTGTGTTCTCTTTTGTACTGCCAGTCACTGCCAGTCACCGGTGTATTCAACTGTGTAGCCTTGGGCCGTGTCATGTATGTGCATGTAACTCGCATGATCGAGGTAACTATTAGCGGCGATACTACGTGTCTCTCGGACCTCTTTCAAGTCCCCGCCGTCCTTTTTCTCCAGCAACCCCCCCCTCCCCAGGGGCGGCAATCTGAGGGATAGCCCCGGGCGCCACAAGCTTTAGCTACGCCTCTGATGTGAAATGTTAATGGATTCTCCATTCCAAGGGCTGCAACCAGTGCTTTAAATGGGCCGGTACTCACCGGTACTGAGTACCGGCACTTCTCTTTTTTTCCCTCCAAGAGTACCAGCACTTTTCCTTACTAAGGAGAGTACCGGTACTCATTCAAGCAGGTCGGCGTTTCAGGTCTAGTGAGCATGGGTCACATTTTTACACTGTGACTCATGCTCACATGATGGCCATTTCACACCGGTTTCACACTGGTAGTGACGTGGCCCAGCCAAGCAACACCCGCCAGGAAGTTGTTCGGGAAGAAGAATAGGAAGCCCTTTAAAAGGGTCAGTTTAGGCTGGTTTTCCCGTTTTGGTTTCCCAGGACAGGACAGAAAGCAGAGCCACAGGATCACCACTTGCTAGCACAGAAGAAGAGCACTTTCGTGGAGGAATTTGCCATCGCCAGTCAGACCCAGCGAGGAACCCTCTTCATCAACTCTTTACGCCTTTTATATTGTTCCTGCCTCTGCTGGAACGCAGGATTGGATGGGCGCCTTGGAGAGATGTAAAGCAGGGCACCCGGGTGAAGTACAGCAGCCGTCCCTGCATTACACAAGCACACTAATTTGTTTCAGACTACCGTGCCTGAAACAAATGAGTGTGCTTGTGTAATGCAGGGGCGGCTGCTGCACTTCACCCCGCTGCCCTGCATTACATCTCTCCAAGGGGCCCATCCAATCCTGCGTTCCAGCAGAGGCAGGAACAAACAAAAGGAATCTAATAAATTCCTTTCCTGCTGTTTCTGCCTCTGCTGCTGTGTTTCGCTCCGGTCCTCGCTGCTGGCCCGGCTCCTCTCTCCAGGGGCGGATATTCAGGGGGGTTTGTATGGGGTGACCCCCCCACCCCCCCAACCCAATTATACTTTGTATTTGGTCCGGTTCTATGGTGTTTATTCAGGCCAGGAGTTGGTACAGTTAAAACGTTTGGGCAGCAGTGACTGGTATCTGGGCTAGCAGGCCTTTAAAAAATCACAGACGTTGGTTGTATTTTCATTTTTGATGGCCCACTGGAGTTCTATACACTGTTTTGGTCTTCAGTATTTTGCCGTTTTTATGGTTGTTGTTCTTTATACAACTCTCCAATTTACACCAGAAGTGGGGTTTAGATTTGTACCTAACAAGCGGATTAGTTAATATCATGGGTTCTCACAAACATTTTTGTTTGCCTAGGATCACACAATTTGTTAAAGTGGGGAAGCCAGGATTAATCCCAGGTTTTCTGGTTTCACATTGTGCAGTTGACCAGAAATCAGAAAATCTGGAATGAATCCTGGCTTCCCCACTTTACCAGGTTGTGTGATCCTACGCAATTGTTTATACTTTCCCTCCTTTTACTTCATTATCACATATAGGAGAACCTCTCAATATTACTTCAGGATATGCGCTTTACAAAATCCTCCCCTATGTTTGATTGATAAATTATAGTGATCATGTATAATAGGAACCCAGGCCACTCAAGAGGATGAACATAAGTTCAATATTGGCATTGTTGTCAGGGTGGAGGGAAGAATTCATGTTTTTAAATTCACGGTTGAAAACTATCACTTTTTTGGTATAATCTGATGTAATAAGGATAAGTGGTTCTGCATGTTAATAAAATAACACTTTTTTAATTGGGAAGAGACTTTATATATTTACACGGTCTGGAGATGGGTGACCTATGGAATAAGGCGGATGACACATCTTTATCATTACCAAGGAAGTCTCTGATGGAGAGCTATAGGGTGGGCAAGCTCTTAGAGCTTGAACAAAAATCAACTGCCGGCCGCCTAACAGTGGAATTCTTGGCCATAAAAAATAGGTATAACCTGGAACTGGTTCTGGATGATATTCAGCCTTTACTTGCTGAAAAACTGTACGGCCAGTTTAGGCATGGAGCCTTGCCGCTACGCACCTTTACATGACATTGGGAGGGGACTACAAATAGGGGTTGCCTGGCCTGCAACTACCCTGACGAAACAGAGCTGCATGTGCTATTTTTTTGCAAGGGGTATAGAAAGGCTAGAGCCCGTTGGTTACTCCAACTATGTAGAAATCTGGGGACTCGCCGCTGCTCCGCAGCATATAGGATATTCAAAACAAACATGCAACTGCCTATCGTCTATTCCATTTCACGTTTTTTATTCAATATGTGGCACATTCGAAGGGCGATTCTCAAGGCTTTGATACAACAAAATGACTGCCCATGAACACTGAGTCAGCCAATTCACGTATTGGTATGGTTGTAATTGGGGGGCAAGGGTGTGGCTTCATTACTGACTATATTGTATTATCTGCCTTTTTTAAAGCTCTAGTTTTAACTAACTGTAATTACTTGATGAAATTATGTATCTTTTAGTCATGTTTTTTTATGATGCTTTTATGGCATTTTACTGCCGAAATAAAGTTTTTATGATGATGATGATATTTACACTCTTGCTGCAAGATGTGTTTAAAAATAAGTGTGGGTAAAGTTGAGTTGCAGGACACCCTAGTTACTTTCTTTCTTTAATGTCACTTAACCTTTAAATAAATGCTTGCATGTTTATTTAACATCTTTTTGATGTCAGTTCTTAGTCAAGTAGGCTGCAGCCTAGTGCTGCTGTGTTGATCAGGGGCTGCACGTCAAGGTCAGTGCTGTATACCATTCTGTTAGTCCATAACTAGAAAGATAAAGCATACTAAAAATGTTGATACTGGTGGCCCTAAACATGGAATGTTTAGCCTACAGCAAACTTTTGTGGGTCATTCATGTGCCGTAGGCCCTTGCCTCTCCCTCACACTGTTAGAGCTGTGCAGGCAGCAGACTCTTTTCACAGTGGTGCTTCTCGTGTCGGGAATCAGGAAAGACACTGATGCAAGCAGAGATAGTCAGGGTCAAACCAGTTAGTTTAGATGTGCTTCGTAGCTACACTGATTCTCCTCTACCCGCCCCCTCCACCCGAATGGGCATCTGTGGCTATTAGAGCACCACTGTTAGAAGCAAGGCAGAGCAATGAAAGCAGACCTGCCCCAGGTTTAGCTGGTACTTGCTAGATGTTCAAGAAGTAGGGTGGGAGTTAGTGTTGTGGTTACAGTTAAAAAATGTGTGTTTGACCTTTTGGTCTCAGCTTTAAATCCTAGGAAGTTCACTCAGCTTTTCATCCTTCTGAGGTCGATAAAATGTGTAACATTGACTTGGGTAATATACATCTTTCAGAAAGCACCAAAAAACCTCAAGGGATAAATGTACACTTTACTAATTAGTTCTCATCCAACATTTTCTCCTTGAGTGGGTGTGTGTGTTTGTGGCTCTACTGCCAATTGCTACTGATCATATTGGAAACCCGTTCTTTAATTCAGACCTACTTCACTTGCTTTGCTACTACGTAAGAGTCCATTTACTATAGTGCAAGGAATGGGGTTTCTTGGCTTGGGATTGGCATCTTCAACCATTTCGCCACACCCCACCCCACTCTGGTTTCATCTGTATGCCCTTTAAATCAATACCTTTGTCCACCGCCTCTCCTTTTTAGTTGGATACTCAATGGTGATTGTTGGGAAATCTCAGGCTCACACCCCCCTAATATTATTCACTAGGCTATGCCCCTGCCTCTTCCCATCCATCCAGCACAGGAGGGCAGCGAGACAGCTGTCTGCAGGGGGATTCAGTTGACTGAGCAGGTCAGACTGCCCCAGGAGGGAGCTGCGGTAATCTACATCAGATAAAGAGACTTGGAGAGAGAGATGGACAGATGAGAGGACAATATATTACAGATTGAAGCAATTTGTCATTATTCGCACCCCAAAAAGTTTTTGCGCCCTTTAAAGTGTCATTAGCCCCGCCCATTGTCCCGTCTCCTAGCCTTGCCTTCTTGCCACGCCCCCAGGTCACAGCTCAATTTGATGAGTACCTGCACTTTTTTCCCCCATTTAAAGCACTGGCTGCAACTCAAGGTGGGTGCAAATTGGGCACATGCTACACACATATACTGTAATTACCTCTCGTCCCTCCCTCGCCTTCCTTCTCACTTCCTTCAGTGAGGCTCCCTTGCTCCAATAGACCCCTCCCACTTCTTCATAAAAACACCCCTCGCCCCCTTCTCATCCTGTCCTTTTTTATCTCCATGTTAGATTTACCTTCCGGTGTTTTCCCTCCATGGATGGTTCCCTGGCAGTTGCAGTGCTTCTGCAGACGTACTCCTGGCTTGATGGTGTTTTCCGGGTTTCCCTTCAGTGTGGCATGAAAGGATCTCTATCCACAGTCGTTGGATGGAGTCCGGCGGTCCTGCAGTGGCTGGGGCTGTGCTTCTGGGTCATCGTCTCCGGCAAGGCGGGGCCCTTTTCAGGCGCTTCTTTTCTCCTGAAGACAGTAGGAGCAGGTTTTGTGCCCGTTTTTCCGTGTCCCTGTTTTTGGTGCGTAGGGTGTGTGTGTTGATCTCTGGTCCCTACACTGCTGGTAGCCCCAATTTTGTGGGTTTGTGGGCACCTGGAGCAGTGACTTGGTGGGTTCACCTTCCGCTGACTCACATCTGCGCTGACCCTGTTGGTCATCTCGAGTTGGCTGCCTCAACTGTTCGTCCTTTTTGAGGTCATCCAACTGTTAGGCCTGGTATTTACGGCTCCCTTTCATGGCTCTCTCAGCAGTCCTTGGGTACATTCATTCTGGTGTTGCCACTCGAGTAGGCAGAGGATCTTACAATATGTTTGTGTTTTTCTTGCACAGGGCTCCATTTGGCTTCTGTCGATGTGGCCTGGTTCGTGGCTGGCGCATGCTCATTTGCGTGGAGGAGTGTTGGCATTCTTATGATTGCCTGTTGGGCCTCAGGCCTTTTCCCCCCTCATTGCACCTAATCTCATCAGATCTCAGAAGTTGAGTGGGGTCAGATCTGGTTGGTTCTTGGATGGGAAACCGCCTGAGCATATCAGTTGCTTCCGGATGTTCCATACATCTTGTGCAGTTCTGCATTGTAGTTGGATGTTATGATACATGAAGAAAAAAAAAGACTATGTAACAGTTAATGGGCTTACATTTTTTAAGGACTTTTTTGCCGTGCTGATGACAACAATGGACTATGTTCTGGGATCCTGTCGGCATCGTTTTTCTAGAAGTCCTGGTGCGGGGTTGTTGCTCCTTTGGTCTGCGATGGGATGTTGGCCTTAGTTTGAGCTGCTGCTGCATGTGGCCTTCTGACTGCGTCTTGTTGGTCTGTTCTGGTGTCCGTGCCCGTGACTGTTTTTTGGGTCTGAGCTCCTTCAGCATTGGATCTGGATGGCTCCTTCACCTTCTTCGCGGTGCGCAGATGTGATGTGGGTGTGCCATATGCATGCAGTCCTTGTGTGAGCATCCTTGCCGGTGACTTTGGACGGAGTTGCCCTTTCTTATCAGGATTTTACTCCTTCCCTGTGCCGTGTCCTTTCTTTGGGTTTGGTTATGGTTTTCTCCTTGGGAGGATGAACAGTTGCTGATTCTGTTTGATTCCTTGGAGACTGCTAAGACGGACACTGTTGGGGTTGTGGCCTTGTTTCTCTTTCTGTGCGCCTGGGCTCTGTCCTGGCTCCCTGCTTTGGTGTTCCGCCCTTTGATCTGGATGTTGGCGTTGGTTCAGCTGTCTGGGTCTCTTGCAGCCTTTTCAGGCACACTTTCCACGCTCTTTTTCCCTTGGCTCATGGGGCTTTGATTACGGTTGTGGGACTCTGTCCTTTTTCTGGTGTGCATGGTTCCGTGCTATGGTTTCCATTTGGGCCTCTTTTTCTCATTGAGGTGTGGTTGCCTAGTCTTTTTGAGTGTTTTATGAATGGTTGCTTGCCTTAGCCTGTGGGGTGGCCTTTGGCTAGGTTGGGGCTGTGGTCAGCCCTCATGCCTTCCGCATCTCTCTTGGCCCTTCATTCTGCATGTGGTGATCTTGCTTCACCATTTCCTGGGTGTGCTGTTTCAGTTGGGGGCCTCGCTGGCGTCCTCCTGTCCGTGTTCGTCATGGAGGGCTTTGCCTCTGGGTGGCTTCTTCTGTTTTTTTTTTTCCCTGTGCGGACGGACTCTGTTTGTTTTGTGGGTCCTGGGTGTTGGGGCCACTGTGTGCTCACTTAAATGCGTGCACACTCCCCCATTGACTGATGGTTTTCTGTTTCTGGTTCCTCTCATGGGTCCAGAGGGTTTTGGCCACTGCTCTGGCCGGTGTCCCTTGGTCTTGCACGGCCTGTCCACTTTGGGTCTCCTGGGCCTCGGATCATCGCCAGAGCATTTCTGTGGTTCTGGCCCTGTGGATGTTCATTTGTTGCAGTGAGGGTGTTTTTGTTCCTCCCTCATTTGGCGACCTGTTGATGCAGCCCCCTGTAATCACATTTTGGTGAATCATAGGGTTGTGGGGTTGCAATTCCTGCTTGGGTGTGGATTTTTGTTGGTTTGGGTGCTGTCATCCTTGATGCCTTAACCCGACTTTTTGCTCCTCGGTTCGTGGTTTGTGGCTCACTGGGGTCAGCTTCCTCCATCCCGGAGGCAGTTGGTTGACTTCCAGGTTCCTGTTCGATCCTTGATGGCTCTGGCAGTGCTGCTGCTGTGGTTTGGTTGTGGTCGCCTGGTTCACTGGCTTTGAGTAGGGTTTCTGGTTCTTGTGCCAGTGTCTCCTGCTCCACCTGATCATCTGGTTTCTCTTTCTCTCTTTGGTCGAAGGGAACCCTCGGTCTTCCAGTATGCCTGCGGGGGTCAGCTTTGGCCTCCTGGATTCTGTGGTACTGACTGGTGCTGGGTCTTCTCGTGTGGGTTTCTCTCAGTCTCCTCTGGCTTCGGTGGTGGTGACGTTGAACGTATGCCTTATCTGGTGGGGGCTGGGGGCTTGGCTGGATTCTGCGCTAATCCTGGGGTTTTGGTCTCTTCTTGTCTCTTGATAGTCTTTGGACTGGTGGGCGTTGTAATTGGTGGTGCTGGCACTAATGCTTTTCTGGCTCCCTGCTGGGGTGATTGGTGTTGAGGCTGATGGACTTTCTGGTGGGTGAGTCCTCTGCCCTCTCACAGGGGTGCCCGGTCCATAGCTCTGTACTTTTTTTCCACTAGACTTCTTTTCCGGGGCCCAGAATTGGGGGCTTTTCCTGTGTTTTTGTGCTTTTAGGGGGTGCCAACTGTACGAAGGACTCATTTGAGCTGGGCGCTCCTGCCTTCCTCCGTTTTCTCGCTGGTCTGGTACCTGTTTGTTGGGCTTGTCTGTGATGGCTTCTCAGGAATCTGCCTTGGTGCAGACTGTTTGATCTGCGGTACGGTGTCCTCTGGTGTGACCTGCAGACGTTTTGTCGGTTCATGAGCCTCTGGTTCAGGTGTTTGTTTTTTCCCCCATTTCAGTTGCTCGCATTTCTGGGGTGGTTCCTTCCCCTGGTCTGGCTGGCCTCGGTCTGGGTTGAGATACACCTGAGGTTCCATCTCTGCTTTTCTTCTGGCTCTTCCTTTTGGATATTTGGGGAAGTTGCGTTGACCATCTTGGTGGTTACTCTGTGTCCCTTGGCTGATCTGGGTGCTCCGGTGCTGTTGGTGGTGTCTTGGTAGACCGTGTGGTTTGTTAATTATGCACCTTTGGACCTGCCTTTATCCAGCCGTTTTTTTCTAGGTGTGTGGCACACCTGGTTGTTCCTGCTGTGGCCGGTCTGTTTCTTGTCATGCAGTGTTGGCGGACTGGTGCTTCCCTGGGTCTGGCTGTCACTACTTGGCGGTTCCTTGGGTGGCGTTTCTGGTGTCTTGTGGTTCTTGGCGTACTATCGGAGCTGGTTCCTTTGTTTTTTGGGGGCTGTTGTCCTGGTTTCCTGGGGCGGTGCGTACTTCCCCTGTAATTGGTCTTTGCTGTGGGGGCTGCTTTGCTTGGTCCTCCATTTGTGCCCCTTAAGTTCGCTTTGTGTGTTGCCTGAGGCCCACTAGGTCAGGGCATTCTTTCCTTAGGTGGTTGGTTGCTTTCTTGGTCTTGTTGGCTGATGTGGGGATGGGTGTGGTTTTCTCCCCTTGGTGTTTGGTGCCTTCTGTGCTCTGGTTGTTGACTGCGGTGGCAGCCCTCCTGGGGCCCTCTGTGGTGGAGTTTTTGGGCCTGTAACAAGGGTCCTCTCCTTACTCATTTGGGAATCTCTATCAGGTTGCTGGGTTGGATTTTCTTGTTTCTGTGTTGGGTCACAGGATTTTGTCCTCTCTGGGGTGTAGAGGTTGTTCTGTGTTGGCTCTTGGCACTCTTTTATTGTTGGGTTCTGACTCAGTTGTCCGTTTCTGTTTTGCTTGCTATGTCCTCATTGGTTAAGAAGGAAGACGAGGGGGGACGGGAGGTAATGCGTCCATTATTTATTGATAATGCATTACTCCTAGTCTTACTCCCTTCACGGTCCATCACTCCTTCCCAGTATGGAGCAACTGAGTGTCTGGGTTGGCTTGTTTATGTACAGGATAAAGAGGGTGCGAGGGGTCGAGGGGTGTTTTTATGAATAAGTGGGAGGGGTCTATTGAAGGCAAGGGCGCCTCATTGGTTAAGAAGGAAGGTGAGGTAGTAGGGCTAGGAGTAATGCCATTATCAATAAGTAATGGACGCAGAGTGGCTGTTCAATTCACACCAAGGGCCTGATTTTGATGTTGGGCGGAATTCCTCCCGCCCGACACGGACTCGGTCCTGGGACCATCTGACACCCAGTCTGCGGCCCGGCCACCTAATTAGGATGCGACCAATTACTGTTTGGTTGCTTTCCTACATTTCACTATGGTAGCATGCATTAAGGCCATAATGCATGCTCCCATAGTGAAATGGGAGCTGTGGTTCATCCCTGCACTCCATTGGAGGCACCGCAAGGTGCTTTCCACAAGGTGCAGGGATCAACAGGGGGGCACCTTAGGTGCCCCTCGGCCTCCACCGGGAGGCCGTGCCCCAAAGGGGGCCCTGCTGGGGGCCCCAAACATGATTTCCGACATGGTTTCATGTCGGAAACCGTGCATTGCAATCTCAAGGGCGGAAAGGCCTGCCCTTGAGATTATTAGCCGGCTTCCAACTGACAGATGGGCTCTCCGAGCCCGTCGGATGTGAGCTGGAATGACTGGCCGAGCTCTCTTCACTCACTTCTTGTGCCCGCAACTCCCCACAGCTACCACCTCCTGTTGCCACCGGATTCCTTGAGGCGCCGGTCCATGAGGGGACCAAACTACTATTCCCAGCAGTCTAAGCGTCACGCTCGCTGCCAACGTCACAGAGAGCGCCAGGAGGTGCTCAAATTGCGGACAGGGCTCCTGCAGCGCGGGAGCTCTCTTCGCTCACTTCTTGTGCCCGCAGCTCACCACAGCTACCACCTCGTGTTGCCACTGGATTCCTTGAGGCGCTGGTCCACGAGGGGACCAAACTACTATTCCCAGTAGTCTAAGCGGCACGCTCGCCACCAATGTCACAGAGAGCGCCAGAAGGTGCTCAAATTGTGGACAGGGCTCCCGCAGCGCGGGAGCTCTCTTCACTCACTTCTTGTGCCCGCAACTCGCCACCGCTACCGCCTCCTGTTGCCACTGGATTCCTTGAGGCGCCGGTCCACGAGGGGACCAAACTACTATTCCCAGCAAGTGGTGCGCTCGCCGCCAACGTCACAGAGAGCGCCAGGAGGTGCTCAAATTGCGGACAGGGCTCCCGCAGCACAGTACGCATGCAGGCATGCCTGGTACGCGCGCGGGCATGCCCGGGTCGCGCCCAGGCCAAGGGCGGACCCGTCTGCGCCCAGATGAAGCTGGGATGGGCCATATCACTTACCCTTGCATTTTGAAGTCAATTGTACCGATGAGGAGCTTTAACCTCTTTTTCTCGCATTGGAGCGCACTGAAGTAAAATGGGGAAGAGAAAACTGGTAATAACTAAGAGGAAGCCCATTGATAAAACTGTACCAATTACAAATTATTTGAAAAGCGCAATGGGCATTATTAACAGTGAGATTGTACAAGTAGACGTGCAACTGGCAGCTACTAAGACGGCCCTGAACGTTGCCCAAAAGGAGGCTAAGTCAATCTTGGAAGACCACGATAGTGGAAACAGTGCTGGCTTTGAGCCTGAAGTACAGGACTTGAGTAACTGTAGTGGCAGGAATAACAGCCTGAAGGATAATAGTTCGAACATTCCTAAGTCACATCATCCCACTAAGTCGGGCCCTTGTGTGTTAACAACCCCCCTTGAAATGTCCGTGGCATCGGATACACCTGATCTGATTTCTCCACCCGCGAAGAGGTGTAAACAGTACACAACACCAGCAAAGAATAGCTCACAAAAAAATAAAAAAATGGGGAAGATCACAAAGCAGATGGAAAGGAAATGGGGACAGGACTTGAAGAGTCAATACGATATATGCAAGGCATTGATACACTCTTCAAAAAATTACATGGGAAAATTGACACCATTGAAAGGCGTGTTATGACATTACCCAATTGATGGAACTGGTTGCAGCTCTACGGCAGCTAATGTATCCAATACATGTCAGAAGTCTATGTCTAGTAGAAACCTTGATAAGAGATTACAAATTGATCAGTTATGTAAGTATAATAGAGATGGTTAATATTCACCAATCATCTGTAAAACAAACAGAGGAAGTACCCGGATCTTCTAGACTACATTCTGTTGTTAAAATTAAGAATGGTAATTTACAAAATGGCTCTAAATATAATCTAGCAACGAAAGGTTACCATCAACCTAAGAGGTATCAGGGGGTCTCTTAGCTTGCCCCCTCAGGCTACTCCCTATGTTATTGTTTAAAAAAATTTCCCTAAACTACCTGACAGTTCCACAGAACCGGGTTGTACACTGGTTCTCCATCAATACTCATTGTAGCACTAGGCTCTTATCTCAAGAAATAATTATGTTAAGAAGAGTTAGTTGGGTGGGTAAAAGGGAAAAGTCATGTGAAGGGGACTGCGTTGTAGTAAACGTTCGCCACCCTAAAGTGATGGGCTGCTTATTGGAAGATGCATCAGTAAAATATATTTGGCCATGCGATCGCCCTAATGATACCATTATTGCAGTACCTCTTGGATATTTTTATAGATCTGGAACCGAGCAGCCCCACCTAACTGGTAGAGCCCGACATAGCTCTGTTAATCACATGATACCAATGCCGAATAGGTTTGCCCCTTTAAGAAGCTGTTGCGAGGTCGATTGACTGGGCTTAAAAGCTGTACAATTGGATGATAATATTTATACTATCAAGTCCTTGAGTGCATTGATAGAAGAAGTGCGTGTAGAAGCACCGCAATTGAACTAAGGTAACCATATTATCTCCCCTATTAGCACAGAAGCAGCACCCATATATGTGGCGCAAATAAACGTTTGCTGCAATCCCACCCCTCCTATCAGTTCAACTGGCATAGATTCAACTAGTTGTTCAAGGATTGGATCATTGCAAATTATGTCATGGAATGTTGCAGGGGTCAAAAATAAATTGCACGACACAGTATGGCTTAAAAACATACAGTATTGTACTTTGATTTGAATGCAAGAAACATGGCTCACAGAAGCTTTTTTTATTAATGGTGTTAAAACTATTTTTACCAAAGCAAGTCTGTCCAAGGCTGGGAGAGCGAGTGGAGGTCTAGCAGTATTAATATCGATGTCCTCTCCCCTGACCTTAAAGAAAACCCTTACAAATTCACAGTACTACCAGTTCCTACTCTTCTGTGTCAAAGGAAAGCAGAATATCGTAGTTATTCATTTTTACAATAATATTTTTGATAATAGGAGACACAGAATAATTATAGTAATAGAGAAAGAGCTGGATCATTTTTTGACGGGATTGGGGGGCAAGTATATACTAATTTGGGCTGGTGATTTTGATAGTGAATTATGTAATCCTTTTACAGGGGACCAATGCAGTTATGAAGACGAACTAGCTGATCATACTTCTCATTTCCCTCATAATTCCTATGGTGAAACAACTATGTCATGCTTAAATATAATCTAGAAATCATGGAGCCATGTGTTCATGAGGGAATTCATGTTAATCACACATATGAGGGGGCTAGGTCGTCTTCATGTATTGATCACTTTTTAATATCAAGGAAATGCAGGTTCCTCGTTGATAAATGTTTTATACAGCCTAACCTGCATAGTGATCATCACCCCCCCTTGTTAATGTTGAACTCTAGTTTATATTATAGAGCGTAGGCACGTGTCTCCGCTGCCGATACTAAAACACAAGGCCAAATGGGATCTCTATCAAGTGGACAGGTGTCAACCCTATAGTTTTTATCGAGAATGTAGTCTTCAAAAATAATCATCACATAAAAACATGCCTGGTCAAACTCTCTACTAATATAGATACTGTAATGGCTTTTCAAAACATTTCCGCTGAAATCTCTAAAGATTTGAAAGTTAAAAATAAGTAAAATAAGGATTATTGCCCATAATGGTTTAATCAGCAATGTTCCAGACTAAATAGGGACTTGAAGGAAGCATTAATAGTAAACCCTAGGAATAGGGACAGAATTTGCATCCTTCGTGTTAGAATCCGGGGCCTCTGGTTGGCGCAGGTATGCACTTGCGACAAGCAGGGACCCTTTCCTCTAAGTCAGGGCGTAGGATTACCTCTTTAAAAATAACCCCTGCTCACCCTCTAGGTAACGTGGCGTGAGCAGTCAGGCTAGATTTCCAGAGGACATTAGGTTAAGCATTCAAGGTGTCCCACACAATAATCACCACACCACCACACAGAGACACAAGGCTGCATTTAGGAAAATAAAGTTCTTTATATAAAACTCTTATGCAGGCTTCAAATACAGTCTTCTCTCTTTAAATAAGGTTCCAGTTACTTTCAATGCTTTTTAGGCTGTCCACAGTTCTTAAAATGGCACTTTTCTATTAAAAATAGGCTTCTTTCTGTGTCTGTGTGCTTCGTACGAGGTTTTTAACGTGTCTTGCCGTTTTTCACGCTTCTCGTGTGAGCACGCGTACTTGGGACGTGAACCGTACGGACCGTACCCTCGTAGGTACATGTCGTACACGTTCGGTACGCCTCTGTCCAAACCTCATGCTTCTCGCATGAGCAACATCCTATACTTTAAATGGAGTACGGACCGTACCTTCACGGGTCGCCTCGCTCAGCTACTGCGAAGGTTGCCAAAGTTCACGCTTTACGCGGGAACAGCGTAGCGGGGCGAAAGCGCCAGTACGGCCCGACCAAAGCAATGGGCGGGTCGTACTCCAGCGCGCAGCTCACAGTACCTTTGTTCTTGGGCAAGGATGGTCGCAGCAGCCTCAGGGGTCCGTAGAGGGGCGTCCCACGTCGCGCTGTCGTCCCTCCTGGTCAGCGGACGGCGATACTTCGCGGGGCGCTTCAGGATGGTCCCAGGCACACAACCAAGTTCAGAAGCAGGAGGGGCAGCTCGGGGGCAATTTCTTCAGCGCGTCACGCTGTCGGCTTTACTCAGGGGATGAACGGTGCACAGGTCCTTGCAGTGATCTCGGCGGCGAAGGGTCGCAGAGGCTCGGCACTTGGAACCTGATCAGTCTCTTCTTTGCGGTGCGAGCTACGGCTCGGGGGGCAGTTGCTTGTGGTGCTCGGGCCAGGCAGGCAGGCCTTTGCGGTGCTTACAGTAGCCCCGGTGGCAGACGTCGCGGTGCTCAGATGAGGGGCACACAGGTCCTCTGGGGTCAGCGCTACAGGATCGCCTCCAGCAGCTTCTCTTCTTCTTGGGGACAGGTAGCGCCCACTGTTCCTGGGGCGCAGTTCAGGGGGCAAGTTCACCAGCAAGCCCTTGGAGATTGTTTGGTAAGCACAAGTTGAATTTCAAAGTCTTTCAGTCTTTTCCTCCTCTCCTTCAGCAGCAAGGCACCCACCACAGGCCAGTCTCTCAGGCTTAGAGACAGTACTCCTTCATGCAGCTTTCCCAGGTCCTTCTCTTCAGGCAGAGTTTCTTCTTGGCGCAAACAGGATCTGATTTCTTAGGAGCAGGGCTCCTTCTTTTATAGCAAGTTTCTTTTGTTCTTTGTCGCCAGGGGGCCTGGGCCTGGCTCAGTCCAGTTTTGGAGCACTTTGTTGTGGTGACTCTGCTCTTTCCTTTCAGCAGCAGGGCAGAGACATCAGCCGCTCCACAGGGGGCAGAGCCGGCATTGTGGTGGCAGAGCACAGGTCTATTCAGAGTCAAGGTGTACTCCTCCCACCCATCCTGGTGTAATCTCTCTACCCACCACCTGGCAGCCAGCCTGTCTCCTGGAATTCCCCAGCCCTGCTCCTTACTGTTACTAGGCAGAACACACACACACAGCAGAGGCGGACTGAAATGGCCAGGTCAGTAAATACTAACTTTCTAAAAGTATTATTTACAAACACAGGATATTAAAATAAACTTTACTAAAAGAAGTATTTTATTATTCTGAGTTCAGGCATACAAAACTTTACTTTCTACCGTGCTCTCTGAGTCCACTGGGATTACAGCGTGTAGAAATTCCAGCAGCCCATTCTGGCCTATGGAGAGCAGGTAGCCTTCAATAGTGAAAAACGAAAATGGTTGTAATTCACTATTAGGATATGCCACACACATCAGGGCATGTCCTACCTTATACCTACAATGCACCCTGCCCTTGGGCCTACCAGAGGGGTGACTAATATGTAGTTAAGTGAAGGTTTGGGGACTGGCAAGTAGGTGCACTTGCGCAATCAGCGCGACAGTACCAGCCCGCGCGCAGGTTCTGCAGTGGCAGACCTTAGACACATTTTACTAGGCCGCTTCTGTGGGTGGCACAACCAGTGCTGCAAGCCCACCAGCAGCATTTGTATTTACAAGCCCTGGCACTCCTGGTGCACTACTAGGGGCTGATAGTAAACCAAATAAGCCAAACATGGACACCAATCAATGTATACATTTTACCATAGGGAGAGCATATGCACCTTAGCACTGTTCAGCAGTGGTAAGGTGCCCAGAGTCATAAAACAGCCAACAACAGGTCAGAAAAAATACAGGAGGAAGGCAAAAAGTTTAGGGATGACCCTGCAAAAAGGGCCAAGTCCAACACTTCGGAAATGTTATAAGCAAGCCTTAAACTCAAGAAAGATGTAAATCAGGGAGAATGCGTGGGATAGTCTGATCCAAGCAGCTGAGACTGAGAATTCTATCTTATTTTGTAAAACTAAAGACCAACCCTTGTTTAAAGATATTTCATCTGCCAATGTTGATACATTAGTGATGTCAGAAGATAGGTTAATTCACTTTGAACATATTTTTAACCCTTCACAACAGATCACTGAAACAGATGAAAATCGCAATATTATTTTATTAAATACTGCTAAGATAGAATCTATCGCTGTAGAAGAGATCAAAACTGCCCTAACGAATAGCGCAAGTGGGAAGGCTGCAGGACCGGATGGGGTTCCCATTGATATTTTTAAGTATAATGTTGATTTCTGGTCCCCTATTTTAGTTAAATTTTTTAATGCAACTATTGATGGGGTGCTACCTGTAACATGGGCTGAAAGCGTGATTGTCCCAATTTTTAAAAAAGGCGACAGAGGTAGCGCAAAATGCTACCATCCAATATCCCTTCTTGATTCCACTGCTAAACTAATGGGCAGAGTTTTTCTAGCCAGGTTGGTATGCTGGGTAAAAGACAAAAACATCTTAACTGAAGACCAGTATGGTTTCAGAAGGAGTATTGGAACGGTTGAGCAGTGCGTTAAGCTCGAGTTGCTTATAGGGAAATACACCCTTGCCAAAGAAGGTCTACTCCACCTTTGTTTTGTTGACCTTTCTAGTGCGTTTGAATTAGTAAACCACAATAAGTTATGGCAAACGCTACAAGGGATGGGCGCCCCACATGACATTATCAGCTTTTTATCACAGATATATGCGCACTTAACCTCAAAGATACGCTGCGGTCAGAATGGTGAATGCACAAGGCACTTTAGAGTAACCTGTGGGATTAGACAAGCTTGCATCCTTGTCCCCCTTTTATTCTAGCTATATATTAATGGTATTGACTTTTTATCACAGAGTTTGAAAGCTGATGCCCCCGTTGTTGACAAACGTGTAACCCCAGTTTTATTATATGCAGATGACTTAAGTCTGATTCCACCATTTTTATACGTGAGGCTGACAAGGGGGGAAATGTGATCATAATGGAAAAGACGAGTTATATGAGGGAAATAGAACGCCAACTATCAGATACATCCTGCTACACCAAACTCTTAGGGAATCCCACCAAGGCACTATGTACATACATAAATATGAGACTTGTAGAATGGAGAGAGATTGGTCTGTTAAGTGAAGTGGAGTGCAGATACTTAACAGTCTTGGAACCAGCTTTCCCTTTTATTTACATTCTGCCCAAAATACATAAGGGTGGCCCCTTTCCACCGGGCCACCCTATCATCTCTGGGGTTAATTCACCTATGGAAAATCTTTCTGATTATGTGGACCATTACATACAGCCCCTGGTGCAAAACCCTCCAGCATACATAAAGGATATCTTGGGTAAATTTGATGGCTTTGATTGGTCCGAGACTTTTGTAATCCTAGACGTAACCAGTCTATACACGTGTATCAAGAAAAAATTTAGGGTAAAAGCATTACAATACTATCTAGGACAAAGGACGGCAGACCATTATTCACACAATGAGGTCCTGCTAGAAATGACTGATATTATTTTGTCCAAAAACCTTTTCCTTCACGATTCTGAATGGTTCCATCAAACTCAGGGCACAGCAATGGGCTCCAAATTTGCTCCTGCTTACGCCGGGCTTTTTATGGGCTGGTTCGAGTGGGAGCATGACTGGGGCCGCCATGCGGCAAGGTGGATGGAACATGTGATTTTCTGGGGCAGGTACATCGATGATGTCAGTATGCTCTGGGATGGACCTGCCCCAGAACTCATGCATTACCACACTTCTCTAAATGATAATCCTTTTAACGTCAAACTTACTATTAATTATAGTAAGAAAGAGATTGACTTTTTAGACGTTACTTTCTTTATACAGGATAATCACATACATAGAAAAAGTACTGCCTATAATAGTACACTACATTTTCAGAGTTCATATCCCCAACATGTCATTAATAACATCCCTTATGGCGAGGTGATCCGCATGCGACGTAACTGCAGCACTGAAGAGAACTTCTTACAGAATTTAGGGGACACAGAGAAGCGTTTCCTAGCTAGAGGGTACCCGAAGGATATATTGAACAAAGCACACAGAAAAGTGATGAAAGTCCCCAGGGTATTGACCTTAACAGCAAATTTCAGTAAGAGGTCCACAAAAGCTCCTATTGCTTTCAACACGCAATACAATGATCGCAGTAGCAGCGTATATAATGTCCTCAGAAAGCATTGGCACCTGTTGGTGGACATACCAAGCCTGCAAGATACCTTGGCCACTAAACCAAAGGTGACATACAGGAGGGGACAAAACCTACATAATATGCTGTGTCCCAGTTATGTCACTACTCCCAAACCTCAAACCTGGCTTACATCTACAATGACAGGGTTCTACACATGTAGTGAGTGCAGTGTCTGTAAGCTTGGTAGAAGCAAGACAAAAAATTCTGCTTTAACACCACACATAGATACACTATCGATCACCTTATCAATTGTAATTCCAAATATGTGATTTACATTTTGGGCTGCACTTATGATAAGATCTACGTGGGCAGTACAAAGAGAGCCCTAAAGATAAGAGTGCAGGAACATGTGCTAGCTTGTCGCAATGGGGAACTTAGATACCCCCTCACATTTCATATGCAGGAAAATCACACAGCTGGTTTGGATTTCTGGTTCATGGGGATAGATCACGTCCCTGCCCATCCAAGGGGAGGGAATAGGGAATTGGCCTTAAGAAAGAAGGAAGCAGGGTGGATTTGCAGACTGCGAGCTGTTGAGTTAGGCCATAATAGTGATGATGAAATGCACTATTTTTTGTAAGAATGTAACACCGCCCTATATTCTTTACTCAGTTTGTATATAAAAATTATGTTCTCTCGCTCTGTATATATGACATACTTTAAAATTCTGTAAAACATGATAAAAAATTGAATTGTGTTAATTGCCCTTTAACTGCACCAATCAGGAGTTATGTAATTTTCAATTCAATGACGCCTGATCTGACCTATACAAATATGGGACCATATTTGTTCAATCTTCTATTTCCCCTCATTGTCCCTCCTTTTCTTAGTCACTTATATGTCCTTATTTATTACTGTGTCAAGATATTGCTTTGCTCGACTCATTTGGGTCTTGTATGAAGTCCCATCTCACCAATCATATTTTAAATTTACTACTTATCATTATATATCTATTTACACTATTCACATATATAGTTCGTGAATTTAGCTTTGCTCATCTAGCCTGGTATCTTTTTGGCTAGGGTGGCACTTCAAGCCAGTATACTACATGTTGAATCTAGTTAAAATAGTTGGTTGTTTATTATTTTGTTTCATCACACTATTATATGAATTCTTTTAGATCCATGAGCATATCTATATAATCAAATATATCCGTGTTGTACTTAGTTTTTCAAATTCCTATCGTTATAAGTATATTTTTCATTTACATCACTCAAGGCCAAGATGGCCGCTGTCTTGCAACTGATTTTGTGATGCTGTTTCTGAGCATATAAAGCTCGATCCCAGGCCGTTCTAACAAATATGAGTGATACCCGTTTTTTTCTCCCCGACGAGGGATTGTAGTAATTTTAATAATTTATGAGATCACGTGGATTGATCATGTTGTGTCTTGATTGTATGGACATTTTTTTATTAAATGCGTGCAGACGGCCGTCAGCGCGCTGACTTTAAATGGGACTTAGTTAATGTTAAGGCGCTCTGGGTAAATATATTCATTGCCCTCTCTTTATCGTTTCATTTTTTAATAGTATAACTCCTGTAGGTTATATGTTTTTGATATTCCCATTACAGTATGGTCGCCACGTTAGGTACGTGTCACATGCTCCTTGGTGGGTATGCCTTCTTTCAATTGACCCAGGTGTTTTGGTTTCTCTAGTTTCCCCGCGTTATTTAAACACAACACAGACATCATTGCGGTTTCCTGCACGGATTTCCCTTGGAGTCACGTTTTCCAGTGTGTCCTTTAATTGTAACCACCGTATTGCGGTAAGTTTGTTGTCTGCACGTTACCGCTTGGGCTAATGAATCACTAAGGTTGATCCTCTTGTTGTTTTTTCGCTAGGGACGCTTCTTGGTTTTACATGTTTCTTGGATGTAATGTGGGAGTTTTATTAGTGTTTACGTTGTTTATTACATTTGCTTAGCTATTTCTCTTACCTTGGTAGTCCGTGTGTCAGGACTTATATCAACTACACTAATTCCTTTGCATCTAAACTTGAAGAATGGCCATGTCATCATTTACATTCCCGGTGAAGCTTGGGTCTTTTCTTTTCAAATGTGGGGCGTATTTTACCACTCGATTCGGCTATTCTATCTTGTCCATCCGCCGCTTGATGTAGTGCACATATTGCGCTGCCATTTTCGGCATTTGGTTTGTATCATATGTGACCCACTCATACCGGTATTATATTTCTACCATGTACCGGGTGAGTTAAGGGGGGCCAGTATGAGAATCTTATCATTTTAATGTTCATTTCAATAAGGGGGTTGGTGACCCTTAGACTTATGAAGATAATTCTTTCTACCAGTTTCAATAACGTTATAAGTATAACCGTTCTTGTTCCACATTGGGGAATTACATTTATTTATTGTTACCTGTCTTGGATATTTACTTCCTTTATAGGTCGCACTTTTTCTGCTTAATTGATTTGCGATCCAAAAATCCTTGGACGCTGGCACATCCACCTTACCTGGATGCGTTATAGGTAAGATGCCTCTTATTAATTTGGCGCTTATAGTTACGAGAAAGATCTAGACAGGTCATAGTCTTTCCAACTTAGCTCATAATATACCTTTAGTGAGTATGCTTATTTGTTTTTATGGTTTGGAACATGTTAGTGATGCCACTAATTGGATTTAATTATTTTCTTATGAGTCTAGTTGTGCTTGTTATTGCATCGGTCTACCCCTTATTATGTGGTGTCAGCTTGTTCTCTCCTTGGCTACCTAGACCCTCGCGGCACACTTTAAAGGTATGTGCTCACTCAATAGATTTGTTCTATCTCAGCAGGATATTACTTAAAATCTATTGTCCTGCCAGTATTTTAACAAAGAAGTGCTAATTCTATCTACCATGCATCTTTGGGGGCCTAAAGATGGATTTTCTTATTCCTTTACGACAGATATATGCTTATAGAATTTGTTCTGTAATCCATCGCAACATAATCTGGCGTCGTTTGGAATTCCTTATTGTGGAACGTGCCGTGTAGTCTTCGTTTGGTCGTGGCCTCCATATTGACGGCTCATAGATTTTGGATACAATGTAAGTTCAGAAAGAATGTAGTCGCTTTGCTAGTAAAACTCCACTTTTGTTATCTACTGATTACATTGCAATTTATATTGTTTGTGATTACTTACATTATAGAACGCACCGGAGGGGAAATTACGAGCAGCGAATCCGATGCCCTTGTAGTTCATGGAAGTATTTGACTCCACTTTCATTTAGTGGTGGGTAAAAGACTTCCTCCTTATTATCTCAGTGTGTTGCTGATTTCTTGATGTCCCATTGTCCTTTTTGTCAATTTGTGTAATTGAGGGATTGACAGTTTAGACTAAGTTGTGACAATCTAGTGCCTCACTTAGGATACCCATAAAATGGTGTTTTTCGTGTATATTGGGTTCTTTTTTCAATATTGCTACTTTAGGTCTTTTGTTTGATTTGCCTTTTCTTGTCCCCAAGCCCTGATGGAGAATTTTACACATACTTTCTTCTTCGTTGGTCCTCTGATACCTTTGGATTTGTAATCGCCATGTATGAATTAAAGTGGTTCTATCTCATGTGATGAACCATGAGAAATATGATGCTACCTGAGTTTAATAATAATAAAAATTACAATACTCTTGACAAGTGTGTCCCGGGTGGGACCTTTGGCCCTTAAATGTGTTAACCAACATTAAGGATTTATGTATGGTGCTTTAAATGTAAATAGAAAAACTTATAATTGTTTAATAGCTTGTTGGTCTGTCTTTGATATGTACAAAGAGTAATTATGTCTAATCTTTTGTAATGTGACTATGGGTTAGATTCTGGCCCATTGTTGTTTGTATATAGGATGTCTTTTATGTGTGTTAAGTGTTGTTTTTATATATGTGTTTTTATTTGTTTGTATCTAACAGCCCTGAAGAAGTCCTGCATTAGGACGAAACGCGTTGGCTGTACTGTGTGTAGAGTCATTAGAACTGGACTCGTTTTTTTTTATCTACGCAAAATGAAATTGGAATAAAAAGAAAACATTGAAGAACTGCCTGCTCTGGAAATGAACTTTATACCTATCTTTATTGATTAAATTATGTTATGGGGTGCACCTGTGCTTTTGTTTGAAATTGTTAGGTTCCTGATGGAACAGGCACTGTGACGGTGGGTGCTATTCAGTGTGCACATAGACCCCTGGAAGCATAGAAGGGACAATACTATTGGAGTGATATTAGGTTAGGTGCTGGCAGCTAGAAGGTTCCACTGTTAGGGCTTATTGTTTATGTACTACCAGTTCCTACTCTTCTGTGTCAAAGGAAAGCAGAATATCGTACTTATTCATTGTTACAATAATATTTTTGATAATAGGAGACGCGGAATAATTATAGCAATAGAGGAAGAGCTGGATCATTTTTTGATGGGATTGGGGGGCAAGTATATACTAATTTGGGCTGGTGATTTTAATAGTGAATTATGTAATCCTTTTACAAGGGACCAATGCAATTATGAAGACGAACTAGCTGATCATACTTCTCATTTCCCTCATAATTCCTATGGTGAAACAACTACGTCATGCATAAATATAATCTAGAAATCATGGAGCCAGGTGTTCATGAGGGAATTCATGTTAATCATACATATGAGGGATTATGTTCCTCAGGTGTAGCATAAGAGGTTGCTACACGATTTGGATTCAACCTATGCACAAATTGTACTGGTTTATCAGGTTTAATAACAAATACAAATCACATGACGTAAGGTATGTTGCAGCCCTATTGAACATCTTCCTGTGACATTAATGTTTACTGCAACGCTGCCGGCCCCTGAAAGGGTTGTAGGCGGACAGCTGTGTACTTCACCATCATGCAGTTTGCATATCACGCTGCCGGCCAGTTGCTGGTTGTAGGCATAGGGGCTGTGTACTGCTTAATTTCGACTGAATAAAGGTTTTTGAAAAATTAAAAAAAAAAAAAAAAAAAAAATCATACATATGAGGGGGCTAGGTTGTCTTCGTGTATTGATCACTTTTTAATATCAAGGAAATGCAGGTTCCTCGTTGATAAATGTTTTATACAGCCTAGCCTGCATAGTGATCATCACCCCCTCTTGTTAATGTTGAACTCTAGTTTATATTATAGAACGTAGGCACGTGTCTCCACTGCCGATACTAAAACACAAGGCCAAATGGGATCTCTATCAAGTGGACAGGTGTCAACCCTATAGTTTTTATTGAGAATGTAGTCTTAAAAAATAATCACCATATAAAAACATGCCTGGTCAAACTCTCTAGTAATATAGATACTGTAATGGCCTTTCAAAATATTTCCACTGAAATCTCTAAAGATTTGAAAGTTAAAAATAAGTAAAATAAGGATTATTGCCCATAATGGTTTAATCAGCAATGTTCCACACTAAATAGGGACTTGAAGGAAGCATTAATAATAAACCCTAGGAATAGGGAAAGAATTTGCATCCTTCGGAAATGTTATAAGCAAGCCTTAAACTCAAGAAAGATGGAAATCAGGGAGAATGCGTGGGATAGTCTGATCCAAGCAGCAGAGACTAAGAATTCTATCTTATTTTGTCAAACTAAAGACCAACCCTTGTTTAAAGATATTTCATCTGCCAAGGTTGATACATTAGTGATGTCAGAAGATTGGTTAATTCACTTTGAACATATTTTTAACCCTTCACAACAGATCACTGAAACAGATGAAAATCGCAATATTATTTTATTAAATACTGCTAAGATAGAATCGCTGTAGAAGAGATCAAAACTGCCCTAACAAATAGCGCAAGTGGGAAGGCTGCAGGACCGGATGGGGTTCCCATTGATATTTTTAAGTCTAATGTTGATTTCTGGTCCCCTATTTTAGTTAATTTTTTTAATGCAACTATTGATGGGGTGCTACCTGTAACATGGGCTGAAAGCGTGATTGTCCCAATTTTTAAGAAAGGCGACAGAGGCAGCGCAAAATGCTACCATCCAATATCCCTTCTTCATTCCACCTCTAAACTAATGGGCAGAGTTTTGCTAGCCATGTTGGAATCCTGGGTAAAAGACAAAAACATCTTAACTGAAGACCAGTATGGTTTCAGAAGGAGTATTGGAACGGTTGAGCGGTGCATTAACCTCAAGTTGCTTATAGGGAAATACACCCTTGCCAAAGAAGGTCTACTCCACCTTTGTTTTGTTGGCATTTCTAGTGCGTTTGAATTAGTAAACCACAATATGTTATGGCAAACGCTAAAAGGGATGGGCGCCCCACATGACATTATCATCTTTTTATGACAGATATATGCTCACTTAACCTCAAAGATACGCTGCAGTCAGAATGGTAAATGCACAAGGCACTTTAGAGTAACCTGTGGGATTAGACAAGGTTGTGTCCTTGTCCCCCTTTTATTCTCGCTATATATTAATGGTATTGACTTTTTATCACAGAGTTTGAAAGCTGATGCCCCCGTTATTGGCAAACGTGTAACCCTAGTTTTATTATATGCAGATGATAAAGTCCTAATATCTAGGAGTGCAAACGGCCTCCAACTCTTGATTGATAAATTTACAAACTTCATGACTGAAAAAGACCTAAAAATAAATCTGAGCAAAACATTAGTGTGGGAAAAGTAAAGCCAAGTGTAGAACCCACTATGTTGGGGGAGTACCTATCGAAAGGACATCTACAGTCTCTTATCTGGGTTTACTTTTTAACAGCAAAGGATCATGGAGCACACATATCAATTTGTGTAAATTAAAAATGTTGAGATCAAGTGAGGCTATCTTTAGATTCTCCCATAAAATAGGCAATAAGCCAACACGTGAAATTTTTAAATTATATAGGAGCAAGTGCACAACAGGGGTATGTTATGGTGGAGATTTATGGGGTATGGTAGATACCTCCCCATTACAAATCCTTGAAAATAAATTTCTAAGAAGGGTATTATCGGTTCCTGACTCAACAGCTACTTATATAGTCCATAAGGAGACAGATGTACCATACCTCAGTGATTTGATTAGTATGGCTGCTCTTACACTGTGGTACCAAATTTGGATTAAAGATAAAACACATTTTACTAATGCTATATTCCTGGATTGCCTCGAACTTGATCACTGTAGGAAATTACCATGGTTACATCATATTTATAGCCTTTTAACTGAGTGTAACGTGGCAACTATCTTTAAAGATCCTGAGAGCATCCAGACCCATAGTAAAGGGGAGTTAAAAAGGAGACATTTTAAATCCAGAGAATCAATGAGGTTAGCTGAACTGAGTATAAAATCATGTGTCAGATCCTACTCTGAAGGGCCATTCTCACCGGGCACCCAGCCGTGGCTTCTTTTTATAAGAAACGTACAACACAGATTTTATTTAACAAGATTAAGGTTGTGTACGCTCCACTTTCAGATAGCTTTCCCTGAGATGGGTAAATGGAGTTCTAATCTACCTAAGTACCCGTGTGATGGTAAATCCTCCCAGACCACTTTGCATTTGTTAATTTGTGTAATTTTTATAGGGACATTAAAAAAACTTATTTTACGACCCCTTTTCATTGCCATTAGACTGTATTCCTATAAATCCTCTTTTTATCAAATTTGCAATTTGGAAAACGTATCAACTTGTAATGTGGTCATCCTTTTTATTCCAATGGCTATTAAACAAAGAAAGGATCTTTCATACTTGGAAATGCTGAACTATGAAATTGAATAGACTATATATTGCAGTCTATATTGTCCCATTACACTTCCTGAGATAATGTTTTAATGATAATAAGTGGTAACTTGAGTTTTTATCTTTTTATTTTATGAATTTATGTGTGCTTTTCTCCTTTATTACTTCTCGTGATGACATGTAAATATAATTGGTATGCTTTATTTATATTTATGTGGAAAACGTGCTTTAAGAAAATTAATTAGGGTGAAATTGTCTACATGAGAAATGTTCTTTGTGAATTTTTTATTTTGGAAAAAATTTAAATTTATGATGAATTGATTTTCTATGTAGAATGCTTTTATGGATATATTTCTACATACCGAATAAAGCTTGTTTTGATTGTTTTGAATTGACTGGCCGGTCTCCTTTCCGACCGCCTCCATCATAATGAGGCAGTTGTAAAAGTAACAAAGTGGGCCATTACGATGCGACCCTGAAGGCTCCGACCACAGGTCAGAGCCTTTTTGGGCTGCATCGTAATCGGCCTCCAAGTTGTAATCAAGCCCTCACTCTTTCACTTCCTATCTGCAGTTCGCACCATGTTTAGTTTTGATAACCTGCCATACATTCAACCAAAAGCACTTGTTGTCAACTATCAACCACGCATATATATCTGCTGGATAATTGGCATTTGTAACAACTCATGAAGTATTTAAATAAATAATCTCACCTACACATTAAAACTCTGAACATATTGAAAGTGGCACAATCACTATCGTGATCGGACAAGCCCCTAAAACTAATTATACTGGTCTGCTATGGAAACACATGGAAATTCATAAATGCTGTAATCCCATGTTGGTGGCAGATTGTATGCTAAACAACTGCTAGTTTACAATGACAATTAACACTCTCTCTCTTCCTGTCAAATGATTAAGGAATAAACATACAAAAGTTTTAGGTGGCGTCTGGTTTAAAACATGTATAAATATGCTGTGACACCAATGAAAAATGTATTGGAACTTCGTCGAATCGATCTAAATATATCTTTCAGATGAATAAATAATATAGGCTCATCAATGTTTGGAAGCACATTTGGTCAAAAAAGTGAATGGTTTTGTTTAATCTCTTTATGTTGTTTAATATAGCATGAACAAGTCCTAAGGGGCATCTGAGTGCTTTACATAGAGACAAGAAATCTGAGCATCTGGAAAATGTGAGCGCAGTATAAAATACAGACAAATATGAGATAAACCACACATGAAAATCAACCATCAGGAGAAGAGACAGGAAAACATATATACACTATTCACAATGCGATTAGACAGAATAGTAACTTTCATTGTATTGTAGAAAAAGAACATATTTACAAAACAGTGTATGCAGTTTGTTTTGTTACACAAATTGGTGTTAAAGAGAGATTATATTTGACATTTCTGATACTATAGTCAGAAGTCAAAAGGTATCAGCAAACTTCATAGACTTATAGTAGGAATACTGAAGACAGACATACAGCTGCAATAATGCAGACATTCCTCACATTAACTTAAATTAGAAATACAAAGCCCAGCCCTGCCACCAGAGACACATATCACCTCTCACCCATACAAGAGCTTTCACTTTGAGAGCCTTGCCTTTTGTTTTTATTTCATGTATGCATTTGCCATTTTCTGCTGTTCTTCCTCAGCAAGAATGGGCCCTAGTTATGCGTCCTTGTGCAGGCCCCCCTGTGTGGAGATTAATGATTGAATCCGCAGCCGCCCGGTGCAAACCTTTGAGGGAGCTGTGCTGGTGAGTCTTATTATTTTGGGTGGATGTTATTCAATATATGAAAAAGGTCACGTGTCCTCTCAGAATCAGTCTTACATTTATATAAACTAAATTTGTGCTTAACTCCTGGTAGCTATAGTTCATTTATGTTGAGTATTAGCTAGTGGATGGGGGGTGTGTCATGCCTCATCTTTAATCAATGGAGTAAAAATTTCCAGAGGTCAGCTACGAACTTTGCTAGCACTTGCTTTTTGCTCTACTGTGAACTATCACAAAGGACACATCACTCATGAATTTCAAGATGGCAAGACCCTTCCTTTCCTGTCCTGCCCACTGACTGCACTGGGTTAAATGTATGTATTTTCTTATAGGGTGATCTCCTCTTCCACTGGGATTTTTTTTCTGTCTGACTGGTGGGACAAAGTAGTTCCTTTCCCTCATCACACTTTATATTTATCTTTGAAGCTGTAGGCCTTTTTACAAGACATTTTTAGGTCTCGCGTTTGGCAGCGCATGCGCTGCATGCGCTGTCTCAGTGAGACCTAAAGTAATCTATATGTTGGCTGAAACTTAGTCTAATTTGTTTTTCTGCTTGTGATTGGTTTACCTGAGGCATTGTGTTTGTGTTTGTGCTTTCTGTTGGCTGTTGATCCTCAAGTTACTTCCGTGTAGTTCCAAAGCAGCGGCGCTTAACTACAGTTTTCGTCCGCAACTCGCACTTGTTTCATTAACTGCAGTGTGCCATCTGTTTCTCATGCCACGTTTGTTTATTTATTTAAGACGTGCTCCCCGTGTTCCCGATAGAACGGCGGCATTCCTCCAGCCCAGCATGCTACTTTCAAGCCTGTTTTTTATTTCCTACTCACAGCCAGGCCTGTTTCTTCTCACTTCCAGCCACCCTCGGCTCTCCCCTCTCTTTATTCTTTCTCTTCTGCGAGGCGCGGGCGCTCGTTTAGAACTTGTGACCTGCTTCCATGTAATTTGGCGCTTGAACACACTGAGCCCACGCCGAATTCATGCAGACGATAACATTGACATTTATCAAAGGACAGAGCATGACTCCGCCTAACGCTGCGTCTGGTAAACACTGCACCGTTGACGGTCACTTTGTGCACACTCACCATTGTTATGCCAACAGATAAATCCTGCACAGTCAAAGGACTTGTTCTCAGGAGTGTTCTGGTTTTCGCTGCCCATGTACACAGATCGCTGTTCTCATTGTCTAAAACGTTTCATTGGTTTGAGATAGCGCATACACAGACAGTCAGGCCTGTCGCTTTAAAGAGCATGGCATTTTGGCAGTGTGTATGAAAGCGAAGAAGGTGTTAAACGAAACCAATACTTAATAATCTTTAACTGAAAGTAATGTATCCAAGGGCAGTCAGGTGTCAGAGCTGCCGACCTTGGAGCTGGGGAGCCAGGTTCTAGTCTTGGCGTCGACTCAGCATCCTGTGATTCTAGGTACATCACTTAACCTACCCGTGCCTGCCAACAATGAATGTGTTCTTGTGTAATGTAACAGGTGCTCATTCAAAGCCCTCTAATACCTTGGTGTCGTGTTCACCCTATATAAAACTGAAAAAAAGGCTGTAAGTAAAGAACCAGGGCTCGATTCAGAAATACTTTTCTGTGACTTGTTCGTGGCTTATTCCACCAATCCAAAAGTGAGACAGATATACTCCTGCAATTGAGGCGTAAATCAGTAGTACTACAGGAGTAAGTCAGATGTAGTTGCCGAATCATCGATGACGCATTACTTTTCAGAGATGTCCTTAATGCTGTCTTCTTCCCTGGTGGCTTTAGCTTGTGTTTGTTTCAGCAGCTGTTTTTTTTTTTATATGTCAGCTGCTGTCTTGTTTTAGGAGCGTCCAACATGTTGAGAAAGGTCAATCCAAGCCGGGATTTCAGTAGATCCACATATGCTAATATTACATACAATGACTGGAATTTATTTGCATAGTCAGTGGTTACCCTGAAAATCTCTTGTGCATCAACCCCTACTGGACCAGGGTTGGACACCCTGAAAAAGCCCCTAATCATTGAATCTGCCCTGGACTCTTAGGCAACAGGGCCTGATACTGGCAAGCAAGCATCTGGGAAGGTGTCCCCTCCCGCCGAGGTATGTGGGTGCCTGCTTGAACTTGACCTTTAGACCAGAGATAGCGCTGTGTGTCGCCCAGATATTTTAAAGTGACTTCGGTAATCCTTTAATGTATCTCACCTTTATACCCACGAGAAACCCTCCTTATTTTCGTTGCTGTAGGAAGCAAAGCTCTATCAACCCCTGCAACTCTCCTCCACTCCTCCGAACAACCATATATTACCAGAATTAACAGCAAATGGACACCCGAAAATAGTACTCGTGCAACAAACAGAGAGGATGGAACGCGGAGATAGTGCATTGAGTGTATATGTGTTGAAGCGCTAGAATGTTATGCTGGGAACTCATGCCCGGAAGCAGCATGTGTAATAATAATCATGATCAGGGCCACTGGAATTATGCGGCAGGGAGTACTAAATTGTGCGATACAGCTGGATATATTATGCAGCGTGAAAATGCTAATTATGTGGCATTACGTGGCACATTTTGTCGATTACCTAATTATTTTTGAATTGGTAGAAGTGTTCACACTTTCCATGTAAGGTTTCACCCCATCAGCACCACTTTGAAACACAAATACAGAAATAAGCAATAGAAGAGTGAGCAGTCAACCTGCCGCATTTTTTAGTAACTTTGGCTAGAAACATGCCAGTCCTTGCCCCCTGCCAACTCCCGTCATTTGTAAATTGCTTATTCCCCTAATTGCTTGTTTTATTTAGGTTCAGGCATTTGAACACAGGAGGGTCCGGGACATGCTGGCTGAGCTGTGTTACCTGCTCATGTTTGTGTGTGTCTGCACCCCTCCCCGCCTCGCCACACATCAGTTCTTGTTATTATTCACGCTTCTCTTTACAAAGGTACAAGATATGTATCTAGGCACCTTTATAAGAGAGAGTACGGTAGTTGGTACGGTCCTGTTTTTCGTCTGCATGTCTACTAAAGACAGTATCAGGGCTGCTGTAGGGACACATTTGTGGTGTGCATGTATTAGGTGCCTTACGGGTGCTCCCTGCTCAGCAGTTTCTGGCCCCTCTCTGGGGACTTGCCACATACTACACAATCCTTGCAGTAGACTTGCCGCAGTGGCCGTTAGAGAGCATGCTGGCTCAGGGTTTGCTGCTCTGGCAATGGCTTCCTGCTGCTTCCCAGGTCTCTCTGAGATGTGTGCCGAAAGCTGCCTGCTCCTCTCTCAGGTCCGCTCAGCAGGGCCACCTGTATAAATGCAGGGGAGTCTCGATACCTCTGGTCACCATGCGCACCGTCTGGATCCGGCCTCCTTCCAGCGCCACATACAGGGCAAGTGTGATCTGCGATACCACACACAGATAGCCCTGGCTTCTTGTTCTATATCTCTTCTGCCTCGTCACTAATGCCTTCTATTCTCTCTTCTCCTCCTCTCCTCGCCAGTGTTTTAGCTAATTTTTAGGTCGAGCCTGTAGCAACGCTCATGCAAAAAAAGCATTTGCAATGCAATAGCTATTGCTATTGGTGTTGCATTATTATGAGCAATGTCAAGATCTCAAACTTTAATAATGCGAGACCTATTGCATTGCAAATGCTTGTTTACTGTGTTCACACTTTATATTTATCTTTGAAGCTGTAGGCCTTTTTACAAGACATTTTTTACTGTGTTGACCTAAACTGATTTTCCGTCAGAGCAAGAAAATTACATTCACCCACACAGGACATTGTTTTTGCTATGTGCGTAGTTTGGACACCTCATCCTGGTCAATGGGTGGCATGACAGCTGGTGGAACGCTAATGCAAACTTTAATATAGGCGATGTATCCATGGGAAATTAAAATGTTTATCTTTCTATTTTACTTCTTTTTTAAAAATAAAACTTCACAATAGAGTCCTTTATTTAAAAATGTTGCAATTACTCTTACCTTCATGTTTCTAGCTTTACACCCAAACAAATATATTATAATTAATAATTAAACATGCTTCCTAGTGTTTCTCTGTGGAGAATCAAGGCCCTTCCAAGGTCAAACAAATTTAGGACGCAGGTTACTTTAAGGACATGCAACTTCATAATTTTTCATGTAATCATTTATAATAACATTCATTCTGCCTATTTAGTAAATACTTCTTTGTATTATAAAATAATGTATCCTCCTATAATAAAATGTTTAATAGACAGGTAATGTTGCATATTTTTACTGAAGCATCCAGGCTACAAAATGTATATCTGGATTCATGTTTGGCTGCACAGACTACTGGATAGCATGGTAGTGCTGTAGACTATAGCAAACATTTACATTTCTATAGCATGTGTGTATTTTTAAAGCATATACTAAGGCATGATATAATTTAAAATAAAATGAGTCAATATGGAATTACCCAATTTAAATTTTTTTAGGTGTCAGAGTGCATCTATTGGGTGCTGGATTACAGCATCATAGTGGTTTTTTAATTTTCAAATCTACCAATTAAAGGAACATTAGGAATGGTTTTAGTCTGGTAAAACATTGAAAAGTGCCCGACTTCTTCCAATAACGGTATCACACTGTTTCCATCCCATTCTTTATTTCAAAATGTACCAGTTGTGATAAAAAAAAATCCATTCAACCATATAATAATTTTTTTCCAGTACTAACATTTTTAATTTTCCTATTTATGTAGTCAAAGTACATGCATTCCTGTATTTTTATTAATTTCCTTGCTCCCTGTTAAAGTCTATAGACCTGATTAAGAATGGATCATTAATTTACGATCCCTGTGTTAATCCCCATTTTCTCAAGGGTTGGAAATAATTATCAGATGCGTTAGATACTTCAACCTTTGCTAAACTTATCGAATTTTAATATGTGTTAAACGCCTAAATCCACTTTATTCCCCACCAACTCGTAACAGGTACTATTTATCGCACCTGATAAATAATGTACCCTTCGGTTTCATATTTATCAGGTGCGATAAATAGCGCCTGTACTCGTAATCAAGTATTACCCAATATAGCCTTATAGCCCGAAGTAGCAGGCTATACCGGCCATTAAAGGCCTGCTCCATTGTTAAAGGCCTTTAACACGGTAGCATGAATTTAATGCCATATAGCCCAGCTAAGGAGGGCTTTATGCTTTTAGAAAATTTCGCCACTAGAGGGCAGAATGTTCTAACAAATAAAACAAGGCCTCGAGGAGCCGGAGGGGATTGGAATTGCATTGGAGCTGATTGCTACCATACAGTTGTGATAAGCCAGGTGGGAGTAGTAGTAGTAATTCTCATATTTCACTGCCCTCCTAAAGTTTGCTTTTCTCACAGGCTCCATGAGTTCTTTGTTCAGAGCAACAACTGTGAACGACAACTTTGGAATTTTGGAGCTCCGGGCTTCTACCGGCCATTAGAAGCCCGGAGCACGCCATTGTTTTCAATGGAGCTCCCGATATTCTAATATTCTAATAATATTTATTTTCTAGGTCAGCCTCTCAGAAGACAATCCGCTTCCAATCTGGTGATCACTCTGCCTAAACCACGATCATTAGATGCCTTCAGTGGGAGAAGCTGTCCTGCCCATGATGACTATCAAAAAGAACAGACATGCCATTGGGTTTGTGTGCCCAGTGACATATGTCTTCCCTTCCCAATCCTGATTCCTGTTCTGATACAGGAAACAGAGTCCAGTCCTATGGAACACTCCTTTGTCCCCACACCCACATCAAAGTTGGCCACTCCTGTCTTGGCTCCGGTTACTATTACTGCTTCAACAACTGGCCTTAACAGGCCTTAAACCCGATCTGACTGCAAAATGTAACATATTGTAATACTTATTGCTATGCAATTTCTCGTAACACTCACAGGTCCATCTGGACTCTGATCATGTTAGCACTACATTCTCTTGTTGTGAAACTACTTTTTTGCTTGGTGAAGTCTGTAAAATCCCCTTCCTTTCTCTCTTTGTCTCCCTGTTTTCCTCTCTTTACTCGTCCACGCCCGTCAGAGCCCAGAGGTGGCTGGCTGGGCCCATTCTCTTTCATCTGCACTTAACTAAGGTACTGTTTTACTAGTAGCACATATGGCGAAATGAAAGGGTCTAAATGAGAAGATCGGGGAGGTTGGAGCTACCCTGGACTCCTTTTTGGTAAGAGAGGCCAGTGTTCTTTCGCATGAGATAGAGCTGACCGAAAGACGTCTTTCCATGGAGCTGACCCCCTTAACACTGGGACTGACTATGGGGCCTGCTACTGATCCCCTTCTGGATATGCAGTTACCATTACCTACAATTTTACAAGACTCCCCACAAGATCAATGCGGCCCCTCCTCCCCAACCTGAATACAGATATCATACCAAGTAGGGGTACAGATCACCCTCCCTTGAATGTTTCCTCACTGGACCCTTCGCAGACACCACCGGCTAAGCACACTAGAGCAGGGAGTGTTGTTAGAGGTGCAAAACCAAAACATTCAAAAATACCAGTGCCGCCAAAACTAAAGGCCCCCAAATAAAGGCGTATACAACAAACTCTACAACATCAGCACCTTTAGTGCTAATATCCCATCGATCCAAGTATTGAAAGACGACTCCATTTGGTCAGAAGTCACGACAAGGCTAAATAATATAATGGTTCCTATTTCAGCCAAATTGTCCCAAATTGAACTTCGGCTAGCAGAGTTAGAGTATCAGACTCGATCATTACTTGATTGAGTGTCCCCGTTAAATGTCCCTCCTTCGGTAACATCTACAATCACAGACCCAGTGCAATCAATGGAAGCGAGAAGGTCACCTGTTTCCTAGATAAAGAGACTGACAACACCCATATTACCGGTCAACACCACTAGTGCTTCAGCACAGCTCCTAAATGTCAATTCCAACCCAACACGGGCACCCAGATCCGCCAAGGGCTGAGCAAAGTGGATTCATTGCACCAGCCAATACTAGCCCAGAAGGAAACAAGAGGGGCTATTCAGCCACCAGGACTATCCGAGAACCTTACGGGAGAGTTTGAGAACCTCCCGTAACAAACTCTCCATCTTCCACTCGCCGCTGCCCCACTGGTACTGGTTCTGGCGAATGCTCCCCCCCCCCCCCCCCTCCTCCGAGAAGATCAGAGTGAATATACAAGACAATTAATGGACAAATGTCTTCACTGGTTATTAAATAATGTTAATGTAACAGAGATGGGGAGAAAGCAATTGGCCAACGAAATTATCATGGCCAGGAAAGTGGGATGGGTGGGTGGACTAAGAAAATCCCTTGCCGGCGACTGTGTGGTTATTAATTTTAATAATGCTCACACAGTTCCTATTCTCCTAGCCAACTTCCATAGTTTTCCCCTAAGAAATTCACAGAAAATACCCTTATCATTGGAGTACTTTTATATTGGCCATGGTGCAATAGTGGGAAGGGATTATAGGGCTAGAAAAACGTCAGCGCTCTTTGGTGTGAGAGGGAATGAGAGTTCCATCACAAACTGCAGGATTAGTCTATATAATAGATTTGCAGCCCTGTCGAACCTGGAAGCCTGAGACTGACTAACTCCTTTACCCTCTTCATTATGAGCCAAGGCAATTACCCCGGCCCCAGCAGAGATTATTGTATTGGAGACCCCCCATCTACTATATCACCCTCTGAGAATGACCCTGTAGTTGTAACTCTTGTACCTAGTACTCAGGAGCGTGGACAGACCCCGATATCTTGCATGATTGATATTGTGGAAATTAGGACTAACATGATCTCTTGGAACGTGACAATTAATCCGGCCCCAGCAGAGATTAGTCTATGGGAGATTCCATCTACTATACCACCCTCTGAGAACGTCTCTGTAGCTGTAACTCTTGTACCCAGTACTCAGGAGAATGTGTAGACTCCCCTATCTTGCATGACAGATATCGAGAGAATTAGGACTAACATGATATCTTGGAATGTGGCAGGTATAGCTTCTGAAATAGGAAACCCCCACTGGACAAATAAGTGGCAATCTATGGAGATAGTATTCTTTCAGGAGACTTGGGCCAAAGACCCAGTCTTTTTCCCTGGGTTCCGCACCCTCCACTCTCTGGCAATTCCATCATCTTTTGGAAGGGCGAAGGGGGCCTATTAACCCTTATTTCAAATACTATACACATTTAAGTCAGGTAGGTTGGTCCCATAAATAGCCATTTTCAGATCTTTCAGCTGGGCCACAGGAAGCAGGACCCTTGGACAATTGTCAACTTTTACAACAACGAGTTTGGGAGAAATATGAAGGTTGTGGCAGATGCCCTATCAATGGAGATTGAGAAACTCAATATGGCAAAAAACGGGAGCAGTGCAAACCTCATATGGGCGGGGGACTTTAATATTCATCTCTATAAGTTTAATGGGACTAGGGTATGTGGAGTAGAAGACTCCCACCGTAACCCCCTCTCACACTTTATACATAACGAGTATGGTGAAACCTTAAATAGCTTATTACAGAAGTGGAACTTGGGTATAATAAATGAAGCAAAAGAGGGAGGTCAAGTGACTACATTTAGAAGGGGCATTCAAGAGTCTACTATTGACTTCATTTTAGGACCGGCACACATATATGGGAAAGTGGTGCACATGAGTGAATGTATGATGTTACAATGCATACATTTACAACGCATGCCTTTACAATGCAGTTTTTACATCGCAACATCCTTTACAATGCATACATTTCCATCACATGCCACTACGATTTATTTAAAACTACATGTACAACGCATTCCATTACATCGCATTATACCTTTACAACGCATACCATTACACTGCATACCATTAGATTGCATTTAAGGTAAGTGTTGGATAGTGTAGGGGTAAAAATGACTATTCTAACTCCAGGGGGTGTAACAGTAGGGTAAGTGTTGGCTAGTGTAGGGGTAAAAAATACTATTCTAACTCCAGTGGGTGCAACAGTAGGGTAAGTATTGGATAGTGTAGGGGTAAAAAATACTATTCTAACTCCAGGGGTGCAACAGTAGGGTAAGTGTTGGATAGTGTAGGGGTACTATGCGTTGTAATGGTATGCATTGTAATTACATGCGATGTAATGCTTGCGTTATAGTGACATGCGTTGTAGTGTCATGTGTTGTAGTGACATGCAATGTAATGGCTGCGTTGTAAAGGATGTTGCGATGTAATGATTGCTTTGTAAATGTAGTGCGATGTAATGACTGCGTTGTAAAGGTTGTTTCCCCACATGAGTACTCGATTTTCTTGCCATAGTGACCATGCCATCTTATCTATTCACTTAAGTATCCTGTCCAAAGGTAAAAATCATAACCAGGTAGTTGAAGGAGTGAACTTGACCAGTTAAAATGGTTATCAACTGAAATGGTCACAGGCACATAAGTTAAATTCAGTCTCTGAAATTTTAGTCAAAGCCAAGAAAGAAATATTATCATGTCTGGTAGAGAATTCATCCCCCTCGTTCTTGGTTACCCAGTTCTGCGCCCTTTTGGCAAGAATAAAAGTAGCACTTACTCGGTTTAAGTCGCCAAATGCAACCACAAATATTGGGTGGTTTGACACAGCCTGTTCTACAGCAAAAAAAGCCCTTGTAAACGTCTTAAAAACTATCCCTAGAGATCCCACTAAGATTTGCGTATTGTGTAATGACTACAAATTAGCGAGGAGGGCTAGAGAAAAGGACCTCAGGGCGGAGGCATGGGAAGATCTTGAGCAAGCAGCCATCTCGGGCAGTAGCAGAGACTTTCGGAAAATAGTGAATGACCCGCACTTTATAGATCCCAGCGGTCCTTCGTTAGACGTACATGTAGATAAAGAGGCATGGGTGAGATATTTTGAAAAAATATTTGGTTTACCAACCTCCCCATAATCATCATTACCTAGTTCAGAACTTTTACCTCAGGGAGGGTGCGCTGATTTTCTCTGTATCAAAGGTCAGAAAGGCACTGGAAGCCTGCACTCCCGGTACGGCGCCGGGGCCCGACGGGGTCCTAATTGACCTTTTCCAGGACAATTATGATACGTAGGTCCCTCTACTAACAAATATTTTAATAGCATTCAGATAGTAGGTCCCCCTTTATCCTGGAATCAGAGTGTAATTGTGCCTATGTATAAAAAAGGGGAGAGGGGGTCCCCAAAGAACTATCGCCCTATATCTCTCCTCGATACCACTGCCAAACTTATGGGACGGGTTCTTCTGGCCAGATTGGAGGTTTGGGCCGAAACCCATAATATTTTTATGAAAGCACAATATGGTTTCCGTAGAGTAATGGGGACGGTCGACCAGTGCCTAAACCTCTCCTTATCCATAGGGAAATATACTCAGGCAAAAGACAGGAAGATCTATAAGGCCTTTATGGATCTGAGCGCAGTCTTTGATTGTGTTTCCCATCCGAGGCTGTGTTTTATGATGGAGGGGATGGACATTGATTCGCCGATAATTGGTTTTATTCACCAGTTATACGCCACCGCCACCGCTTGTGTTTGGTATGGCAGGAAGGGGGAGTGCACACGTCTCTTTAAAATCAAAAAGGGAGTAAGATAGGGTGTGTTCTCGCCCCGTTTCTTTTTTCCATCTACACAAACGGGGTAGATTCCTCCCTGTCTCCTTTACCCGTGGAAGTGCCTAAATTCGATCATACCCCTCTTCCGATTTTGGCGTACGCTGACGATGCAGTACTGATGGGTAGATTGGGGCTAGCCTTACAATCGCTAATTTCGGCTTACTCCACCTTCATGGCCTCCCTTGACCTAAAAGTAAACAGATCTAAATCTTTCATAATCGTGGCAGGAGCTGCTTGAGGAGAGAAATATCCTCATTTCCAACTGACAGGAAAGAAAATCGAGGCGGTTGACTCCTTTTCATATCTGGGAGTTCTTTTTGATAAGGATCACTCATGGTCTAACCTAGTGGCGGCAAGAGCCCAGGGTATGCAAAGGAGCCTCAATGCTGTCAAAAGATTTGCAGGTGGGAGGTAGCCCCCTGGAAATAATTAAACATATATATTCTGCTAAAACAAAGTCTGCTGCAACATATGGGGCAGGAGTTTGGGGGATGGCCAACGTCGAACCATTACAGCAAGTGGAAGACAGCTTCTTCAAAAATCGAGTTTCCTTACCCCAATCAGCCCCAAACTATATTTTACATCTCGAATTGGGGCTTCCTTATTTGAGCGATTGTATAAGACTGGCACCAGTCTTGCTGTGGCTTTCAATAAAGCGGCGGTCCACGGTGGACGTGACTCAAACCATCATCAGGGATTGCTGTAAATTGGATTATTACAAGAGGATAGGGTGATGGAATTATGTAGAAGTCCAAATGAATGCTCTAGGGCTGGGAGAACTATTCCAGGACCCTGATTCCTATAAAAGGGTCACAAAGAAAAGAATAATGGACTTATTTATTCAGAGAGCAAATTACGCCCGAAGGGAAAAGAAATGTATGCATCACTCCTCTATTGCCTATGATCTGGTTCCCCCAAGACCAGGGGAAGGTTTTTATTATCTCTCTCGCATTAATAATGCGCAGCACAGATTCATTTGACTGCGATTTCGATTGAATATGATTGTGTTACTCTTGGGGTATCCTGAAAAGAGATACAAATTGGCAGATCTGTCACCCTGTCCCTGTAATAACCACGCCGTGTAGTCAGACCTATACATATTACTATTCTGTAAAAACTACTCAGATGAAAGGAAAACATTCATCCTCCCAATCCTGAGATATCATAACTTAAAACAGTATCGGGTGGCTATGTATTTTCTAAAGGCTTTATCGGACCCATTTGTATGCTTTTCTGTAGCTTCATTTCTGTGAGCCTGCTTTAGAAAGAGGAAAACGGTGGGATGACACCTTAGTAGTATTGATTAATATCAATTTTTAACTGATTTTAAATGTTTTTATGTGAATGATTACCTTGATCATGGTAAATCTGTTTAATTCGTTTTCTAACTTTGTATACACGCTTATATATTTGTGGTGTACATTTTAGGAGGATTTGTGCTTTTATGGTCTGTTTTTACAAATGACTGAATAAAGCTGTGTGACTATGACTATGACTCATCCACTCAGCATCCCTTTTTCCTCTCCCTCTGCACGTTTCCCCATGGTGATACTGCATTGCTCCAATAACCCACTCCCACTGTTTAGTGGGTCTGCTCCCCTTTCCTGGCTCTGCTTTCCTTCCCTGTAGCCTCTGATATAATCTCTTTATCCTCCACTCTTTTCCCCATTTTAGTCTCACTCTGCAATCTTCCAGTGGGTAATCCTGCACTGCCCCCCTCAGCCCTCACCATTTACTGGCTCTGCTCTCCTTTCTTTGCTCTGCTTTCCTTCTTTGCAGCCTCTGTTTTCGTATCTTTATCCCCTGCTCTGCACTTCCTTTCACTCTTCCTTTGCACTCTTCTTTGTTGTGATCCCACACTGCTCTTCTTGACCCCCCCACCATCCCACCATTTACTAGCTCAGTCCTCTTTTTTGTGCTCTGCTTTCCTTCTTTGCAGCTTCTGTGTAGGTGGTTTAAGGACTGCATGCATAGTGGATAGGGGTTTGAAGCAGTCCATGTGCTAAGGCATAGCTCACTGCATGAATACTTGGGTACTGACTGAATGATTGGAGTACTGCAAGGAGAGTGCCTGGGTGAATTTATAAGTATTTGGGATTTGGCGCAGTGAATGGATTAGTACATGATGCTGAATGGGTCACTAGAGGAGTGCAAAGGGAGTGATAGGGTGTTTGATGGAAGTGTATGAATATTGACTGGGGAATTAAAGGTGTGAAAGACCTTTGCAGCTTCTGTTTTCCCCTCCTGCTCTCTCTGCCATGATGACTACCTGAGTCTGCTTATCAACCCAAAAGCTGTTTATTACTTAGACCACAAAGTGCCTTTTTAGAGCTATATATCAGCATTAGTGGAGATAAACTGTGATTGTTTAAATTATAAACGTTTGTGAATTTTGTGAAATTCGGCCATCCATCAACAAAACTTTACTGCAGCAGGACTCAATTTTTTCTCTCCTCTTCTCCTCCATTTACCTATTACCTGCTCTCTAAGACAAAGTTGTGGATTAGACAACTGAACGCACCTCTCCTCCAGGTGCACTCATTTAGTGGTTGCTGGGCCGCCACTTCACTGGGTCTGCAGGTGAGCCTAAGAGGCTGAGATAGGATCATATGACTTCATCACCAGCCTTTACACACCCTCCCTTGCAGGGTGCCTCAGCCTGGGTGATAAAAATATTTGTTAAAAAATATCGTTGACCGCAATTTGTGCTGCTATTCTCATAATGGTGAGTCCAAAAATATAGGAATAACAAATAATCATTGACACTAGTACCGTCTAAAAATAGACAAAAATATAGATTTTTTTTTAAATATAGAGTTTAAACTAGTAAATGTTAAATATTTTCATATATATAAATAGAATGTACATTAAATATTTGCCACAAATACTTAATACTATAAATAAATATATAATTATATAAACACACAAACACATTAATAAAAGTATGTATTTTACATTCTAATGATGTTTTACAGTTTAAATGTATTAACATGTATATATGTATCTATATTAGTAATAATACATGTAAAATATTTATACAATAAATATTTTTATTTATAATATTAAACACCGTTCCCTTCCGCAGCAAAATAGAGAGTAGTAGATCAATTCAGTTCAATCAGTGAACTGAATTGGTGTGCCACTCGCTGTATTGCCCTGGAATGAATGCAATAGATAGAAGAGAAAGAAAGAATACATAAGATATTTCTAACTATAAATTATCCTTAACCTTTGTATTTTGCATTGTATGTTAATGGTTTTTATTTTTCATAAAAATATGTTTCAATTTGCAGTGTGGAGTGTCATTGATTGGAGTGTCGTAAAGTGGAGTGTAGTACAAAACAGTAAAGGAGAGTGTCATAGAGAGTAGTGTCGTATAGTGGAGTATTGTAGAGTGGAATAGAGTTGAATAAAGTGTTAAACAGTGGAGTATTCCAATTCAGACTTCAACCTAACGAAAGAAAGTGCACAAGGGAAGGGGATCCCTTCAGGGTGGAACTAGAACCCTCACACACCCAGCAAGCTAGGTGTCATGCTTCATCATCTGGGTTCTGCTCCTCGTCGGGTCGGCGGTGCAATACCCGACGGGCACCCATACAGGGGCTCTTTGTCGGAGATCTTTTGTTCCCTGCCGTATGGTGCATGCGTGTGAGGGCCCGGGAGTGTAGATGTAGGTGATTAAAAAGGTTGGTTAATCTGAAATTGAAGTTTATTGGCTCAGTCAACCACCTAGTTAAAAAAGGGGAGTGAGTGGCGTAAAAGCTATCTATGCTCACAACGGATGAGTGGCTAGCTACGCTCGACTCTTATGGTCAACATGTTTCGCGCGCATTGAGTCAGGGGGATCTCGTGGCGCTTCGTCAGGACCTATAATGAAGTGAAGTGTGCTCGAAAAAAACTATCTACAGTGTGGTGAGAAGCTGAGCTTCCGGGTTCGGCGACGCGGGCAGGTTGAATAACCTCCAGGGGATGTCTGTATAGGAACGAATGTGTTTCTCCCCCTGTGGACGCGCCATGCACCTGATGAGGAGCTCTTTTTAACATGAATTGGTGACCCCCTCTTAAATCAATAAATAAGGTAGGGGCGCCTATTAAGGGTTGATCGACTTATTTGTTCTCACCCTTGTTTTTCTCACCACACTGTAGATAGTTTTTTTCGAGCACACTTCACTTCATTATAGGTCCTGACGAAGCGCCACGAGATCCCCCTGACTCAATGCGCGCGAAACATGTTGACCATAAGAGTCGAGCGTAGCTAGCCACTCATCCGTTGTGAGCATAGATAGCTTTTACGCCACTCACTCCCCTTTTTTAACTAGGTGGTTGACTGAGCCAATAAACTTCAATTTCAGATTAACCAACCTTTTTAATCACCTACATCTACACTCCCGGGCCCTCACACGCATGCACCATACGGCAGGGAACAAAAGATCTCCGACAAAGAGCCCCTGTATGGGTGCCCGTCGGGTATTGCACCGCCGACCCGACGAGGAGCAGAACCCAGATGATGAAGCATGACACCTAGCTTGCTGGGTGTGTGAGGGTTCTAGTTCCACTCTGAAGTGATCCCATTCCCTTGTGCACTTTCTTTCGTTAGATTGAAGTCTGAATTGGAATACTTTATTCCCTGTCGACTTCCTGTCCTGCAGGAACTACACATCTCTAGTTGATACAGTTACTTAGGGCCTATGTGTAGGACCTCGTTAAAAATAGCCCACCTTTCACTCTCCTTCCTTTTGTTGAACTTAAACAGTGGAGTGGCATGGTGTTTCATATTGTGGAATGGAGTATCGTAGAGTGGAGCACTGTGTTGTACAGTGTAGCGTTGTGTCAAACAATGGAGCTGGTTGTTGTACAATGGAGTATCGTTAACTGGAGAGTCATGAAATGGAGTGTGGTGGAATGGAGTGTCATTGTGTAGAGTGTCGTTGAGTGGCATAGAGAGTAGCAGAGTTTAGTAGAGTGTAGTCGCATAGAGTGAAGTTCAGCAGAGTAGAGTGGTGTTGTGTAGTTCAGTGTTATGTGTAGTGTCATGCAGTAGAGTGGTGGAGAGTCTTGTACATTGGAGTGTTGTACAGCGGAGTATCTTTATTTGTGAGAACATGGTAGTGTAGTGTGTTATAGTTAGCATTGGCTGGTTAGCAAGCTGAAAAGAGTGTAACGAGGTAAACTAATAATAATTTGAAGATGGTGGATAAATTGTAAATGAAAGTTAACTATAACTTTAGAATTTTTAACGTTTGTGTAGGTTAAACCTGGTGTGTATAAGTGAAATAAGTTTTCCTAAGTATAACTAAGACCCTGATTTAGATTTCCGCAGACGAGTTAGTCCGTCACAACGGTGTCTGATATCCCGTCAGCCGAAATATAAATTCCATGGATATTATAGGATTTATATTTCAGTAGATACGATATCTATCACCGTTGTGACTGAGTAAACCGTCCGCTGAAATCTAAATCAGGCCCTAAGCTTCAACCTTTGAGTTTTTCATTGAATTTCATTTATTTTTTATTTTTTATAAAAATGTGTTTCAGATCGTAGAGTGCAGTGTTGCAAGTGAAGAGTTGTTATGAGGAGTGTTGTACAGTACAGTGGAGGAGTGTGTTGTAAAGTATACTGTTATAGGCTGGAGTATTGTAGATTTGAATCAAGTGGAGTATAGCAGAGTGTAGTAGTTTATCATACAGTGTAGCAAAGTGCTATATAGTGTAGTGGCACGGTTTCTCATGTAGTGTAGTCAAATATCGTAGATTGGAGCAGTGAGTTGTACAGAGAAATGGTGTGTTGAACAGTGGAGGAGGGTGTCTTATACTGTCATAGGGTGGAGTAGAGTATTTTAGGGTGGAGTTGGGTGAAGTAGAGTCATAGAGTGGAGTATCGTCAAATGGAGTGTCATAGAGTACAGTGGAGGAGAGTGCTGTAGAGTTGAGTGCTGTGTCATAGAGAGACAAGTTGAGTGACATGTCGTAGAGAGATAAGTTGAGTGGCGTGCCTCGAGTGTCATACATACGGTGAAGTAGAGTGGTGTAGAGTGGATGGGCAGAGTAGAGCAGAGTGACATAGAGTGTAGTACAGTGTTGTAGAGTGGAGTTGCATAAAGTGGAATAGAGTGTCGAACAGTGGAGCGGAGTATAGTACAGTGGCATAGAGTGGAGTAAAGTGGAGTATAGTAGAGTGGAGTACACCAGTGTGAGATAGCGTACAGTGGAGCAAAGTGTCAGAGTGGAGTGACATGTCAAAGACTACAGTGGCGAAGAGTGCAGTACAGTGGAGTGGTGTAGCATACAGTCAAGTAAAGTGTCATAAACTGGAGTAGCGTGTTGTACAGTACAGTGTAGTGGGGTGTCGTACAGTATTTTAAAGTGATGTAGACTACAGTATAGAAGAGTTGCATACAGTCTAGTTGATTTTTGTAGAGTGGAGCTTACAGTACAGTACTGTGTTGTACAGTGGAGTGAAAGGGTATAGTCAGGAGTAAAGCATCAGAGAGTAGCATACATCCTTCTCCTACCTCGCCGCCAAGACCTGGAACACCCTCCCTACCCACATACAGCAGACCCAAGACCTACTCGCCTTCAGAAGACTCCTCAAGACTTGGCTCTTCGAACAGTAGCAGCACCCCCCTCCTCCCCTCAGCGCCTTGAGACCCTCACGGGTAAGTAGCGCGCTTTACAAGTACTCTGATTGACTGATTGATACAGTGTGATAGAGTGTTGTAGAGTGGACTTTCATATAGTTTAGTAGCGTGTGAAACTGGAGCTGTGTAGAGTGGATTGTTGTATAGCAGTGTAGAGTGAGGTAAGGTCTCGTACAGTGGAGTAGAGTCGAATGACGTGGTGCAACGTAGTGAGGAATAAAGTACAATAGAGTGTATTGGTGTTTTACAGAGTAGAGTGGCATGGAGTGGAGTGTACTGACATCGCATAGGTAGTAAACTATTATAAATTGGAGTGGGGTCTTGTACAGGAGTATGGAGTGCTGTGTCATATAGAAAAGTGTTGTATAGTGGAATAGAGTGTTGTACATTGGAGTCTAAGGACGTAGAGAGGAGTGTGAGTTGGACAGTGGAGTGTGTGGGGATAGAGTGGAGTAGAATGCCATAGAGTGCCATGAATTGTGGTAGACATTTATGCAGTAGAGTTGTATAAAGTGGCTGTGAGTGCCATACTGTGGAGCAGCGTAGAGTGGAGTGACATACTGTGTAGTGGTGTAAAGTGGATTACCGTAAATTAGAGTAGCGTACAGTGGAAAACTGTTCAGTTTAGTGTGGAAGGGTGGAGTTGCATAGAGTGGACTAGCCTAGAGTAGTGTACAATGGAATGGCGTATGGTGGAGCAGGGTACAGTGGGTTAGTGTAGAGTGGGGTGGCATACATTTAAGCAGTGAAGCATAGAGACAAGGATACTGTTTTAAATTAGAGTGGGGTCTCATACAGTAGAGTGGAGTGCTGTGTCATACAGTGTTAGAAACTGTCAGAGTGGAGTGAAGTTTTTTACAATAGAGTGTACAAGCATGGAGTCGAGTGTAACTTTAGAAAGTGGAGTGTTCGGGATATATTGGAGTCGAGTCTAGTAGTGGCTTAGAGTGGAGTTTATAGAGTGGAGTAGAGTACACTAGAGTGATGTAGAGTGAAATGGAATACAGTAGAATAGCGTAGAGTGAAGTAGTGTAGACTGGAGTGGCATACAGTGGAGTGGCATAGATTATAATAGTGTATACCACAGTAGCATTCAGTGGAGTGGCATAAAGTGTAATAGCATATAGTGGAGTAGCGTACAGTGAAGCAGTAGACTGGAGTAGATTACAGTGGAGTAGTATATAGTGGAGTGGCATACAGTGTAATAGCGTAGAGTGGACTGGCACAGAGTGGAGTTGTGTACAGTGTAATAGCATAGATTGGAGTGGTATAGAGCAGAGTTTTTAACTGTAGAGTGTAATAGGGTATAGTGGAGTATCGTACAGTGGAGGGGCGTGTGATGGAGAGGTATACATTGAAGTGTTGTACAGGGGCGTGGGGTAGAATGTGGAGTGGGGTACATTGGATTGGGGTCCAATCGAATAGCATAGAATGAAGTGTCGTAGAGTGGAGTGCCTTACAATAGAGTGGCATAGAGTGAAGTAGCGTACAGTGGGGTAGCATACAGTGGAATAGCATACAGTGGAGTATTGTAGAGTGGAGGGGCATACAGTGGAATACAGTAGAGGGGAGTGGCGTACAGTAGAATAGCATCGAGTGGAATAGCACATAGTGGAGTAGTGTCCAGTGGATTGGCGCACAGTGGAGTGACATAGACTGGAGTGGCGTACAATGGCAGCATTGCGTACTGTGTAATAGCGTAGAGTGGAGTGGTGTAGAGTGGAGTCTGGTATAGTGGAGTGGCGTAGAGTGGAACAGTGGAGTCAGTAGTGGGAATAGAATAGAGCAGCAGAGTGGAATAGCGGAGCGAATAATAGTGGAGTAGTTACAGTGACATGGCCTATGGATGTATTTGAAATTGAGCAGCAATGTAGATTAGGGTGTGCAGAGTAAAGCAAAACAGCAATTTTCCAATCAACACAGGGCTGTGCATGGTGGGATTGTGTTCCTTTGTGAGTCTGACTTAAGTATTGCATTGCCCATGCAACACCATGAGTGATACAAGGGTACCATAATCCAATAATACAGCTAGTCCTTAGTTATATTTTGGGCCATGGTATGCCGTGATAACTTTGCAGAATATCGTAGTACCTGTTGATGATATATAACAGTATATAATTGGGTAATGGCTGATTTTAGAGATTAAAAAAACAGCCATATGGTTTTTACTGCATGTTAATCCACAGTTATAATCCACATTTGTAAAGCGCGAACAATCACCCGTAAGGGTCTCGTAGTGCTGGGGGCCATCGGGAAGATTAAGCAAGCTATTGCCCAGAGTCACATGGTGCTGGGCTAATCTGCCGCCAGAGCTGGGGATCGAACCGTGATCCCCAGATTCCGGAGTCAGTCGCCCTGGCCGTGGCGCCACACCTCTTCCCTTGGCTTTGTTCAGTGTAATGGCCTTAGATATAGATAAGCAGTGGGTCCCTACCTATTACCACTTTATTAAAGTGGTAATAAATAGGGTAATCAATTCATTTTTTAATATGTTTTAAAATACGTTTAATGCCATGTACTGCAGTAGTTTCACACAATTTTGTAAAATTCCGCAAAAGATATGACTATGGGCCCGATTTAGATGTTGACATTCTTACCGCCATACCACTGCTGCGGCGGTCTCAAGTTCTCCGCCAAGTCAACGGTTTTTCACCTGCTGTATGTAGATGCATGCAGGCTGACTCTCCGCCTGTGTCGAAGGAGTGTTCCCTGTTGCGGACGCGGCACACCGCTGCTGACATGTCAGACTCTAATCCTGGTGAATAGTACTCCATTGCCATCTGTGCAGAGGGTTCCCACCAAGCAGGTTTAGATTTCACAGTTGTGCTGGCAGTTTCCTAGGTTCCCCGACAGAAAGAGTCAGTTGCGGTATGTGCTCAACAATGCACCATCACTGTGGCCATTGGATGGATGCTAGTATAACACGCCTGATGTCTATTGGCCAAATGGAAACACCTGCATACCACACTATAAAACACACTTCATACCATGATCCTTTGCCATCCACTGTACCAGGACATTTGCTACCAGACATTCTACTGGTTAAGGGAGGTTATTTTGTATCTTTTCCCTTTTTCTTGTTTCTTGTTCCTTTATCTTCTTTCATTTAGTACCTTTGATTAATCTTTTGTTATTTAATCAAATTTATTTGCTAAATGCCAGGCCCCAAAAAATCCATGTTTTACTGAGGGAGAATTGTCAGCTACGGTCGGTGAAATCATAAGAATAGAGCTACAATTGTTTGAAGCCCAAGTCCAAAATACACCCCTATCACAGAAAATGCAAATATGGGCCAGAATAGTCAACAGAGTGAATGCTGTAGCCAACAACCTGTGCACACAGGAAGAAATTAGGAAGAGGTCGAACAACCTGCGGGGAAGGGTGCATTCTTTGTCTTCCAAATGTCACCTGGATACCCAGAGGACTGGTGTTGGTTTTCCCAGGACCCTCTTACAACTCATGCCATGGAAGGAGAAGGTATTGCAGTCATTATATCTTGAAGGCTTGACAGGAATACCTGGTGGAGTGGAGTGTCACTAAACCTCAATGTCCTGTTTGTTCTCAACTCAGCTGTTGCCAATGTGTTCTGCACATATTTTCATAACATAGAAGCCTCAAACCATCAGTATCAGATAATTAAGTTTGTTTGTGTGAATGGATTGTGTTGCATCTAACATGACAGGTGTCAGTCTACATTAAATGACACATGATGGTATGGAGCCTGTAAGTGCCAGAACACCAAATAACCCATTACTCATGTGTGTGTCATATTGTAAGTGTCTGTCCCATTTCAACTGCACATTATCCACAGATATGTTCCACTAACTATTTTTCAATGTTTAGCAAGTTGTCTTTGAAATGACTACAACTACTACGATACCCTGTTTCAGTTTTTTAAAAACAATATTGCTATTTCATAATAATTTCTCTTGTCTATGAGATTTATACATATGGTAAACTGCCATGTATTGATCAATCCCTATTCAATGCTCTCTTCTGAAAATGGTTTGTTGTGTTTCCTGATTGTTGTCCTGTTCTTCTGAACCAATTGAATTGATGTCTTGACTTTCACAAATCAAACTGTGTTGACCAAAACAAGTAAGGAATGAAAATTACTATGCTAAATATAAGTGGTGCTTGCTAAAACTCACTCTGCATTGTTCACATGATGACTAATGCCAAACATCCATCTAAGTTGTGTCAATGTCTGTTTTGAAGTCAGCTAGACCTTGGAATTGCCAATTACACATTTCACCTCTCCACTGCTTTGGGTTTAATGGTTGGGAGATGTGAGTCACCTCAAAAGATTTCTAGACAACTTATTACCTGCTCATTTGAAGTTTATCTACATTGTTCGTCTCAAAAGATTTGTATGCAAAATGCATACTTTTACTAATAAAAATGCTCTCAATTTCTCAATAGGTCCAACTGCCAGATCACGTGGTAAGTAATCAGCCACTGAAGAGACTCCCACTCTAGCCCAAGGTCAAGGTTTCAGTGTTGATAACACTCCTGCTAATCTGGATGATGATAAGAAGACTGGTCCATTTAGTCAGCCTGAGCAGACAGCTCCAGGGAGTCTCATTGGACACACACTGACACCTCTCACCCCAGCTGTAACACCTCAGCTAACACAAGGCTCCACTACATGTGTTCTTAACACTGTAACACTGATCATGCGCTCCCCCAGTCCTGGGTAATGTTGAGACCACAGTACCAAAAGCCACAGCTCACCCAGGACCCAGTTGGATGGGGCACACTGAGCCAAGGGCACAGGGTAGCAGGGTTAGGGGTTGTATAAGGTATAGTGAAGCCAGTGGTGTCACTCTCACCCAAACCACCATCAACCACATCTTGGGATCCTATCATCAGTCCCAAGACATGATGGGCCAGGTATTCACCGAGCTCCAGGTGATGAAGCAGTTGCAGAGGGAGCTCAATTGACTGGGGTGCGGCAGGACCTTTCTTCCAATATGTTCAGGGCTTTCCCAGCACCATCTACCCTCTCCTGTGGTCCTACAACATCTGCCCATATACATATGCCGCAGCCACAGGAAGGGAGGCCATGCCACCGGAAGAACCACCTGCAGACACCCCAGGCCCTGCAACTGTGGACCCCTCTCCTACAGGGGGGTATATTACCAGAAGGTAAGCATGACAAGACCTCTGTCGCCGCCATCAAGAAATCCTGACCCTAATTTCCTCCAGTGTGTGCCTACCATTATATCTATGGACTAATTCTGGACACATTTGCCTTTCTGATGCCAGTCATATTTTGGACATTGGACTTCAAACAATTTTGTTTCTTCAAGCATGGTTTCATTTACCATGACTGACTTATTCCCTTTGTATTTTGCTTTTTCATTTTCACCCTGTTTTATTTCTTCACGTTTAGTCAAATAAATTCACAACTCAAAAACCCATAGCCTGGTGTGGTATATCTCAACTCTTATTATTGCGTTTGTCATCTTCCATCACAACTTTACAATGAAACAATTCAAAAGATTGTGTAAACACTAGATAATTTGCAAATAGATTCTGTTTATTTAAAATTCCCAACCATGACTCACAAAAATGTCACATCATTAAATCATCTACTACTTTGCTTATTCCATTTGAGCAATAAATGTCTGTCAACATTTGCACTAACAGAACAATCCATACATGTCACTGATACTCAGTGACAGTTTTCACATTTACAGTCCCAGACCTTGCCAACATGGAAGCAGGGTATATTAAATAATCAGATTGAATAGGCAAATGATCATTGACTCACCTCCTCAGCTGGAGTCAGATCTTCTGGCTCATATAAGACCAGTCAACAAAAATATGGCAGTACTACATTTTGTAGGCACAGGATCATTCCAATCCACAGTTCGAGTATTGGGTGGAATGTCAGAACCAAATTTCAGTGGTGTGCCGCAAGACGTATGTCCTACAATGATGAGTCACATCAACAGTACATACACTTTACACACAATTAAGATTTTACCAATGTGAAGAGAGAGTAGCATGAATTGGCTCCACTACCACATGTGGTTTGAGCTAATGACAGCACAAATAGTGCATTAGTGCCAACACACGACAGATTACAAGTCCAATGTAAGCTTCAAATCTTCCATTCAGTCACAGTGCTTGTTGCCTTGCTACAAGATTGGTACACCCAAAGTCTGTGTCTGTCATTCCCAGAATCAATGCATGTTTCCTTTGTACTTCGAAAGAGCACCATATACCTCCAAATGTCACAACTCTGAAATGTCCAAATGAAGATGTCATGGTGAAGGAACCTAAAACAGATCAACATAAAAAGATTACCAATCAAACATAACATGATTGATAGACTACACAGTCAACCCTTGGAGGATACAGTTTCACAAAACAATCCGAGAAAACCCATGTAACTTAACACAGTAGTCAATGTATCAAACCTTTGATTAACCTTTGGCCTGATTTTCCCTGAACTTGTCCTTCCCAACAAATTATCACCAAATACTTCTCTCATCATCCCATCAATAGTTGGTGTAACTGTGAAAGTGATAACGTAAATATATACTAACACTCATGAGAAGAAGTTGTGAATGACATCTTGACATGTCAACTCCTTTCTCTTCACCACTACCATCTTTATTTGGCATTTCAGGGTCCTCCCCAGTGACTCTTCATGGTCTCCAACCTCTGCGATGCAAGGGATGTTCCATCGCAGGGCGATGTAGTGAAGCATGCAGAAGGCTACGGTGATTTTGCACGGCCTATCGAGTGAGCAGAGGAGGGCTCAAACAGTTTTGTCCAGACAATGAAATCTTGCCTTTAGGAGCCCCAAACCCGCTCCACTGGCTGCAGCGTCCTTCCATGGGCCTCACTGCAGCAAACTTCCCCTGGCATTGTTGGATTCCTCAGCGGTGCCAACAACCATGGTCAGTTGCAATAAGCTGAGTCTCCTAGATGGAAGAAAAATAAAAGTGTCCAAAAATGTTACACAATTACAGATTATTCAAATAGACATTTCACAAACAATATTATAAAATACTGTACTGACCAACAAGCCAGGCCCACTCAGGTCCAAATTGTGACATTTGCATGGTTATGGAGCTGTTCCATGGTACAAAATAATCTTGGGCAGAGTCAGGGAAATGGCACAGACGCTTGTAATGTATAGATCCGCTAAGCAGACAACTTGCACATTGATTAAATGGAAGTGTTTCGGATTCTGTAAGACCTATTCTCTACCATGTGGTGGCAGTATGTGTGACATCAGACTACCGACACTCCTGAGGCGGAAGCCGGGAGAGAGACACTCAAATTTTAAAACACTGCAAATTTTAATCTTATGTTTTTACCTGTATGCTTGTAGCTTTCTGGGCACTTTAATTCCCATCTGGCTAATCCCGCACAGCGGATGCAAGCGCTGTTGTGGGCTGGGATCTCACTCATTGCCGCCATTCTTCGAACAGCCCACAGGCCACGCCCACGGACGTGAGGCCACGCCCCTTTTCCTTTAAAGCCGCGCTGAGCACAAGCTCGGGCCAGAGACTACCGACGCTCCTGAGGGGGAAGCCGGGAGAGAGACACTCGAATTTTAAAACACTGCAAATTTTAATCTTATGTTTTTACCTGTATGCTTGTAGCTTTCTGGGCACTTTAATTCCCATCTGGCTAATCCCGCACAGCGGATGCAAGCGCTGTCGCGGGCTGGGATCTCACTCATTGCCGCCATTCTTCGAACAACCCACAGGCCACGCCCACGGACGTGAGGCCACGCCCCTTTTCCTTTAAAGCCGCGCTGAGTACAAGCTCGGGCTGAGACTACCGACACTCCTGAGGCGGAAGCCGGGAGAGAGACACTCAAATTTTAAAACACTGCAAATTTTAATCTTATGTTTTTACCTCTATGCTTGTAGCTTTCTGGGCACTTTAATTCCCATCTGGCTAATCCCGCACAGCGGATGCAAGCGCTGTCGTGGGCTGGGATCTCACTCATTGCCGCCATTCTTCGAACAGCCCACAGGCCACGCCCACGGACGTGAGGCCACGCCCCTTTCTCCGCATCCTATAAGAATGTGTATATCTCGGACGCGCAGCGGGCGCGCCGACAGCGCGCCGAAGGCACGCCTAAGGCAAGCCCGTCTGCGCCCGTCCGCGCCCTGATGGGCCCCAGGGCACGCCATGCTACAGGGCGGATCACCTATTCCCGTGAAGAGCTGCTGGCCACCAACAACGGCCAGGGCCACCTGTATGAGTCATCACGCAATCGAGCCCAGAGACTGGGGCTCCTAGTCAACCGCTCTACCATTCTTGATAACGCCACTTCGACTTCTGTCGGCCCCATTACTCATACACCGTCCGACTCTTGTCCCCATTCCATGTCTATAGCTTATCTAAACACCCGCTCCATGGTGAAACACAACCTGGACCTCTTTCTTTTACTAGGCGAGGATAATCTCGACATTCTCTTACTTACCGAGACTTGGCTCACCCAAGACTCTGCCCCAGATATCATAGCAGCACTGCCACCAAACTACCGTATCATACGCTGACCGAGGATCCGGCAAACCTGGCGGGGGAGTGGCAGCAATCTTCCGCCACGACCTGAGCGTCACCGCCTTGACCTGCCTGAATCTCTCAGACACTGAAAACTTGGTTCTAAAAATTGATACTTCCTACACAACTATGGCATGCGTCCTTCTTTACAGACCCCCTAACAACATGCCGTCCTTCCCTTTAGCGCTCAGTGAACAAATTGCCAACCTAGCCATTGATCATACCAGGATTCTACTGGTGGGGGACCTTAACTACTGGTTCAACGATCCTCTGGAAGGTCCTCAGTCGCGTGAACTCACTGAGCTTCTTACAAATCTAAACTTCGAACAACATGTACGATCACCAACTCACTGTAAAGGCCACATTCTGGACCAGGTCTGGACCAACTCTCTTCTAGTTACGACCCCGGTCACCTTTCCGTGTCTATGGTCGGATCATCTTCTTATCAAATTTAATCTCATCTATCCCCCTAAAAAGTCCACCGCCACAGCTATGGGTGGAAGAGCTAGGAACTGGAATTCCCTAGACAGGCCGGAATTCCTACAAACTATTGTTACCTCCATTCCCTCCCACAACCCTGATATCAATATAGCAGAAAACAACCTCTCTCTCTGGCTGCAATCAGCCAGCGATGCCCATGCTCCATACAAGACGATCAAATTGGCCCGACGCGCCGATGCCCAAAAATGGTTCTCTCCTGACTTAAAAGCAAAAAAACTGGCCCTTCGACAACTTGAGCGACGTTGGCGTCGCAACTATGCCCCTGACGCTAAAACTCGATACATCTCTGCCAGGAAGGACTACATGAAATCTATTTTAGTTACTAAAACTGCTTACTTTTCCTCCTGTATAACCAACTCAACCAATAAATCTAAGGACATCTTTTCTATTCTTAATGAATTAACCAACCTTGACAATGTTTGGCCCAGTTTGCCCCCGACCCAGGTTCTCTGCAATTCACTGAACGTTTTTTTTTACAGAGAAAATCACGGCCATCAAAGCCAGTATTCCTCAAACCTCAAGTCCTCTCCTTTCTGTTCCAAGCCCCAACACTATCGACTTACTTAGCAGTTTCCCCCCCATCACCCCAGAATTATTCCAGGAATTACTGGTAAGAGTAAAATCTGGCGCCCCATCTGACAGATGTCCTCCTTATATCTTGAAAGACTGCCTATCAGTTATTCCGGCTCCCGCCTGTACCCTTCTAAACAACTCTTTGGCCACTGGACTAGTCCCTCTCGCATTCAAAGAAGCTATCGTAATACCCCTTCTGAAGAAACCGGGTGCAGACCCAACTTGCAATGCAAATTATCGTCCAATCTCCCTTCTTCCCTTCCTTGCAAAGGTGTTGGAGGCTCATGTCGCCAACTGCCTGTCCAACTTCATAGAGACATCAAACTACCTTGATCCACATCAGGCGGGCTTTCGTCCAGCCCATTCAACAGAGGCGGTGGTAGTGGCAGTAATGGACACCCTTAGGGACTGCGCAGACAATCGCATTCCACAGGCTCTAGTGCTCCTGGATTTGTCAGCCGCATTTGACACGGTCGATCACACCATCTTGATCGACCGTGTCTCTCAGGCTGGCATCCGGGGCATGGCAGCCGGCTGGCTGAAGTCCTTTCTAGCAGACCGTTCCCAGGCAGTTCACCTGGGTAACTTAGCGGGCACCAAGCAAGCCATCATATGTGGTGTACCCCAGGGCGCGTCCCTGTCACCCCACCTGTTTAACCTCTATATCTTCCCTTTAATCCAAGCTCTTAGAGACGAACAGGTAACGGTGCTGAACTACGCGGACGACCTACAGCTCCTATTCACAATTGACAACTCAGATACGTCCATCTCCTTCTTTCAATCAACAATGAGGTTCATCCAAGCTTGGATGAACCAAAATCATTTGAAATTGAACCCAGGAAAAACCGAGCTGGTCCTGACTGGGGACAGCGCTAAATACTGGGGCCCACATTATTGGCCAACAGAAATGGGTCAAGCTCCGATCCCTTCATCTTCGGCAAAGACGCTTGGCATCACCCTAAACAGCGACCTTTCTCTAAAAACGCAAGTAGGCCAGGTGGTCTCCAAGTGCCTCTTTCAAATGAGAAAAATCCGGAATGTTCGCCGCCTTTTGACCCACGAAGCCCTGATACAGGTGGTGATCGCAACTGTGATCTCTCACATAGACTACGCTAACTCGATATATTTGGGCCTCCCCCAGTTCCTTCTGAAACGACTTCAGATGGTGCAGAATCAGGCAGCAAGACTGATTTTGAACCAGCCTAGATGGCATTCTGCCACCCCCTTCTGAAAACACTTCACTGGCTCCCGGTCGCCCAACGCTGTACCTTCAAAGTCAGTTGCATGATCTTTAAAGCGCTCCACTGCAAAAGCCCTACCTTCATCACAAAACTCATTATAAAGTATGCCCCGTCCCGTAGCCTTCGCTCGGCCCAACAATGCCTTTTACAAACTCCATCCTTTAAGCGTAAACGCTCAGGCGGCTGCAGATTTGGCACCTTGGCACCTCGTCTGTGGAATGCCCTTCCCCTTGAGATCCGGCTATGCCCCAACCTCATATTATTCAGGAAATCCCTAAAGACCTGGCTTTACCAACAAGCATACTACTAATTCCGCAGGCTTCCAACTCTGACTGTTCTCTGTCTCTACAGCGCCAGGAAACCAACCGGTGTCAGTGCGCTATACAAACCATTGTTAACATAACATTGTTAACATAACATCAATTGCACCAACCACATGTGGTAGGTGCCCCAACTATAAACATTTCCCTTCACATTGGCTAAATTCTGCTGCCGCGGAAGATGGATTAAGCTATTGATGTGTGTCATCATTGAAGATATAACTTCTTGTGGGACACCACTGAAAGTTGGTTGTGACATTCCACCAGATACTGCCACAGTGTAATGGAAGGATCCTGTGGCCACTAAATGAAGTGCTGCCAGGAGTTTGACAATTGATATTATAGATGTGTGATTTCTATTGTGAAGCTGAAGATCTGGCTCCAGCTGATGACATAAATCCAGTATGGTTTGCCTATTCAACTTGAACTTCTTGATGATATCCCTTTCTTCCATGGTGGCAAGGTCTGAAAATAGGTGATAAACCTGAGGCTATCGTTTCCTCACTCTCCCAGGGTTCATATGTCTGAATTGAAATATACATTTGAACATTGGACACCTTTTCCACAGCAACATGTTTGGTAATTAACACTAAAGCCATGCAGTTCTTCAAAATATATATGGCTTACCTACATATTTTAATCCAACATTTGCTGTTTTTCCTTCATTCTTCACAAATTACATTTATAGCCTAATGTAAAATTTAAATAATATAATTGTAAATAATACCTTTCAAGTGTATTATATACATATAGTTTTTTGTAATTTTCCTCCAAAAATACCATCACCGGAGGTGTAAACAACACCACACTGATATCGCTTTCAAGCACAGTAACGCATTACATATACATGTTTTTTAATAAAAGAATGAGTGCCCATCAAAGTTTGAATATGTAAACAAACTAGCCAGCATTTTGAGTGGTGGTGACACACTCAACAGTCACAAACATAATATTTTGAAATTCAATAATGGTGGGTGCCTGACCTCGCTGATAGGACGTTTGGAATCAGACTGGCATGGCGGAATTTCACTGCGCATTGGGCGGTAAACTACATGACAGACACAGTCATAGGCTACATTATGGGTAAGTAAGGTATGAAGGCCAATGGTTTTGTCAATCTACGCTGACGATCGCATAAGTCGTGTACATGTATGTGACGGTTGGAAAAAAGCTCACTTGCCTCCTAACACTGTTGCCATCAAGACCTCCTCCTCCACTTTTGTTGCTGTTTGTTGCCTCTGGGAGCAATAATGTCAGGTTGAGCAGGTGAGAGGACCCCCGCCTTCTTGCCAGAGCAGCTGGAGTTGCTGACACAGGAGGTTCTCTCCCTGTATGGCCAGCTTAATAGCTCATCAGAGGAACAGGTACATGTCTTAAATGTATATGGGAATTTGGCTAATTGTTTTTTTCCATGAAGTCAGGCTACACTATTCCTTTGAGTTGCTGAATAAAGTGTAGTTAGTGATGTGAACAGTCTTATATTTTGTTCCTTACAGAGGACTATGATGTTGTGGATTTCGGAGCAATTTACAATGTTAAAAAACAACAACATTAGTATGTGTTATGCATATAAAGCCCTAGATTCTAATTGGTGTGTATGGAGAGATGAATCTATGTATATGTTTGAATTACATGTGCTACGTTGAAAACTCACATCATGGAAATTAGAAAGCATAATATATAGTCTTTACAACTGTACATGATTTTTTTCTGTACAAACAAAATGACAACGTTAGCTATGTGTATTGTCCCACAAATTACTCAGCCTATATCAGAGCTCTCCAAACATTTGTGTGAGAGGTACTAATAGCTCCCAGACCCCTTCAGAGTAGCACAAAGCATTGAGGTCATTTATTAGATGGGCAGAAGGTCATTTTTGTATGTAATAGTTAAGGGCACTCTGTGTTTATGTGACAACATGTTTATCAGGCTTCGGATAACAAGGCCTGACAGTGAGAAGTGGCCAGTCAGAATAATGGTCCGGGCTGGGGCTGAGTCATAGGAACATGACATGGAATGGTGGTAGGCAACAGGTCACTCCAAAAGTGTGTTTAAGATGTTGGTTTTGGTCAGCATATGACAATACACATGTTGTATGCTAACATATCAGTTATGCTAGTGATAGATGTAGAAAGAATTTGTTGCATCAATACAGACAAATACACGTCACATTTCTTGTATCCATATAGGTCAATGCCCGTCAGAAGCGCGACATGTGGAAAGCCATCGCAAGGAAGGTGTGGACTCTGGGGGTCTACAAACGGCGCAGCGTCCATTGCCGCAAGAGGTGGGACGACCTACGGAGCTGGACAAGAAAGTCAGCTGAAGTCCAGCTCGGACAGTCTTCCCAACGTGGGAGGCATTTGCACCACACCCTTATACCACTAAAGGCCTGCATTCTTGCAGTGGCCTATCCGAAGCTTCATATGTAGTTGAGAGCCCAACAGCAGCAGCACAGGGGTACGTTTTTATCAGAGTTTCACAAGTTACATGACAATTTGTTTGTGACAGCCAGGATTTTCACATCACCATTAAAGGTGACACATGTCCAGAGCACAAGAAGAGGTCTTGAAGGTGTAAGTTATGCACAATGTGTATGATGACGTGCTTTGTCTATTAATTTGTTGGAAAAGATCCTACCTGATTCTAACCAATCAAGAGTACTTTATTTCGATCACTTTGGATCATAAAACCATAACACAAAACAGCACATATGCATAAAAAAAGTAAAAACAATTATAAATAGCACAATATATGCTCTTTGGATAAATTAAGCATAATACATAGAGCAATCAAATCTACACATTTTCATCTGTTAAATACATAAAGATAGCAGTATATGAAAAATAAATCTACTCCATAAAATCTTAAAATGTACAACTATTAACACATTAAGATAGCAGCATATGAGAAATAAAACTCCTCTATGAGAAGCTCAAGCAAGATACTGTCAGCAGTGCAGCAAGATAGCAGCATAAGAAAGGTGGGGTCCACAATAAAAATAAAAGCTATTTTATACATGCTTCACGCGGCCTATCTACATTACCATTAGGAACTTAGCCAGACAAAATACCACAATCTGGCTTGAGTTGGTCTGGATTATTCTGAACACCTCCTGGGGCTTCCTAATGTCCAGGTTTCTAAAAAGGGGGTGGGCAATACACTTAGAACAAGGCTGTTTATAAATTGGACAAAAAGACAGTACGTGGATGAGCGATTCAGAACCCCCTCGACAACATGTACAAAGATCATCACCAGTGACCTTTTCTTTATGCCACTTCCTAGTAAAAATAATTACGGGTAAGGATCCATTCCTAAATTGTAGGTATAGCTTCCTTGTCAAAGGTTTAAAATCAATAAAAGCAGCAGATAATGATCCCTTACTTTGCAAAATGTTATTAACTGCAACACTTTCCCAGAAAATGGCTTTGATGCTAACCTTTGAGATTCAGCACATGGTCTCGGGGGAGACCCACTTTGTATCAAAGCTCAACTTCTAAAGTAGCCTTTACAGTGCAAAACCACGGGATCTTACACACTGTGGAGTCATGAGGTCTCTCAGACCCAGCCGGTCGGATTCTAACGCTTTCGTAGACCAGAGCCATTGCCAATGAGAAGTCTGTACTCAATCTTGTGTGCTATTTTCTTTCGTGCTAGATCTAAATAAAGAGGAGTCAATTGAGTTCTCGCCAAGAGGTTTAATAACTATCTTTAAAAATGTATGCTCCACTGTAAACAAGCTCTGGATTTTTGTACTACCCCTTAGTTCCACACCATACAGGACCGACCCTAGAGCCTTGACACTGTAAATCTCTCATGCAGGGGACTCCCGTCTGGATATAGTTTTTCTGTGGATTTTTGCTATATTAGCAGTGTGTTGAACCAAGGACAACTGTGCCCTTTCCACTTGCAGAGCCCAAAATTACTTTCTGTTAAGTTTTATACCTAAATAATCAAATTCAGCCACCCCATCTAAGAGGATGTCACCCATCAATATCTGTCTCTTGCAAAGGGTTGTCTTTTGTGATGAAATGATCATGCATTTGGTCTTGGAGCTCCAAACCCCGCTCAACATAAAACAGCTGAAAGGCATTTAAAAGCTATTGGAGTCCCTGTGGCGATTTAGAGATTAACAAAGTGTCTTCTGCAGAAAGGAGGGCAGGGGCCCTCCACCCTCCTATTTTAGGTTCATCACATCTGTTCTTGTTGAAAAACCCAATTACACCATTGATATATAAAGTAAACAGATTTTTACACTTACTTACCGAAACTCTGGGCAAAGGTGCTAACTAATGTCTTCTGTGCTGCTAATGGTAATACTCTCCCCTCTACATGGACTACCTCAATTATTGTGCGATTAAGATATTGGGCAGAGTCTTATTGCACAGGCTAAGGGATAATATAGAGAGTAATGGGGGCCTCTCTAATATCCAGTATGGTTTTAGAGAGAAAAGAGGCACCATGGACCAATGTTCGAATCTCCACCTCTTGATTTCCAAGTATACGGTGGCCAAGGAGGGGTCTTTATTTTTGGCATTTATGGACCTCTCTTCGGCTTTCGACTTGGTTAATAGGTCTAAGTTGTGGCTAATTTTACTAGAGCTTGGGGTTGATCAAACACTCGTCCATTTTATGGCATCCCTTCACCAGGAGCTGTTTGCTGTGGTCAGGGTCACCAGGGAGTTGCACGAGACGATTTAAGTCAGAAAGGGGGGTGTGCCAAGGCTGCATCCTGGCCCCCCCTCCTCTTTACCATTTACATCAATGGTTTGGGAAAACACCTGGTGGAAGTGGGGGCTGACGTTCCGCGTGTTGGAGCGACTTTAATCCCAGCTCTCCTATACGCGGACGATGCAGTATTATTAGCTCGTACAGGCGTCGGCCTTCAAAGATTGCTGGACCAATTTGGGGCCTTTATGGTCCAACTAGACCTAAAGATAAATGCCAAAAAGTCACACACGATGGTGGTTGGTCATCACAGAAGTAGGCTAAAAGTCATAACCTTTTACTGTGAAGGGGAGGCGGTCTTCAGAGTGGCTGTTTTTCCCTACTTGGGCGTCCTTTTTGACGAAAAGGGGTCTTGGGGCCCCCAAATTAAGGGGAAGAGTATATCCATGGCCCGTTCGTCATCAGCCCTTATGGGATTCTCAAGGAGACTTGGGTCTAGGCCTATGGAGGCTCTTTTGAAAATTTATAACACCAAATGTATTTCGATTGCCTCTTATGGTTCACCTTTGTGGGGTTATGTATCTGTGGAAAAAATACAAAGATTGGAGAATGGATTCATTAGATACCTTTTGTCTGTCCCTAAATCCTCCCCGACCTTTTCTATTGATTCGGAGGTGGGTTTGGATTATGTTACAGACAGGTTGAAATTGGCCCCATTGATCTTTTGGCTAAAAACATGGCTTAACTCAGAGTTAACTTTGAATCATGCCATTATGTCTGACATTATGGCAATGGATCTGGCTAATAAAATACCTTGGCTGGTTTATTTGAAAAAAACTTTTCAACAGTTGGGCTGCATAGAACTCTTCCAGTCGCCATCCTGTATTAGGAGGGAGGATGTTAATCGGATCAAGACACAATTTTTAGATAGGGCCAGATTGGTTCGAGAAGAGCAGGAACTTGAGAAACCAGCTGTTAGGTCGCATTTTATGCTAACTTTTTCTCCTTCTCTAGAGCCTTATCTCAAAATTGTTACTAAACCCTTACATAGGTTTTTGTTGACCAAATTTAGGTTCAACTTGATCCATCTGACTCTGGGTAGCTATCCATCATGGGCAAACCAGAATTGGGCCCTCCCTGTAACTGTGATAAATTTTCGCAGCAAGATACTATGCATTTTATCATGTTTTGCGAGACATATAGGGATATAAGGAAAAGATATCTGTTACCAATTCTGAAAGAGGCTGGCTTTATTCAGGTTAGGCCTGCATTCATTTATCTCCAGCTCTTGGGCTCCACCCGTATCATCTTTTGTGTGGCCAGATTTTTAGTGGCGGCAATTAGTATCAAGAAAATTAAAGCCCCTCCCAATGTATTATTTTAATCAATTATGTTTTTATGTGGATTTTAACATAATTAATTGTCTTGCACTAATTGATAATGTTTTTTATTGTACTGATTTTTAGACATATAATTGGGTGTTTTTTCATGTTGTATGTATGTAATTTCTATGTCTTTTATGATTTTAACAAATCGAATAAAGTGTATTTTGACTGACTGACTGACTGAGCATTGGTGCCAAAAATAAAATGCACCCCTGTCTTACCCCCGATCAACGTGGATAGGATCAGTCAAAGCCCTTTTCTCCCCCCATCTCACCCGAGCAAGTGTATCAGCATGTAACCTCACTAACATATCCAGGAGAGGGGCAGATACTCTAATTTCCTCAAGTTCCCTCCATAACATCTCGAGGGACCATGTCAAAGCCCGATCAAATGAAATGTTTTCCTTTGCTGATATTCACCTTTTTCTAATAATAACAGATAAATCAATAGACCAGGACTATGGTACTCACATTAGATCCAAAACCCACTTGCCTGTCCGATAAAACACTCTCCTCACTGATCCAGTCTTGAAGATGCTCCAGACTCTGCTTACGAAAACATTTCTGAAGAGATTCAATCAGGCTAACGAGCCTATATTTGCCTGGTGACCCTTCTTCAATAGAGTAACAATTTCAGCTAGTTTCCATGAGGGGGGACTGTTCATACCAGCTAAAATAGTATTGGAGGGCAATTTTATATATGTTCCCCAAATTTCTGGATTCTCCCTATTCAGATCATTACGTAATCTATCTGGACCCGCGGCATTACCTGGAATACTGGAATTGATAGAGTTTATTGTTTCATTCAATGAAAATTTCAAGCTACTACAAATGGGTAAACCTCTACTACCTGGTAGTGTATTGTCATCCTTGACAGTGTCACACTTAATGGAGCAGAGCTGGCTAAGATGCGCTGCTAACTCCTGAGGTTGGATACAAAAGTCCAGCGTGAGTTTATTGCTATTTGTACAGACTACAACTGTTCTCCAGAAAGCCTTAGTATTCTTACTGGCCATGGTTTCATGATAATTCGTCCACAGTGAGCTCTGCCTCTCCCTTTTTGCATTTTTAAAAGCTTGCTGGTAGCAAAACATGCTTTTAACTATCTCTATTTGAGATTTAGATTTCATAGTCACAAGGAGCTCACTTTTAGCCAATCTACATTCACCATTATACTAGTCATAGGGTTTTAGAGTGGACTTTCCTTTTCTTCTATTTTTGCCCAACACCTCCCTTATCTGGCTAAATAAATAACTTGAGGTACCTAAGAATGGTTAACGTTACTATGACAAATGCTTGCAACTGTAGTGTCCAAAACAATACACAATGTGTGACAAAGTAATAAAACGAGACTTCTTCTTACTGAAGTGTTGTTTAATCACACTCCTTCTTGAGGCTTCAAAATCCAAAATTCAAGTTCATAGAAAAATGATCCAAATCAAATGTTGAAACAATATAGCAAAGCTTGATTTGCGTTCCCAATGCATTTCGGGTGAATCTCTCACCCTTCTTCAGGGGATATCTACAAGCAAAGTGAAATACATATGTTCAATTGTGTGTATGAACACGGGACAAAATTAGAAATGGAAGGGCTCAACGCCACCAGAGAATAATAAATACTGCGAGGTGAGGTAAGTAAGTTGGATGTGCGAACTACATCGCCAGTGATTGTAAACAAGAATGTGAGGAGTACGGGGAGGAAGAACGGGCTGTCGATTGCAGGAGTACGGAAAGCTGTAAATCACCATGTGTGTAAGTTAACCCAACCACCACGTGCTGTGTACGTGAATCAACACTACCTTAAAACAAAACTTTGCTAGTCTCGTGTGCGTTGCTGTTGCAATGATTCTAGGTAACCTATGAAATAAAGATAAACATTGGAACAGTGAAATGCTGCTGTTCTTCTAAATGAAAAACGTTATAAGCACTCCACCTGGTGTCAAAAATAAGATAAAATAAAATGACTCACCAAGCGTTAACGAAACGCTAGGGTTCGTAACTCACTGAATTATCAGCTGCGTGGAGATCAATCACTATGATATGCGTATCCAATGCCACTCGGGTGTGCTACAACCCCTGTTTACAGCGGAGCGGGTATTTTTCAGGGGGTGCAGAGTGAAATAGTGCTAGTTAAAATTACCTTTACCTGACCTAAAGATTTTTAATGTTGGAATAGTAAGGTAAAGTTAAAACTAAAATGAGGATGTCCCGCTGGTATTAAATGACCAGTGACATCCCATACATAAAAACAGTGAAGGGTGACTGGTCTACATGTTTCAGCCTCCAGATGCAACGTAGCGAGGCTTTCTTCAGGACCGATACTGTCACGGTGGTATGCACACGCTAAGGTGCACCCTCTCCTGGGGCAGTTATTACCGCAAACTTACGGTTTGTGCTTTCAGCTTTGTCTGAAAGGAAATACGATTTTCTGGAAAAGAAAGTGGATTGAACAAGACATCCAAATCAATTTTAGGTACATATCAAAACTGTGTCAATGCAATGAAACACTTCAAGCTATGTGCTGTCATACGTGATAATAACACTGTTGAATTAGGCTCTCATACCTATGGTGCCTAGCATGGAGTGCATCTTTTTACCACTAATATGACCATAACTATATTGTGTGGGAGAGTAGTTAAAAAACTACCTTGCGGGCATGTTGTTGCCTAGCACTATTTCATTCTGCACCCCCCCAACCCGAAAAATACACGCTCCACTGAAAACAGGCATTGTAGCACACCCGAGTGGCATTCTGGGTGGGAACCCCATGATGAAGCATGTCACCAACTAGGTTGGTGAGTGAGGGTTCTTTTAAAAGCAAATGCTACTCCTTCTGCTTTGTGCACATATTTTTGATTCGGAATCCCTCTTTTGTTGTTTATAGAGATTTATTACAAAGGAACCAGGAGTGGTTCCATTAGAATACCCTGTCTCTCTAGGTATTTAAGCCTAACCTGTTGAATGTCATCTTACCCTGTCTGTCTGATAAACATCTTCCCTTAGTGGCTCTGAGGTCATAGTTTAGTGTTAATGCCAGAAACTGGCCAGCTTTAGGTGTCCATCTCACTCTAGGATGCTCAGTCTGCTGTATAACCCACTGATTATCTAATTCCTAGGTTAGGTCAAGGGGTGTGGAAGCCATCAGTTCCAAAGTCAAATTAAAGTCTCCTGCACCAGCATCAAATCCTTCCCTACATTTTCCAGAAGCACTTGCTTTAATAAGTTAATTACATTTGTCTCCCCATTGCATACCCCACTCTGTTGTAGACAGACACAAGTTAGGGATAAGCCAGAAGGAAACACCAACCCTCCTGAGGGTCTACCCTTTGCAGACTCAGTCACATTCACACAAAGTCTCCTGGAACAGGTAGATATTGAATATATTAATGAACTGACCCCACTCAACCTCAGACAGTAGTTTAGATATTTCCGCTACGTTCCATGCTTCAAGAGGCATACTGGATTCATCAGGGACTTAAGGGATATGATCAGTATTTAAATTCTTCTCTTTACTAACATCAGGAGAGTTAAACACCTGTCGTGGTACCTGCCATAAGGGGCAATCACTATAGACCCGAGGTGATACCCCCTATCCAGGGGGGGAGCTAACCAGTGCTCATGTTGGAAGTGAGTGTAGCAACATGCCCTCCTCAAAAGCTATTGCATCCTTATCAATACACTTTGGGGCCTTAGACTCCAGTTAAGGAAGGACCCTGTTGGTCTCACTACTCCCATCTCCTATCCCTTTTTGCAGCCCCAGCAGACTGCAATCCCAAAGGTTCTACCGGGTTTTGAAATTTAAGCTGTATACCAGTATTTGCACTGGAAATTGTTCAGGCATCAACAGCCATAAGGCCCTCACTAGACTCCTGTGTACCCAAGAGACCCGCACCTAATCATGCACATCATCAGGGGTTGCAATCCTCTCTGCTTTTATAATGTCGCTCCTAATGATTGAGGAGCAGTATCTGGTTTCATGTAAACAATAAATAACTTTATTTATTAGGGAATCATTATCTTCCCAAAAACCAAGGGCCAGCATAGGGACATAGACAAGATAGAGCATAACCAAGTGTTCACCTATCTTCCGAGGAATGTAAATACCATTTTGAATCAACCCTGCAGAACAGGGCCATCAAGGTCTGGCAGGGGGTTTACAAATGATCCCTGGGTCCCCCACCCCTACCCTGGGTCTACAGGTACTTGCTTCTTAGGTAGTCTCACTCTGGGTAAGGGGAATCGTGAGCACACCCTTTCTGCATTTGTACCTAGACAATGGCAAGCTACAGGCGAAACAGAGGAAGACTGGACAAAGGTATTTACTAATGGATAGCGTGAAGCAGTAGGAGTAAATAAAATGTTACCATTTTCTCCACCGCCCCAGCAGATCAATAGCACACCTGTCCCTCAAGATTCTCCACTGCCTTAAGAGTATTTTGACTTGGTCTCCCAACTCTCCAATAACCCTCTCAGCTATGATGTCATCTTTGAAAGAATTGAATGACGATTACCACACTCAATTTCGGGTATGCCCTGCACCACTGAAGACTTTTCAGGACTAGCAGGGGAGCGGTTCCTGTATTCTCCTAGGCGTGGGCTAGTGGGAGCTAGATATGGATTTTTCAAACATTTTATGGACATGCTTTGCCAGCTCAGTGACAGGAACCATTGGGTTGGAATTGGTTAGGGTTAGAGTTGATAATATCAGCATACACTAGTAGTAAAGTATTAATCCTATCTATGACGCCATTACCCCTGCGGAGGTTAGGGATTTCTTCCCTTTTGGAGCCTTAGGTACACCATCCACAGCCTTAATTTTGCCCATCCTAAGGCACTGAAAAATAAGAAATCAAGGGAAAAGAACATTTACCTAGCAGCCTTGCCACTCCTCAGCCACCAATATCCAATAACAGCACCACAATGTGGAGTGGGAGATCAATCACCGCAGCATGTTCTAAAAAAGAGAGATTGTCCAAACCTTCCTCCATACATAGCAGAGTCAAAACAGTCAGAGCATGCTACATCGTTTTCCCCGTAGTTTCGCTAGATTTGGAGGGAGGAGGTTTGAAAACAGTCAGTGTAGGTCTCACCAATAGTTTTTTGTATTCCAGCACTTTCAAGCTTCTCTTGCAATCATGCGTGTGACAAATGACTTACGTTCAAAAAACAAGCAAATGCCATCCCCGGCCATTAGTTAAAAATACCTAGTTGGGCTGGGAGCAAAACTCCATCACAGGTCAGTGACAATGAAGCAGGACCAAGAGGGGTTGCCCTCCTGTGCCTCTTCCTGGCACTGACGGGTGATAGATGAGCCCGCCTTGGCCCAGGCTTCACCCGGGCACGGCCTGTGCGAGTCCTGCACAGCGGAGAATGACAAGGTGCTTTATAGCACGTCATGGTCAGCGAGAGGCGGCTGGTTGCAAGCCCCTCCTCACAGGTCTCAGGAATGTTGGTAAGGTTAGTCCAGGGCAAAATGCATAGGCCGCCCAGCACACAGTGTCCCACGCAGTGGAGAATGACAAGGCGCTATATAGCTTGTCACAGTCAGCGAGAGGCGGCTGGTGGCAAGCCCCTCCTCACAGGGCTCAGGAATGGTGGTAGGTGTAGTCCAGGGCAAAATGCACAGGTCCCCAGTACACAGCATCCCCACATGAATCCTGTTCACAACCAGTGGACGGTTCTGAGCAAACACATGGTTACCTAAACTCCACATATACATCATATTGTTTGATGTCATGAAGGATTGTTGAACCAAACAGGCCAATAGTGTTTATTATGTCAGGTGTGATGCTCGTTCACTGTTGTGGATGATGTAATGATAGCCCTATTACATGTGACATAACATGCTAGGCACTTATGGTACAACCACTGTTACAGTGGATGTACCAAACGTCACATTGGAAAGTTGGGATTCTACACAAACAGGAGTGAGCATGTGATCTAAAATGACTAGTGACATCAGTATTAATAGATACATTTTGGAATCAAAACATATCCAAATTGTTTTTAGCTTCAGAGATATTGTTTAATACATGGTAAAAGTGACAGATTAGCATGATGTCTTACTCCTCAAATATGTGTGTGTAAGCCAGTCTGTTTTTTAACAAATATTTGTGATAGGCATACTATTTTGATTGAATCACAGACAGGAATGTGTACACATTGGTGACAGAGTGACACATACCCTAAACCATTCCACAATGTCCTTTATCATGTCTAGATAATAAAGCTATGATGAGAGAAATGGCAAACTCAAATGAATTTTGCAAGATGGAATGTTCCATCACATATATGTAGGTGCATCCCATCAGAAAAACACAAAATCAAGCCTAACTCATGACTCATTAGGCAACTGTGAAATGCATCAAGGTATAATATGTTGGATATTGTGATTTATATGTACATCTTTGAAGCAAGTATTATATATGAATTAGTGTATGTAATTCTTACTGTGATGTTCCACACATTTTTGACTACAGTGAAAGCCAGTATATTTGGTGAAACAATTTCACCAAGATACAACAAACGTTAAATAACTAAGGGTATTTTGGAGTGAAATGTAAAAAAGTGTTTTGATCTGTACTGAAGTGTATTAGAAATCTTTACTTATGCTGTGGAAGTCATTTGTCAATTCACCCAAATATATGTTTCTGACTGTCTTTAACAGCATAGGTATCTGCATAGTATGTGCTACATTGCTAAGCTACTACCGTGCAGAATTCATTTATAATTTTTGACAATTGACATATACTTTAGTGACTTGAAGTAAGTGTCACCATGGTGAAATGCCCAAACAAAGGTAACCTTAGGGAGGAGTTGGCTTAACGGCTAGGGCGGTCGACCTCGAATCTGGGGAACTGGGTTCGAGTCTTGGCAATTACGCTGAACATCCTGTGATTCTGGGCAAATCACTTAATCTCCCGTGCCTAACAAAAAAATAAAATGAATGTGTCCTCATGTAATGCAACTGGTGCTATGTAAAGCGCTCCGATACCCGATTCGGGTCAAGTTTGCGCTATATAAAACTCTGTAAAATAAAACCTGCTTTCTGTTTAGGCTAATATTGGTACAGCATTGCAATATTTGTTGACACACATACATTCATGTTTTACTTATTGAGAGTGAAAAGTATGCAGACTTTAGGGCCTAGTGAACACACTCTACAAATGTAATTTTGGTTGATATCCTGTTTGGTTGGATCAGTTCACTATTGTGAGTGAAAAGGCCAACCATTCAGAAGTGTGAAAGAGTTCCTGGAGAGAAATAATAATGCATAAGAGACATGAGCGTACATGATTAAAGAGTGATCATGAGGAATGACATAACTGTGACCAAATGGATTATGAAAATGTTGCCTACATACATGATCTTCTGCTAATGGAATGCAAAGTTTGGGAGCCTTGAAGCAGGTGTAATCTGAAACGTTTGGAACTGTTTTTTTTATTAAAGTTCATGATCAGTTATGTTTACACAGAATCAATTACACTATTGTATATGCCATTTCATCATCATCCAGGGCAGGTGAAGGAGAAGTAGCCAAAGTAGATGGGGAAGTAGCTATGCCTAGTGGTTCCAGTGCTGACACCACCAACACAGAGGAACCCAGTGGGTAGTGCAACGGAGGCCACCAGTGAAGGCCTCTTCCAGTGAGCACTCTCTCGTTGTGGCAGACCCAATTGCATCTCTTCCACCTGCATCCTTGTCCACCACCCAGAGTACTATCTCCACCGTCCTTCTTGCCGCCCCAGTTGCCAAACCAACCCCCCTAAAAGGGGTGGTATTCCATTCACCTAGGCACCTAAGCCTCTGCCCCTGTCCCCAGGCAATGCTGAGTGACGAGGCTATTGACCTCCTCAGGAACATCTCTGTAGGCCAGACTGCACTACTGAATGCCATCCAGGGGCTTGGCTGCGAATTGCAACAATTTGTAGCCTATCTGCAAGGCATTCACAGTTCTATGTCTAGTCTACCAAGGTCTTTTAACGGTCTAGCCTCCTCACTGGAAGAAGCCTCTCAACCATCCCAACCATGTGCCCCTCCTCCTGCCCAGACCCCATTAAAATTCCCTATTACCAGACCGGTCCCAAGAACACTCACACACCCACTCACGCAGACACTAGCAGCATAAACCACGCAGGAACACAAACACCACAAAAAGCATAAGAGCGCATCCAGACAGACACCACCCTCACCACCCGCACAACCAAAACCACAGACACTGCACCCACCACCACAGCCACATCCACTACCACAATCACACCCTCAGACACCGCACCCACCACCACACTCAAATGCACTACTACAGACACCCCCCCAAACACCGAACCCACCACAATAGTCACATCCACCACCATAAGCACACCATCAGACATCACACCCACCACCACAGCCACATGAACTACCACAAACACACACCCTCAGAAACCACACCAACCACCACAGCCACATCCACCACAAGCACACCCCAGACCCCGCACCCACCACCACAGCCACAAGCACCTTGACTACTCCCAGTAATTCCACAGCACACTCACCCACAAAACATAAATGCCCACACTCACCCAAACAACACACACCAATGCAAGACCCTCCCAAATGTGCATGACATACACCAGACCCACATACACCTATACCTGTGTCATGACTCAGTCCGGGACACTGGCATATGTCAGGGACTCTGGCAATGACTGGTGCCAGGGAAGACAAAGTAGGCAGAATAATGGGTACAGAGCTGCACAAGATCACATAGCGAGTCAAAGGAGAAAGGGAATCCTAAGAGATAGTTCTGTACAAGAGAATAAGAGAGTTAAGGCTCAGTAAGGACAGGCCATCAGAGGTGATTTAGCATTCAGAAAAAAAACACACAGGATGGATATGCAAGACATATATGTAAAACAACATTAACAATAAAGGCAATGTGTGGTGAAGAACTCGGGAGCTCCAAACGGTAAGACTGAAGCTCAGTAAATTCCTCACCCACAATTGCTGTTACAAATACTGACTACAAATACTCACATATAGGATATGCATGCAAAGTTAGGGTCTGTGGAGCTGATACCTATGATGATGGTATAAATGTAACTCAAAGACAATACTCACAATGAACAAGAAACACCACCTAGGTTGTCAGCTGTGCTAACGGATCCTTGCAATCAAACAGGTACAGGCAAGGCAGTAGCAACAAGGGGGTAAAACTACACACAAGCACAAAAGACAAGGAGCTAATAGGAAAGGAAGGAAATCACAGGACGCACTTGGCAGAAAGCAAGTAGCAAACACACAAGATAATTAGAAGCAAGACAGCAGGAATAGAAAGACAGCAAACTAGGAACTAGAACCAAGGAAATGGGATGAAATGCAGGGACTGGAAAAGGGTATACAGAAGGGGAGGCTACAAGGGTATACTAGAATAGTGCAGGTTCAAGAATCAAGAAAACAAAGTAGCATTGAAGGCAGTGCTGGGGCAAGCACAAGAATTGAGCTAAGTCTCAGGATTCAAGGTAGCACTGCAGGCAGTCCTGGTTCAGCAATAGAGATTTACTAAAGCTTCAGGAGTCAAGGTAGCACTGCAGGCACTGCTAGTTCAGGAACATGGAAATTATTAAAGCTCAGGAGTCAAGGTAGCACTGCAAATTCAGGAGCAAGGATAGCTATAGTTCAGGAATAAAGAAATAACTAAAGCTCAGGAAACACTGGAAACAAGGATATCAAAATCTCAGGAAACACTGGAAACAAGGGCCGGTCTCACCGGCATGCAGCTACAATGACCAACCTTGGCCCGAAGGGAGCTAGAGCTTAAAAGAGTTCACAGTAATCACATGCATCAGGTGTGAGCAGGCTAGCAGCAGCCAGCCACAGGATAGCTGAATTCCTCCACCCATCCTTGGCCTGCAGGGGTGGAGACGAAGCAGTGAGAAGGGAATTCTAGGCAATTGGGTTTCAGGCATGTGCTGGTTGGCTTCCACAAAACCCGGCATGGATTGGGAATGGATGGAAATTTGCAAGTAGCATCCAAATGACTGGAAGTCAGTATATGCATAAAGGGGAGGGTCTGGAAGCCTATTAGAACACTAGAGAGAACCACAATTCAGCCCCCTGGTGGTGGACATGAGAATGAAGGGAGCGAGTCATGAAAACCAGCAACAGACGCATGTACAACAGACACTACCACTCCCTCTATCTCCCAACCCTAACTCCTAACCGAAACCCTGTGAAAGTTTTCTTTTTGCCCTTACACTGATCCCTGCACACCCAAACTCACCCCTCGCAAACACACACCTACCCATTCCCCCAACCCATCCCTTCTGCATGCCAACTGACCCCTCAAAAGATAGGCACCATCCCTACTACCCCCCAGCTACCCCATAAAAACTAAAAGGCCCCATCCCCAAATCAAGACTTCCCCTCCCAAAGCCATACTACCCCCTCCCAAATCCAAGACCATCCCTCCCAAACCCAAACTCCCCCCTCTCAAGTAACATCATTAAGGTGCCTGCTCTGCCTGTAATATGCCCTTTCCCGGGGAGGTTGCCCTGGCAGTGCAATTGAAGGTAAGTTGAGTGCCATGGCACACCTATGCTCAGTATGTACAGGACAACATTTGGACTGACATGCCTTGTTTGAATAATAGTTGAGAGACTGATCTCATTGTGAATAAATCACAATTTTATTTTCAACAGGTTTGTCCTGTTATTAGTTTTCCTTTGAATTGTTTGATTCCTAGCAATGTTTCAGTGTAAAATGTGGAGTACATATTTTTCTTTAGCATGATGGTAGGAACTACTACATACTTTTCAAATGTCTACTATGTTAAGTACATACACTGGTTCATATGGCATGTGATGATAATTTGAATTTAGGTGCAGCCATTCAACATAGTAGTGGACACTTATGCATTGCACCTCGTAATATAATGTGCAAATTGAAATTTTATACAATACACAACTTGCACTAGACATAGGGAAATGTTACATGGATGATTATGTAGAGTGTTTCAAATCTGGGACTGCCATTGATTTTCAAGGTATTCAATCAGGGATGGGTTACAGCTTGTATAGTGCAATTTCTACATGATGTTACATTGCGCTAGTCCAAGGATGTGTGTTGCATATGTCTTTATTGGGATAATTTATTTAAACATACCTATAGGGTGAGTTTTGTGATTTGTGATTTGAGATCCTTTTTTGTGCAAGTGTCATTTTATTGGAATGCAACTGGCACAATATTTTTGTAACACAATGTGGTTATACCGGAGTGTTGTTTTACATTTCTAAAATGTCAACATTAGAGACATATGCATTGCACATTGGTATGCTATTGCTTGTGTGAGTGATGTAAAACAGCACGAGTCCTGAGCAAATGTGACCAGCCAAGTGAAAAGGTAACAGGGGAGGTTACCTTCGGATCCAGCGATGGCAGTATTGATTTGCATTGTAATCAGCTAGCAGCAGCAGAAGCGGGATGTGTAGGAAGGATCAGGTCTATGGCTGTACAGGAATTGGGAAGGTGATTAATGGTTAGTTTATACCTTATATGTGTTCCATTCTGCCAACTCAGTTGTGGAGGTTTCCCAGCCACAGTTGCGTCAGTGGGAAGACTGCCGCAAAAGTCACGGCAGGACTTGATCTTCCAAGATCTAATCAGGCCCCAAGTTTAAAGGCCTCTTAGCGTAAAAAAAATACTTACCCTTATTAACTGCAGTACCCAAAAATCATCTTTGCAACATAATGTATTATCCTTTATACACAAACTGGCGGTGAGGGTGGCAAACAAAGTGCGCGCAGGTGTCTGTTCTGGGATATTTATTCTCAAAGTTCTGCTCACGCTCTACTTTATGTGATCCCACCGCCACTAGGCCACCAACAATAACTACAATCTATACAAAAGCAGCGTATGATTCATCCAAATAATGATAGCGTTCCAACCAGTGCGCCTATATATCATCCATTCTCTGTGTATCCAACCAAGAAAATCCCAAGGCAGTCTTGTTTAATTAGAAAGCCAATTCCGAATTTATTATTCAGTCTAATTTTCCAAAACAAAGTTACATTATCCAATGTATTCAGCCAACGCGTTTCGTTCTACGCGGACATCATCAGGACTGATGAACATAATTGACGTCTGCAATAAACAAAGATTGATACTAGAAGAAGGATGGGCACACGCCATGGAATTTAAAGTCACTGGCACTGTGCTAATTCTATGCTTAAAGACTTTGATAGATAAGCAGACATTTGAGGTGAGCAGATCTAGAGTGTCGCTGGTGTTGAAAGCGCTCTATACAGGAGCTGCTTTCCACCTAAACTTGAGAACTACCCAGTGTTCTCTGCCTCTTTTTTGCATAATTTATGCATCACTCTATGATATATATATATATATTCACAGTAAAAACAAAAGTTACATGGACGTTATAGTTTGGCTCAGATTTCACATGCACAACACCATATAAATTCAGCAGTTATAGTTACCTAAGCTAACTATAAATCATGCCCCTGCAATGCACTGCTTATGCCCTCACATATTATATCACTCATGACATGGTCAGTGACATGACTGATAACATCTCAAATGACATCACTGATGACATCATACACAGAACCACTGACATACCCACTCACACCCCATGCAACATCTCATACACCCGGTCACATACCCATACAACCACTCACATACCCAATCACAAACCCATGCAAATACTCATGCACCCACTCACTCATGCATAGAGCCACTCACGCACCCACTCACTCATATAGGCACTCACACAACCAGTCACTTACAGATACTCATACACCTACTCACTTACAGATACTAACACATGTACTCAGTCACCTAAACAGTTGCTGAGACAACCACATAGCCTCCAATAGAGCCTCTCTCACACTCACTTACTCACCCATACAGGGACTTACACATCTACTCCCTCACCCATACAGCTACTCCCACTCCCACTCACTCATCCATACACCCATTTACACACTCATTCTAGTGCACATACAGCAACTCATGTACACTCACCTATACAGGCACTTATGCACCTGCTCACTCACCCATACAGACACTCATTCACTCTCTCATTCATCATTTACAGCCACTCACACACCAGCTCACTCAACCATACAGCCACCAATGCACCTTCAAATTCACCATTTACAGCCACTGATACAGCCACTTACTCACCCATACAAAACCTTACACAATCACTCACTCACATAGCCACTTACTCACCCATATAGTCATTTTCATGACAGGGAATGTAAATTCCAATGTCAGTGTTCCAAAGCAGGTTTAGAGTGGTTTGTTTCTTTTGTGTATTCATCCTCTGGACATATAAAGTCTTTGTTCAGGCGATGGGCTCCTCACAGTAGATAATGACGAGGAGGATCTCAAGCTTGATCACTCAAACTCAAAGCACAATAAAGTGTGAATATCTGCACTTGTGTGTAATTAGTCTTTCTTTTAGAGTAGCACCTCTGGGAGCAGCAAAATAGGTAGGCCTTGCCTAAAGGATTTCTTTTGCAAAACAACAGATTCTTCTAGCTCAACCTGCTCCACCATCTAACCAAATGGTGGTATTCCTAGGTGTGATAATCTGCAGCCTCCTTGCAACACGGTCAATGTTTAATTTCCAAAGACAGCCCTGTCTCCATCCTCCCACACATCATTGTCTGGTCTACACACTCAACCTCCGGAAAGCTCAGGAATGTTTGCAACACGCTTTCAAATCTGGGATGGTTGATCTCAACCTCCATCTTTTTCTCAGTTGGCCCAGGAGGGAGGCATAAGGGATTCCACTGGTCACTGCAGTCACACATACAATTACAATACCAAGTCCCGCTATCAGTGCCACTCACTCCACATGCCTTCACACAGGATGTCAATGCAGGTTCTGGCCACCACATTCAAGCAGAACTTAACTCAAGTGGTACCAATGATTGGCGCACTCACCTAAACAGGAAAAGCCACTTTCAGGTATACAAATTACCAAAAAGTAAAATGCCACCCCTGCAAATTCTCTTGACCCAGGGCAAAGATGATAATCTTTTCTTTTCTTTTTTTAAATTTTATTTTGATCATAATACAACACAGAAAACAAAGCATGAATACACTGTACATTATGAATTTTCATCCACAGTGGCATAGTGGGGTATTTGTCGGGACATAAACACGTCAGCTGTTGGACCCACGGCTTAGTTCGAGCCCTTTGGGCATAATAGGAACATTCTGCGATCTCTATAGTGCATTCAGGCACCCACAGTGGGATAAACAATACAATTTTCAACATGTCTTCTGTGACCTTCCCTGTTGTGAGTCCCCACTTTCCTCGTCCCCTCCCACTTCCAGATTGTAATACTCTATCCATGGCGCCCATATTTTATGAAATCTCCATGGACGCCCCCAGGCTTTATATGTTACTTGTTCCGCCACCATATACAAATCGAGACTTGCTCTCCACACCTCCAGAGTGGGTACTTTCGGGGCCCCTCAATATCTAGCTACATCTCGTCTAGCCACAACCAACCCCAGGTTTGCCAAAATTAGTTTACACCTCGGGATGTCTACTACTGTGGGAATTCTTAAGAGGAGAAATTTAAGCTCCATTTCTAACTGTGTCTCTAGTATAATATTAAACTCGGCCACTATTTTACCCCAGTACCTTAGAATTTTAGTGCATTCCCATAGGGTATGTATAAACGTTCCAATTCCGGTACCACATCTGAGGCACTCGGGATTCAGAGCTCGTCCTATTTTGTGTAATCTGGCCCTGTCAAAGTAGAACCGATGCAGTATCTTAGACTGAATAAGACGCAATCGCAGCTTAAATGCTACTTCTCGTGGATGCATAAGGGCTGCCTCCCAGTCCAAATCATCCAAGTTCCCTGTTGTTCTTTCCCACTTGGCTCGGAGGGAGCCTAGTTTGTCTGGCATGTTATTAATTAGCATCCTATATGTATATGAGATTACTTTAGCCGCGATCTCCTCCGGCAGGAGTCGACCCTCCAGCGGGGCATATTCCGGTATTGCCTCCCCATCCAATCTCAGAGTCGCCCACGCGTGCTTCAGACGGAGCTATGCGTATGCTTGGGTGTCGTGGAGCTGGTATCTGGTCTGGAGTGTGCAGAAGGAGGCTAGTCCCCTTTTTCCAGGACTTCCACTTTGGAGATCCCAATCAGCTCCCATTGCCTAAAGCCTCTAAGCTTCCCAATCTCTTTTAATATATTTCCTTCCCATAGTGCTGTTTCTTTGGTCAGCTTTTGATCCCAGTGCATCTGCCTTACTGCGCCTATCCAAGTCTCCAACAATCTATGGGTTGCCTGTAGCAGTTGACTGACTCCTCTACCTCCGTATATGTAGTGTAGGTGTGTATGTCCCCTAAAGAGCTCTCTTTCCAATCTATACGTTGGGTGATCCCCAGGTGCATGAATCCATTCATTTGTGACAATGAGATGGGAAGCTCTATAGTACGCTTTACTACCCAGAAGGGCCAGCCCTCTGTTACACTGATTTCTCTGGAGTGTTTGCAGTGCAATACGTGGGTGGGCCCCATCCTAGAGGAGCAGTCGCAATTCGTTATCTATGCTTTTGAACAGGGACTCTGGTATTTTGTTATAGGAATTCTGCAACAAATAATAATTGGAGAAGTGTAACCATTTTGTACATCGCCGCCCAACCCATTATCGTCAGTGGGAGGCTCCACCACCTTTTACCATCCTCCTGAAAATTAGAGACCACCCGTCGGAGGTTACGCGCTAGACTAGTTGCCACAACCGTAGTGATATACAGACTCAGATACATAAAGCCCGCCGTCGACCCTCGCAAACAACTAGGGTACATCTGCGGCTCCACCATGCCACCTATCGGGTACAACGTGGATTTACTCCAGTTTATTTTATATCCCCCCTGGCTCCCATGTTTCTCAAAAATGTGCAAGATTTGGGCGAGTCTCTCCCTGGGATTCGTCTAATATAGCAGAATGTCATCAGCATATAACTATATGCGTTCTTCTTCCAGCCGGTGGGCTTCATCCATGAAGCCCCTCATGTCTCGGGGTAGTTCGAATGATACAGGCAAGAGGTTCAAGTATAAGGGCAAATAATAGGGGGGAGAGGGGACACCCCTGTCTAGTCCCACTGTGTATTGGCCATGTACCGGAGAGAACGCCGTTCACCCGAACCCTAGCTTCAGGATTCGTGTATAGTAATGCTATCTTGTCTCTAAACTTTAGCCCAAATCTGCGTTTTTCCTATACACACCTCATAAACGCCCAGTGGATGGTGTTGAACGCCTTCTTGGCATCTAGTGACAGTAGCAGTTGGGGCTCTTCTTGATAACGGACCGCATCCATCCAGTTAGCCCCTGCCTCAGATTGTATCTTGTAGCTCGTTTTGGTATAAAGCCGACTGATCTTCATGCACTAATGAGGTGATAACAGTCAGGAGACGTGTTGCCAGAATAGTGGCCAGTATTTTGGTCTCAACATTTAATAATGAAATGGGGCGGTATGACCCACACTGATCTGGGGGCTTCCCCGCTTTGGGTATCACCACCACCGTTGCCAGTCTTAGGTCGTGCGGCAGTGTTCCCTCTGCTTTAGCAGCCTGGAACATCGTGAGTAAATGTGGGGCTAATAAGGTTCCATGTGCCTTGAAAAACTCTCCCGGGATCCCATTTGGGCCTGGGGTCTTCCCAGTCTTCAATCGGCCAATGGCCTCTGAAACCTTTGTAAATGTGACATCTTTCTCCAGACTATCTCTCTCCACATCCCCAAGTTTAGGGAGTTCCACCCCTTCAAGATAATGACCTTTTTCTGTTTTACTCGCTGTTGTCTGGGGTGCATAAAGTGCCGAGTAGTAACGGGCAATGGCTCCAGCAATGTCCTGAGTTGTGGTATATAGATATGGTTTTGTTCCCTAATACTTGTTACCCATCTCGACTCCTGTTCTTTTCTACCCAGCCATGCCAGTAGTTTACCTGTCTCGTATAGTCAGTGTTGCACTGCTATTGATGCGCCCGCACTTCTTCCGTTACCAGTGCCTGGTACTCTCTTCTGGTGTCCTCAATTTGCCGAATAGTGCGGTCACTTATTGTCTGAGAACCACTGTTTTTCAGGCCCACTAACCTGCGCTCTATCTCAAGGATCTCCTGAGTTTCCAGCTGTTTTTTGTAGGCAATAATATTCTGGGCCTGTTCCCGCAGCACTGCCTTAAACGCTTCCCAAAGGGTAACGGCCTATCTCACCAAACCAACGTTTTCTGTAAAATAGAGCTCTGTTTCCATCTTAAGTTCTTTAGCCACCCCTTCATCCTTCAACGCCCAGGCATTCAGTCTCCAAGAGGCCCCCTGACCTCCCCTGCGATTTCCCACCCGCAAATAGAGCGGCGAATGATCCGAAATACCCCAAGCCAAATATTCCACTTCTTCTACACAGTCCACCTCCCCAGCCGGAGCAAACAGTTAATCCAACCTAGAAAACACCCCATGGGCACCAGAAAAGTATGAATACGCACGTACTAAGGGGTGGTGCCGCCTCCAAAGATCCGTTAGCCCGAGGGCCGCCTGGAACTTTGCCAGGGCAGTAGCCTCCTGCAACCCAGGCCGAGTCACTGTACGATCTAAAGACATGTCACTCACGTCGTTGAAGTCACCCCCAATTATGTGTGTGGCGTTACCAGATTGCAATAGAAGTTCCGCCACTTTATCCATCGTGTACTGTTGGAGGCGTGGGGGAGCATAAACAATGATAAGTACCCACGTTGTGTGATTCCAAATGCCCTGGACTGGCACATAAGTGCCATTTGGGTCTGCCCATTTTCACGTGACTCGGAAGGGGGCGTCTTCTTGACAAGAATGGCCACTCCGCGGGAGCCATGGGTAAAGCCTGCGTGCACCAAAGTGATATATTGCCCCCTAGCTAAAAATGAACAGTTTGGGCTCATAAGATGTGTTTCCTGCAAGACTATTACATCTGGTTTAAGCCTTTTGAAATATTTGGAGACTAACCCACGTTTAATTTTATTACCCAAACCATTGACGTTCCACGTCAACCCTGAATATTCCCCTATCTCCATCCTGAAAGGAAGGTCAAGACGTCCCGTTTCCACCCTTGGTTCCCCACCACACCCACATACCGCCCTCTTAGCACAGTCTCGGTATTCATGCAAACCATTTGAACAAAACACCCCCCCTACCCAAGTTGTACGCTTCAATACTTTTAACAGTGTCCAAAACGCCCCCTTCCCCACACTGTTGGCACGCCCACCATCCCCAATTGCTGTGTGTGTTGGAAACAATCGAAGTCAGAACACAAGATATCATGCAGCTAGGTTGCACCTGGCAGGGGTGCATGCCTGTTTCACCTTGCAGGGGACATTCCTATCCCAACACCCACCATAATAATCTCTCCCGCTGGGGATCAAGAACGATACCACAGCTTCAGAAATCCCATTGTACACTTCCCTCCTGTTAACATATTACCTCCTGGGGGCACTTTTCCGTGCCCTTCTTACTGTACAGGGTAATGTTACTGAAATACAGATCTCTATCAAATGTTTTATATTGTTCTCTTTAATCATACTATTGCAGGTCAGAATGAGTTTTCCTACTGAGAAGAATGGGTACTGTTTTGCATTCCCCGCCCTCCTCTTGTCCTTCCGGTTCAGGTCCCAGTCTTTATCTAACTGGAAACTGCCTTACAGATCAAGAAGGTGGAGTTTGTTCTTGTTTTTTAGTGCCAAGATAGAGGGCAGGGAGCCAGTGACTCGGGTTTCAGGTGAATCTACTCTGAACCCAATAAGGTTGTTGTGGTTTTGCTTGTGCTTTTTATGCATATCATTATGTGTCTATGAAACCTCCTTTAGAACTTCACTTTATAAGTAAATGTTTTTATTTTACACACTTCTCCAATGCTTGGATATTAGGGGATTATTACTTTATGTAGAGTTTTAGCCTCGTATCTTGTGGGGCTAAGCTGTGCGACCTCATGGTTTCTATTGAAAGAGCTTGGTTTCAGAGTCATTATGTGTGTCTTTGTACTATTGTTTCTTCTTTATGGGGGAACATACAATAAAGAGAAAGCAAGGGAGTATCCACATCAAGTAATAGTCTGAATCTGATCCTGGCACTCCCATGTTCTCTCCTCATCAGGTTACTGCCACAGAAAGGGTGCTTCTGTTATCCTGGCTGGGGGTTAATGAAAAGCTGATCTTAAGGCCCACTTAAAGGATACCCCGAAAGAACTGCTATCTTTCTTGGTTGGATGGCTTAAGAAGCATAAGAGGCACTGTGATTAGCCTTCTTACTCATCCTCTTCTTCCTCTTTTAAAAAAGAATTTACTCTATAAGGCTAAGAGCCTGATTATATGTTCTCGGGAAAGACAGGATTCTGTGTGAATGTACTACATTTTCTAGTGTGAAAGTGCGTGAACGGAATAGCATTTGGGTTAATTGTGAAACTCTGGGTTTATTTCTCAGGAGCATTGAGTCTCCAACTATGTGTCTTAAATACTAGAGAAACAGTTAGCTAATGCTTGTTAGAAGGGTGAAGTAGAGGGATGTGCTATTTTATCAACGGAAGTAACGATTCCGTAGTAGGGCAGAGGTAAGCGCTGCTCTCGGGAAAGACGGAATTCTCGTGAGAAAGATCTATTGCTATTCTTTGGTTAGCGAAGCGGACAATGGAGACGTTTTTATGTTGTTACTAACAGAATTGTAGAAATTGAAACAAAACTTACTGAGCAGATTTATAAAGGAGGGGTAGACAGGAGCAGGAGCTGCCGCAGCGTCTGCGGACGTCAGAACGACCGCGCTGGGATTGGACAGTCGGTCAGAACTGCAAAACGCTCTGGATTGGTGCGTTAGTGTGCGCCGCGCTAGGAGTGGAGAAATACAGGGTGACGTAAAACACTCCCTATTGGTGCGTTAGTGTGAGTCACGCTGGGATTTGAGGATTGTGACAGTGACGTAGACGCTCCGGATTGGTGCGTTAGTGTGAGTCGCGCTGCGATTAGACAGAGTAGCGGTACAGTTGTAGGGAGAAACTAGTGAGACACGAAAAGAAAGGAAAATGTATTACGATCCACCAGAAAAAGAGAAAAAGTCATGGTTTGGTAAAATTAAGAAGTGGTTTAAGAAGGACAAACAGATCAAAACTAGGGAAGGACAGTTACTTCCTCCACCGAAAACCCCTGCATCCTTAATGATTGCGAAATATGGATATCACACCTGTATTTGGTTGGACAACTGGGTTAAGTATACGAAGGAGGACGGAGTGTTAGCTTTTCCAGAACATGGTTCATTTAATTTGGCTGTTTTGAGAAATTTGAGAGAGAAAATTATGAATTTAGAACAGAGATCTAGACCGACTCAATTTGAGGCTTTGACAGAGTGGGAAGACGAAATGCATGACCGAGAAAGACAGAGAAATGGTAGAGGATATAGGTACTTGTTTGGCAGATCGTACGGACATGAGACGCATGATGATCGAATGAGAAGGTGTCGGAATGCGAGTATGACTGAGGGTTTGTTTCCCATAAGAAGTGCAGGATAGAATGAAGGACGAAAGTGTGTAGAAAAGAGGCATAATGTGGAGACGAAAGGGTATGGAGTGAATGAGTCCGAGGATGATGTTCTTGATGATATGTTCTATAAGAATCCACCACAATACCGACCAGAACCAGAAATATTAACTCCGAGTGCCCCAATGAAAGAAACAGTACGAATCATAAAATTGGAACCAGAGTTCCAAGATTTGGGAAGAAACAATCATATTAGAGAGGTAAAAAAGAAGTCTGGAGGAAAATTGGATGGAGAAAATTCAGCAGAATTAGCTAAAACAACCCTAGAATTAACGGATAAAATAAGAGAATTGACTAAGAATCTGGAAACGGTAACTGTACCAGTAACAATAGGTCCAGTAATGCCTATTTTTGACAAGCAGAAAGACAGTGAACATTGTTTGACAGTCCCTTATAAAAGTAATAAACCGGTTGAACAACCAAGAATGAGTCAGAGTGAGAATCCATGGAGACAAACTATGAGTATGATTGAAGTTAATTTTTCAAACAACCCGCTTGTAGGTCAGAGCTGTGCAGAGAAACGTATGACAATGATAGAGACTATGTCAGAAACGCAAAAAGATTTTGGACAAGGAAATGTAGAGAAGCCAGTAGGACCATCTACAGAGGAGTTGAGTGAATGGTTGAGAAGCTTGCAAAAGAAAGACAAGGAATCCCAGTCAATAGATGTAGCAAAATTACGAATGGTATTGGAAGAATTAATAGTAGGAACTATCCCGACAGAGAAGTTAAAAAACGTACCAAGATGAGGAATTGTTATTTCTGTGCAAAAGTGTAACATGGAGAGCGAAAAATCTTCAAGAAAGATTAGAAGAAGTGGCAAATAAGATGGGTATTGATATTGAAAAGGTAAAAGCCTTACAGAAACCCTATCTAGTAGATTTCACTGAAAAAGACATTGAAAACATGAATACCACAGGACGAATAGGTCAGATTAAGGATATAATTATTTTGTTGAGAAAATGGGGAGATGTGGACAAATGGTAGAGCAGATGGTATCGTAAGCGAGACGAAGTTTCAGACAAAACGTTTTCAGCCTATCCTATGAGAGAAAAAGAGAAGGTTGTGACAGAATACCCTATGAGAGAGATTCCAGGAGGAGGATATGTGCATGTCCCATGGACTAGACAGGATATTTTGTCATTTACGAATGACTTCCCTCGACTGCATGAAAAGCCTGTCGAGTGGTATAGACAGGTGGACAGATTTGTGAAATTATCCAAAGTATTGTGGATTGATTTGAATAGCCTGTTTGATATAATTGTACCAGCAGATCTATGGACAGAATGTAAAATAGTCATAGATAGACCAACACAGGAATACCCAAGGGATCCTAAGACAGGAGCTCCAGACCCTGAGGTAATGAAGAAATATGAACAGGTTATGGCATTTTTGAAGAACAAAGTACCCCCTAAGGAGACAGATTGGGTAAAAATTGACATAACACATCAGGAAAGCAAAGAATCAGTACATGCCTATTATGAAAGGTTAATTTTAGCCTTTAAACAATTCAGTGGAGATGAAAATTTGAGTGACAAGGATTTGAGTCATTTCGTATACAGGCTTGTATATGGTCTTCGTCCAGAAATTAGTGAAACGATAAAACAGCATACGGTAGATTGGCAAAACAAGAAAATAGACGAAGTATTGAGACATGCTAAGTATTTCAGTGATGAAATTGAAGCAAAACAGCGAAAACTAAAAGAGAAGGCAATGTGGGCACAGGTAAAAGTAGCAGAGAGACAGGAAGCACAATTAGTGGAACAAGCTAATCCTGGGAAAAATAAAGGGAATATTGAGGAAGCTAAAAAGAAATTTCCGTGTCATAATTGCGGTAGGATAGGGCATTGGAAATCCGAGTGTAACAATCCACCAAGTACTAATGATGAAAGTTCATCCTTGAATCCACAGGTGCAGAATGAGGTGAGCGGTCAACAGCAACGACAACAGCACGGTGTAACACAACAGAATCAGGTGCCAAAACCGCCTTTTCCACAGAACAAAAATTGCCAGAAGTATAGTAAGGAGAATGGATTCTACAACGAAGAACAGGTAAATAAGACGCAACGCGCTAGCGCTGCTTCTCAGTATTGGCTGCAACGCGATGAAAGCAATTCAGAAGAGGGTATTGACGGAGCCGAAGGGAGGAAGAAGAGTGCGTACTTGGCGCAACTCTAGAAGTAGACCAGACAGGCCCATTTGTAGATGGAAAAGTTAATAATGAAAATATTACTTTCCTAGTTGATACTGGTGCTACTCGATCAACTGTTAGATCAGCTGATGTTAAGAATCTTCCTCTCTCTGATGAAACGATCCAAGGAGTTGGGGTCTCCAACAGACAGATTAAAACTTATCTTACAGAACCAGTGAAAGTAATTATAGGGAAATTTTCTGAAATGCACAGATTCGTAGTGTGTGACACTAGTCCTGTGAACTTGTTAGGTGGGGATTTATTGTGCAAGATGAATTGCACTATATTTTGTACTCCAGATGGAATAGCCTTTGAAACACCAGGTGATGATGTGGTGTACAAAATGACATTGGCAAACAGAGAGAAAGAGGTTACAGGAACATATGCTGTATTCAACCCTGACAAACTATCAAAAGAATTGAAACAATCAGTAAAAGCAGAAGTTTGGGACTTCACAGGAGAAGATGTAGGATTGATGAGGAATGTAGAGCCAGTAAAGATAACTGTCAAAGAAGGAGTATGTTATCCAAATGTCCCATAATATAAATTGACCCCTGAAATAATTGAAGGAGTTACTCCTGTGATTGAGAAAATGATAAAACAAGGAATTTTGAGAGAAATAATGAGTAGCCCATGTAATTCACCGATAATGGGACTGAAAAAGCCTAGTGGGAAGTTCAGAATAGTGCAAGATCTGAGAAAGATAAACAAAATTGTTGTACCATGTTGTCCCATTGTACCGAATCCATCTGTGATTTTATATCCGATTCCTCATGACGCAGAATGGTACACAGTGATTGATTTGTGCCATGCTTTCTTTTCCATCCCATTGCACTATGACAGTCAGCAAATTTTTGCATTCTGTTTCGGCGAGCGTATTTTGGCGTGGTGCCGAATTCCACAGGGGTATAGAGAAAGCCCCTCAATATTCAATCAGCTATTGAAAAAGTCTTTGGAGAGTCTAGAGATGCCTCAAAATTCAGTACTAGTCCAGTATATCGATGACCTACTTGTGGCATCGAAAACTCGTGAAGCTTGTGAGGTAGACACGGTAGCTTTGTTAAATCATTTGGCAGAGGGAGGACTAAAAGTGTCACCATCAAAATTAACATTTTGTAAAAGAGAAGTCCAATATTTGGGACACAGAATTGATAAAGGACACAGGAAAATAACCATAGATAGAATCAGGATCATTAAAAGAATGAGTCCACGTATGACCCAAAGAGAAGTGAGAATGTTTCTGGAAATGGTTGGATATTGTCGTCAATGGATAGGAAATTTCTCACTAATTGCAAAACCTTTGGTACGACTGACAAGAAGCAATGTGAGAGATCCGATTGATTTGAACAAAGAGGAGTTGGCAGCATTCACAAAGTTAAGAGAAGGATTGTGTGAAGTGCCAGCATTAGGTACGCCTGACTATGATAAGGAGTTCGAGTTGTATTGCAGTGAGAGAAATGGATGTGCACTCTCTGTTCTAGTACAGAAGCATGGAAAACTGAGGAAACCAATTGCATATTTTTCATCCATGTTGGACCCAGTAACTGTAGCCCTTCCTGGGTGTCTGAAAGCAGTAGCTGCTACATGTCGAAGTTTGGAACAGAGCGAAGGAATTGTGATGGGGTACCCGGTGAAAGTGTTTGTGCCTCATGATGTGGCGATTCTTTAAACAAGGAGTCGTACTCAGTATATGACGCACAGCTGACTGACTAAGCATGAAAAAGTCATTTTGGGCGCAACAAATGTGAGTCTTGTGAGATGCGTGAATGTGAATCCTTCAACATTGTTGCCTGATGTAGAGCATGTGGAGGTAAGAGATGAAGCAGATCATGATTGTTTGGATGTACTTGATTTGTGTACAAAACCAATGCCTGACATAAAAGATGACCCTTTACCAGAAAGTGATTATGTCATGTTTGTTGATGGATCCTGTTTGAGAACAGATGATGGAGTGCTAGGTGCAGCATATGCAGTATGTACAGTTGCAGCAGTGATGGAAGCATCCTATTTGAAAGGAGTAAGGTCGGCCCAAGTAGCTGAACTTATCGCCCTGACCAGAGCATGTAAGATTGGGAAAAGTGTGAGAGTGACTGATAACCGATAGCCAGTATGGCTACAGGGTGGTCCATGATTTCGGCCAAATTTGGCTGCAAAGAGGTTTCCTGACCTCTAGTGGGACTTCCATTAAGAATGCTGAAGTGGTTGGAAGGTTGCTTGAGGCAATACAGCTGCCAAGGCAATTGGCTGTGGACAAATGTGCTGCTCATAGTCGCAGTGGTGATTATATTGCCACTGGAAATAAGTTTGCCAATTACATGGCACAGTATTGTGCACAAAATCAGAATTCAATCAATCGGGCAAAGGAAAAGGAATTGGTTTCTTGTTTCCCAATGTTTACTAACACTGTGGGAACATGGAATGAGGTAAGACAATTGCAGGAAGAAGCAGGAGAGGAAGAAGTAAAACAGTGGGTAAAAGCAGGATGTGCACCAAGAGAGAAAGATCATGTGTGGGTCTATCGAGATGGAAGACCAGTAATGCCTGATAGCATGATGTCTGCCATGGCACGGATGTATCATGGACAGGGACATATAGGGAGAGACGCCATGATTAGGTCTTTTAAACAGACTTGGTATAATGCCAAGTTTAGGCTTGTGGCGGAAAGTATTTGTCAAAGATATCTAATTTGTCAACAGTACAATCCAGGAAGAAAGACAGTGGTGAGTCTAGGAACTTTAGACCGAGAGGGAAGACCTTTCACCAGAATGCAAGTAGATTTCATTGAGATGCCTCCTTGTAACAGGTTGAGGTATGTTTTGGTGATGGTGTGTCTATTCTGCAGGTGGGTAGAAGCGTTCCCAACAAGAAGAAATGATGGAACGACGGTGGCAAAATTATTGTTGAGGGAATTTATACCTAGGTTTGGGTTCCCAATAACAATTGAATCAGACAGAGGAGGGAATTTTCATAATGAGATCATAAAATTGATTTGTGAAGCATTGAATGTATGACAAAAACTGCATTGTGCCTACCGACCAGAGGCTTCTGGTGTGGTAGAACAAATGAATGGTACTATCAAAAACAGAATAGGGAAAAATGTGTTTAGCCACTGGTATGAAATGGCCCGATGTCTTGCCTCTAGTACTTATGACTATTAGATCAATACCAGACAGAACTACTGGTTTGAGTCCTCATGAAATCCTCATGGGACGCGCAATGAGACATGTATTTGTACCAGTCAATAACCTGATGACAATAACTGATGACATGGTATTGGAATACTGTAAAAGCCTGGCTGACGCAGTTCATTCTGTGTTTCATCAGGTTGGAGCGGATGCCACCACTCTTGAAAAGAAGCCAGCTCATGATCTAAGCCCAGGGGACTGGGTAAGGATAAAAGTACACAGAAGAAGAAACGGTTTGGTTCCCAGGTGGGGAAAACCAAGGCAAGTCATCTTGACTACAACATCAGCTGTGAAGTGTGCCGGATTGAAGAACTGGATCCATGCAAGTCATACTTTGAGAATTCCAAATCCAGTGGATTGTAAATAGAAAGAGTATTTTGATGATGGAGAGCCAAAGGATAAGGAAGGAGAAAACTCTGAAAGGGGGGAGACAGAGCCAAGGTTAACTTTGGTCCCCAGAAGTAACTTCCTGAGGAAAAGATTACAGATTTCTGAATCCAGTTCTAGACTCAGAGACAGAACAAAGAGCCCATTCATCCAGGAAAGTACAAAGGAAGAACAAAGAAAAGGACAGTGGAGAGACAATAAAAGAAATCTGTGAGAAGGAAGTACCAGATGAAAGATTGAGAGAAATTCCACCTGAAACAATGCTCCAGCGTGGAGTGCAAAATCCCTCCCTCCGTCACAGACCAATGTTCTCACATACACACACTATCCATACGTTCGCTGGTGGGGCCCATAACACCAGCATTCACTCTCCATTAATCCGTGTTCCTTAGGAGGCGATTATCTTCCAAACGTTGGCATGAAAGGAAATACCACTTTACCCTAATGAGTGACAAATCTACACAACCTTCTGATACTCATTAGGCCCTGAACTTCACCTTTAGTATTCCTCTCACCAATCGGGATTGATCAGATAGTTGCTGGTTTAGCTTAATTTTTAATTCTCTAATTAACCTTTCCATTAACACATGTTCAATGAATAAACAACCCAACTCATTTCTGTAGTTAATCAATTTCAATCTTTATCTAAATATTGCAAATTAAATCGTTCATTTAATCAAGTTGCCATTCATATTTACCTATTCTGGCTAATTGTCGTCCTCTATGTCAAATCTGGCAGTCTCGCAAATTTGTGCCCATCAAATTTAGTAAATTCAGTTCATCAGGAGTTTGGGCATTAATTCAGTCCGTCAAAGATTCAGGCAAACAGCTGTCCTGCAGTGTCACCGTCCTCTCCGTCAGCATAACGTCAGGAAATCGAGAAAGGCCAGAAACTAACCCGCATCAACCTCTCTATTCTACCATAATTTATGGTAAAAATCATTGACAAATTGTATCGAAAACGGGTCTTCAAATGTTCTGATTGGTCAATTGAAATCGTCTGACAGGATTCCCACCAAAATAAAGTCTCTGAGGTCATTATTCTTGAATTTTCCGGTTCTTAGAAGCACATTATTGTTTTTTCAGAAAAGCTGGCTTGTGTCCCAGGGTAACCTTGAAGGGTACAGTCTGGTTAGGGTCATGACAAGGCCACTGTAGCTGGCGTCAGTGCAGGCGCACTTCACCCAAGCCTTGTTCGGCGTCGGCAGTCGGGTTAGGCACCAAAGGCAGCTATTTTACGATAGGCCCAAATGGTCAACTTAAGCAAAAGAAACACAAAACGTAATTAATACATAGAAATGACTAAATAAATGTTATTCCCTCACTAATACCCATATGTGTGTGTATTTATCTAGCATTAAGCAATACTTAAGCGGATTTATACTTACAAAATAAAGCACAAAACACAAATACATCACAAAAGCGACATTTATCATGCAATATTCTACTTATCTATCATTAGTATGCGGACATAATTTAGTTTACGATTTAATAAAGTCATGCAAAGCAATCCCACGTGTATTTCAGTCACTAATAAGGTTGATTAGTCAATTCCACTTCAATCCATTAATTCGATTATAATTAATTAATTAATCTAATTAGTAAACATGCAAAGTGGGGTGGGTATACAAAATTTTTGCATAACCCGCTCCAGGAATCCCCCCTTTGGTGATTTTATCACCATACCACCCAAAAACTTTGTTCTGTCTTACGGAATCTTTAAAATGCTTTCTTGCTCTTAATCATAATTAGGGCTCCCGGTTTTATGGTATTTATTTTTTTGCCATTTCCGTCTGTATTTATCCATATTTATTTTTTGGGCATTTTTTCTGTATTTATCCACATTTATTTTTGCCATAAGTAGAAGGCAACGCTGCAGCTAGTATTTTTCCACATTTATTTAAATTGACAATGCACACATGCATTTGGTTGTTCTTGGTCAACACAATACATTCATCTGAAAACTTTGCCATTCGCAGAATGTCCCAAATACGCTTAAAAGTGCTATCACAAGCCATTTGTCTCAGAGCCTTGCAGTTTCTGTCATCTGCAGAGAGTGCTGTATCCTCTCCCCACTGAACACCATACTGTCCCACTGAGATAAACTCACACTCCCTTCCGCTACAACCCAATTGTGCCCTGCTATAAACACCTAGAAGCAACTCTATTCAAACTATGCACTAGACCAGAGTAATTTGCTGCCTGAAAAAAGTAACAACATTCTGGAAAAATCAAACACTCATAGGGAATACAACTTAAAGCTTTTACACTCATTATTCGGAAAGCTAAGGACATGAAAAGAAAAGTAGCGCTAGACTGGCAAACTCTGTAAGGTGGCGCTAATGTGTTTGGGTGTGAATAAAACCAATCTGGCCACTTTGCGACAACTCTGTCTTGTTTTATTTAGTTATGTGTTTATTGTTCGTATTTTAAAACCTTTTTTCTCCTCCTGAGGCCGCGTTTTGGAATAGAAACATGTCAGAAAAAGACTTTTGTAAGACGTGTCCTCTTTTTTTGGATCCATTTCACTGGGGAACGAATGACGGAAAGGAGAGGAAAGAACAGTCACAGTTTTCTACAAATGAGGAGGAGCACGACAGAGAGGGAGGAAGAGGAAAAGAGGGGGGCAGCAGAATTGGACACTGTCCGTGTCTTGTCGAGGCAAGAAGGAAGCGACAGAAATGGCTTTGGGCAATGCAGTCAGGTCACAAACTCTGCAAAGACTCTGTTTCTGAGTCTCACTTACACCCTCTTCCCTGTATGTGTGTCTGACTGAGCCCTGCCTTCCAGCGCGGCCCGGGCTGAAAATACAAGGATCCGGTTTCTTCTCTCCGCTGCCCACTACCCCCTGTCCACCCCAGGTGTGTCTGCGAGAGTGAGAGCTCAGCCCGAGCCAAGGGAGGGGGGCTGAATGCGCTGTGTGTGAGAGTGATTCACTTCGCACAGGTGGGGCGCTGAGAACAATGCAGGCCCACTGGCGCTAGCAGCTACAGATCATCCAGGAGCTCAGGGCACTGATCCTCCTGCCACGACCCCCCCATTGTGCAGGCACTTACTGAGCATGAAAACAATGTAGTAGACATTGTGAGGGTGAGACGCAGGGTGGGGGGCTGCACACAACACGACGAGCTGAACGGAACAAACAGCAGCGCCAGAGTGAAATACTAGTATTTTCCCGTTTTTACATATAAATACAGACAAAGGCAAACTTGTTTTCCGTCTGTATTTATATGTAAAAATCCATTTAAACGGAAAACCGGGAGCCCTAATCATAATTCAGTTTCACCTACGTCTTCTCATTTTGCTGATTCGTACATACTCTCCTTCCACTCCTCCAATTCTATCTCCTCAATTTCCCTTTCTTGTTTCTTATCATTTCTTTTTGATTTTTCACTGTTTACTCGTTTCTTGTTTTTATTATTCTTACAACAAATACAACCTAATCTTATCACTAAAATTATACAAATTACACATGTTAATGGAAACAATATTTTGCCTACAAATGTACTACCAAGCTTTACTAAGCGCTAGGAGTGGAGAAATACAGGGTGACGTAAAACACTCCCTATTGGTGCGTTAGTGTGAGTCACGCTGGGATTTGAGGATTGTGACAGTGACGTAGACGCTCCGGATTGGTGCGTTAGTGTGAGTCGCGCTGCGATTAGACAGAGTAGCGGTACAGTTGTAGGGAGAAACTAGTGAGACACGAAAAGAAAGGAAAATGTATTACGATCCACCAGAAAAAGAGAAAAAGTCATGGTTTGGTAAAATTAAGAAGTGGTTTAAGAAGGACAAACAGATCAAAACTAGGGAAGGACAGTTACTTCCTCCACCGAAAACCCCTGCATCCTTAATGATTGCGAAATATGGATATCACACCTGTATTTGGTTGGACAACTGGGTTAAGTATACGAAGGAGGACGGAGTGTTAGCTTTTCCAGAACATGGTTCATTTAATTTGGCTGTTTTGAGAAATTTGAGAGAGAAAATTATGAATTTAGAACAGAGATCTAGACCGACTCAATTTGAGGCTTTGACAGAGTGGGAAGACGAAATGCATGACCGAGAAAGACAGAGAAATGGTAGAGGATATAGGTACTTGTTTGGCAGATCGTACGGACATGAGACGCATGATGATCGAATGAGAAGGTGTCGGAATGCGAGTATGACTGAGGGTTTGTTTCCCATAAGAAGTGCAGGATAGAATGAAGGACGAAAGTGTGTAGAAAAGAGGCATAATGTGGAGACGAAAGGGTATGGAGTGAATGAGTCCGAGGATGATGTTCTTGATGATATGTTCTATAAGAATCCACCACAATACCGACCAGAACCAGAAATATTAACTCCGAGTGCCCCAATGAAAGAAACAGTACGAATCATAAAATTGGAACCAGAGTTCCAAGATTTGGGAAGAAACAATCATATTAGAGAGGTAAAAAAGAAGTCTGGAGGAAAATTGGATGGAGAAAATTCAGCAGAATTAGCTAAAACAACCCTAGAATTAACGGATAAAATAAGAGAATTGACTAAGAATCTGGAAACGGTAACTGTACCAGTAACAATAGGTCCAGTAATGCCTATTTTTGACAAGCAGAAAGACAGTGAACATTGTTTGACAGTCCCTTATAAAAGTAATAAACCGGTTGAACAACCAAGAATGAGTCAGAGTGAGAATCCATGGAGACAAACTATGAGGATGATTGAAGTTAATTTTTCAAACAACCCGCTTGTAGGTCAGAGCTGTGCAGAGAAACGTATGACAATGATAGAGACTATGTCAGAAACGCAAAAAGATTTTGGACAAGGAAATGTAGAGAAGCCAGTAGGACCATCTACAGAGGAGTTGAGTGAATGGTTGAGAAGCTTGCAAAAGAAAGACAAGGAATCCCAGTCAATAGATGTAGCAAAATTACGAATGGTATTGGAAGAATTAATAGTAGGAACTATCCCGACAGAGAAGTTAAAAAACGTACCAAGATGAGGAATTGTTATTTCTGTGCAAAAGTGTAACATGGAGAGCGAAAAATCTTCATGAAAGATTAGAAGAAGTGGCAAATAAGATGGGTATTGATATTGAAAAGGTAAAAGCCTTACAGAAACCCTATCTAGTAGATTTCACTGAAAAAGACATTGAAAACATGAATACCACAGGACGAATAGGTCAGATTAAGGATATAATTATTTTGTTGAGAAAATGGGGAGATGTGGACAAATGGTAGAGCAGATGGTATCGTAAGCGAGACGAAGTTTCAGACAAAACGTTTTCAGCCTATCCTATGAGAGAAAAAGAGAAGGTTGTGACAGAATACCCTATGAGAGAGATTCCAGGAGGAGGATATGTGCATGTCCCATGGACTAGACAGGATATTTTGTCATTTACGAATGACTTCCCTCGACTGCATGAAAAGCCTGTCGAGTGGTATAGACAGGTGGACAGATTTGTGAAATTATCCAAAGTATTGTGGATTGATTTGAATAGCCTGTTTGATATAATTGTACCAGCAGATCTATGGACAGAATGTAAAATAGTCATAGATAGACCAACACAGGAATACCCAAGGGATCCTAAGACAGGAGCTCCAGACCCTGAGGTAATGAAGAAATATGAACAGGTTATGGCATTTTTGAAGAACAAAGTACCCCCTAAGGAGACAGATTGGGTAAAAATTGACATAACACATCAGGAAAGCAAAGAATCAGTACATGCCTATTATGAAAGGTTAATTTTAGCCTTTAAACAATTCAGTGGAGATGAAAATTTGAGTGACAAGGATTTGAGTCATTTCGTATACAGGCTTGTATATGGTCTTCGTCCAGAAATTAGTGAAACGATAAAACAGCATACGGTAGATTGGCAAAACAAGAAAATAGACGAAGTATTGAGACATGCTAAGTATTTCAGTGATGAAATTGAAGCAAAACAGCGAAAACTAAAAGAGAAGGCAATGTGGGCACAGGTAAAAGTAGCAGAGAGACAGGAAGCACAATTAGTGGAACAAGCTAATCCTGGGAAAAATAAAGGGAATATTGAGGAAGCTAAAAAGAAATTTCCGTGTCATAATTGCGGTAGGATAGGGCATTGGAAATCCGAGTGTAACAATCCACCAAGTACTAATGATGAAAGTTCATCCTTGAATCCACAGGTGCAGAATGAGGTGAGCGGTCAACAGCAACGACAACAGCACGGTGTAACACAACAGAATCAGGTGCCAAAACCGCCTTTTCCACAGAACAAAAATTGCCAGAAGTATAGTAAGGAGAATGGATTCTACAACGAAGAACAGGTAAATAAGACGCAACGCGCTAGCGCTGCTTCTCAGTATTGGCTGCAACGCGATGAAAGCAATTCAGAAGAGGGTATTGACGGAGCCGAAGGGAGGAAGAAGAGTGCGTACTTGGCGCAACTCTAGAAGTAGACCAGACAGGCCCATTTGTAGATGGAAAAGTTAATAATGAAAATATTACTTTCCTAGTTGATACTGGTGCTACTCGATCAACTGTTAGATCAGCTGATGTTAAGAATCTTCCTCTCTCTGATGAAACGATCCAAGGAGTTGGGGTCTCCAACAGACAGATTAAAACTTATCTTACAGAACCAGTGAAAGTAATTATAGGGAAATTTTCTGAAATGCACAGATTCGTAGTGTGTGACACTAGTCCTGTGAACTTGTTAGGTGGGGATTTATTGTGCAAGATGAATTGCACTATATTTTGTACTCCAGATGGAATAGCCTTTGAAACACCAGGTGATGATGTGGTGTACAAAATGACATTGGCAAACAGAGAGAAAGAGGTTACAGGAACATATGCTGTATTCAACCCTGACAAACTATCAAAAGAATTGAAACAATCAGTAAAAGCAGAAGTTTGGGACTTCACAGGAGAAGATGTAGGATTGATGAGGAATGTAGAGCCAGTAAAGATAACTGTCAAAGAAGGAGTATGTTATCCAAATGTCCCATAATATAAATTGACCCCTGAAATAATTGAAGGAGTTACTCCTGTGATTGAGAAAATGATAAAACAAGGAATTTTGAGAGAAATAATGAGTAGCCCATGTAATTCACCGATAATGGGACTGAAAAAGCCTAGTGGGAAGTTCAGAATAGTGCAAGATCTGAGAAAGATAAACAAAATTGTTGTACCATGTTGTCCCATTGTACCGAATCCATCTGTGATTTTATATCCGATTCCTCATGACGCAGAATGGTACACAGTGATTGATTTGTGCCATGCTTTCTTTTCCATCCCATTGCACTATGACAGTCAGCAAATTTTTGCATTCTGTTTCGGCGAGCGTATTTTGGCGTGGTGCCGAATTCCACAGGGGTATAGAGAAAGCCCCTCAATATTCAATCAGCTATTGAAAAAGTCTTTGGAGAGTCTAGAGATGCCTCAAAATTCAGTACTAGTCCAGTATATCGATGACCTACTTGTGGCATCGAAAACTCGTGAAGCTTGTGAGGTAGACACGGTAGCTTTGTTAAATCATTTGGCAGAGGGAGGACTAAAAGTGTCACCATCAAAATTAACATTTTGTAAAAGAGAAGTCCAATATTTGGGACACAGAATTGATAAAGGACACAGGAAAATAACCATAGATAGAATCAGGATCATTAAAAGAATGAGTCCACGTATGACCCAAAGAGAAGTGAGAATGTTTCTGGAAATGGTTGGATATTGTCGTCAATGGATAGGAAATTTCTCACTAATTGCAAAACCTTTGGTACGACTGACAAGAAGCAATGTGAGAGATCCGATTGATTTGAACAAAGAGGAGTTGGCAGCATTCACAAAGTTAAGAGAAGGATTGTGTGAAGTGCCAGCATTAGGTACGCCTGACTATGATAAGGAGTTCGAGTTGTATTGCAGTGAGAGAAATGGATGTGCACTCTCTGTTCTAGTACAGAAGCATGGAAAACTGAGGAAACCAATTGCATATTTTTCATCCATGTTGGACCCAGTAACTGTAGCCCTTCCTGGGTGTCTGAAAGCAGTAGCTGCTACATGTCGAAGTTTGGAACAGAGCGAAGGAATTGTGATGGGGTACCCGGTGAAAGTGTTTGTGCCTCATGATGTGGCGATTCTTTAAACAAGGAGTCGTACTCAGTATATGACGCACAGCTGACTGACTAAGCATGAAAAAGTCATTTTGGGCGCAACAAATGTGAGTCTTGTGAGATGCGTGAATGTGAATCCTTCAACATTGTTGCCTGATGTAGAGCATGTGGAGGTAAGAGATGAAGCAGATCATGATTGTTTGGATGTACTTGATTTGTGTACAAAACCAATGCCTGACATAAAAGATGACCCTTTACCAGAAAGTGATTATGTCATGTTTGTTGATGGATCCTGTTTGAGAACAGATGATGGAGTGCTAGGTGCAGCATATGCAGTATGTACAGTTGCAGCAGTGATGGAAGCATCCTATTTGAAAGGAGTAAGGTCGGCCCAAGTAGCTGAACTTATCGCCCTGACCAGAGCATGTAAGATTGGGAAAAGTGTGAGAGTGACTGATAACCGATAGCCAGTATGGCTACAGGGTGGTCCATGATTTCGGCCAAATTTGGCTGCAAAGAGGTTTCCTGACCTCTAGTGGGACTTCCATTAAGAATGCTGAAGTGGTTGGAAGGTTGCTTGAGGCAATACAGCTGCCAAGGCAATTGGCTGTGGACAAATGTGCTGCTCATAGTCGCAGTGGTGATTATATTGCCACTGGAAATAAGTTTGCCAATTACATGGCACAGTATTGTGCACAAAATCAGAATTCAATCAATCGGGCAAAGGAAAAGGAATTGGTTTCTTGTTTCCCAATGTTTACTAACACTGTGGGAACATGGAATGAGGTAAGACAATTGCAGGAAGAAGCAGGAGAGGAAGAAGTAAAACAGTGGGTAAAAGCAGGATGTGCACCAAGAGAGAAAGATCATGTGTGGGTCTATCGAGATGGAAGACCAGTAATGCCTGATAGCATGATGTCTGCCATGGCACGGATGTATCATGGACAGGGACATATAGGGAGAGACGCCATGATTAGGTCTTTTAAACAGACTTGGTATAATGCCAAGTTTAGGCTTGTGGCGGAAAGTATTTGTCAAAGATATCTAATTTGTCAACAGTACAATCCAGGAAGAAAGACAGTGGTGAGTCTAGGAACTTTAGACCGAGAGGGAAGACCTTTCACCAGAATGCAAGTAGATTTCATTGAGATGCCTCCTTGTAACAGGTTGAGGTATGTTTTGGTGATGGTGTGTCTATTCTGCAGGTGGGTAGAAGCGTTCCCAACAAGAAGAAATGATGGAACGACGGTGGCAAAATTATTGTTGAGGGAATTTATACCTAGGTTTGGGTTCCCAATAACAATTGAATCAGACAGAGGAGGGAATTTTCATAATGAGATCATAAAATTGATTTGTGAAGCATTGAATGTATGACAAAAACTGCATTGTGCCTACCGACCAGAGGCTTCTGGTGTGGTAGAACAAATGAATGGTACTATCAAAAACAGAATAGGGAAAAATGTGTTTAGCCACTGGTATGAAATGGCCCGATGTCTTGCCTCTAGTACTTATGACTATTAGATCAATACCAGACAGAACTACTGGTTTGAGTCCTCATGAAATCCTCATGGGACGCGCAATGAGACATGTATTTGTACCAGTCAATAACCTGATGACAATAACTGATGACATGGTATTGGAATACTGTAAAAGCCTGGCTGACGCAGTTCATTCTGTGTTTCATCAGGTTGGAGCGGATGCCACCACTCTTGAAAAGAAGCCAGCTCATGATCTAAGCCCAGGGGACTGGGTAAGGATAAAAGTACACAGAAGAAGAAACGGTTTGGTTCCCAGGTGGGGAAAACCAAGGCAAGTCATCTTGACTACAACATCAGCTGTGAAGTGTGCCGGATTGAAGAACTGGATCCATGCAAGTCATACTTTGAGAATTCCAAATCCAGTGGATTGTAAATAGAAAGAGTATTTTGATGATGGAGAGCCAAAGGATAAGGAAGGAGAAAACTCTGAAAGGGGGGAGACAGAGCCAAGGTTAACTTTGGTCCCCAGAAGTAACTTCCTGAGGAAAAGATTACAGATTTCTGAATCCAGTTCTAGACTCAGAGACAGAACAAAGAGCCCATTCATCCAGGAAAGTACAAAGGAAGAACAAAGAAAAGGACAGTGGAGAGACAATAAAAGAAATCTGTGAGAAGGAAGTACCAGATGAAAGATTGAGAGAAATTCCACCTGAAACAATGCTCCAGCGTGGAGTGCAAAATCCCTCCCTCCGTCACAGACCAATGTTCTCACATACACACACTATCCATACGTTCGCTGGTGGGGCCCATAACACCAGCATTCACTCTCCATTAATCCGTGTTCCTTAGGAGGCGATTATCTTCCAAACGTTGGCATGAAAGGAAATACCACTTTACCCTAATGAGTGACAAATCTACACAACCTTCTGATACTCATTAGGCCCTGAACTTCACCTTTAGTATTTCTCTCACCAATCGGGATTGATCAGATAGTTGCTGGTTTAGCTTAATTTTTAATTCTCTAATTAACCTTTCCATTAACACATGTTCAATGAATAAACAACCCAACTCATTTCTGTAGTTAATCAATTTCAATCTTTATCTAAATATTGCAAATTAAATCGTTCATTTAATCAAGTTGCCATTCATATTTACCTATTCTGGCTAATTGTCGTCCTCTATGTCAAATCTGGCAGTCTCGCAAATTTGTGCCCATCAAATTTAGTAAATTCAGTTCATCAGGAGTTTGGGCATTAATTCAGTCCGTCAAAGATTCAGGCAAACAGCTGTCCTGCAGTGTCACCGTCCTCTCCGTCAGCATAACGTCAGGAAATCGAGAAAGGCCAGAAACTAACCCGCATCAACCTCTCTATTCTACCATAATTTATGGTAAAAATCATTGACAAATTGTATCGAAAACGGGTCTTCAAATGTTCTGATTGGTCAATTGAAATCGTCTGACAGGATTCCCACCAAAATAAAGTCTCTGAGGTCATTATTCTTGAATTTTCCGGTTCTTAGAAGCACATTATTGTTTTTTCAGAAAAGCTGGCTTGTGTCCCAGGGTAACCTTGAAGGGTACAGTCTGGTTAGGGTCATGACAAGGCCACTGTAGCTGGCGTCAGTGCAGGCGCACTTCACCCAAGCCTTGTTCGGCGTCGGCAGTCGGGTTAGGCACCAAAGGCAGCTATTTTACGATAGGCCCAAATGGTCAACTTAAGCAAAAGAAACACAAAACGTAATTAATACATAGAAATGACTAAATAAATGTTATTCCCTCACTAATACCCATATGTGTGTGTATTTATCTAGCATTAAGCAATACTTAAGCGGATTTATACTTACAAAATAAAGCACAAAACACAAATACATCACAAAAGCGACATTTATCATGCAATATTCTACTTATCTATCATTAGTATGCGGACATAATTTAGTTTACGATTTAATAAAGTCATGCAAAGCAATCCCACGTGTATTTCAGTCACTAATAAGGTTGATTAGTCAATTCCACTTCAATCCATTAATTCGATTATAATTAATTAATTAATCTAATTAGTAAACATGCAAAGTGGGGTGGGTATACAAAATTTTTGCATAACCCGCTCCAGGAATCCCCCCTTTGGTGATTTTATCACCATACCACCCAAAAACTTTGTTCTGTCTTACGGAATCTTTAAAATGCTTTCTTGCTCTTAATCATAATTAGGGCTCCCGGTTTTATGGTATTTATTTTTTTGCCATTTCCGTCTGTATTTATCCATATTTATTTTTTGGGCATTTTTTCTGTATTTATCCACATTTATTTTTGCCATAAGTAGAAGGCAACGCTGCAGCTAGTATTTTTCCACATTTATTTAAATTGACAATGCACACATGCATTTGGTTGTTCTTGGTCAACACAATACATTCATCTGAAAACTTTGCCATTCGCAGAATGTCCCAAATACGCTTAAAAGTGCTATCACAAGCCATTTGTCTCAGAGCCTTGCAGTTTCTGTCATCTGCAGAGAGTGCTGTATCCTCTCCCCACTGAACACCATACTGTCCCACTGAGATAAACTCACACTCCCTTCAGCTACAACCCAATTGTGCCCTGCTATAAACACCTAGAAGCAACTCTATTCAAACTATGCACTAGACCAGAGTAATTTGCTGCCTGAAAAAAGTAACAACATTCTGGAAAAATCAAACACTCATAGGGAATACAACTTAAAGCTTTTACACTCATTATTCGGAAAGCTAAGGACATGAAAAGAAAAGTAGCGCTAGACTGGCAAACTCTGTAAGGTGGCGCTAATGTGTTTGGGTGTGAATAAAACCAATCTGGCCACTTTGCGACAACTCTGTCTTGTTTTATTTAGTTATGTGTTTATTGTTCGTATTTTAAAACCTTTTTTCTCCTCCTGAGGCCGCGTTTTGGAATAGAAACATGTCAGAAAAAGACTTTTGTAAGACGTGTCCTCTTTTTTTGGATCCATTTCACTGGGGAACGAATGACGGAAAGGAGAGGAAAGAACAGTCACAGTTTTCTACAAATGAGGAGGAGCACGACAGAGAGGGAGGAAGAGGAAAAGAGGGGGGGCAGCAGAATTGGACACTGTCCGTGTCTTGTCGAGGCAAGAAGGAAGCGACAGAAATGGCTTTGGGCAATGCAGTCAGGTCACAAACTCTGCAAAGACTCTGTTTCTGAGTCTCACTTACACCCTCTTCCCTGTATGTGTGTCTGACTGAGCCCTGCCTTCCAGCGCGGCCCGGGCTGAAAATACAAGGATCCGGTTTCTTCTCTCCGCTGCCCACTACCCCCTGTCCACCCCAGGTGTGTCTGCGAGAGTGAGAGCTCAGCCCGAGCCAAGGGAGGGGGGCTGAATGCGCTGTGTGTGAGAGTGATTCACTTCGCACAGGTGGGGCGCTGAGAACAATGCAGGCCCACTGGCGCTAGCAGCTACAGATCATCCAGGAGCTCAGGGCACTGATCCTCCTGCCACGACCCCCCCATTGTGCAGGCACTTACTGAGCATGAAAACAATGTAGTAGACATTGTGAGGGTGAGACGCAGGGTGGGGGGCTGCACACAACACGACGAGCTGAACGGAACAAACAGCAGCGCCAGAGTGAAATACTAGTATTTTCCCGTTTTTACATATAAATACAGACAAAGGCAAACTTGTTTTCCGTCTGTATTTATATGTAAAAATCCATTTAAACGGAAAACCGGGAGCCCTAATCATAATTCAGTTTCACCTACGTCTTCTCTTTTTGCTGATTCGTACATACTCTCCTTCCACTCCTCCAATTCTATCTCCTCAATTTCCCTTTCTTGTTTCTTATCATTTCTTTTTGATTTTTCACTGTTTACTCGTTTCTTGTTTTTATTATTCTTACAACAAATACAACCTAATCTTATCACTAAAATTATACAAATTACACATGTTAATGGAAACAATATTTTGCCTACAAATGTACTACCAAGCTTTACTAAGAAATTTTTAATAGCAGCTATTTTCTTTCCAATCTTTTCCCAAACACCTTCAACCTCCAGTGGTACTATTGCATCATGCAATTCAGTAATATTCTTAATATAAATTTTCAGATCTCTGCTTTCGTCAGGAATGTAAGTACAACAATGTTGAACCTTCAGCATTCCACAGACTCCACCCTCTTTTGCCAATAATATATCAAGGGCAAGTCGATTTTGCATTACCATAGCACGCATGGCAACCATTTCAGTGTTTACCAATAAAAATCCTCCAGCGGTGCTTGTTGACAAGCGATCGACTACTGTTGATAATTTTCTAATTGTGTTTGCATTCAGAGTTATTCCCACTGCTGGTATCAATGCTTCAAAAATGTCACCTAAAATTTCTGACCAAGATTCTCTCATACTCCGCGCTAAAGGATTACTTAAACTATGTACACCATTTTCTCCTCTATCTATATGAAAATTTTTCGGAAAGACCAGGCTTACATAACATGTGCCATACCAATGGTCTGGCAAACGATAATATGCCCTGTTCCCACAAATAAAATATAATCCAGGAAAGACTGGATCTTTACCACCTTTAAATCCCCATCCGCCCATGATTCGGTATGTATCATGGCACTCACTATTACCTAGAAAATAATTATCATTGTAGTGAGGACTGCTATTTATATACGTACATTGCTAAGTTAGCACAACCGCGTTAGATGTTAGAAAGCCATCTTGCCACTTTTGCTGCTTTTGCACACGATACTGCAGTTACATGTTATTATTTGAGAAATGCTTGCTCACCTTTGCTTCACATGAGAACTGTCTGTTGTTCACATTCCTAACAGTGAGCTACAACCTTGGTCTGAACATTGTGTAAAGAAACAGTCTGGGTCGCTAGACGGTGCATGTTGTTGGGTTCAGGTTGATCGGCCCACTATTTAGCCATAACACGCACGCAGCTGCAAATACCTGAAAGTCGAGTGCTTTTCATATTGCAGGCTGCATGCTTTATACACATTCGGAAGAAGAGCTTTCCCAGGAGCAGAGTATACCTGATCCTGTGATTTGATTCCACTAAGCTGATCTTTACGGTATGGGGTTCCCCATTCAAGCCTAGAGACCTTCTATTAGTCTAATAATATTAATATTGGTTTACTAGCGAAAGGAAGGTGGCTGTAATCCACTGTAATTTTATTATGATTTCTCCTTTCATTATCTATGGTATTGTAACTATGCTGATGGTTTTGATTTTAATAATTTGTCTGCTTATGTTAGCCAAAGTACTGCATCTTAGGACACGAGGTTTATAAAATAAACTCTTTAAACTTTTCCGTGTCTATGTTTACTCTTGTTGTGGACTGATATGAGAATAATAACGAACAGGTATTTCTAATTCCCACCATTCCTGAGAATACACTAAGTAGCTTGTTCTGGGTTGTCTATACATTGGGACCGCCGAGATAAAATTGGATAACGAATGGGACACTGATGCTGGTCGGATAAGGGGTTCTGGGTTCTGAGGTGAGTTTTTGGTACAACACAATTCACCGAGCTCCTGGGTTCCTGCGCATAGTTCTGTGCATGAGCAGAATCCCTGCAACATGGCGCACCTAACGTTTGGTCGATTAATTTGAAACGCCTTAGTAGCGCTTATATTTGTCCACAACTCCCTCACTCTTGTTTCCGGATAACGGGAGTGACGGATTTAACCTACCTGTTTCTTGACTAATAGGTTCTTTCAATCTTGATCATTAAAAAGGTTTCTTCTGAACCCTAGTGCTACTGATTATACTTGTTGTTGTTCTTTTGTGTGTCCTTATGGCGGTTGACATTGCTACACATAGCCGTGCACCTCTGCGCCGTCATTTGACGATGTATGGGGTGCCGGAAGATGGGATGGCTGTTATTTTTGTGGTGAGCGCTGATGCGTCTTTCCCTTATGAGTTGTTTTACTCTTGGGTGATTTTTCCGGCGGTGAATGCAGACGATGATACGTTTCTTTCCTATACTCCCACGCAGCTACCTGCGATCTATACACCATATAGGACACAAGAAATTCCTATTTCTGCCTGGCAGCATACCATTTGGTTTAATGGTGCCCTTCCCCATGCGGTTACACCGGCTAGAATGGGCCCGTTGTCAATCGCAGGGGCCACATGGCCGGTGCTGGCCGGATTTACGCCTCATCCCCGCTATCTCACAGTAGCGGTGGCTGAGTTGCGGGTACTACACACAGCCCTTATTACAGTGCATAGGGCTTTAGTGCAGTACGTGTCAAGCAACGTGCAGGTGGGGGCACCTGCTGTTGCTGGACAACCAGCGGACCACCACGTGGTGGTTATTAGTCCTGTTATGGTTAATTCGGTAATGGGAAAGCGCCCCCAAAATAATACTACTCCTGTGGAGAAACACAGGATTCTCACCATTAGTTTGCTGAAAGACATGGGGCCATATGTAGGTAGCTAAATACCGGTCGGTAACGGACGAAATTCGGTAAATTTCACGTTACCGACCGGTAATTAGACGAATGATATGTAGGACGCCATAAAGAAGGATTCGGTAATTATGAATCGGTAAATACTAATTCATCTTTACCGAATTCTAAATTACCGAATCGGAATTACCGAATTCTTATTTACCGAACCGGTGAATAAGAAATGGTAAAAACTAGAAAAGAGATGTAGGTAAATTCGGTATTACCGAATTTTATGAAATTCGGTATTTAAGAGTCGGTAATTAACACTGAATGAAAGCAGGTGGTAATCAGCTACAGTGTATATAAGCAATCCCAAAATGCAACAGCGTGATCACCATGGCGGCTCTCTATGTGATTGCAAGGCGCCTACGTCTACAGGCAGCAGGTGTGAGGATCTGGAGACGGGAGGAGCGCATTTACAGACAGCGCATCACACTCTTCCAACAGCCTGAGGCTGAGATACATGAAAAGTACAGGCTACACCCCCAAACCATCATGGACCTGATAAGGGACTTGCACCCACTCATGGACCATCCAACAACAAGGGCGCACGCCATACCACCACATGTGCAGGTGGTCTGTAGCCTCCATCTACTCGCATCTGGCAGTTACCAGGGGGTGATAGCTGCGGTAGGCGGGGTATCTCAGAGTTGCCTGTCCCGTTTCTTCAGGAACTTCCTGGATGCCATGATGCAGAGGATGCAACACTACATTAGCTTCCCAAACACACAGGCTGAACTGCTGAAAACCAAGACAGACTTTTACCAGATAGCACAGTTCCCGCATGTCATAGGCTGTATTCTTTCTTTCTTTCTTAAATCTTTATTTCGACTCGTAGAGTCATAAAAGAATACATTGCAATCCAACAACAAAAAACAAAACAAAATTTTCCAAAACAAGAAACATCTGCATGAAAAAATGGATATCTCATTTACAGAAGTTTTGCAACCATAAGTACTCATGTAAAACAATTTAAACTTTTAATTCATTAAAAAAGTTCTTCTAATCTTCCATACAGCTGCTAAATACTTGCTAACAGCAAATACAGTAGGGGGGATAAATCAGATTTCAGCAAACGGTAGGCATCTAAATGGTGCCTAAAACCCCAATTTCTGCAGATGGGAATAATCCACTTTTTCCTGGAATTCACATAAAAAGGACAAAAAAAGATTAGATGAGTGTCGTTCTCAAGCTCATTTTTGCAGGCGGGACAGTTTTTTAAAGTAGGTGGGTGCCATTTACTAGTAAGGGCTCTGATTGGGAGTGCGTTATATCTCCATTGCAGAAATAGTTTTCTGAGGCCAATGGGATTGATATCATCCAAAACTGTCTCCAGTTTATAAAAATCCTTCATTGTTAAGAAGGTATTAGTCATTGGCCCCAGTGTCTCATTTACTAAAGAGGCGGTCAAGTTGCGATCGTGGTATAATGCGACCAACTCTTTGCGGGATACAGTGCGACAAGCCTCATGCGGTTTTGTCCGCAGAGCAGTTAGACCCAACCCTGTTAGTTCATCTTTTACATACTTGAACCATGGAATATTGCATAAAGCTTGGTGATGATAAAGTTCCATGACTTCAGAGCGATAGCTCGAGAGTTCAGGGGTTATCCAAAGTCGCCTCCAGAAAGTTAAGGGCTTCACACCTAATTCCTCCTTTATTGATCTCAATCCTAGGTCAAGCCTAAGAGGAAGAAGTGGTGTGCTCGGTGGCAAAGCAGCCAGATTCCGCAGAAACTTATTTTCAGTGGCGACAATATCTGGGGCACATTTGTGGTCCCAAAGTTCGCCGCCATATATTAAAGCACCACGGGCCTGCATTTTGTAAATTTCAAGGGGCGGGCCGATAGGGTGTGTCATGGATTGATTCCATAGATTCAGAATACCCCCCACCTTTTACGTTAACTTTAGATTTGACTTTGTCTGATGATGTGACCATGTCATCTTTTCGTTCAAGGTCAAACCCAAGTACTCGAACGTATGAACCCTCTCTAGACTTGTGCCATTAATAGTCGGGTTAAGGCGAGAGGACCTGGGGAAGTTAAAGATCATAAATTTAGTCTTGGCCGTATTGATCTCTAGCCCCCGATCAGCACAGAAAGAGGCAAAATCGTCTAAAACTCGTTGAAGCCCCATGGGAGTCTTGGCTAAAAGCAAGGTATCGTCGGCGAACATAAGAGCTGAGATACCTATGCCCGCGAGTCGCGGGGGGTCTCTATTTGGCACATTGTTCAGATGGGAAATGAGACCGTTTACATAGAGGCAAAACAGGGTGGGTGCCAAGAAGCATCCCTGCCTTACCCCTCTTTCAACGGGGAAGCTAGATGATAGGCCACCATCTCTTTCACATCTGACCCTTGCGAAGTTGTTGGTATGAAGACGGACCAAGATCTGCAAAAGAGGACCTGGAAGGCCTAAGTCGTGGAGAACAGACCAGAGTTTCATGCGCGGAACCAAATCAAAAGCCGCGCGCAAATCAACAAAGACAGTATAAAGAGAACCCCCCTCCACCTTAACTGTCTTCCAAAAAAGCATACATAATCTAAAAATCTGGTCTGTTGTTGAAACGCACTTTCTAAAGCCAGCCTGATAATGGCTCAGAATATCAGAGTCCTCCATCCAATCCGCAATGCGGTCTAGGATCAGCCTCGAAAATAATTTCTGAGCAACATCACTCAGACTGATAGGCCTATAGTTACCAGGTAACAGGGGGGACCCCTTTTTAAAGATAGGCACAACTTCTGCGCCCAACCAAGTATGAGGAACTGTCATATCCCCAAGGATTGCATTAAATAATAGAGTGAGGTATGGTGCCCAGACTCTGGGTTCATGTTTGTACAAGTCACCAGGGACCCCATCCAAGCCAGGTGCTTTGCCCGCAGGAAGCATGGATAAAGCGAGCTGAATCTCGCTCAAGGTGAAATAAACTTGTTCGTGGTCAGCAGCCACAGGCATTAAACCCTCAGATGGAAGAGAAACCGCCCTATAAAGTGTGCTGAAGTGTTTTTCCCAAATTTCGGGAGCAATATTTGGTTTTATTGCTACGACAGCATCATCTGTGCCGGTAGACACAATCAGCCAGAATCTCCGTGAGTCTCTAGAGTGAAGGGCAGCTGTTAGGCTATTCCAATTTTCAGAAGCCCACTCCGATTTAGCATGGTAGATTAGAGACCTGTAGATCTGCCTCTTTTGGTGGATATCCTCCCTGCAGACTTTCTTTTTTATTGCATCCAGCAAATCGGTCTTGGCCAATCTACAGGCCCTGTTATACCAATGGAGCCGTCTAGTAGTCCTTTTCATACGAGTAACAGATGGGTTAAATAAACCAGACAATGTTGAGAATAATTCTTTGTTGATCTTAGCCATTTTTCCGCTGAAATTGGGGAAGGAGTACTGCTCTATAATTTTTACTACGTCATCCAATGCTAAAACAACCGTCATATAGAGTTGGGATAGTTCTCTTTGATTGTCAGCCAATTTAACCCATTTAATTCTACGCTTATTATTAGTCAAGATGGTTCTATTTGGTGCCTCCAAATTAATTAATGGCAATGAATTGTCAAAACACACGCCCGTTAGAGAAAGATCCAATATCAGGGGATTATGGTCACTCTCCCCCCTAGTGAGCACCTGAAAATCAGATATTCTGTTCCACTCCCTGCACATATATATAATCAAGTCTAGCCTCCCTTCCTAGTTTATTAAACGTGGGCCTTGAGGGGTTATCTGAGATTGTTCGTCCATTGCAGGCCCTAATCGAGTGGGCCATCGTCAAGGAGGTGATTTGGACAGCTAGAGGGGCCCAAGACCTGACCATAGGACCGACAACCTATGGGATGTTCCAGATTTCATCCTCCTCTTGATTTATTTGATCCACCAACCCCTGAAGTGGTTCAAAGTGAGAATTAAAATCACCAGCTATAAGGCTGTATTGATGGCACACACATTCCAATCTGCCCACCAGCAGCCACTGAGTATATCTACAGGAACAGAAAGTCCACCCACTCCATAAATGTGCAGGTAATCTGCGATGCTGCCAACATAATTACTGACATCGTAGCAAAATTTCCTGGGAGCACCCACGACTCCTACATCTTCCAGAACAGTGGGATCTACACACGCCTGGTTGCGGGAGAATTTGGAGAAGGATACCAGCTAGGTAAATCACTGTAACACTCCCTCATACTTACTGCAGATGAATGTGTATTGGTGTATGTGACTAATGGCACCCACTTCCTCACCTAGGTGATAGTGCATATGTCGTGCGGTCATTTATCCTCACTCCCTACCTACACCCATCAACCCTGAGTGAGAGACGATACAATTTGGCACACAAATCAACACGCAACGTTGTGGAGCGCACGTTTGGACTATTGAAAAGCAGGTTCCGCTGCCTCTACAAAAGCGGAGGCGCACGTCAGTACACACCCTTCATCTGCTGCAAGATCATTGCTACTTGTGCAATGCTGCACAACCTTGCCACAAAGAAAGGTACAGAAGTGGAAATAACTGATTTTGAGGAGAATGATGATGAATTTGCACAGCCAGAGCCCAACGCAGCAGGAGTGCCAGCAGCAACAGATGGGAGAGAGAGACGGGCAGAGATCACATGCAACTATTTCTAAGTAAGTAAGGAGACACATCCAGTTGTTGGATGCAATGACGTAGTTTTAATTTGTGGGCACTACGCCACAACACAAACGGCCAAACTGGGCTATCAAATTTGTGACATCCATAGTAGGAAGTCATGGGTTACTTCACCCAACTCTGTCCTGGAAGTGTGTGCTGCATCAGCATCTGCGGCCACGCACTACAGTGCGGGATGCCAGTGACTGACTGTCCTCACTGGCTGTGGGACCAGTGGCAGCCCCATGCTGTCTGCTGCTCCTCCGGGTGTCTGTGACAGGGAGGTAATGCTGCTCCGACTGGTTGTGTCCTCGCTGTCCACAACATCCACAGCACCAGTATTGGCAGACTGGTTCGTAAGCAGGACCTCAAGAGCAGTGGTCACCTTAACCAGCCCCCTAGAAACATCAGTGCTGCAGTGCGCAAGCCCCTCCTGCATGGCCACGGAGCGCCTGCAGAGCAGAGAAGTGGCAGTAGCTAGGCAATTCACTGCCCTGGTATGGTGCTCCATTTTCTGCCTCTCCCTTCGCCGTGTTGCTCTGTCCTCATCCATTTTACTGCACAGCAGCATCACAGACTGGGACATGTCCCGCATGCCCGCAGCCATCTCCTTCATGCCCTCAGCCATTGAGTAAATGCCCCTGTCAATGTTGCTCATTTTTTCATTGAGGCACTTCATTTGTCGTTGTACCGACTGTATTGCCTTGCATTGTAGGCGCTGCACCTTCACCATGGTTGCCTCCAGCCTTCCGAAGACACCATGGCTCTCACCCTGTGGAGGTGGACTGCTCACACGAGCCCTGCGGCGGCGTCTGACACCTGTGTGTGCTCCCTCAAAGGTGGACAGCACACCAGCATTGCTACCATCCAGTGGCACAGTGAATGTTTCATCCTCCCTCGAATCTTCAGAGGAGGACTCGGACACATGCAGTCTGGCAACAGCATGCCTCCTAGGTCTCACCACTGCAGGTGGTGTTGATGCTGGTGAGGCTAGCAGTAGTGGCGATGCTGGCTGTGGTGTCGAGGCTGGCTGTGGTGGCGAGGCTGGCTGTGGTGGCGAGGCTGTCTGTGTTGGCGAGGCTGGCTGTGGTGTTGAGGCTGGCTGTGGTGGTGAGGCTGGCTGTGGTGGTGAGGCTGGCTGTGGTGGAGAGGCTGGCTGTGGTGGTGTTGTGTGCCCTGCACCCATGGTGGCCTTCTCGGTGATGTGCTTCCGGGGTGCCCTCTCTCCCTTATCCTGAGCAGTCCTGCGCGATGTCTCGCCTGTGGACAGAAACTTTACATTAGCTCAGTGTACCTGCAGCCCTGCATTGCTCACATCATAATACATTTCTGCAACACTATCTCATTGTCCTCAGTCTGATTATCGCAGATGTGTGTCACATGCCTTGTTGTTCGGTGCGATTTCTGTCATGATAGGGGTTTCACTGACTACATCACCCATAATGCATTGCTGGTCTGCACAAAACCCTGTACTGGAGTGGGATTCACATAACCCAATTGGGGATTTGGGATAGGGGAAGGGGGGTCACAATGCTGCGCATGCTTCTTACCTTTTTTTGGAGCAGCTCTGGCAGAGCTGTCTGCATCCCCAATCCCAACGACACTTTCAGGCTCTATCGTGGACTCCACAAGCTGCTCAAGTTCTGTCAGGGCAGGTGCCCTGTTCCTTCCTCCTCCTGTCTGGCTGGCCTGTTTTTTCAGATCAGCCATCTTCCTCTTGGTGATGATCCGGATGTCATACCATCGCTTCTTGAGCACATCAATGTCCCAGGGGGTCACTCCAATAGCATTTACCTGCGACTGGATTCCTAGCCAGATCCTTCTTTTTTCCGATTCAGCAACTTGCAGGGACTGCTTTCCAAAAAGCTTAGTGTGCTGTTTCACCACCTCCTCCACAAGTACCTGCAGTTCCTTCTGGCTGAATTTCACTTTCCTCTTCCTTTCCCCTCCTTCTGTGTCCTGGCTGGCCATTGTGCAGGATCAGTTGACAATGTTCAGGCACTGGCTCTGTTGCACTCCTCAGCACTCCCAGCCCCTCCAGAGGGTTCTGATTGTGTGCACCTGCCTGGGTGTGGCCACTTCCTGGTTGGGAGGGGTGGGGGTTGCACATGATTGGCTGATTCCTCAATTGATGTGTTTTTGAAAATCCGATTCGGTAAACCCAGAATCGGTATTTATCGATTCGGTAAATACCGATTCAGTAAATACCGATTCTGAAAGACCGGTCGGTATTGTGGAATCGGTAAACATTTACCGAATTTTACCGATTCGGTAAAATTTACCGAAAAATTAGGTACATAGGAAATACCGATTTCTAAATACCGATTCGGTAAAATTCGGTATTTAGGAATCGGTAAATTTAATTTACCTACATATGGCCCTTAGTCCCAGATATGGCCGATTGTGACAACTGGGGCAAGGTCTTTGCCGCAACCTACTCGAAGTGCTTCGGCACTCCGTCTATGTCTGTAGTTCCCTCCGTCATTAAACGTGTTCAAGAAAATCACTGTGCGGAGGCTGCTGTAGAATTAGGAATGCGGCTTGTTGGGGTGTTCAATGTGGTTGCTTCCATGGTGATGGGCAACCTCAAAGGCGATGCCAGGCAGTTCCAAGTGGCTAATAAGCTGGACCGCGTGGACGAACTCGACAGGCCTAAGGAGTTCGCTAAGATAATTGCGGAAGCCTACAGAACCATAGGCCGCAGCGCCTTAGGTGTTAAACCAACTGTAATAATTCTGATATAGTACAGCAAACTAAGGTGAGCTTGTCTGGTAAAGACGAACGCCCAAATTTTCCTAAACAAAATTGGCGGGCAAAGAAACAGGGGAAGCAGCAACAGAAACAGGGGTCTCGTCCTGCCTCACCCGTACAGTCGACTAGTGAACGCACATATGATCTGCACGATCGATCTAGTATTAAGTCACCTGATAGATTTCAGGTTTCTGAACAACGTTCTCCTCATTCTTCACAGGAAACATCGGCTTCCCAGTCCGGTGGCGGAGACCGTGGGAAAGGACGGGGTGCCCAAGGACGTGAGCAACCCCGTCAGACTGACGGTAAAGGCAAGCAGGACGAGTCTGTACGTCAACGACCCCCGTTTCAAAAGAAGAAAGTTGCTGCGCTAACAGCGAGGTATGCCACAGATAGTGTGGACGCAGCTTCAGAACCTGACATGGGCACTAATGCTGCTCGACAGCGCGGCGGAAGTTACAGTAGTGCGACAACAACTGACACGTTCATTACTGTAGAAACTGCTGACACTAGAGTGGCTCCCCCTGACAGACTATACAATATTGTCCTTTTAATTGAAGGTGACATACAACGTACAATTCAAGGGATTTTTTGGGATAATCTGACCTCTTCATACGATATTTTATTGGCGGAGGCAGACTGGCCCCCGGCTTTCATTTTAGATGCTCCTAGAGGGGAGGAGGTGATCCTCCCTTCCTTTGCGCACACAGTGCCGAAGGACCAAGCTAAGAAGTTCGCCTAGGAGTGGGCTCTGGTGCTAGCACCGGCTTTGTATCGTAATCAGGTAGGCTGGGATAAATTGTCCCCTAGCCATGAGATTCCGTTGCGGTCCATGCCCCAGCCACAACCCCAATATCCCATGCGTCGCGAAGCAAGACCTCACGTTGCGGCAATCCTTGAACAATTGGAATATCAAGGTGTTATTGAAACATGTGTGTCACCAATGAATCATCCTTTATTTACTGTGACGAAGCCTGATGGGTCGTACTGCCTGGTTTTGGATTACCGGCATTTAAATTCTCATTGCCGGACATGCGCAGTACAGAATACCCACAGTTCTGCTCTCGTCGATAGTCTCGTGAGAAAACGTTTTAAGACCACACTTGACATTTCCAATTGCTTTTACAGCCATAACCTGTCCCCTCTTAGTAGTCAATAGACGGCATTTACATCAGGCGGCAAACAAAAACATTTTAAAGGATTACCCATGGGCTATAAAAACAGCCCTGGAGTCTTTGCCGCTCGTGTAGTCTCTCTGTTAGAGAGCATTGACCCTGATGCGTACTCGTACGTGGATGATATTTATCTATAATACAAAAAGGAGTCTGTCAGTCTAAATGTTGGTCAAGGTCAACACAGAGATAGAAAAAATATGTAGAGTATGAGAGAGAAGAACCTTAGAGTGCTGATCGGTTATAAAGGATTTCCATCAATAACCAGTGATTGGTGGGTGTCATCATCTGGATATCCAACCTTCCCACCACTATAAACCACTCCGACCTGGAGTATTATATGTGGTACGGTGTTAACCAGAGCACTTGGATAAAGCCCGGGAAGGGGGAAGGAAAGAAGACAGCCAAGTCACTAGCTTAGGCAAGATGTGCAGATATATACCGAAAATGATATATAAACAGTGCAGTGCAGTAAAGTGAAAAAGTTAAAAAAGGAGTTGGAGGAAGAAGATAGTTTAATGCAAAATATTCCTACCAATCCTTATTTAAAAATGGTGCAGAAACAGCTTTTAACAAATAGGCTGTTTAACAATGTGGTCAACATGTTTCAGCCTGCTTGACCCCATGGTCAAATGGCTTTCGTCAGGACCTTGTAAATTATTAATTGCTACTGCAACAATATAGTGTGAAAAAAGGAACAGTGAGTATTTTAAAATACAATCTTTTGTGGTGTAAAACTTCTTCGTGCACTCAGTCTATATAGGTTTATCTGTGGAAATACGGAAAAAACCAAAGAGAACAAAATAAGGTAATGACAAAAAACGTACTCTCTCTCGAAGAACTGGTTAATTATTGGCCCGGTCTGTAACCATATCTCAAGTGCTTACCTGGTGAGCACGAGAAGTGAACCTCACCTCACCCGGATTAGACTCAGGTTTGAAGGAGGCCCCGCCCTGAGAAAATAGAAAGTGTGGGGGGAATTGAAGAAACTGTTAAACCCCAGCAATAGTGAGTTCATGATTATAAAGAATAGGATCTAAACACATTGTCCTATACACGCTCTATTGAACCCTCTGTTATGACTTCCCCTTACTAGCAGGTGTACCAACCCCGAGGGCAGATTACCGATTGCAAGTATACAAGGGAACACGCAGACGTAAGCGCTACAATGTAAATGGAGCATACGATAAGCCGTTTGCTAGTATAAGTGTTATCTAATGGCATTAAAAGTGAAAGAGATCCGATACCTTACCTCTCCGTCGGTGCCTCGGAGTAGGTCTGAGCCGTTTGGGAGGTAACCGGCAGGTTTGATCTCAGGTGTTAAGAATCATTCAGATGCGTGTAGTCGCATTCCTATTCGTCGACCGATAACCAATCAGTTTCACTGTTCTTGTTATCGCTCCATCAAATCAAGATCCGGTAACGCTTTAAACTACAAAATGACGTCAGCGTACCCGGAAATCGTGGTTCCGCGGGTCATGAAAAAGATAACTTTATCAATCGTGCTTGTGTGAACGGACAAATAGCGACGCCAGTAGGCATGTTAAATAAGAATCAGCTAATATATACACTAAACTATGAACTGCGGTGGCGAAAAAAGCAGTGTTGTGTGCATATTGCTATGTGTAGCCTGGTGTCATCAGTTGGAGTAGGGAGGTCCTTAATGACCAGTGTGCACATACGTGTGGAACAATATAAAGGCTAGGACGAAAATCTCTGGCAAAAAGCTAAGTGGATTTATCCTATTACTGTAGAGTGATGGATATATCGCTCACATGGGATGGAATAAAAGGTTTTTCTAAGACTGTCCACCAGAAATCATTAGCTTGACTTTCACCAATTGCAATAGTGAAAATTTAATTTACTTGATTGAATGTCCCTGTAAACTTCGATACGTAGGGATGACCACTCGGAAAGTCCGACTACGTATCTTAGAACATAAGAGCACTTTCCGCTGCAAGAAAACCAACACAAGACTTACACGTCACTTTGAAGAGGCTAAACATCAAGCTAATGATTTCTGGTGGACAGTCTTAGAAAAACCTTTTATTCCATCCCATGTGAGCGATATATCTCGATGCTTGTTTCTAAAAGAACAACGTTGGGTTTTTAGAATTCGCAGTGATCAAAAAGGTTTAAATGATGACATTCCCTGGGTCTCATTGTGAGATACAAGTGGGTTATATAGTCCATTAGTTAGCTGCACCTATCCATCACTCTACAGTAATAGGATAAATCCACTTAGCTTTTTGCCAGAGATTTTCGTCCTAGCCTTTATATTGTTCCACACGTATGTGCACACTGGTCATTAAGGACCTCCCTACTCCAACTGATGACACCAGGCTACACATAGCAATATGCACACAACACGGCTTTTTTTCGCCACCGCAGTTCATAGTTTAGTGTATATATTAGCTGATTCTTATTTAACATGCCTACTGGCGTCGCTATTTGTCCGTTCACACAAGCACGATTGATAAAGTTATCTTTTTCATGACCCGCGGAACCACGATTTCCGGGTACGCTGACGTCATTTTGTAGTTTAAAGCGTTACCGGATCTTGATTTGATGGTCCGTGAGCGATAACAACAACAGTGAAACTGATTGGTTATCGGTCGACGAATAGGAATGCGACTACACGCATCTGAATGATTCTTAACACCTGAGATCAAACCTGCCGGTTACCTCCCAAACGGCTCAGACCAACTCCGAGGCACCGACGGAGAGGTAAGGTATCGGATCTCTTTCACTTTTAATGCCATTAGATAACACTTATTCTAGCAAACGGCTTATCGTATGCTCCATTTACATTGTAGCGCTTACGTCTGCGTGTTCCCTTGTATACTTGCAATTGGTAATCTGCCCTCGGGGTTGGTACACCTGCTAGTAAGGGGAAGTCATAACAGAGGGTTCAATAGAGCGTGTATAGGACAATGTGTTTAGATCCTATTCTTTATAATCATGAACTCACTATTGCTGGGGTTTAACAGTTTCTTCAATTCCCCCCACACTTTCTATTTTCTCAGGGCGGGGCCTCCTTCAAACCTGAGTCTAATCCGGGTGAGGTGAGGTTCACTTCTCGTGCTCACCAGGTAAGCACTTGAGATATGGTTACAGACCAGGCCAATAATTAACCAGTTCTTCGAGAGAGAGTACGTTTTTTGTCATTACCTTATTTTGTTCTCTTTGGTTTTTTCCGTATTTCCACAGATAAACCTATATAGACCCGAAGAAGTTTTACACCACAAAAGGTTGTATTTTAAAATACTCACTGTTCCTTTTTTCACACTATATTGTTGCAGTAGCAATTAATAATTTACAAGGTCCTGACGAAAGCCATTTGACCATGGGGTCAAGCAGGCTGAAACATGTTGACCACATTGTTAAACAGCCTATTTGTTAAAAGCTGTTTCTGCACCATTTTTAAATAAGGATTGGTAGGAATATTTTGCATTAAACTATCTTCTTCCTCCAACTCCTTTTTTAGCTTTTTCACTTTACTGCACTGCACTGTTTATATATCATTTTCGGTATATATCTGCACATCTTGCCTAAGCTAGTGACTTGGCTGTCTTCTTTCCTTCCCCCTTCCCGGGCTTTATCCAAGTGCTCTGGTTAACACCGTACCACATATAATACTCCAGGTCGGAGTGGTTTATAGTGGTGGGAAGGTTGGATATCCAGATGATGACACCCACCAATCACTGGTTATTGATGGAAATCCTTTATAACCAATCAGCACTCTAAGGTTCTTCTCTCTCATACTCTACATATTTTTTCTATCTCTGTGTTGACCTTGACCAACATTTAGACTCACAGACTCCTTTTTGTATTATTGATTACTGAACAGGGGATTGAGTCTGTCCAGGTCTTTAAACTTTCCCTTGGACCCTTCCTTTTTGTGTTTTGATGATATTTATCTCACAGATGACGAGTTGTGGCCGCATCTCTGTCGCGTTGATCGCATTATTGTTTTGTTTGCAGACTTCGGATACAAATTCAACTTTGCGAAGTCTCACATTGCAGAATATACAGTGTTGTTTTTGGGATACGAACTCAACAATGAGGGTCGAGGATTGGCTCCACACTTCCTAGAGAAGTGCGCTTGCCTGCGTGCTCCTACAACACTGAAAAAATTACAATCTTTGCTGGGCTTTCTGAATTTCGGTCGCACGTACATTCCTGATTATGCCCAGCGTATCAAGCTGCTTTATGCCTTGGTACAACCTACTTTTTCCAAATCATGCCTGCTGCCGGAGCATTTAGCTATATTGAAATCTTTGCAAGCTGACCTTCTTGCTTCAAAATACTTACTAACGCGTGATAACCACACTAACCTGGTCATTAGAATTGTGCCAGGTGCAGTGGGTTTCACGTACTTAACGTTCAATGAGGGCGACACCGTCCCCATTGCCTACAAATCACACCTGTACACTTCAGCTGAACTGCGATTTTCCGCTGTTGAGAAAGTATTGACGGCAGTTCAGATGGTGATTCTTAAAGAACGAGCGCTATCGCAAGGGAAACGCATGTTGGCGGTCACACCATATCCTGACCTTGAGGCAGTGACCAAAGCGAGTGTACCAAATTCTAAAGCTTTGCATCCACGGTGGATACAATGGGCCACTTCCTTGACATTGCCCGACGTCGCATATATCTTTGACGGCGGCACTACAGACTCAAGAGTTCTTACAGTATGAATTAGTTCATCCAGCTCCTCTGTCCTTGCGCCCGCTCGAGGATTACCATTGTGTCATTTACACTGATGGTTCTGCGCAACCGGCGACTGGATCAAAGCATGCCTCTTCAGCAGCCTGCGCAATTGTGGTAGGTACTTTCGTGAATGGTGAATTCCAATCTGATGTCGTGCATACGCAGTCATTGGGTGATTGTACCGCACAGTTGGCAGAGCTCCGTGCTCTGGTTCTTGCACTGGAGTTTGCTGATTCTCGGGTCACCACACTTATAGTGAGTGACTCGTTTTATTGTGTTCAATCTTACAACGACAATCTATATTTTTGGTCTCAAAATGAATACCGTGATTTCAAAAGTAGCACAATTAAGCATAAAATGCTTTGGGTTCGAGTGGCAGAACTTAAATAACATCTGCCTCTCGTGAATATTATTCACACTCTTGGTCACCAACGAGATGGTGTCCATGCTGTCGGCAACAGCCTAGTTGACGAGGCAGCAAAAACAGCAGTGGCGACATACTTAGTGGCAGCAGTTACAAGATCGAAAAGTAAGATCGATGATGACATCTTGGCAGCTATTGCTGCTACAGAGAAGGGAACGAATTACCCGAGAGGTTTCCCTTCTCGTTACCATTATCGCTTCAGTCCTGATAACGTCCTGTTAGTGAGGATTAACGATGTTGGTGACAGATTGATTCCCAATGCGGACTGCAGACCATCTTTGATATTAGCGGCTCACGAGGGCATGGTGTCTGCCCATGCCGGCATTGCAGCTACTGTATCTTTGTTACAACAACGTTACTGGTGGTGCGGTTTATATAAACAAGCTTGCGCTTATGTTCTTAACTGTGACATTTGCCAGCAGATTAAACCTTCAACTGCGGCGCGCTCACCACAAACTCAGTTGTACATATCTAATAAACCACTAGGGTGTGTTTATTTGGATCACTGCGGTCCATTCACCTCTGATACTGCGTACAAGTACATCTTGGTTGCAGTGGATTCATGCACACGTTTTCTGTGGGTATGGCCACAAAGGAGTGCTGATGCCCGTACTGTCATCAGGGATTTGCATGTCTTTTTGGGAAGTTTTGCATGTGGTACCTTTCATTCTGATCAGGGCCCTGCGTTCGCCTCTAAGGCGTACAAAGAAGCCATGAGAAATTTGGGGTTCCAAGTCAAATTTTCGTCTCCCTACCGACCTGAGGGTAATAGTGTGGTGGAGCGAATGAACCGTGACTTAAAGCAATCTTTGACAGCTGGGGTTTTAGGCACTGGCCGGAACTGGCTAGCCCATTTGTATAACGTCCAACGTGCACTCAATAATCTCCCTAGAAGGTCTCTGGGTGGGCGGACCCCATACATGATGCTCTTTGGCATACGAATGTTTTTCCCGGACCTTGATCGTCTAGACATGGCGGCGTCAGCCGCACCCTTTGACATAGATGATCACTGTGCTGTATTGCAGACTCTACAAGAAGCCAGAGACAGTCTAGTGAAGGAACACGTGCCCTCCACATCTGATGCTGTGCTTCAGATTCCGGTAGTCGGCTGGCTACCTCGAGTTGGTGATCTGGTCCGTGAGAAGGTGGAGAACAAGGAGTTCGGCCCCCCTTATCGTGCACCGGTTCCAGTGCTTGGCATGCAGGGTACACGAACAGTCATTTTACCTCCACTTCCTGGTCTCAAGGATAACAGGTACATCTCTATTGACAATGTCAAGCTACAGCGAGTGGCCGATTCTTCTTAGTATGACTCCAGCGGTTTCTTGCCCTGCGATGCTGAGAAATTCTGTTTTGGCTCCAGCTTCTACCACCTTGCCTGATGTTGCCGTCGAGATGCATTCAGTTACTGGACCTTTGTTACCGCCGACAGCTGGTGGTCTACCTGAAGATACTGAGTATGCTTATCCTGCAGATATCCCGTTGCCTGTTTTACAATCCACCACAGTTAACCAGTCGCGCTTCTCCTTTGACACTAATTCAATGACTTCCATAGCCCCATCAAAAGTTTCAATTTTTGCTGTCTGGTTTAAAAGACATTTTTTAATTCCCCCTTGGACTTACATTTGGCTGGTGCTCATAGGTATTTTTTTGTTTATGTCCATTGGATTTGTGGTAGTGTTTTTTCGACTTGTAAATGGACACTACCTGAAAGAAAGATCTACAATTAAACTGATTGATGGAACTTTGGCCCCCCACTCCTCATCACATATTATGAAAAGGGACCAGACTTTTGTGAACATTACTGCCTGGCCTGTACTGGATGGGATTGCGTGTGATGCTGTTAAATTTCAAATTCACGGTCCCACTGAAGTAATCAATGTGCCAAATGTATTTCATGTTTCTATGGGTTATGTAGTTAAGCAAAGCATCCGCTCGGATGATTGGGATGTTCAAGCCATAGAAGCACTGTTTTCTGATTTGAAATATTATGCTGCGTTTGATGCTGAGGATTTGTATTTAGATACTGGTAATTATGATGAGCAGTTTTGCTATCAACATTATGGCAATCATTTCCTTCACAAAGCCAATACGTTTAGAAATGTTGTAAATTATACGCAATGGGAACACTGTCCGGCGCCTAGGCTGGGCAGCTCCACCACGTTAGTGGACAAATTCACATATTTTTCTGATTTCACTGTGTCGAATTCTGCCTCCTTTTACTTTAAAGTGGCGGCTGAGTCTACCTCGAAAGTTAGGCTGACACACACTAAATTGTTATATTCCAAATCCTTTATGGATGAATTGGCAATCGGAGGTTATGATCTGTAGAAAGCTACTATTGATCTTAAATCGGTTTGGGGTTCTAAACCGTGGCAGGTACAGGGAACAGAAGCTTTGCATTGTGCCTGCCTCATCCTGAACCATGTGTTATTTTTGAATTCGTCAATTTTTCAGACCACATGTTTTGGATTGACTACTTCTAAAAAATTAAATTCTCCCTCTACTCCGTATCTGGGTGCTTATCCTAATTGGGATAATCATACGGATCTGTCTCTTGCTACGTTGCAGTCATACATTTCTAACACATCCTTCAATATTTCCAAATTAAATCCAAAAGGATGGTTGATATGGCAAACGAGCTCAGATTCCTGTCAACATCGGTTTCTGGATTTAAATCCGGGGTATACGCAAGTTCGTGTGGACCCCCGTTTTGAATCCTCTCATACTGTAACTACCTACTCAGTGGGAAAGTTATGCCAATCTTGGCTGCAACATTCCACCTTAGCATCTGTTAAACTTCATTTATCACAATTACACGACAAAATAGATTTGAATGATTTTGTTAAGGGTCCTGCGGTTGGCAGGTCCAAAAGATGGGTATATGCTGCTTATAACGAAGTTTGGAAGCTATCACAGATTGAAGCTGCATCCAGATTTCGAGCTATTGATCAAGTCAATATGGAGAAAGTATTGGCTGTTATAGATAATAGGATTAGCACCCTGTCTTCCAGAATTTATACGTTAGATAATATCGTTTCCTCTGTTGTTGACATTGTGCAAGATGATTTCTCTGTTTTATATCATGGTCAAAATCAATTGCGTTCTATAATGCAGTTTGCATGGACATTGCAAACGTTAAAGGCGGGGAAAGGCCCCTGGGATTACATGAATACTTCATCTTTGTTCCTTCCTTTTAATTTAACTGCAAAACAACAGTTCATGTCCATGAAAGATGCAACATACTCATTGCTGCACATTGAAAAGTTAGAACCTTTACCTTTCTCTGTTGCCGAATTGAACACAGCTGTGTGGCTTATCCACGGGTTAATCACATTACCGTTTCCCCTGTTTAAGTTCAGTTCCTGCATGAAACATTATGCGCTGGGCAGATATGAATAACTAGGTACTGCCTTCCTGCATGAAGTTTGGTCACTCCCATTCACGTACAGATGCGTGAGGGACGGTAAAGAGGTTTACTTAAAAGGTGAAGAGTGCACTTCCACTCCGGAACACTCTGTGGTGTGTCGGCACATTCAATTGCATGGTGCATGTAATGTGCACGCTCCTAATTTAGCTTGCGTCCTAAAAGGGATCCCAGTGCCAGTCATAACACCGTCTTTTACGCTGCTGGCTAACGGTAGTTATTTGCTATTAAATAATGAAGCTTGCTGTGGGATGTTAGTGGGAATTCCCTACATAGTGACTGTATCACAGAGAGTAGTCTGCTGTAACAACGTCCTTTTCCCACCCCCGCATGGACTGGACGGCTCGATGTATCCATCTGGCCTTCCATTCCAACCTTGAAATCAGAGTTCAACAAGATGAGCAGAATAAGGGCTCTATTGTCTCAAAAAGAAGTCGCGTTGACTTCATCCCGGGAAACATTTGTCCTTCACGTAGCAAACACGCGCACCGAGGTGCAAGCGCTTTTGAATACTGATCTCCCACTTCATATTGGTGCCCTGATTCAGACTATCTTTAATGCCTCGTCAACAAGTGGCCTGGCACATTTTTTCAAAATTGTGGGCTCATGGCCTCGTGATCTTCTTCCAAACTATTTTTGGTGTGATCCCGGCATTTTTTCATTCTATTTTTTCCAGCATCTTCGGAGGTCTCCCGTTGATTCTCGCCCTCGTGGCTGGGGTACTGTTGTTGGTCTGCTTACTACGCCATGGCTGCACAACTTGCGTCACACGACAGAATGTCCCGGCTGCTCCATCTTCGTAACCGGATGCTCGAATACTATGGAACACTACCACTGGCAACATTGGGCATAGCCTATGGGTTGTCCTTCCGGTTTCCCTACTTTACTTGCGTATAGCCTGTCTTTCATTGCCAAGAGTGTCCGTTCCAATGGGCTCTGGATTTGTGCTTGTCAAACTCTGTGTCTCCCGCCCCGGATTATGATCGACTAATGAGCCCCTTAGTGGCTCATGAGTTGGACTGTTCTGGTGTCAGGATTATGGCCTGTGGAGCAGCACATGGAGTCCTAGGGAATTGGGACATTGGAGCGGCTGCAGCTGAATTCTTGGCAAGAAGTTATCTTGAAGAACACGCCAGTTGTCCTATGATGGTATGTTCTGCTCGATTTAACCGGTCTTCTTGTATTAACAGGTGATTGAATGTGACTTCAGTCTCTTACCATTCAAGCCTAAGGGTTAGAGTAGTGGATGGAGCCTATTTACTAGGCACTTCGACGTGATTCTGTGCTCTTCCCCATAGATCAGGGCTTGCACATATAGTCTAGGGGATAGATTCGTTAGTATTAGGGATAACCTGTCCTGTAGTGAGGGTATTTCATGGAGCCGTGCTGAATGCAGGCCTGGTAGGCCTCAAACGGGAGAGACTCCATCTTTCTTTCTGCTCCGGCAGCTTGGGATGCTTCTAGGTCAAATGTGATGTTTTAGTTATGAGGTGTTATTCGCTTGGAGAGAACCGGTTCAGGCCGGCCCTTATCGAAGGATTGTATTTTTCTTCATGCCGAAGACACTACATCAGGCCGGCCGGCTGGGAACGTGTCCTATGGTACGGGGAGGTACAAGAATTTGGTGGGCGGCAGGTTACGGGCCGGAATTTTCCATGAGGAAATGCACCTCTATATTAGTGAAAATCTGAGGCAGTTACAGGTTCAGTCCGTAGGCGGCATCTAGCCGTTAGCAGTAAAGCTACTACTTATTCCAGGGAAGACAGACGCCATCTTGAAGGCGGAGAAGAACTGAGAGACAGATGCTTTCCTAACAGAATAACCAGAGAGGAGAGAGTAGCCGATAAGGAGGAGGTCCCAGTGACTCGGAGAAGGGTGATTCCAGGCGAGCCGAGGCATAGACGAGAAGGGAGCCTAGATGACCACTGAGTGCAGGCTACATACTACTAAGGTGATGTCGACCCTTTCTTATTAGAGTGTACAACTTAATCTTTCACTTTTCTTTGCAGGTTATGTGTTATATCGTAATGTTATGTGATTGTATGTGCAATGAGTAATAAAGTATCCAGTTTGTAGTGAACCAACATGTGCTGTGTGTTCTTGTATAAGAGGGTAGCCTATTCTTCTAGTCAGCTGCGGCTACATGAACAGATGTTAACCCTGATCAGGTAAGTGGTAACTGAATAAGGGAAAGAGGAGCCCCTCAAACCTGAGAACAGGCTATGCCCGAACTGGTAATCCTTGTGTGATCTGATGAATAGTGAGACTGATTCCCTTTTTGTATGTTATGGTGATCATAGGATGAACTGTCGTATGAGACTGCCGTCTAGGTAGAGAGGTCTGGATTCGTAGGGGATCGCGAGGCCGCCAATTGTGCTGAGACTGCCGTCTGGGTAGAGAGGTCTGGGTTCGTATGGGACCGCGAGGCCGCCACTTGTGATACTGTCGTATGGGCAGAGAGGTCTGGATTCGTAGGGGATCGCGAGGCCGCCGATTGTGCTGATACTGTCGTATGGGCAGAGAGGTCTGGGTTCGTATGGGACCGCGAGGCCGCCACTTGTGATACTGTCGTATGGGCAGAGAGGTCTGGATTCGTAGGGGATCGCGAGGCCGCCGATTGTGCTGATACTGTCGTATGGGCAGAGAGGTCTGGGTTCGTATGGGACCGCGAGGCCGCCACTTGTGATACTGTCGTATGGGCAGAGAGGTCTGGATTCGTAGGGGATCGCGAGGCCGCCGATTGTGCTGATACTGTCGTATGGGCAGAGAGGTCTGGGTTCGTATGGGACCGCGAGGCCGCCACTTGTGATACTGTCGTATGGGCAGAGAGGTCTGGATTCGTAGGGGATCGCGAGGCCGCCGATTGTGCTGATACTGTCGTATGGGCAGAGAGGTCTGGGTTCGTATGGGACTGCGAGGCCGCCACTTGTGATACTGTCGTATGGGCAGAGAGGTCTGGGTTCGTATGGGACCGCGAGGCCGCCACTTGTGATACTGTCGTATGGGCAGAGAGGTCTGGATCCGTATGGGATCGCGAGGCCGCCGATTATAAGAGGTCTTGGTATGTATAGTAGGAATTCCCTGTCCTTAGGTGATAGATATATGTGGTTGTAGGATTGTAAATAGGTCCTAGGGAGGGGGTAACGTTCTGGCTGGGTTAGTGAGGCTCTGATGAGCGGGTTCCATCTGATCCGAAAACCCAAGCAGAACATTTGGCGTCACGAACCCTTTACGAAACCTGTGTGCGTTGTGGTTGTATTGTGTTTGTCTTCGGCGTGTGCGTGGTTTTGTTTCTATATTATTTGTATATACCTGCGTGTAGTTTTCTTTTCTCTTTCTTCTTTTTTTTTTTTCTTCTCTTTTTCTTTCCTTTCAAAGATGTTCTCTAGAAAGTCGAAATCTACTTTTAAGTTGCCCGTTGATATTCCCGGCTGGGATTCAACGCCTTATGAGGCCTTAGCCCGTGAGTGGGCTGATTCTACTGGTTTGAGTGAGAATTGGAATTCTTTTTTGGAGCTGGCGGAGCCGGCTAATGTGATTACTTGCTTACAGAAGGCGCCGGTATCTAAGGGTGATGAGCTTCCCGTTTAGGGCGCAGAGGTTGGATTGTTCTGTCTGCGTACAGGATTCTCCATGAGAGGTTGTTGAAGTTGCAGAACTTGCATAAGGATTTGGAAGCGAACTTTGTTGAAATTCAGAATGCTCATACTTTGTTGCGGTGTCAAAATAAGTTGCTTGCTGACAAACTTGAGACGTACCAAACTATTGCCGAGAGAGCGGCTGTGCGAATTGCTCGTTATAAATACAAGAGTCGGCGTGGTCGGGTTTCGACGCGGAAGGTGCGTCTGGTCGTGGCGAAAGCCGGACTGGATTGGAATCCTGATGAATGGGATGGTAATATCTGGAACTCGAGTGATTCTCCTTCCTCGGGTGAGGAGTCTGCCAAGCGCGAGTCCTCTCGCTCCGGCCGTGCTTGTAAATCTGCTTCTTGCGCCTCTGATGGTGCACCCCGTGATTGCGCTCGTCCTTCGAGCGGGGTCGATGCTTCTTCCACTGATTGTTCTTCTACGTGTACTGGTCGAACTCCTTGTGATGCTCATCCCGCGGTCTCGGCGCATCCAGTTTTTCGACGGAAGGTGCAGCAGGCTCCCGGTGCTCCGAATGGTATTGCTTTAGACTCTTTGGAGGATTTTACTCAACAAGAAATTGGTGATATTTTGCAGCGATTTCGGCAGCGAGTTGGTGAGCCCTTGCTCACATGGATGGTGCGCCTTTATGAACTGGGCGCTGCTGGCATTATGTTGGATGCTGGCGATTGTTTGAAGTTTTGTTCCTTGAGTTCGGATTCTACTGTACAGGATCATTTTCGTAACTTTAATGGTGGTGGTCAAATTTCTTTGCTTCAATTGGCGACTGAGGGTTGTAATCAAAAATATCCTACTGAGTCTGACTGGCCTGTGAATGACAAACCGTGGTATACTTTGCGCGATGCTGCGCAACGTCTCAAAGAGGAGGTGATGAAAACGGCAATTTTTCTGAATACTGCTGACCGGTTGCTTGATGCTTTCTTGACATCTTCTGTGCGGAATCGTATTATTCGTTCTTCCCCTGTTGCTTATAAGCAGGTCATGATGACTTTATTGATTAATCAGACTGGTAACATGTTATCTGTGGTGCTGGAATCGGTACGCCAACTCGGTGAGTTGGGTGAGTGGTTTAAACCTGAACGGCAGTCCCGGCCTGATACTCGTACTCCTGGTGAATATAAATTTACTAGACGTGATATGTTTCTTGCTCTTCTGGCTGATGGTGTGCGTAAGGAGGACATTGATGGTGAGACTACTTCTCGTTTGTGGGAAATGTTTCGCAAACGTGGCTTGGATCGAAAGGAGGGTGCCCGGCGTGTTCGGACAACTGAGTGTGATCGTGGTTTTTCTGACGGTAGCGGTGATGACGACCGCCGTGGGTGCTCTGATCGTCGTGATGATCGCCGTTATGCACGTGATTTGTCCCCCCGTCGTGAGAGAGACAGGGAGAGAGAGGGGGAAAGAGAGAGGGGGAGAGATGATTATGTTAACAGCAGACATAGAGATGATAGGGATCAATCCCCTGAGTTGAGAAGGAGAGAGGATCGACACATATTGGCCGATCGAAACCCGCAGTACAATGCAGGGAACAGTAATCCATTTCGTAATGGAGATGGATATGAACAGGAGGTATCGATACCTAGGAACCGTGAGAGTCTTTATCCTGATTTATCCTGGTACACAGAACACAATAAAAAGGACTAGGAAATAGGTCAAGCTCCAGTACACAGATGGGCTCACAGAGATAATAGACCCTATGTAGATATTGATATTTATTGGAGACATCGTAATATCCAAAGGGCCCGAGCATTGGTAGATACAGGAGCGGAGGCCACTCTTATTCATGGAAAATCAAAGAAGTTTAAAGGTCAGCCTTTTACAATTACTGGATTAGGTGGAAAGGAAACTCCCGCAGTTCAAACCTTACTTGAAATGAGAATAGGTAGAATTCCTAGAAAAGAATACTCTGTATTAGTGGTGCCACTCTTAGAATTCATAATTGGAATTGATATTTTGAAAGGAATGACTTTGCACTTAGATGATGGATGTTACCAATTTGGAACTAAACATTATATATCGTCCAGGCCTGTACGGGTTGGTCGTTTAAGAATGCCCCCCATAAAAGTTCCCCAGGCGACAAAAGTGGTTCGTCAGAAGCAGTATCGTATTCCAGGTGGTCATGAAGAGATTAGTACCACTATTCAGGAGTTGGTGGATGCAGGAGTTATAACCCCAGTTACTTCTGCTTGGAATAATCCTGTTTGGCCTGTACGTAAGAGTGATAATTCTTGGCGCATGACTGTTGATTATCGAGAATTGAATAGACACACACCCTCTTTGACTGTTGCAGTACCGGATGTTATTACCCTAATTGAAAGAATCCAGAAACATCCAGGTACATGGTATGCATCCATTGATATTGCTAATGCTTTCTTTTCGATTCCGATTGCCCCTGAGTGTCAGGAACAATTCAGTTTTACGTGGAACGGGCGTCAGATGACGTTTAGAAGTCTTCCTCAGGGCTATGTGCATAGTCCTACGATATGTCACCGGCTGGTGGCAGAGCATCTGGCTGAGGTACCAGTTCATCCACAAATTCAGATATGTCACTATATTGATGATATTTTGATCCAAGGTGAATCACAAGAAGAAGTTCAGACCCAATTGGATAGAGTCATTGAGTGCTTGCGTGAGAAAGGTTGGGAAATCAACCCGGATAAATTACAAGGTCCATCCCAGGCTGTGAAATTTTTGGGTATTAATTGGCATGAAGGGCACCGAGAAGTGATCCCTCAGGTTAAACAGAAAATTCTTGATTTTGCAATTCCGAGAAATAGGAAAGAAGCCCAAAGCTTCATTGGTTTGTTTGGATTTTGGCGCCAGCATATTCCTCATTTGAGTCAAATATTGGCCCCTTTGTACCAGGTCACTCGTAAAAAGAATGCATCTGAATGGGGTAAACCACAGCAAGATGCGTTCAGTCTGGCAAAAGAAGCAATTCAGCATGCTCTGGATTTATGGCCTGTATGTGATGGTGATGTGGATTTGAATGTGTCTGTACAAGGCCTTTATGCGAATTGGAGTTTGTGGCAGAAACAAGGTAAGAGTAGAGTACCGTTAGGTTTCTGGACCAAAAAGTTACCTGATGCTGGTGAGCGTTATACACCTTTTGAGAAACAGCTACTTGCATGTTATTGGGCTCTGGTGGATACCGAGCAATTGACTTTGGGACATGATATAGTTTTGCGACCTGAAATTCCTATCATGCAGTGGGTTATGAGTTCGCCGAAAACTCACCGAATTGGACACGCTCAAGAGGCGAGTGTGATTAAATGGAAATGGTATATACAAGACAGGGCACGTGTGGGACAAAAAGGAGTTGCATCTTTGCATGAGCAGGTGGCACGGGCACCATCGACTGAGACTGAGAGTGAATGTTCCGTACCTTTAGTACAGGAGTCTCCTGTTAAGTGGGGTAAACCTTTTGATGATTTGTCTGCAGAGGACAGAAACCATGTCTGGTTTACGGATGGTTCAGCAAGGTTCATAGGGATGAAACGGCATTGGAAGGCAGTGTCCTATAATCTGATCACACAAAAATTGCTGAGTACAACTGGTGAGGGTAAGAGCAGTCAATTTGCTGAACTCTATGCTGTTTATCAGGTTCTGAAACAAGAGTTACCTGGCACATGTCATATTTTTACCGATTCTTGGTCTACTGCCAATGGACTGGCAGTTTGGTTACCGACTTGGCATTCCCATAGTTGGAAAATCCATTCCAAGGAATTGTGGGGAAAAGAATTATGGCAGGAGATTTGGGAAATGCTCCCACAGAGTACTGTTACAATCTTCCATGTGGATGCTCATACCCCGATAGACTCTCTTGACAAATTCTTTCATAATATTGCAGATGAGAAATCTAAAATTGCTGAGGCAGTGGTGGACACGCAAGATTCTGATATTGCGGGATTGGCGAAATGGGCCCACCAGAAAGCAGGACACTTTGGAGAGAAAGCCACTAGCAGGTGGGCTGCTGATCGAGGAATTTATATTCCCCTAGATTTAATTAAAAATGTTATTCTACATTGTCCCATTTGTCAGCATATCAGGCAGCGCAAAGTGCCCCAAATTGTTAAAGGTCATTTACATCGCGGGAAATTGCCCGCTCAAATCTGGCAGATTGATTACATTGGTCCACTTCCTATGAGTAGGAATTGTCAATATGTTTGCACCATTGTTGATACATACAGTGGCCTGTTGGTGGCCCTTCCCTGTAAGCAAGCTACCCAATTGAATACTATTAAAACATTGGAATTGATTATGATGTATTATGGTGTGCCATTCCAAATTCAATCTGATAATGCATCCCATTTTCGTGGAAGATTGGTACAGGAATTCTGTGTGGAAAACAATATTGAATGGGTATTTCATATACCATATTATCCACAGGCCTCGGGTCTTGTGGAGAGGTTGAATGGCCTGCTAAAAGACCAACTTCGCAAATTAACAGATGACAAGTATAAGAATTGGCGAGATTTTTTGCCTCAAGCGCTATTGATTTTGAATAACCGTCCTTTTCTAAATGCTGAATCCCCACTTATGCGTTTGTTTCCTCCGAATGTTGATGCTAAACCTAACGAGATCAGAGAGACTGTGATGTACTGGGAGATTACTCCCGGAGCTTTGGCTCCATGCAGAGCGACCCCAGGGTCGGCAGGTTTAGACTTGCATGCCATGGATGACACCATTATAAAAAGTAAAGATCGAGTCATCATTGAGACAGGTGTTGGTGTTCAGATACCACCTGGAAATTTCGGATTAATTGCCCCTAGATCGGGGCTGGCTGTAAAAGGCATTCAGGTGCTTGGAGGAATCATTGATAGTGATTATCAGGGAGAGATTAAGGTGCTCCTGCTGAATAGCAGTGAGGTTGACTTACTGATACATAAAACTGACCGAGTGGCTCAATTGCTAATAATGCCTGTCTTCAGTGGTGAGATGGTAAAAGGCACTGCCCCAACGTTGCTAACTGTACGAGGCCAGAAAGGTTTTGGCTCTACAGATAATCCTGGGGCCAGAGTTTGGGTGCAGTCGCCTAAGAATCCCCCTGAACAAGCAGAGGTCATTGCAACCGGTCAAGATAACACCATTTTAGTTATGAGACCAGGGAAAGATAGCTGGGAAGCAGTCCCGGCTGACAAATGTTACTTACGAGAATGAATAATGCCTGTATTTGATTCTCTTTCAGATCATTCTTTGGACTGTTGCTGCAGGATGTGTCGGCGTCGGACTGTTTTCGGGCTGGTGCGACGAGAGAGGAGGGATCCCATCAACCCGGGATGAGTTGAAAACCCGAGTGTCGCGTTCCTTCGCTGCGTGGGATTCGTCGCCAAACTTTTGGGTTATATTGGCCAAGCAAGTGACGAAGACCCCTCATTTCTGCTTGACACCGATGAGATCGGTAACTGATATATTGGCAACCTGTTTGGTTGCTGTCCCTGCTTCATTGGAGACACTGACTCATATTTTTAATATAACAAATGCTCGTCCCAATGTTCTTCTGGGCGATTTCGCTGCCCATGAGTATTGCCCCTTGTGTACTGTACTGTCAGACCCGATACCGCCTGTCCAGTCCCAAATAGTTACCTATAATATCACACAAGGCGCTGAATGTATGCGTTTAAAATTGAAAGGTGCCACCTCATTCACCGCTCATGAACGAACTTTGTGCTTTCAAAGGACACCGAAAACATGTACTTCTGTTCAGAACAACATGACTTGTAAGAGTATGGTAGTTACCCCCAGTCACTATCGCACGATGTTACTACCTGCCGGATGGCTTTTCTCATGTGGTAATACTTCCTGGCCATATATCCCCGCAAATATTTCTGGAGGCCCTTGTGCCATTACTAGACTGAGCCTCCTCATGTTTTCCTCACATCCGAATGCCAACTCTCGTGTGATCCGAGATACAGTGAGGTTACAGGAGGATTGTGACTCATCTTTGCATTTATATTCCAAGTCTGAATACCTTAGCCTGGCTGTTTCAATTGTTGGTGTTCCTGCTTTGGCAGTTTATAATGCCAAATCTATTGGGAAAATGGCCTGCTGGATGGTAAAATCCATCAATAATACTTCTACAATCCTGTCTGACATGCTATTAGACGCCCAGGGTGAACGAAGGGCTATCTTACAAAATCGAGCGGCTATTGATTATCTTTTGCTTAAACATGGACACGATTGTTCTGATTTTGAGGGTCTTTGTTGTTTTAACCTGTCGGATCATACAAAATCCATTCAGGTTCACATTGACAAATTACATGACTTGACAGAAGAAGTTAGAAAACACATAGACCAGGGCTGGTTTGACTGGCTCTTTAATTGGTTACCTGATTTGCATATGTTACGTCAAATATTAGGAGGTATTCTGATTGCTATCGGCATTTTGATTTCTATCTGTTGCTTTATTCAGTGTATTCCTTCATTACTTCAATTCTGCACACCTGGTACTAGACATAGATCAGTTAGTCGTGTTTCATATTATTCTTCCACAGATGTTAGTTCTGTTTAATGAATGTATAATAGACTGAAGTCAAGGGTGAAATGTTCTGCTCGATTTTCCCGGTCTTCTTGTATTAACAGGTGATTGAATGTGACTTCAGTCTCTTACCATTCAAGCCTAAGGGTTAGAGTAGTGGATGGAGCCTATTTACTAGGCACTTCGACGTGATTCTGTGCTCTTCCCCATAGATCAGGGCTTGCACATATAGTCTAGGGGATAGATTCGTTAGTATTAGGGATAACCTGTCCTGTAGTGAGGGTATTTCATGGAGCCGTGCTGAATGCAGGCCTGGTAGGCCTCAAACGGGAGAGACTCCATCTTTCTTTCTGCTCCGGCAGCTTGGGATGCTTCTAGGTCAAATGTGATGTTTTAGTTATGAGGTGTTATTCGCTTGGAGAGAACCGGTTCAGGCCGGCCCTTATCGAAGGATTGTATTTTTCTTCATGCCGAAGACACTACATCAGGCCGGCCGGCTGGGAACGTGTCCTTGGTACGGGGAGGTACAAGAATTTGGTGGGCGGCAGGTTACGGGCCGGAATTTTCCATGAGGAAATGCACCTCTATATTAGTGAAAATCTGAGGCAGTTACAGGTTCAGTCCGTAGGCGGCATCTAGCCGTTAGCAGTAAAGCTACTACTTATTCCAGGGAAGACAGACGCCATCTTGAAGGCGGAGAAGAACTGAGAGACAGATGCTTTCCTAACAGAATAACCAGAGAGGAGAGAGTAGCCGATAAGGAGGAGGTCCCAGTGACTCGGAGAAGGGTGATTCCAGGCGAGCCGAGGCATAGACGAGAAGGGAGCCTAGATGACCACTGAGTGCAGGCTACATACTACTAAGGTGATGTCGACCCTTTCTTATTAGAGTGTACAACTTAATCTTTCACTTTTCTTTGCAGGTTATGTGTTATATCGTAATGTTATGTGATTGTATGTGCAATGAGTAATAAAGTATCCAGTTTGTAGTGAACCAACATGTGCTGTGTGTTCTTGTATAAGAGGGTAGCCTATTCTTCTAGTCAGCTGCGGCTACATGAACAGATGTTAACCCTGATCAGGTAAGTGGTAACTGAATAAGGGAAAGAGGAGCCCCTCAAACCTGAGAACAGGCTATGCCCGAACTGGTAATCCTTGTGTGATCTGATGAATAGTGAGACTGATTCCCTTTTTGTATGTTATGGTGATCATAGGATGAACTGTCGTATGAGACTGCCGTCTAGGTAGAGAGGTCTGGATTCGTAGGGGATCGCGAGGCCGCCAATTGTGCTGAGACTGCCGTCTGGGTAGAGAGGTCTGGGTTCGTATGGGACCGCGAGGCCGCCACTTGTGATACTGTCGTATGGGCAGAGAGGTCTGGATTCGTAGGGGATCGCGAGGCCGCCGATTGTGCTGATACTGTCGTATGGGCAGAGAGGTCTGGGTTCGTATGGGACCGCGAGGCCGCCACTTGTGATACTGTCGTATGGGCAGAGAGGTCTGGATTCGTAGGGGATCGCGAGGCCGCCGATTGTGCTGATACTGTCGTATGGGCAGAGAGGTCTGGGTTCGTATGGGACCGCGAGGCCGCCACTTGTGATACTGTCGTATGGGCAGAGAGGTCTGGATTCGTAGGGGATCGCGAGGCCGCCGATTGTGCTGATACTGTCGTATGGGCAGAGAGGTCTGGGTTCGTATGGGACCGCGAGGCCGCCACTTGTGATACTGTCGTATGGGCAGAGAGGTCTGGATTCGTAGGGGATCGCGAGGCCGCCGATTGTGCTGATACTGTCGTATGGGCAGAGAGGTCTGGGTTCGTATGGGACCGCGAGGCCGCCACTTGTGATACTGTCGTATGGGCAGAGAGGTCTGGGTTCGTATGGGACCGCGAGGCTGCCACTTGTGATACTGTCGTATGGGCAGAGAGGTCTGGATCCGTATGGGATCGCGAGGCCGCCGATTATAAGAGGTCTTGGTATGTATAGTAGGAATTCCCTGTCCTTAGGTGATAGATATATGTGGTTGTAGGATTGTAAATAGGTCCTAGAGAGGGGGTAATGTTCTGGCTGGGTTAGTGAGGCTCTGATGAGCGGGTTCCATCTGATCCGAAAACCCAAGCAGAACATGGTACTAGAGGCTCCAGTTGTCAAAAGAACATGTGTGTTCATTCCCCTTGCTGAACTGGATGGCAGATAATTTCGCAGAACGTTCCAATGATTTCCTCTTGGAAGCCGTTGCAACTTATTGTGCTTATACATTGATGGATTAGCTTGGAGGTCATCCAACATTCCTGTGGAATACCTTTTGTTTTTTCGTTGAACATCCATGATAATATTTTTTTCCCCTTTAGATGGTTTTTTTTCTCTCTCTTTTTTCTCTTCAAACTTTTCACTGCCCTTATATGGATTCACAATTTGTGCCCTTGGTTCCTTTCTATCGAACTTGAACTCTGCGTTCTTAAATTGCGCCCCTACTGGTTAGTGGTCCGATCAAGGGGGGGTGTAGTGAGGACTGCTATTTATATACGTACATTGCTAAGTTAGCACAACCGCGTTAGATGTTAGAAAGCCATCTTGCCACTTTTGCTGCTTTTGCACATGACACTGCAGTTACATGTTATTATTTGAGAAATGCTTGCTCGCCTTTGCTTCACATGAGAACTGTCTGTTGTTCACATCCCTAACAGTGAGCTGCGACCTTGGTTTGAACATTGTGTAAAGAAACAGTCTGGGTCGCTAGACGGTGCATGTTGTTGGGTTCAGGTTGATCGGCCCACTATTTAGCCATAACACGCACGCAGCTGCAAATACCTGAAAGTCGAGTGCTTTTCATATTGCAGGCTGCATGCTTTATACACATTCGGAAGAAAAGCTTTCCCAGGAGCCTGATCCTGTGATGTGATTCCACTAAGCTGATCTTTACGGTATGGGGTTCCCCATTCAAGCCTAGAGACCATCTATTAGTCTAATAATAATAATATTGGTTTACTAGCGAAAGGAAGGTGGCTGTAATCCACTGTCATTTTATTATGATTTCTCCTTTCATTTTCTATGGTATTGTAACTATGCTGATGGTTTAGATTTTAATCAGTTGTCTGCTTATGTTAGCCAAAGTACTGCATCTTAGGACACGAGGTTTATAAAATAAACTCTTTAAACTTTACTGTGTCTCTGTTTACTCTTGTTGTGGACTGATATGAGAATAATAACGAACAGGTATTTCTGATTCCCACCATTCCTGAGAATACACTAAGGGGCATATGCATCAACCAAAGTAATACCGATTCCTTAATAGCGAAAAATAAGGAATCGCCATTAAGGAATCGGTAATTGGCATGCATCAACAGATTCGGTAAAATTTAGCGATTCCTTAAAAATCGCTAAATTTACCGATTCCTTAATAGCGGGGCACGCAAACGGCCCCACTAGCAAATAGCGAGTTCGGTAATACCGATTTGGCTAATAGCGAGTTCGGTAATACCGAATTAGCAATTACCGAATCGGTAATAGCGAAATCGCAAATTGCCGCGTCGCACCGGGAACAGGCTGATGACATCACCAACCAGGAAATACTGCTGCCCCACCCACATAGCCTCGACAGAGGAGCAGACAGGAGCTGGAAAGAAGGACAGGCTGTGCAGAGTGAGGCCACACAGATTCTGCCAGTCACAGCACACATCCATCATGTCGCAGGAAGTGCCATCCAGCGCTGAATCTGCACGCAAGCGCAAGAAGAAGTTTTCAGACAGGGAGCTGGAGTACCTCATCGAGGGAGTGGCCAGCAAACACGACCGCCTCTTTGGCAAGCTGTCCCTCAAGGTGCCTGAGACCGAGAAGCGGCGCATCTGGCAGCGCATCCGTGAGAGGGTCAATGCGGTTGGCGTCACTAGCCGCAGCATCGACGATCTCAAAAAACGGTGGTATGACCTCCGGAAGCGCGCAAAAGAGAGGATTGCTGAGAGGCTCCGGGAGGCAAGAAGGACTGGAGGCGGAACAAGCACTGCACCATCCAACACAGCCCTGGAGGACCTTGTGGAAGGGACGATAGAGCGGGAAGCCGTCGTGGGGGTGATCCAGATGGACACGTCCGGCGCAGCCACAAGTGCCCAAGGTAAGATGCATGCCTGTGCCACACCCAGCATAGCGTAAATCCATACCCATGCCCCCAGCCCAATCTCACTGTGTCTGCAGCTCTGGCACAGACAGTTCCACACATGACACTACTGCATCTTGGGAGTTGTAGTCTAGTCAGCCCAGAGTGCAGGCACAGGCGTAAATCCTCACACAACACATATTTTGTACATGGCTGTAGACTGTTCATTTGTTGGACCACAGAGGGACATTGATGGGTACAACACTATGTAGGTGTAATCATCCCACTAATCATGCACTGTTTCACACACAGATGCATCACCTGGGGACTCTGACGACAGCGACCAGCTGATCATATCTGAGACACCCGTGGAGTCAGACCAGGAGACTGTGCAGGATGCGCACGCACCGCCAACACCTGCCACCCCACCAGCACAACCTCCACCAGCGCCACAATCATCGGCACCAGCACCAGTGCCACAAGCCAAGGCACCACCACCTGCACCACAAGCAACGGCACCAGCAAGCCAGCCTGCAGCCAGTGCAGCCACAATACCGCTGAGGCACAGGCACCAAGTTGCGCCCTTGCAGGAGATGGCAACCCCCCCCCGCAATTGGCACCCACGCAGCGCACATCCACACCACCTGCTGCACCACATGGAGGCTCAAGACACGCACGGCGTCACAGGGCCCGTCGCAGTTCCGTCTCCTCAGCTGACCAGGATGTCCCAACAACCTCTGCAATTGAGGAGAGGATGCTGCGCACACAGAACCTGCAGGGAAGACATGTGGCTAGCATCAGCTGCAACATCGTGCGCCTAGCGAGGGAGATGCGCGCCATGACTGCAGCAGTCACCGACATGGGCTCCGCGGTCAGGGACATGGGCACGGCGGTCAGGGACCAGACCACTGCGGTCGCTGATGGCAATGCTCAGCTCAGGGAGGAGGTACGTGAGCTCACCCGTGCCATCAGGGAGGGCCATGAGTCCCAGAGGAGGAGTAACCGGCAGCTAATGTTGCGTTCTGCCGCCGCTACCAAGGCCATACAACGGCACAGCAACTGCACCGCTGTGTTGGCACGCCGCACAGTCTCCCTGCAGGTGGACCTTGGGCACTTCTGCGGTGATGTTGCCAAGTCACTGGGACACATCACCACTGCTGTGGAACAACTTCAGAGCAGCACATGCAGTGCTGCAGCATTGGGAGGGGATGACACAAGTGAGGCTGCCTCCAGTGTCAGCAGCGTGTCACTGGCAGAGGCCAGCACCAGGCGCCGAAGTTCGCGTGCCTCCACGGGGACAGGCCGTGGTGAGGGTTTGGATGCACCTGAGCGGAGGCTTGGTGTACGTGGCAAGCGGCACTAGAAATTTGGACATGCTGCAGGTCCATGGTGGAGCAACCATGGCCATCCAATTATTCTGTTTGCACAGGCCTGACTTTAAGGAACCTTTTATTTACATTTATGCAATCGGAGCATGATTCACAATGCTAGTTCTGTTGCACAATCCTCTGTGCTACTGTGCATTAAACAGTTGCACCCAACACCAACTTGTAATGTCTCATTTTACCCAGGGTCAAAAATGATTTTGCGTTATGTCTGTCCGCCTCCTATGGCCCTCTGCTGTGTTAGGGATGTGTGCCGGTCGTCGTTGGGCGGGTGGTTGGTCAGCCTGGGGGTCGTCATCCCTGTCCACCTCCATGGGTATCCCCCTTCTGGTGGCAATGTTGTGCAGCATTGCACATACAGCAATTATTCGACAGCATGTGTCTGGTTGGTATAGCATTGCGCCGCCAGTCTTGTGGAGGATACGGAAGCGGCTCTTGAGAATCCCAAAAGTCTGCTCTATCACATTCCTCGTGCTGATGTGTGCAGCGTTGTAGCGATGTTCCTGCGGGGTTGCTGGATTTAGGTATGGGGTTAGTATGTATTCCCGCAGGGCGTAAGCACTGTCACCTAGAAGATAGAAGCATAGACTTAGCATTGGTGATGTACATACATGTGTGGTGTTGGTGTGGGGAAGCGTAGTTCTACTTACCTAACAGGAGTCCCTCTCCAAATTCGCCATTGAGTAGTCGCCTGTGCATTCCACTGTTGCGGAAGATGTATGAGTCGTGTGTGCTCCCTGGGAATTGTGCCACTAGGTCCGTTATGATGTTGTTGGCATCGCACACAACCTGCACGTTGATCGAGTGGTATGACTTGCGGTTCCTGAAAAGGTACTCATTTGCTGACGGAGGGCATATGGGGATATGCGTGCAGTCGATGCATCCAATCACATGTGGAAATTGTGCCACCTGGTAGAATGCCTGTTTGGTGCGGTCCAACTGCTGTGGGGTTGTGGGGAAGCTGATGTGTCTGTGGAGCATTGTCAGCATGGCATCTAGGAATTTTTGGAAGAAGCGTGACAGTGCGCTTTGCGAGACACCTCCGGCAACCGCAATTACCCCCTGGAAACTCCCTGAGGCCAGTAGGTGCAGGCTGCATAGTACCTGAACGTGCGCAGGGATTGCATTTGTCCGGTGGGTCTGGTGCTGCAGTAATGGTTCCAGGTCTGCAATCAGGCGCATGATCATAGCGCGATTGAGGCGATATTTCTGGTACACCTCGTCCTCATTCTGGCCGAGCAGGGTTATGCGCAGTCTGAACACTCGCTCCTGGACCCTTCTCCTGCGCTGTCCTGCTGCATTGATCCGCATCCTCCTTGCAAGCACGTAGAGGGCAGCCATTTTGTGGGAGCCAACAGGGTCTCCTGGGCCAAATTTAAGGGTTTAGTGATTGCCTCAATCATTTGCACATGTAGGAAAATTTTTTTTTTTTTTTTTTTTTTTTTTGTGACTTTACCTCCAGGTTTTGATTCCCCTTATTTAGCTCTGGCAAAATAGCGATTTTTGGGATTTTCGTTATTAGCGAGTTTTGTTGCATTGGGGTGCGATTCGTTATTTGCTATTGGCAATTTCCGGGAGCTAATAGTGATTTCGGTAATTGCGAATTCGGTATTTAGAGATTCGGTAAATTAGCATTTTGGGTATTAGCGATTCGGTATGTCCGAGGTTATTTATTTAGCGATTCGTTATTTGCTCGGGTTTTGGGTGGATGCATTGGGATTGGGTATTTTTAACACAATACCGGGAGCTATTACCGAATCGGTATTTTACCGACTGGATTTTGGCTTGATGCATAAGGGTGTAAGTCGCTTGTTCTGGGTTGTCTATACATTGGGACCGCCGAGATAAAATCGGATAACGAATGGGACACTGATGCTGGTCGGATAATGGGTTCTGGGTTCTGAGGTGAGTTTTTGGTACACCACAATTCACCGAGGTCCTGGGTTCCTGCGCATAGTTCTGTGCGTGAGCAGAATCCCTGCAACATCATACACAGTTTGATTCCTTCGAATGCAAAATTGCCCTTTCTGAGGCCAATCTAAAGCTATAGTTGGACTAGCTTCTCCTTTCAAATGTTTTTCTTTTTCTATATCCCAGACTGTTTTCTCCACTTTCCCTTCTGCTGCCTTTCTTTGCATTTTCAATCTACTTTCTTCAACCATGTCTAAGAATGTCTTTTCCTCCTTCTTCAAACTGCATGTCAAATTGTTTCTAAAAATATACTCTAATGTTAGTTCTTTAGTTTCTAAGAAAAATTCACCTAATACCCTAGCAGGTTTTACTTTGTTTAATTTATTATAAGAAGGCACTTGCGCAAAAATGTTATCTACATCTGAAAAATAATATTCCAATTTCCCTGTCTGATCAAATAAACTAGCTATCACACTACATGTTATTCCATACGTTGCTGGAAGGTGATGATAAGTCACTCCTTCAGAAACAGATACAGGTAACTGCATACATACGTAGCAGTCCCGTACATCCATTGTCTTTACATATTCATACAATAATTTTGAAAACACATTATTAGAAAAATCTGTTATTGACCTGTCTTTATGCAAATCATTATTATCTATTCTAGTTGGAACTACCTTTGGAATCTTCCCTATATTAGTTTGTTCTCACTATGTCCTTCTAATGTATCTATAGTGACCTTAAAAGAAATGGCAAGAGCAAGGATGCTCCATAAAAGCATTAATAATCCTGTACAATAACAACACATTTTACACCATCTTTTCATGAATGTACATCTACCTTTGCTACTATCTATGTTAGCCATCTTTGTTAAAATGGACCGTGTCTTTTGACTTAGCCTCTTTCACTTCACAACTAGTTTTCTAACCTAAGGCTCTAACACCTATTTGGTTCTACCAGCCTCTATCTTTTGATTTAATTTATTGTTCTCTTCATCAACAGTTTTCTTGATTTATTCAGTTTGGCATCTCATCATTCTTCACTTTCCTCTCGCCATCCAAATACAGAATTTCCTGAACTTCCGTTTCTTCTTCTCCAATGTTGGACAAGAGAACTCTCAGGATTTCCGATTCTACTTCTTCTTCAACCACTTTCAGTAGAGCCTCCTCTGGATTTCCTTGAATATCTGCCTCTTCTTCCTTTTCAGGCAGAGCCACATACGTCCATTCCGGTGACTTATAATTCTAGTTAAGTTTCCTTGTTCTTTTACTCTCTTTAGCCTCAGTTATTTAGTCTTCTTTTGATTTTTCTTGACTTGTCACTTCATTCACCTGTTCAGCTCTTGGTGAATTCACTCGTGTCAGTCGATATCTCAGTTTCCTTATTTTATTGGGCCAAACGTCATCTCTTGCAACTCTTTTTATTTTACTCCCTTTGTCATTCTTTTCATTCCTCCAAGCTCTCTTTCTTAGAACTCGACCTTCAGGTATTTCATTTTCACTCTCTTCAGACTCTGTCTCAACTTGCTTTGTCTTTTCAACGACTTCTTCTTCCACCGCTTGTTTTGTTTTCCCTACTTCTGTTCTCCTCGAATCTCCGACATGCAATCTTCCTGCTGGCTACTTGTCCCTTCACCTAACTGGATGTTGCAGTTCCCTACACCTCCTCGGGGGTCTTCCACAGAAATCTGTCCCTCTCTCTCTGCACCTGTCACTTGTTCACTTAAATTTGTTATTTCAGGTGGAATTTCTCTCAGCTGGTACTTCCTTTTCACGAATTTCTTTTATTGTTTCTTCAGTACTCTTTCCTCTTTTCTTTCTGTGTTCTTTTTTAGAACCCTGCGCTTCTTGCTTGTTTCCAGAATCACTGGATTCAGAAATCTGCAATCTTCTTCTCAGAGAGCTACTTCTGGGGACCAAAGCTAGACTTGGTTCTGTTTCCCCCCTTTCAGAGTTTTCTTGTGTCTTCGACCCTTCGTCATCTGACTCAGTACTTGATTCTGATTCATCAAAATATTCTTTTCCTGTGCTGTCCACCGGATTTGGAATTCTCAATGTGTGACTTGCATGGATCCAGTTTTTCAGTCCAGCACCCTCACAGCTGTTGTCGTGGTCAGAATGACTTGTCTTGGTTTTCCCCACCGTGGAACCAAACAATTTCTTCTTCTGTGGACTTTTATCCTTACCCAGTCACCTGGGCTCAGATCATGGGCTGGCTTCTTTTCAAGTGTGGTGGCATCTGCTCCAACCTGATGAAACACAGAATGAACTGCGTCAGCCAGGCCTCTACAGTATTCCAACACCATGTCATCAGTTATAGTCATCAGCTTGTTGACTGGTATAAACACATGTCTCATCGCACGTCCCATGATTATTTCATGAGGACTCAATTCTGTAGTTCTGTCTGGAATTGATCTAATAGTCATGAGTACCAGAGGCAAGACATCAGGCCATTTCATACCTGTGGCCAAACACATTTTCCCTATTCTATTTTTGATAGTACCATTCATCTGTTCAACCACACCAGAAGCCTCTGGTCGGTAGGCACAATGTAGTTTTTGTTGTACATTCAATGCTTCACAAATTAATCCTACAATCTCATTATGGAAATGCCCTCCTCGGTCTGACTCAATTGTCACTGGGAACCCGAACCTAGGGATGAACTCTCTCAGCAGTAGCTTGGCCACTGTCATACCATCATTTCTCCTTGTTGGGAATGCTTCCACCCACCTAGAGAATAGGCAGACCACAACCAAAACATACCTCAGTCTGTTACAGGGAGGCATCTCAATGAAATCTACTTGCATTCTGGTGAAAGGCCCTCCTTTTCGACCTATTGTTCCCAGACTAACTACTGTCTTTCTCCCAGGATTGTATTGCTGGCATATTAGGCATCTTTGACAAAGACTTTCTGCTACAAGTCTGAATTTTGCATTGTACCAGGTCTGCTTAAATGAACTGATCATGGCATCTCTCCCTATATGTCCCTGGCCATGATACATCCATGCCATGGTAGACATCATGCTATCAGGCATAACTGGTCTTCCATCTCGATAGACCCACACATGATCCTTTTCCCTTGGGGCACATCCTGCTTTTACCCACTGTCTCATTTCCTCATCTCCTGCATCTTCCTGCAATTGTCTTACCTCTTCCCAAGTTCCCACAATGTTAGTAAACATCAATGAGCAAGAAGACATTTCTCTTTCCTTAGCCCGATTGACCGAATTCTGATTTTGTGCACAATACTGTGCCATGTCATTGGCGTACCTATTTCCTGTGGCGATATAATCACCACCTTGACTATGAGCAGCACATTTTACAACAGCCAGTTGTCTAGGCAGCTGTATCGCCTCAAGCAATTTTCCAACCACTTCAGCATTCTAAATAGGAGTTCCACTCAGGAAACCTCTTTGTAGCCATAGTTGGCCAAAGTCATGGACCACTCCAAAGCCATACTGGCTGTCAGTTATCACAGTCACTCTCACACTCTTCCCAATCCTGCATGCTCTATATAAAGCCACAAGTTCTGCTACTTGGGCTGGGCTGATTTTACTCCTTTCAGATAGGACGCTTGTATTACTGCTGCGACTGTACATACGGCATACGCTGCACTCAGCACTCCTTCATCTGTTCTCAAACATGACCCATCAACGAACATCACAAAATCACTTTCTGGCAAAGGTACATCTTTTATATCTGGTTGTGGTTTTGTACAAAAATCAAGTACATCCAAACAATCATGATCTACTTCATCTCTTACTTCCACAATCTCAGCATCAGGCAACAAAGTTGCAGGATTCACATTCAAACATCTTGCAAGACTCACATTAGTTGCACCTAATATGACCTTCTCATACTTAGTCAGCCGACTGTGTGTCATATACTGAGTATGACTCCTTGTTAACAGGGTCGCTACATCATGAGGTACAAACACTTTCAATGGATACCCCATCAAACTTCCTTCACTCTGCTCCAAACTTCGACATGTTGCAGCCACCGCTTTCAAACATCCAGGTAAAGCTACAGCTACTGGATCAAGCATCGATGAAAAATATGCAATTGGTCTTCTCAGTTTTCCATGCTTCTGGATCAACACAGAAAGTGCACATCCATTTCTCTCACTGCAATACAACTCAAATTAATTCTCATAGTCGGGCATACCCAATGCAGGTGCTTCACACAAACCATCTCTCAATTTTCTGAACGCTGCCAATTCCTCTTTGTTCAATTCAATGGGATCTTTCACACCACTTCTCGTTAATCGCACCAAAGGTTTTGCGATCAAGGAGAAGTTGCTGATCCACTGACGACAGTATCCAACTATTCCCAAAAACATTCTCATCTCTCTTTGAGTCATAGGAGCTCTCATTCCTTTTATTATTCTGATTCTGTCTATGGTTATTTTCCTTAGTCCTTTCTCAATGTTATGTCCCAAATACTGTACTTCCTTCTTACAAAACTGTAGTTTCGATGGTGACACTTTAAGTCCTCCATCTGCCAAATGATTCAGCAAGGCTATTGTATCTACCTCACAAGCTTCACGTGTTTTTGACGCCACCAAAAGGTCGTCAATGTATTGGACCAATACAGAACTTTCAGGCATTTCTAGACTCTCCAAAGGCTTCTTTAATAGGCGATTGAACATTGAGGGGCTTTCTGTATACCCCTGTGGGATTCGGAACCATGCCAAAATACGCTCTCCAAAACTAAATGCAAAAATGTGCTGACTGTCGTGGTGCAATGGGATGGAAAAGAAAGCATGACACAGATCAATCACTGTATACCATTCTGCATCATGAGGAATCTGATATAAAATCACTGATGGATTTGGTACAATAGGACAACATGATACCACAATTTTATTCACCTTTCTCAGATCTTGCACTATCCTGAATTTCCCATTAGGCTTTTTCAGTCCCATTATCGGTGAATTACATGGACTACTCATTATTTCTCTCAAAATTCCTTGCCTGATCATTTTCTCTATTACAGGAGTTACTCCTTCAATTATCTCAGGTGTCAATTTGTATTGCGGAACATTTGGATATGTTACTCCTTCCTTTACTCTTATTTTATTTGGATCTACATTTCTCATTAGCCCTACATCTTCTCCAGTGAAATCCCAAACTTCTGCTTTTACAGATTGTCTCAATTATTTAGGTAATTCATCAGGGTTGAATACAGCATATGTTTCAGTAACTTCATTTTCTCTGTTAGCTATGGTCATTTTATACAATACATCATCATCTGGTGTTTAAAAGCTATTCCATCCGGAGTAAAAAATATAGTGCAATTCATTTTGCACAACAGGTCCCTACCTAATAAATTCACAGGACTAGTGTCACACACCACAAAGCGGTGCATTTCTGAAAATTTCCCTATGCTAACTTTCACTGGGTCTGTAAGATATGTTTTAATCTGTCTGTTGGACACACCAACTACCACTAGGAAAGTAATATTTTCATCATTAACCTTCCCATCTACAAAAGGTCCTGTCCGGTCTACTTCTAGAGTTGCGCAAAGTACGCACTCTCCTTCCTCCCTTCGGCACCGTCAATAGCTCTCTTCTGAGTCACTCTCATCGCGTTGCAGCCAATACTGCGAGACAGCGCTAGCGCGTGGCAGCTTATTTACCTGTTTTTCATTGTAGAATCCCGATTCACTACTATACTTCTGTGTGTTTCTGCTCTGTGGAAAGGCGGTTTTGGCACCTGATTCTGTGGGGGAACAACTTGCTGCTGTTTCTGCCGTTGACCACTCACCTCATGCTGCACCTGGTGGTTCAATGATGGATTTTCATTGTTAGTACTCGGGGGAAACTTACACTCGGATTTCCAATGCCCTATCCTGCCGCAATTATGACACGGAAATTTCTTTTTAGCTTCTTCAATATTCCCTTTATACTTCCCAGGATTAAATTTTGGCTTTGACCCTGCTTGTTCCACTAATTGTGCTTCTTGTCTCTCTGCTACCTTTACCTGTGCCCACATTGCCTTCTCTTTTAGCTTCCGCTGTTTTGCTTCAATTTCATCACTGAAATATTTAGCATGTACTTCATCTATTTTCTTGTTTTGCCAATCTACCGTATTCTGTTTAATCATTTCACCAATTTCTGGTCGTAAACCATATACAAATCTGTATACAAAATGACTCAAATCCTTTTCACTCAGATTCTCATCTCCGCTAAATTGCTTAAAAGCTAGTATTAGCCTCTCATAATATGCATATACTGACTCTTTACTTTCCTGGTGTATTCGATCAATTTTGACCCAATCTGTCTCTTTAGGGGGCACTTTATTTTTCAGGAATACCATAACCTGCTCATATTTCTTCATTACCTCGGGATCTGGAGCTCCTGTTTTAGGATCCCTAGGATATTCCTGGGTTGGCCAATTGATCATAAGTTTGCACTCTGTCCATAGATCTGCTGGTACAATTATGTCAAAAAGACTATTCAAATCAATCCATAATACTTTAGACAATTTCACAAATCTGTCCACCTGCCTGTACCACTCGACGGGCTTCTCACGCAGTCGAGGGAAATCATTCATAAAAGACAAAATAACCTGTCTTGTCCATGGGACATGTACATATCCTCCTCCTGGAATCTCTCTCATAGGGAATTCTGTCACTACCTTCTCCTTTTCTCTTACAGGAAATGCTGAAAATGTCTTATCTGAGGCATCATCGCGTTTTTTATACCACCTGCTTCTCCATTTATCCACGTCTCCCCATTTTCTCAGCAAAATGATTATGTCCTTAATTTGACCTATTCGTCCTGTGGTGTTCATATTCTCAATGTCCTTTTCAGTGAAATCTACACGATATGGCTTCTGTAAGGCTTTTACTTTTTCAATATCAATGCCCATCTCATTTGCCACATCTTCTAACCTTTCGTGTAAGTTTTTTGCTCTCCAGGTCACACTTTTGCACAAAAATAATAATTCTTCATCCTGATAGGTTTTCAATTTTTCTGTTGGGATAGTCCCTACTATTAATTCTTCCAATACCATTCGTAACTTGGCCACATCAATTGATTGGGATTCTTTGTCTTTCCTCTGCAGGCTTCTTAACCATTCACTTAGCTCTTCTGTCGATGGTCCTACTGGTTTTTCTACACTTCCGTGTCCAAAATCTTTTTGTGTTTCTGACACTGTCTCTATCATTGTCATATGTCTCTCTGCTCAATTCTGATCTACAAATGGATTATTTGTAAAATTCGGTTCCATTACACTCATAGTCTGCCTCCATGGATTCTCATTCTGACTCACTCTTGGTTGATCTACTGGTTTATTACTTCTGTATGGGACTGTCAAACAATGTAAGTGGTAAATGAACAGATAATCGCACTCCTGAATAAAATAAGTATCTCACAGGTAAGTAGGTCGGTGGTGCAATTGGGTGAATCCTCCTGAGTGTGAGGATATTGTAAGGTATTGACTGCACTCCTTAAATCGTAAAGAGTGTCTCCCTTTTGCACCCATGAGAGATGTAATCAAAAATAAACAACCTTTCTTTGTATTTTGATCCTTTATTTGATCTTGTACTTAAATCCATTAATTCTTCATGGTTTAATTATTGAAAAGGATAACTTTCATTGTTTCAAAATAAATGCTTTTTAACTTGATGCATTTCATGCTGCCCAATGCATTTCGGGCGTATGAGCCCTTCATCAGGGGCTGTCAAGCTGAAAATGAGGAAACAGGGTATCAGAAAATCTGTGTCATGCTCGTAAACCGAAAAAGAGCTGTTGTCAGAGGTGTATAAAAGGAAAAGATAAGTGAATAATACCCGTGGTGAAGAAAAAAGGGGTGAAATGAAAAAATAAAAAGGGTAGTGGATCGTGCAAGACTTAATGGTATGGTGAATGAAAGCTGGTGGAAGCAACCGAATGGTGAACGTGTGGTACAAACACTCGCTACTGATCAGAACCTTTTTTCCTCTCCTTGTCTCCACTACACAAGATAACACACACTCCTTTTTTACCAACTTTCCATTGCAAGCTCTGCCTTTTTTTACACCACATCGCACTGGTCTTGCACTTTTCCAGTTCCTATCCTCTGTTCATTCACCTTCACGAGTTCTTACTTTACTGCTGGAGCTCGATCTTTCGCTGTCCGTCTCACCAGGAAGGACCTCCCAAGCGAGCATTACTGTTGCCAAATATTTTATACACATTATTACCATTATTCCATTCTACATTGCCATTCTTGTAACGTGTCTCTTACCGTTTCACTCACGGTACAACGTAATTCTTGCAACGTGTCCCTCACCATTGTATATACGGTACATTATAATCCTTGCAACATGTCTCTTACCACTGGACATACGGTAATATTCATATCTTTCCTCAGTTGCTTCCACCAGCTTTCATTCACCATCCCATTAACGCTGGCATGAAAGGAAATACCACTTTACCCTAATGAGTGACAAATCTACACAACCTTCTGATACTCATTAGGCCCTGAACTTCACCTTTAGTATTCCTCTCATAAATCGGGATGGATCAGTTAGTTGCTGGTTTAGCTTAATTTCTAATTCTCTAATTAACCTTTCCATTAACACATTTTCAATGAATAAACAACCCAACTCATTTCTGTAGTTAATCAATTTCAATCTTTATCTAAATATTGCAAATTAAATCCTTCATTTAATCAAGTTGCCATTCATATTTACCTGTTCTGGCTAATTGTCGTCCTCTATGTCAAATCTGGCAGTCTCGCAAATTTATGCCCTTCAAATTTCGTAAATTCAGTTCATCAGGAGTTTGGGCATTAATTCAGTCTGTCAAAGATTCAGGCAAACAGCTGTCCTGCAGTGTCACCGTCCTCTCCGTCAGCATAACGGCAGGAAATCGAGAAAGGCCAGAAATGAACCCGCATCAACCTCTCTATTCTACCATAATTTATAGTAAAAAATCATTGACAAATTGTTTTGAAAATGGGTCTTCAAATGTTCTGATTGGTCAATTGAAATCGTCTGACAGGATTCCCACCAAAATAAAGTCTCTGAGGTCATTATTCTTGATTGTTCCGGTTTTTAGAAGCACATTATTGTTCTTTCACAAAAGCTGGCTTGTGTCTCAGGGTAACCTTGAAGGGTACAGTCTGGTTAGGGTCATGACGAGGCCACTGTAGCTGGCGTCAGCGCAGGCGCACTTCACCCAAGCCTTGTTCGGCGTCGGCAGTCGGGTTAGGCACCAAAGGCAGCTATTTTACGATAGGCCTAAATGGTCAACTTAAGCAAAAGAAACACAAAACGTAATTAATACATAGAAATGACTAAATAAATGTTATTCCCTCACTAATACCCATATGTGTGTGTATTTATCTAGCATTAAGCAACACTTAAGCTGATTTATACTTACAAAATAAAGCACAAAACACAAATACATCACAAAAGCGACATTTATCATGCAATATTCTACTTATCTATCATTAGTATGCGTACATAATTTAGTTTACGATTTAATAAAGTCATGCAAAGCAATCCCACGTGTATTTCAGTCACTAATAAGGTTGATTAGTCAATTCCACTTCAATCCATTAATTCGATTATAATTAATTAATTAATCTAATTAGTAAACATGCAAAGTGGTGTGGGTATACAACATTTTTGCATAACCCGCTCTAGCAACAACACCTTTAGATGGACAGGTGCCAGATACAGAGACAGAGGGATAGATTTCTGCGGAAGACCCCCGAGGAGGTGTAGGGAACTCCAACATCCAGTTAGAAGCAGGGACAAGTAGTCAGCAGGAAGATTGCGTGACGGAGATTCGAGGAGGGACAGCAGTAGGGAAAACAAAAGAGGTGGAAAAAGAACTCGTTGAAGGTAAAAAGCAAGTTGAAACAGAATCTGAGGAAAGCGAAGATGAAATACCAGAAGGCCGAGTTCTGAGAAAGAGAGCTTGGAGAACTGAAAAGAATGATAAAGGGAGTAAATTGAAAAGAGCGGCCAAGACGAGGTGTGGCCAAACAAAATAAAGAGACTGAGATATCGGCTGACACGTGTAAATTCGCCAATAGCTGAACAGGTGAATGAAGTAAGGAGTCAGGAAAAATCGAAAGAAGAAGAACAGACAGTAGTCAAAGAAAACAAAAGAACAAGAAAACCTAACCAGAGGTATAAATCACCGGAATGGACATATGTGGCCCTGCCTGAAGTGAAGGAAGAGGCAGATAGCCAAGGAAATCCAGAGGTGGTTGTACCGGAAGTGGTTGAGGAAGACGAAGAATCGGAAATCCTGAGAGTTATCTTGTCCGATATTGGAGAAGAAGCGGATGTTCAGGACAACCTGTATGTTGAAAACGAAGGGAAGGTGAAAGATGATGAGATGCCAAACTGAATGAGACAAGAAAATTACTGATGGAAAAACAATAAAATACTGAAAAAGACAAAAAATGGTAGAACCACCTAGGTGCCTAGAAGCCTAGGGTTAGAAACTAATTGTGAAATAGAAGAGGCTAAGTCAAAAGACACGGCTCATTTTAGAAAGATGGCAAACATAGAAAGTAGCAAAAGTAGATATACCTTTCTTTGAAGATGGTGCAAAATGTGTTGTTGTTGTACAGGATTATTAATGCTTCTTTGGAGAATTCTTGCTCTACTAATTTCATTTAAAGTTACTGTAGATACATTAGAAGGACATAGTGATAACATAACTAATATAGGGAAAGTTCAAAAGGTAGTTCCAACTAGAATAGATAAAAACTATTTACATAAAGGCAGGTCAATAACAGATTTTTCTAACAATGTGTTTTCAAAGTTGTTGTATGAATATGTAAAAACAATGGACGTAAGGGATTGCTACGTTTGTATGCAATTACCTGCATCTGTATCCGAAGGAGTGACATATCATCACCTTCCTGTAACATATGGAATAACATGTAGTGTAATAGCTAGTTTATTTGATCGAACAGGTAAATTAGAGTATTATTTCTCAGATGTAGATACTATATTTTCACAAGTACCAGCAATTAACAAACTAAACAAGGTAAAACCTGCAAAAGTATTAGGTGAATTATTCTTAGAGACAAATGAACTAACGTTAGAATATATATTTAGAAATAACTTGACTATTGAGGTCTGTTTTGACTACGGATCTTTTTTTTATTATTTCAAATAATCTTTATTTGTTTCTAATACAGAAACTATAAAGCGATAAATACTGAGGCAAAAGAAAAAAGGCCATAGCAGGTGGAAGTGACAAATAACTGGTAAAGTAGAGTGTCCGATTTGGTTGTTTGTGGGCCACTGTAGGAGTGGAAAATTACTATTACAGGCATGTACAAAGGTTAGTTCATACATATCGTTGGTATCAATGAACCATTTAAAAAAAGTTACTTATAAAATTAAATGAGAAGAGGAGAGATATATAGATGAGGTACGAAATTGAAAAAGCCGGATTTCATGCTGGAATTTTCATGTATCTAGCACAATAACGAGATTCGAAATCTACACATATGAGATGCAAGGGTACAGGCCACAGGTGTGCAGTGTTCAGGGCGGTTTAGTGGTATTAAAGTAAGCATCTAAAGACTTCCAGATAGGTCTGTGTTGGGGTTTCCATGGAGAGTGCTGAAGAGCAATGCTGTTTGCACCTCTGATGTGTGTCACCCAGTTTAACCAGGCTGTAAATTATGCTTTGTGTGTGTCTTTCCAGTTTGATCAATCAATCATTCAATCAAGCAGTACTTGCATAGCACGGCTTATCACCCTAGCAGGTATCCAGGTACTGTGCTGTAGGTATCAGTCAAAGAACCAGGCCTTGAGTCCCTTCCTAAAGTGGATCAGCGAGTGTGTGGTGTAGATGTGAAGGCGAATATGTGGCATCTCTGCGAGGGCGAGGTTTGCGGAGTGGAAATTACTGGCAGGTTGGTAGAAAGGCAAGCGGTGGTTCATGTAGGTAGGTCCCTTGTCACGGAGGGCTTTGTAGGCATGGGTCAAAAGCTTGAAATGACATCTCTTCTGGACGGGGAGCCAGTGGCGGTCCTTCAGGTGCTGGGTGATGTGTGTCCCCCTTGGCAGGTTGAGGATCAGTCTGACACTTGTGTTCTGGATTATCTGGAATCTTTGTTTGAGTTCAGTGCCTGCATAGAGTGTGTTGCCGTAATCTAGTTGGCTGGTGATGAGGGCCTCCGTCACTATTCTCCTGGTGCTGATTGGGAGCCACCTGAAGACTTTGCGAAGCATGCAGAGCATGTGGAGCAGGCTAAGGAATGACATTGACCTGACATTTCATGGAGAGTTCGCAGTCCAGGGTGATGCTGAAGTTACGGGTGTGGTCTTTCTTCATGGGGGGTTTATGAGCTTTGCCAGCCACCAGGAGTCAGTGCGTTTGCAGAAGATCAGAACTTCAGTTTAGTTCATGTTGAGCATTAGGCAGTTGTCCTTTATCCAGGCCAAGACATTCTTCATTCAGTTTGGTAAGGTGGTCTGAGAGAGAGAGAGGACGAGCTGATTATTGTTGGCATAGGAGATGATGTTGATGTCATGTGATCTGATGATGTCTGCAAGTGGTGTCATGTAGATGTTGAAGAGGGTTGGACTGAGGGATGAGCCTTGGGGTACACCCCAGATGCTGTGCTTGGGTTGCGAGGTGAAGGGAGAGAGGTGGACTCTCGAATTGCGTCTCGTGAGGAAGTATGTCATCCATTTGAGTGCATTGTCTGTGATTCCAATCATGTGTAGGCGATTGATGAGTGTATGGTGGGAGATGGTTCTGAAAGCTGCGTAAGAGATCCAGGAGGATTAGAGTGGTAATAATATGTACCAGGGCTCTTGTCAGGAGGCCACTACAGTTTGCACCACACATTTCACCTGCAATGCTGCCAATAACAACATGACTACTAACCATCACACTCCTACAAGTATGACAATTCAGACTCTTTCAGGCCCCCCAAAGCTATGGGAATGGCTTGGGCAGCAGGTAATAGTCGTTTTTAATGTATATTTAATTAGCAATTAAATGTTGCTGTGGTCATCTCTAAATGAGTCGGACAGCGCCACCTCGTGGCTGACTGGCACAAGCACCAGTGCTGACCATTAAGTGTTGGTGCCAAGCACCGTAAACCACCAATCATATTAATCTCTGATCTAGCCTCTGTATCAGTAGTGCAGGATTCAAGTTTAATATTGGACTTTTTCGACATAAGTGTGGTATCCCCATTTTTAGGTCTCGTGAGCCAAAGGCTCGAAGAGACATTTTATATGTGGGATTTTCAAAGTGCTACCCACACTTTTGGCTGGCCTAAACCTTGAGTGCACGAGATCACATGCACGTGCACAGCTGCTCCTCTGCTCATTGCATTCCCCCCTCCCTTCTCACCCAGCCCTTTGATGCTCTGCTCCATTACTTTCACTTTCGCAGCTTGGACCCTTGCATTCCCCCCTCCCTTCTCACCCAGCCCTTTGATGCTCTGCTCGCATCTCCCTCCTCCCTGGGCGTGAAGGGAGACAGAGCCATCCTGCTTGATTAATGGCTTTGCATTCCCATGTGTTCCCGTAGTAAACATGCCCGAGGCGCCAGCCCAGCACAAGGCTCACGGAGACATTCTCTTTACCCTCATTAGTCCCTGTATCTCTATTTCCTTCAGAAGCTCCTGCTTTTCCTACCTTTCTGCCCAGCGATTTGCTTGTTCTACAATGTGCTTGCTACATGTCTTCCTCCCCATTATATATTTGTTAATTCGTTTATTGGATTTTAAAACAAAACAGTGTGCATTCGTTCATTACAGGCTATAATGAATAATGTCCTGTTTCGCCAAGCACCCCTTCTCTGTATTTACCAGTAATTTTCCAAAAGCCCGCCTTTCTTTATCTCAATTCTTTCGTCTCTGTGCTCTTTCCTTTCTTCCTTCAATCCCTCTCCAATAGTCTTTAGCACTTTCACACTCCCTTCTCCTCTTCTACTCGTCCTTCATCCCTGTTTTTCTTTCTCACTCTCCCTTCCTCGCTCTTTCCGCCTCCCCCTAGGCGCTCTCCATCCTTTGGTACTTTGATGACCCAGCTTCCAGTGCAATTAATGCCCTGTAATTGCTTAATCCCAGGGCAGAGTCTGGGCTCGCGGCTCTCGGATGTCATCCCAGCGTGCACGTGCAAAACTCCTTTAGAAATGGCATCTCTGCGCGAGGCCTGCCGTTGCCGTCGCCCTCAGCAGGGGGGCATTATTCAAGGCCTGACACACATTCAAAGGATTTCCTACTGTACTCCTTTCACGGGCGCATGTGCATGTGTGCCAACATGGGCGTAATACACATAGTAAGCCCTACTGCGCAAAAAAGTACCGACGGAGAAAGAAAGTGGAGCAAAACGTCTTTGCCATTTGCACCGAAATATGCATCGGTTGTCAAGTTACAATGAACATTTGCATATACCTAAATATTGCAGCACCTGCACGTGTACAAATTAAGCAATCCAAGAATGTTCGGGCGACGTTATGCATTGTTATCCAGCCTTTACTAATGTTACCTCGTGCGTTCTTTTTATATAGCACACCTGTGTAATATGGCGCCTATGTAAAATAGCGCCTCATTAAAAAAATACCACCCAGGCAGCGCATGCAATTCGGGCCCAGAAACGCAAAGAAAACGTGTATGTATTGAGACAAGTCTACGTGTGTATTCTGTTTGTTTCAGAAGGTATGCGAAAATGGGAAAGCGCTTTAAATATAGAACAAAAAGTGCACATGTGCGCTAGAGCACCACAATGGAAATTGAATCAAACAGTAGTACAGGATTGTTCTTGCGATAGGACTTTACTTTCACAGAACATAAACATTACTGGCCATCAGAGGTGTCTCGTATTGGAAGATAACTTGTTAATTCTATGCAGTCACCGGATCGCCCGAGGTTTGTTAAATGTATGAGTTGCTTTAAATGGGAGATGCGGATTAGTATCTTGAGCCAGAGTTTGCAACCTGGATATCTGCAGTTCAGTCGTGGCTTTGCCGCTTCGCGTGGTACATCATGTGATTCTGGACAGATCACTTCATCTCGATGTGCTTGAAACAGTAAAAATTGTGTGAACCATCTGTGCAATTTGGTGTATTGCAAAGAGCCCAGGTAACGCCCCCCTCTCCCCCTCCCAACACATCATAGTTTTAGTAATCCGGTTTAACCTAATCCTGCATATCATTTCTCTTCTACATACTGCACGCCCTTATCTTTAAGACGCCGCTGCTATGAAACTATACATTAAAAAAACCTCTCCCTCTCTCATTTAAAATGAATAAAAAGGGCACATGCCATTTCTCAGGATAGTGTTTCAACTCGATGTTTACGTTTATTGCTTCCAGAGTGAACATTTAAAAGACCTCCCCTGCCCTTCTCTCCTGAACTCTTCTTCAATAAGTAATCCGAGGTTTAAATAAATCCACCATTTATCAAAAGATGGGCAATAAAGAAGCTGCGCATTTCGCATTCAGTGTTGGCTTCTGGGAATTGGTTCTGTGTAAATCACTGCTTTGACTGTAGGGCCCTGCTATAGAAAACACCCCCACCCCCTGGAAGGCAGTGAAGTGAAGTCTAGTGAACCCCTCAGTCTGACAGAGGATGTGGCCTAACGGCCAGAGCTGCCAACCTTGGAACTTGGGAACCACTTTCGAGCCTCGATGTCGGCTGAACATCCTGCGATTCGGGGCAAATCACTTAATCTCCCCGTGCCTACCAAAAAATAAATGTGTCCTTGTGTAACGTAACTGATTCTCATGTAAAACGCTTCGATACCTTCTAGTCGAGTTTGCGCTATATAAAACCGCTATAGAAACCTCTCTTCATTCGTATACAGATGCCACCATTTGCATAATTGTGCACGTTATAGTTAGACGAGACAGTGAATTAACAGGCAGAGCCGAGGCATGGATCTAGCTTGCCTCCACCAACCATAACACGAGCCGAGCCCTCAGCATATGAGGCAGATACATCGAGCAAAAATGTCATGTTAAACATATGATAAATGGGCTTCAAAATAAAACAAGCATTGGCATAGCCAATAGGTCTCACCTTTGGGACATTAGAAGTGTTTAACCATGCGACAGTTCATGTTGCACCAAGGATATTGTGCTGCATAATTAAATACTTATAATGTCCCAAAGGCGAGACCTATTGGCTATGCCAATGCTTGTTTTGGGTGTTGCAGAGGAGCAGTTAACTTCAGAGATCCAATTGTTTCTAAGGGTATTGGCTTCCTTATGTGTAATTTCCTGGAACAGAATGATGTCACCTTTGCTTTTTAGAGGAAGTCTATTATTTTGCATCTCTACTGAGTATTTAAACCTATGACATTCAAGGAGACAATGTTAAGACTATCTGTAAGTGTGGGGCTAAAAATGTCAGTGAGGGTAATGATGTTGAGCAAGAGAACTAGGTATATTGAGACGAGATGTTTGACAAAATGTGCATCTCTGTTTGATGAAGGTATCGAGAATACCTGTGTTGGTGTAGGTAACGTATGTGGAGTAATAGAGTATGTTGTCTCAGACAGTGAAAGTGCTGAAGGGAACTAGCTATCAGGTCGTGCTTGTGGCGGCATACACCTTGCGGGAGCGGGCAGAGGTGCGCCAAAAGCATGAGTGTGTGCCTCGAAAAAGAGCAGACTGCTATCCCAAGTGCGTGCGCCTCGCTCACAGTCATTACCCCCAGGTCCCTCCGTCCTCGTCCCATTCCTTACAAAGTGGAGATTACTATCTCCGCGACAGAAAAAAGAACAGGAGCATGCTGGGATACCTAACCCACTCCCTCCCGCTGGGAGTACATAAGCGGTACCAGCCCAGCATGCAGCCTGTTCTTGTTTTCTGTCTTCCGACAGATTAGGACGTGTCTGAACTTACCTGTGATCTCTTCGATGGATGTCTCGTAGGGCTGCTGGGCTGTCCTCGACATCCTCTTCCGCGTCTCCTGGCCTGCCGGGCTTGCTGGGAGTCGCGTTGATTGGCGCCCGGCCCTTTGCGGCTGGGGCGCCGGATGTCCGGATTCCTTCCGGGTTCCAGCGCGCGTCTTCCTACGGCTTGGCCTGGCTGGAAGACTCGCTGCTGTGGATGATATGGGAGTCCAGGGGCTGCGCCGGGCGGTGCTCCTGGTCTCCCTTGGTGTGCTGCTCGCCTCCTTTCCTACCAGTGCCCCTGCTGTTCCTGAGGTTGGTGCAGGGACGATGCTTGATGAGGGTCGATGTCTGACCGGTGGCTGCAGCTCTCTTCCTCGCCCGGCGCTGGTGTCTTGGAGGGCGCCTGGGCTGGGTCTTGGGGGCAGGGCGCTTTTGGTGTGCTCTTCCTGCCCCTGTGGTGAGTACCGCATAGCGGTTCCGATTTCTTCCATGCTTGTTCCTCTGACTCTGTGCTTTGCCTGCTGGGTCTGGCTGTGCACGGTGGGCTGCTTCGGCGGTCTTGGCTGGGGGTCTTGCTTGGCTGCTTCGGGGGTATTCTCGCCGTGCTTGCTGCCTGGCGATTTTTACTCTGGGGCCTGGCGTCCTCTGGTCTCACCGTTTGCTGGTTGATTCCTGTTGGGGTTTGTCCATGCTGGCTTATGGCGCTCCCTGTTCCTGCTTGCTGGGTTGGGGGCGTTGCGTGGCTTTCTGCGCTGTGTCTCTGCCTTGCTTCCCGGTGCTGCGGGGGGGGGGGGGGTGCTTCCTCCTCCGGTTCTGGGTTCCCTGTCACCAGGAGCTATAGCTCATTGGTAAGTCTTGTGCCTACGGTTGTAAAGGGTCTCACAGGACAAGGGTTCGAGTCCCGCGACCTCTGACTAAGTGGCATAAGGTGGCGAAGTTTCAATCACATCTTTAATACTCCTTGTTTCCGCTTGCTCGTCGCTTGTTGCTGGATGGCGTCTGGGTGGAGGGGTTGGGGGACGGTCTATGTTTTATGGGGTTGGCCTGTCCCCCTGGTGGGTGCCGCTTTTCTTTCTTCCATGTGCTGCGCTCTTCTGCTGTGCTGGCCTGCGGCCTTGGCTCCCTGTTTTCCACTGATGGGGGTGTGCCGGGGCAGGCGGGTGCTGTGGCTGTCCCCCGTTCCCCTGTGCTCGCTTCTGCTCCCCTGGGCTATTTCTTTTTTGGTGAGGTTCGTCCTGGTTCGTTCCTCTGTCCTGTGGGCTTCCAGCCTTCCTGCCCTGCGTGCTTCTGTTTCCCCCTGGTTGGTGCTTGGTTGTCTGTTCGCACGGATTCTTCGGCCTGCTGTCTGTCCGCCCTGTTGGTTCCTGCCTGTTCTTTTATAGCCGGGACTGGTGCGTGCCTGTCTGGGTGCCTGCCTGCGGCTCAGGGTGCTGGGCGCTTCTTGCGTCCTTCCAGGGGTGTTGGTGTGGCCCGTGCTCGGGGTGCCTTGTTTTTCTGCCCCCCCTGTGCCTGTCCGGTGCTCTGTGCTTCACCGTGTGGGGTTTCCTGGCCTGTGGCCTTCCCTCCCTGCTGGCGCCTGCTCCTGTCTTGGTGTTGCGGCTGGGCACTCCGGTGCCCTTGCGTTCGCTCTCTCCTGCCCTCCGGCGTATCTTCCTGCCTGGGTTGGTGGGCTCCTTCCCCGACAGGTTCCCTGTGGGTGTGCTTCGTGCTGGTTGTGGTCGGGCGGTGGGCCTGTGGCCCCCGGTGTTCCCCCGTCTGAGGCTCCTCTACTTTTGCGCTTGGCCTCTGCTTGTGTTTGGCTGGGTTGCTTCTTGCATCCTGCGTCTGGGTCCTTGTTGCTTCCGGACTCCCTGTTTCTTGGGTTTTCGGGGGGGGGGCTGTTGTGCCTTCCCTCTGTTCCGGTGGGTCTTGGCCTTGGTTGGCTGTTGGCTCCGGGGCTTTCCTGGTGGGCTTTCTGGCTGGTGTTGCTGCTTGCCTCTTCCCTATTGCCTGGTGCTGTGTTGTGGTGCGCTGGGTTGGCTGATGGGGTTTGGTTTCCTGTTGTGGTTTCCTTTTCCCTCGTGTCTCTTCTTTGTGGCTTGCGGTCGTTTGCCTCTCGCTGCCGCTCCTTTTGCCTCCTGTGGTGGCTAGGTGTTGTGGGTCTTCCTTGGCTTCTGCCTGGGTGGTTCCTTGTTTCTTGGGTGCACTGCTTCTGTGCCTCTCCCTGTTTGTGGGTTCGGGTTGCCCTGTGCCCTTCTTTCATGCTTTTGGGTGCCGCTCCCGATGTCCTCCTCGCCGTGCCTTCTCTTGGGCTTGGCCAGTGGTTTTGTTGGTGGGACTGCCGGTTGTGGTCTAGCCTCCCGTAGTGTGTGGGCCACGTTGCTGCGTCCCCGCTCCTCTTTTTCGGCCTTGTGCTGGTGGTTGGCTTTGCCTGGGTCCTGGGGCTCTGGTTTCCCCTTGTGGGCCTTTTCCTTGGGTTTGGGGGTTTCTCGCCCCCGTGCGGCCTGCTTTCGGCCTGTGGTGTCTCTGGCCGTTGCTCTTGCTGGCTCTGCGTGCTTTGTTCTTCCCTTTTTGGGTGTGTGCCCGCTCCCCCCGGGGGTTGTGCGCCTTTGGTTTCTCCGGGCTCCTGTCCTTTGGTTTGGGGGTGCCGGGGGTGTTCCGGGGTGCTGATGTGTTTCCTCCCTCCGGTCCTTGTTTTTGGGCCTTCCTTTGCGGGTTCCCTGCCGGGGTCCCTGCCTGGGTTCTTCCCTTGCCGCTCATTCTCTGGTGCTTTTGGGCCTCTTTTTGGCCTCTTGCTGGCCGGTGGTTCTGGCCCTGTTGGTCTGGGTGCCGGGTTGGTCCTGTGTCCTTTCCTGCGTTGCTCCTTTGCGCCTGGCTGGTGTGCTATGGCCTCTGTGTTGGTTACCAGTTGTGGCTTGCCGGTCTCCCTCTCTGTTCCCCGGCTGCTTCTCCTCTCTTGGTGGCTTGGCTTGCTTTGGTGCCGGTCCCTGGTCCCTTCTTGGTTGGGGTTTTTGGGTTTGGGTCAGTTGACCCTTTGCCTCTCCTTTCGGGTTCTGCTGCTCCTTTTTGGGGCCTCCGGGCTGGCTGGCTTGTCCGTTGTCCGGTTGGCTTCTTGGGTCTTCTGGGCTGCCTGCGTTGTTGGGCTGTTGGCCTCCTTGTTGGTCGTTCCTGTTTCGCCCCTTTTTTGGGGTTCGCCTTGGGTGGTTACTTGGTGTCCTCCTGACCGGTGGGTCGGCTCTTGGTTGGTGGGGGTTTCTCCTTCCCGGTTCTGGGGTTTGTTTCCCCGATTCTGTGTTCAGCCCTTGGTTGTTCTCTCCTGGCTGTTCGCTGGCCGTGTGTGGTGTCTGCTTTGGGTGGCGCTTGTTGCTCTCCCTGGCCTTGCTTGGGTGGGTTCCTGGGTTCGTGTCCCTGTGTCTCCTGCCTTTGGTTGCCTCGGCCCTGGCCTTTGACTGGTTCCTGTGACCGGGTTTTTTTTCTCCCGGCGTGGCGGCCTTGGCTGCGGCCTTCCGGTGTCTCTGCTGGGGTTGACGGCTTGTCTTCCTGCCTTTTGGCCTGGGCCTTCTGTCCTTTCCTCTTCGGTCTTTGAGGCTCTGCGGGTGTCTTCCCTTGGTGTGTTGGGGTTGGTCCTGTGGTTGGTCGCGCTCGGTGTTTTTCTGAGTTTGACGTGCCTCTTCGTTCTCCTCTTCCTTCCCCTCGCCTCTTGGTGTGGTGTTTGTGGATTGGTCCGGCTGTGGGTCGCCTTCTTCTCTGTTCTGGGGGGTTCGCTCTCTGGCTTGCCCTGCTATGTTCCTTCCTGGGTCTTTGGCGTGTCTCCCTGTGCGTCCTGCTCTCGGGCGCTCTGCGTTGGGCCTGGATGTGCTGTTTTGTCCCTTTTGGTGCAGCTGCTTGGTGCTGCCTGGGGCTGTGGGCTTCTCCCTTGGTGGTTTTTCTCCCGGGTTGTTTGTCCTTCCTGGCTGGGTTGCTCCTTTGGGGCGCTTCCGCTTCTCCGGGGTTACCTTTCCCTGGTGGTTCGGGGTGGTGGTTTCTCTTTCTGCCCCTCTGGGGGTTCCCTTGGGTCTTGCTTCTGAGTGCGGGGCCTCCTTCGGGCTTTCCTGGGGGGTCTTGTTTTCATTTGCGGTCCTTTCTTGCTAGTCCCCTGCTTCTTTTGGGGTCTGGGTTCTTTTCGGCTTGGTTGGAGGCGTGGCTGGTTGTGTTCTCCTGCCTGCTTTTCTTGTGGGCTCCCTATTGCTTCTGTTGGGGACCGTTTTTCTCGGTCTGGTGCCCCTGGCTTTGGTGGGGTTCCGGTAGGCCGGGTTCTCTGCTTGGTATTCTCCACTTTGTATGGAATGGGACGAGGACGGAGGGACCTGGGGGTAATGTCCTATTACTTACCGGTAATCTTCATTACTCCTGGTCCCGTAGTCCTCGTCCCATTCCTTACTTCCCTCCCTCCCTCCCTGGCGGCCGGCCTTCCGGTTGTTGGCTTGGTATTTTCAGGCTGCATGCTGGGCTGGTACCGCTTATGTACTCCCAGCGGGAGGGAATGGGTTAGGTATCCCAGCATGCTCCTGTTCTTTTTTCTGTCGCGGAGATAGTAATCTCCACTTTGTAAGGAATGGGACGAGACTACGGGACCAGGAGTAATGAAGATTACCGGTAAGTAATAGGACATTAAACACAGCGCAGGCCAACGCGCAAGCTTGTTTACATTCGCGGTCACTTTCACTTTGTAGTCTGCTCGGCAGGGTCCATCTTTCGCGCGGGCTTGCAACATTGTGCCTCTTTTTTTAGCGAACGACTCATTTTGACCAAGTGCTTTTGTATTGATGCATTCATTTAGTCTGAATGCTGCTGATATTTAAGATCAAAGTTTTGAGGTCCGTTGCGTTTTCAAAAACGTTTCAAGAGCTGGCTTTCGAGTGGATTTCTGCATGCACGACGTCATTTATTGTGCTATGTGAACACCAGATTCCTAATCTGGATTCCCCGCCTCACCAAGTAATACTCTTCCCCAACTCCATTCTCGGAAACTTTGTCCCTACCCTTTTCCTCATCACTAGTCAGAAACTGCTCCTATTTTTCATCCGGTCATTCTGAATGTTGCTTCACAGCCTGTTTTCTACATCAAGCCTTTAGCTTCTTCTCACCTGCTCTCTCAGAAGATAACCTCATGCTCAACTTCCCGGGGCCTGCGAGTCACCATCCTCTTCCTTACCTGCCATCCGAGATACCTTAAGCAGTCACTGTACTTCCTGTTCGTCCCCAGCATTCTCAAAACCTTTCCTCTTCGTCAATTCCAGTCTCATACCCTCCATCACCTGCACTCTGATCCCGAACTGACACTTACAGTCAGTCTCTGAAGCCTCTCAAACACTCTTGTAGAACCTTACTTTTAAACTTCCTCAGTGGCCTTTCTCTGGCACCCTTCCCTAAAACCACCTTCCTCACGCCCGCCCTCTCAAAAGTCTCTTCTCTTCCCCTCTTATCTCCTCAGAAGCCTTCGTCAAGAGTTACCCCCGTCCCCATCGGCCCTCAGAGGCCTAACGCTCTTTCAACTTGCCTCACAAGCTTTACTGTCACCTCACCTGCTCTCTCACCCGGTGCGCCTTGCCCTCACCTGCACTTCAGGAATTCTTCCTATTCCATCTCTTGCCTCCTTGCCAATGCAAACCTTACTCCTAGACGTGGAGTAGCACCCATTTTCTGCTTCGGGCTTGGCAAGTACAATTTAAGTTGTTGATTGTTATTGAATTCCTTGTCAACCGCCCTTGAACCTGGTTCACAACTACGGTACTACGGTACTGTAGAAATGCGCGATTGACCAAGGAGAAATAGGTTGCAATATTATTCCTGTTTTGAGATATAATTTTGCATACTCCCTTCCCTGTGTGAATTTGGAGCTCAATTTTAGCAGTCTCCTGGATAAATCTTGGCTGAAAATCATGTAATCTAAAATCGATGAGCTAAAGTTACATTTTCTCGTGCAGGCAGCGGGAATATCTCCTTCTATACATCTATTTAGGTTAACTCCATTTAGTGCTGGAAGAGAGGTAAGTAATATTTTCCCGTGATAATCTGCTTTTATCCCTGGGGGAAATAGTGGTATTGGAATTGACAGAGCTTCCTCTTGTTTACCGTATTCCCATTTTTCTAAGAGAACATTGGAGATTTTCCCGTTAAAGTCTCCTGTTAGAAAACGGAGGGCAATCCTTTTCCTTCAACCACCTTTTTTATTTCCACAAATATTTCGATCATAAGAGCATCCTTTTTGGAGCCTGGAGGGATGTAAACATTAAACATTTTTAAATCTTGCAAAATGTCCATATTTTCATTCCAGTGTGAAACCTTAATACATTGTATGTTTGTCAGACGTATAGTGATGACTTCTGGATCCCAATAGAAATCTTCACGTAAAAGTCCGCCTTTAGCATGACCCCGGCTAACAGGTTCTGCTGGAACGTCGTATACAAAGTAATCATTTTGGTCAAAGGTTTTTGTTGTCCAGGTTTCTTGTAGAGCCACCATTGCCCGAGTGTTTTCCAGAATTAGTTCAAGTTTCTCCGGATTTTTCCCTGCTATATTCCAGGACGCGATGCTCAAGCTTGTTTGTGGCTGTTTAGGTTCTCCGAGATCCCGGTCTAGTGATTTTTCTTTAGGTGTTATCCCCTTTTTGACTGCGTTTTTATTCCAGATCTGTCTTTCTCCATTCTTTATCGAGTTGGTTAAGTTTTCGTTGGTGATTCTGACAAGATTTTTGGTGCCGCTGGATAATTGGTCATAGTGATGGATTTTCATTTTGTTGTTTTCCTTGGATTTTTCCTGCGTTTGATTTTCTTTGTTGTTTACAACTGCGACATCATATCCATTTTTATGGAGGATCTCGCTTTCTTTTAGAATCACATGAGACCAAAATTCGACAATGGCCACCGTGGTTTTTGACCTCATTAGGAAGGCCACTAGTTTTATTTCTGAGCTTGTTAGTGACTGTAGCGGATGGATCTTACGGATGAGATTCGCTATACTCCCTCGGTTTAGTGGATTGTTTCCTGTAGGGAATAAGTCGTCGATTTCTAAAAAGCAAGATTGTACCTGCTGTTCCTGTGGAATTGTGTCCTCAGATCTGCTCGGTCAATTGAACAAGAGACAGTAAAGATAGTTAATTGTCATTTAAAGCCATGGCAAAGCTTGGGGCCAGAGGATTTAGTTGTTTATAATTCTCTCTTGCTTTAATTATTGAGTGACGATGGCTGTTGTTATATGGATTTGTTAAAGATTTTATAGGTAGCTCTTTTTCTGGGGTTTTCTGTTCGAGAGATAAAAGATTTGGAAATTTTTGCTTCTGGGCCTTCTGTTTTGAGAATCTTTTTATTGCTCTATTCTTTGTCCTATATGTTGTTATTTCTCTTTTCCTTTCTTACTGACACCGGGTCAGGCAGGTCTGCAACTGAGGTTTCAATTTTAGTGTTTCTTCTTTACTTGTAAGATGATCGTTGAATGGATCCATAGGTCTGCGCTGGTTAGAAATTGGGTAATAGGAAATAGCCTTATGTTGTTCTTTAGCGATGTTTGGTTCTTTGAATACATTTCTGAGAGAATTTTTTTATCGTTCTTGAACTTCTTTTTTCCTTTTTGTATAGTCTGGCCCGTTTGGGTCGCCATTTGTTCTTTGGCGGATGTAAATCGTCAATTATTAGGTATCTTTAGGTAAATGTTGTTTTTAAGCAATGTTTTCTTCTCCTTGTGTTAGTGATATTTGATATTTAAGTTGTTGTTTCCTTTTTTGTCCACTAGGTATTGCAGCATACCTGTTGGTGTTTCCAAAATCTGGTTGGAATTTTCCATTATATTCCCTAAGAGAGACAGTACTGATTCTAAGATTCTTTGGAGAGTGAATGGAGAACCAGAAAAAGGGGTTTGTCCGTTGAGAGATTACGTGATATTAAACAACAGAAATTCCGGTGAATGAGAAAGGTTCCTTGCTAAGTCAGGTATTTTTAGTGGAGAACTGTTGTGTAATTGCAGTGACTCCGTTGTTGTTTTGGCACCCTGACGAAAAAGAGTGCTGTTTAAGTTTTTGTCTGGTAAGGTGAAATCTGTTTCTGAAATTTGATGAGTCTTAGAGTCAACTGGACTAAGAGGTGAGTCAGGACGCCCTTGGTGTTCATCAGTTTTTGCTGGTGCTGAATTTGTAAAGTCGGTTATCAATTCTCCAGCGTAACCTTTGTTGCTTTGTGGAGGAATGCTCATATCCACTACTTTGTCTTCTCCTACTTTCTGCACTTTTTCCTGTTCGATTCCTGATTTTACTTGATCTATTTTAGGTGTTTTTGTGAAAAATGTGTTATTTCAGCGTTCCCGTGAAAAAGTCCTATGTGGGCCGCCTTGCCAGAGCTCTTTCGCATTGATTGTTGTGTACCCAGTCCGTTGATGTGAATCGCTCTTGATCTTAATTTCTTGTAGGCCATTGTGAGGAAAGGAAGGAGAAGAGAAAAGTTGGATGTCTAAATGACTTTTACTTTATCGTTAAGCTGGGTTGCCAAGTTTGTGCAGAGAGTGTACCGTTCTTTCATTGACTGGATTGACTTTAGAAAAGGAATTGGTCTCTATAGAGGAAAGAGTCCTGAGCAAAAATCGGGCGTGGATGGGGAAGGCTACCTGTCTCTAACAGTCCTTGCTGTCTACCCCCCCTGCCATCTACTCGCACTCTCCAGCCTGATCTCGCCCCTTCACTCCCTAGTCCCTCCCCTGCCTTAGCTCCAGCCTCTAGGTGCACTGTGGGGACAAAGACCAGGGGGAAAAGGGAGCCAGGGTGTCGGACCGGCTTACCTCTAAGAGGAGTACAGAGCAGGACGGAGTGGAGCTGGCCAGTTGGAGCACTGCTAACGATGTTGTCGTTACAGCAGTAGAAAAAATGTAGTCCAGGGGCGAGTAGGGCTCAACAGGCAGGCGCTAGGCTGCACCTGGAACTAACCGGGCCGCCTCCGCAACTGGCTGGGGCACGCTCTCAGCGGCCGCCATCTAAGGGCGGCTGCACTGGCACTCACGGGTGGATCCAGGCACACGGACGCTCACAGGCAAACACTAGATGAAAACCAGGCCAGCAAACCTGTGGCCGCAGGCTCGCGGTGAGATTCCTACGGTGAGGATATCGCTGATTCCCTCGGCCGGTTACAGTGCTTAGGGGGGGCCATGGGGAGCAGGAAACAAACAGTGCTTAGCGGGGACTGTGGGGGGCAGAAAAACAGAGACCTAGTGAAGCTGTGGGTTGATCCCTGGCCGCTCCAGCGGCTCCTTCGGCCCCTCCTTCCTGCGTGCGTGCGTCTGGCATCTAACATTCAGGGACCTGACACCTTCTTTCATCAGAAGGATATCTTCCGGTGTAGTTTCAGACCTCAAATGTGCTATTTGAGACTATATTCCTCTGTCATAAGAGGAAGCAAAAAGAGGCACAGCAACTTAATTAACATATCAGTATAGTAATATCTCTGTTAAAGTGAACCATCGGGGGACCCGTAGGGCATTGCAGCGCCGGTGTGACAAGGAGCACCTGCCCGATGATGAAGTCTGATATCCCCAGGCATGTGTGAGGGCGACAAGAAACAATCTTGTTGACTGTCCCCAAATCCTGTTCAGAACGTAGAGTTTTTCTCTATATCTCTTTGGAACAGTGTCCCTATTTTTGGATTTGATCATAGACAAAGTGCAGACATGTGCATAATCATTTCACTGTGCCTATCTTCGTTCCGATCTCAGATCTGTCCCATGGCCTGCCATTTTGAGAAGGCGGGTATCGCAGTGGTGAGGAGAGTTTAATGAAAACCTCCTTTTGGGGAAGCCTGTCAGCCTTCCAACTTCGGAGGCTATGTCAGTATCCATTCCGACATAGTGATCCGTCCTATTCTCCGGTGCTGCTGGTCTTGGAAAGCCTGGTTTCACGGCATTCTACCATTATATACCGCGCTGTGAGGAGAGACGGAGCTAGGTAGCCATGGGCTCCTCCGTCCAAGCCACACCCTGTTGACTATGGATCTTTTTGAAGAGAGTGGAAGGATCTGAATATGGTGATCATTCTGCTCTTTCTGTAAGTTGGGATTCAAAAATGCCACATCCTGTAAAGTGGATTCACTGGTGGCTAATCTATATGGCAGAATCTCAAGGTTGGGGGGAAGATGCCAAACTAGTGGAGACACACGAGTGAGATGGATAAAATCTGATCTCGGTAACAGTATGTAATTTGTACAACTTGCATCTTTTACTATTTAGCAAAAGTTGATGATTTGGGGAGTACGACAGGACTCCGCCCTTTCCCCTCTCTTTTTAATCTTTATTGTTATCCTTTGGCTGATTTCTTTCAGTTCTACCTTATTACTTTTTATATGCATGTTTATAATAACCATAGTCTCGTGAGGATTCAAGGAAAGACTCTACACTTGATTCTCCAAGCAGTTGAGGCACCTCAATGCATTTGTTCAATATAGTATGGATTTTCGCAGTATTCTCTATCCGGGCTGACCGAAAATCATATTGCAAAGTTGCTTTATATTCTGAATACTACAACATAGACTCTGTAATAACTTAGGATATTTGATCATGTTTTTATAGACAAAAAATATCTTTTTGAGTAGATTGAGCAAACATTTTTTTAGAATAACATCAAAATAAACTGACCAATGCGATCTCTTGTTACCAAATTTCGCTTGAACAAATGTGGTGGCAAAACATTTAAAGTCCGAGGCACTGAGGCATGAAATGAAATTCCTTTGCATAACAGCAATGATTCATCCCTTCTGAAAATGTGTAAACAGCTGAAGACATTGCATTTTACACCGTAAGCCTTTTCCATCACCTTTTTAGCAGCTGTACTTTTTAGGTCTCGCCTATGCAGCGCGCATGCGCCGCGTAGGAAAGAGACCTTTAGTAATCGGCACAGCTTTCCTGGCAAAAACGTGCACGCGTTGCATTGCTTCCAATGGCAACGCGTGCACGTCTGGCGATTCACTTGCGGGAGCGAGCAGCTGGTGCCATATGTTATCAATTATCGCACCTTGCTGCTCGCTCCCGCAAGGGAATCGCGCAGGACCCCTCCTCTCTCCCCTGCCCCTGCTGCCGCGTGAGGCGCGCGCGCTTGTGCTTGTTTTTGGTTATTTTCAAATCACATTTCTTTCTAAATAGATTTGGAATGATGCCATACATTGGTGTATCTCTTGTCCCACAGGTGTAGTGGCCTTGCAGATTAATCCCTGGTTTTGGCGCTGGCCCGAGGTGGGGATGTCCTGCTGAGCTGTTTTTCCCACACCCACTCAGTGGACAAAAGGCATGAATTGGCCGCAATTAAAGAGGGGGTTTGGGACTATTTCCTTTCTTTAATAGATGCAAGGAGCAGCTTCACAGCATCGATCGAGTGAGCTCTGCAATGGCCCATCTACTGAAGGAGCAAACCCCTCTGGGAACAGCATTCTTTGTACAGCCATCCCTTATATAAATGCTGGAGGTGGGGACAAAGGGGGGTGTCTCCAACAGTTTTAAGATCACGTCTCTTTGTGTACACCAGTAAATGCACAGGAATATGCCCTGGGCAGCCGCCATATACAATGGGATCACTGCAGACATCTAAGGAGGGCTTCCCTTTTGCAGGACCTCAAAAAAGGGAAGTTTTGGGAGAGATTTTGCCCATTTTCGACTCTGTTTGAGGCATCACGCCTCAAGTCTGCCATCTTCCCATATCCCTGGGGCACAGTCCTGTCGTGTAAGGACAATTTAACATGTGCAGGACTTACAGTTCATTGGTGAGAGAGAGAGCGACTGGGCCCTAGTTGGTGCTGCCCGCCCAATGGACTTTTTTCAACATGTGAACTAAGGTGACCGCGGCGGGAATGTGTTAAGCAGGGAACAAGTTCTGCCATGCTGCGGTGGTAGAGGAGGGCGCCATGGCTGGCAAACTTTTTCACCAGTTCTCGCTTCCTCATTCATCGTGGTCTGGAACATTACTGCCCTGAGGATTCTTGCATGAGCAGGGCCGCGTTGCATGCCTTTACATATCTATTCTACCGCACTCACCCGGGCTGTTCTCCTGCATAAGCGCGTTTACAGTTGTAGGGTGCTGTTCTGTTTCCTGGAGGGAGACGGGCCAGATACCAGACATCTGGTGTGCGATTGCGGCCGATATAGCGCCTGGCACCTGACGGTGACATAGCACTGACAGCACCGTCGTCGCCCAGCCAAGGTTAGATGATAGCGCCATCCTCTCAGATACAGCACATCAGTGGTTCCTGTGGACGACGATGAGGGCCTGCGCGGATCCTCGTTATCTACTGTTTCCGGGTCCCCTCTATCTAAAAGCACGTACCCCAATGTTGAGGGAAAAAGACGACCGCAGCGCAAAGCAGGAAAATGCAAAGCGAGATAAGGAGCCTCTGACCGGAAGTTGTGACGCATCAGTATTGATTTAAAGGATCTATGATGCAGCAGGACGACCCTCCCTCAAAGCCCCAGAAACCTATTATTGAACTTAATCAGCCTCCGATTGGCCTGTGGTGTAGGCCCTTTGGTGGGCCGTTTTTTGTGCCTTCTTGGTCTCCACTGAAAGGACACAACATCAATGGCTGTTAAAGCCTTTACATACATCTAAGCACCTTGACGCCATGCACATTAAGGTCAGGCTGCGGCCCTGAGAGAGTCATAAGGACAATGGCTGCTCCCAGCATGAGATATGCCCCTCCCTCCAGGTGTGACAGAGCCCCCAAGGAGCTGCTGATGTGAAGTCATCAGCACTTGCTTTGCAGGGACCTGCAGCAGGGGAGAGGCCAGGAGCAAGTGTGGGGGCGGCTCTTCAATTATTTTTGTCTCCTTCCCTGCATGGAACAGGCAGGGATAAATGAGTATCTGCTCTTATGCTTTGCCTTCCAGAAATCAATTACCGCAGTCGAGGGCGAGAGGTTATGGCCTTAACCCATTTGAAACTAGGAAACTGGGTTTGAGTCCCAGCATCGGCTCAACATCTGGGCCCCAAAAAATAATCTGACCGTCTGTAATGTTATGTTACTGCTAACGATGTTGTCGTTACAGCAGTAGAAAAAATGTAGTCCAGGGGCGAGTAGGGCTCAACAGGCAGGCGCTAGGCTGCACCTGGAACTAACCGGGCCGCCTCCGCAACTGGCTGGGGCACGCTCTCAGCGGCCGCCATCTAAGGGCGGCTGCACTGGCACTCACGGGTGGATCCAGGCACACGGACGCTCACAGGCAAACACTAGATGAAAACCAGGCCAGCAAACCTGTGGCCACAGGCTCGCGGTGAGATTCCTACGGTGAGGATATCGCTGATTCCCTCGGCCGGTTACAGTGCTTAGGGGGGGCCATGGGGAGCAGGAAACAAACAGTGCTTAGCGGGGGACTGTGGGGGGCAGAAAAACAGAGACCTAGTGAAGCTGTGGGTTGATCCCTGGCCGCTCCAGCGGCTCCTTCGGCCCCTCCTTCCTGCGTGCGTGCGTCTGGCATCTAACATTCAGGGACCTGACACCTTCTTTCATCAGAAGGATATCTTCCGGTGTAGTTTCAGACCTCAAATGTGCTATTTGAGACTATATTCCTCTGTCATAAGAGGAAGCAAAAAGAGGCACAGCAACTTAATTAACATATCAGTATAGTAATATCTCTGTTAAAGTGAACCATCGGGGGACCCGTAGGGCATTGCAGCGCCGGTGTGACAAGGAGCACCTGCCCGATGATGAAGTCTGATATCCCCAGGCATGTGTGAGGGCGACAAGAAACAATCTTGTTGACTGTCCCCAAATCCTGTTCAGAACGTAGAGTTTTTCTCTATATCTCTTTGGAACAGTGTCCCTATTTTTGGATTTGATCATAGACAAAGTGCAGACATGTGCATAATCATTTCACTGTGCCTATCTTCGTTCCGATCTCAGATCTGTCCCATGGCCTGCCATTTTGAGAAGGCGGGTATCGCAGTGGTGAGGAGAGTTTAATGAAAACCTCCTTTTGGGGAAGCCTGTCAGCCTTCCAACTTCGGAGGCTATGTCAGTATCCCTTCCGACATAGTGATCCGTCCTATTCTCCGGTGCTGCTGGTCTTGGAAAGCCTGGTTTCACGGCATTCTACCATTATATACCGCGCTGTGAGGAGAGACGGAGCTAGGTAGCCATGGGCTCCTCCGTCCAAGCCACACCCTGTTGACTATGGATCTTTTTGAAGAGAGTGGAAGGATCTGAATATGGTGATCATTCTGCTCTTTCTGTAAGTTGGGATTCAAAAATGCCACATCCTGTAAAGTGGATTCACTGGTGGCTAATCTATATGGCAGAATCTCAAGGTTGGGGGGAAGATGCCAAACTAGTGGAGACACACGAGTGAGATGGATAAAATCTGATCTCGGTAACAGTATGTAATTTGTACAACTTGCATCTTTTACTATTTAGCAAAAGTTGATGATTTGGGGAGTACGACAGGACTCCGCCCTTTCCCCTCTCTTTTTAATCTTTATTGTTATCCTTTGGCTGATTTCTTTCAGTTCTACCTTATTACTTTTTATATGCATGTTTATAATAACCATAGTCTCGTGAGGATTCAAGGAAAGACTCTACACTTGATTCTCCAAGCAGTTGAGGCACCTCAATGCATTTGTTCAATATAGTATGGATTTTCGCAGTATTCTCTATCCGGGCTGACCGAAAATCATATTGCAAAGTTGCTTTATATTCTGAATACTACAACATAGACTCTGTAATAACTTAGGATATTTGATCATGTTTTTATAGACAAAAAATATCTTTTTGAGTAGATTGAGCAAACATTTTTTTAGAATAACATCAAAATAAACTGACCAATGCGATCTCTTGTTACCAAATTTCGCTTGAACAAATGTGGTGGCAAAACATTTAAAGTCCGAGGCACTGAGGCATGAAATGAAATTCCTTTGCATAACAGCAATGATTCATCCCTTCTGAAAATGTGTAAACAGCTGAAGACATTGCATTTTACACCGTAAGCCTTTTCCATCACCTTTTTAGCAGCTGTACTTTTTAGGTCTCGCCTATGCAGCGCGCATGCGCCGCGTAGGAAAGAGACCTTTAGTAATCGGCACAGCTTTCCTGGCAAAAACGTGCACGCGTTGCATTGCTTCCAATGGCAACGCGTGCACGTCTGGCGATTCACTTGCGGGAGCGAGCAGCTGGTGCCATATGTTATCAATTATCGCACCTTGCTGCTCGCTCCCGCAAGGGAATCGCGCAGGACCCCTCCTCTCTCCCCTGCCCCTGCTGCCGCGTGAGGCGCGCGCGCTTGTGCTTGTTTTTGGTTATTTTCAAATCACATTTCTTTCTAAATAGATTTGGAATGATGCCATACATTGGTGTATCTCTTGTCCCACAGGTGTAGTGGCCTTGCAGATTAATCCCTGGTTTTGGCGCTGGCCCGAGGTGGGGATGTCCTGCTGAGCTGTTTTTCCCACACCCACTCAGTGGACAAAAGGCATGAATTGGCCGCAATTAAAGAGGGGGTTTGGGACTATTTCCTTTCTTTAATAGATGCAAGGAGCAGCTTCACAGCATCGATCGAGTGAGCTCTGCAATGGCCCATCTACTGAAGGAGCAAACCCCTCTGGGAACAGCATTCTTTGTACAGCCATCCCTTATATAAATGCTGGAGGTGGGGACAAAGGGGGGGTGTCTCCAACAGTTTTAAGATCACGTCTCTTTGTTTACACCAGTAAATGCACAGGAATATGCCCTGGGCAGCCGCCATATACAATGGGATCACTGCAGACATCTAAGGAGGGCTTCCCTTTTGCAGGACCTCAAAAAAGGGAAGTTTTGGGAGAGATTTTGCCCATTTTCGACTCTGTTTGAGGCATCACGCCTCAAGTCTGCCATCTTCCCATATCCCTGGGGCACAGTCCTGTCGTGTAAGGACAATTTAACATGTGCAGGACTTACAGTTCATTGGTGAGAGAGAGAGCGACTGGGCCCTAGTTGGTGCTGCCCGCCCAATGGACTTTTTTCAACATGTGAACTAAGGTGACCGCGGCGGGAATGTGTTAAGCAGGGAACAAGTTCTGCCATGCTGCGGTGGTAGAGGAGGGCGCCATGGCTGGCAAACTTTTTCACCAGTTCTCGCTTCCTCATTCATCGTGGTCTGGAACATTACTGCCCTGAGGATTCTTGCATGAGCAGGGCCGCGTTGCATGCCTTTACATATCTATTCTACCGCACTCACCCGGGCTGTTCTCCTGCATAAGCGCGTTTACAGTTGTAGGGTGCTGTTCTGTTTCCTGGAGGGAGACGGGCCAGATACCAGACATCTGGTGTGCGATTGCGGCCGATATAGCGCCTGGCACCTGACGGTGACATAGCACTGACAGCACCGTCGTCGCCCAGCCAAGGTTAGATGATAGCGCCATCCTCTCAGATACAGCACATCAGTGGTTCCTGTGGACGACGATGAGGGCCTGCGCGGATCCTCGTTATCTACTGTTTCCGGGTCCCCTCTATCTAAAAGCACGTACCCCAATGTTGAGGGAAAAAGACGACCGCAGCGCAAAGCAGGAAAATGCAAAGCGAGATAAGGAGCCTCTGACCGGAAGTTGTGACGCATCAGTATTGATTTAAAGGATCTATGATGCAGCAGGACGACCCTCCCTCAAAGCCCCAGAAACCTATTATTGAACTTAATCAGCCTCCGATTGGCCTGTGGTGTAGGCCCTTTGGTGGGCCGTTTTTTGTGCCTTCTTGGTCTCCACTGAAAGGACACAACATCAATGGCTGTTAAAGCCTTTACATACATCTAAGCACCTTGACGCCATGCACATTAAGGTCAGGCTGCGGCCCTGAGAGAGTCAGAATGACAATGGCTGCTCCCAGCATGAGATATGCCCCTCCCTCCAGGTGTGACAGAGCCCCCAAGGAGCTGCTGATGTGAAGTCATCAGCACTTGCTTTGCAGGGACCTGCAGCAGGGGAGAGGCCAGGAGCAAGTGTGGGGGGCGGCTCTTCAATTATTTTTGTCTCCTTCCCTGCATGGAACAGGCAGGGATAAATGAGTATCTGCTCTTATGCTTTGCCTTCCAGAAATCAATTACCGCAGTCGAGGGCGAGAGGTTATGGCCTTAACCCATTTGAAACTAGGAAACTGGGTTTGAGTCCCAGCATCGGCTCAACATCTGGGCCCCAAAAAATAATCTGACCGTCTGTAATGTTATCTGGTGCTCATGGAAAGCACTCCGATGTCTCCGGCCCGATTTCGTGCTATATAAAACTGCCAGTATGTGGGGAAAGTGACATTTTTCCCCCTTATTTTTGCATTTACACACTAGCATCATCCATTTGTCGGAAAGTTCTGTGTGATGCTAGCAGCAGGTAAAAAAAACAGATGCACTTTTCACCAGTCTCAGAGCATTGATGGGCCTCATCTTAAGTGCTGCATAAAATAAAGTGAATATCTGAAAAGCCTAGGGTGAGTGTTAAAGGCAGGCTAGGCCTGTGCCATGTCCAGTTTCCCAGTGGACATTAATGAAACCATCCACAGCAAACTCGGGGTTAAAAAATGTATTTACCATGAGTTCCTAGTATTTTTCATACTTCTGAGCTCCCAATGTATATTTTTCCATTTGAATCTTAATTTTCAATTAAAGTACTGGACCTATAAGCCCTAAACACTTTAATTACTGTAAATGTTTAACAATATTTATCTCCATTATCCTAACTAAGCAGTGTGTCGCGAAATGTTGCGATCTGCGAATGTGGGTCACTTTTTTGGGCTGCCCGGGCCCAATTGTGACCCCAAACCAACCCTTATCATAATCGCCACATAAGGCCTACTACAGTTTGGTATTCAGAAAAACTCAACTGTATGTATGCAACTTATAATAATAATAATACTTTATTTGGTATAAAAAAATACCATAAAAGTGCAGATCAAATACATCATAATATAAAAACAAAACAGTCAACAGCTTAAAATGATACATGTTCGATCCTTCCATGAGGGGAAACCCCTTATCACATGAAATTCATATTAAAGACCAATGAGAGGATAACATCGCGGGCCACAAAAGTACATATAATAAACATCAAAATTAAGAGAGGAACATAGTAGTTTGACAGCTTAGAATTGATATATATTCGCTCCCATCACAATTAAAAGAACCTTCCTCTCTTCAAATTCATTCTTTTTTTTTTTTTGGTGCCTTTTAAAAACTGGTATTACAAGCCACATTTGTTCATCTGGTACCTCTTGTATTTCTGAGTCTGATGGCTGCCCTTAAAAAGTTTACAGTGCAGGACAGGGTTAATGTGTCTGTAGACAATTTTAAAAATAACAGGGCCACCTTTGCATGTTTAAATCTAGAAGTCCTTAAAATACTTTTTAAAAACATACTCCTAGGTAGTGAATAAAAAGGGCATAATAAAACAAAGTGAAGGGTATTCTGAGGAGACCAATGGTCGCAGCCACACGGACCCTTCAACTCTATGTACGGGGTGTATCCTGACGGATCGGCTAGTATGTGGTGCAATAGATTGAGTCTAAACCGTGTCATTATAAATCTATTATGGGCATTATGGAAATAAGATAAATAGGGCTCAATACCCAAACATGATTTAGTCAGGAGGTGTTCTCTAACTGACTGTTTAACCAGTTCCCTATCTTCCCTGAGGGATATACCATGCTTCTGGAACCGGGCCTGCACCAAAGTCTTGCACTGACATTTTAATGGGGTTATTAAAAAGATCTGCGCATCCTATGGCTTCTAAAGTCTCCTTTACATACTTAAGCCATGGGATGTTCAGCCCCCGGTCACGGGCAAGTCAGAGTGTTATAATCTGCTTACTAAATGAGGCCTCTGTATTTGCCCTTATTTTGGCCCAGCAGGTTAAGGGTTTGGCTTCCAGCCTATCTCTGACAAAACTGACACCCAGTTCTTCGTGAATTATGTAAGACGGTGTGCTCTGAGGCACTTTCAGTAGACGCCAGAGGTACTTGTTTTCCTCAGTCTGCAGATGCTGTGTGTCAAGAAAACCCCATACCTCGCTTCCATAAAGAATTTTGGCACAACATTTAGAGCTGTATAATCTCAGTATTTGCTCTGGGGACCAATGGCCCAACCTTCGTGCAAAGTTCATGATCGACCCAGAGCTGCTCACTAGTGTGCGGCATTTCTCTTCTACAAGGGTCTTAAAATTAAGACGACTGTCAAATAATATCCCCAAATAAGAAAAGGAGTGCACCTTTCCCAGGTGATGGGAACCAATCGAGTAAACATCGTTTTTTCCCCACTTCCATGATGTATGACTTAGTTAAATTGGGGGACAGATGTAGGTTCTCCATAAAGGAAACAACTTACTTGCGCTGCAGGTTGAGACGGGCAAGTGAATAAATGAACAGAGAGCAGAGCAAAGGGTCACGAGCCAAGGGTCAGCTTTGGCTCTAAGAGCTCGAGAACGACCAGGGCCCTGGACATGTTTGGCACGAAAATCATGCAACAAACGTGTAAAAACTTGATAATGTGTGTTCAAAATTTAAAAAAAATGTGTTTTTCTTTAACTGGCGGAAGTGTTTTAATTTAGCACATCAGATTATATCTTTGCATTGAGAAGTATCCACTAAAAATTAGAGTTTTTAAACATGAACCGAGAAACATTCCTGCCCCCGGCCTGATGGCACTGCTATTACTGAACAATGAGGCAAGCCACTGGTCTCCTATATGAAGCCTAGATTCTTAATATAGCCTGCAGTCAAGCATGCTCGTAAATTGCAACAGCGCATGCGTGTGACAAGTCCTGCACCTTGTAAGCTGTGTCACAGATGGTGGAACAGTTGTGTACAAAATGTACTGACATCAGATATTCAAAGATTCCCAGCTGTATTTTAATCTAGTGCAGACTGTTAGGTGTGTGCGGCATCGAAGCGCTGTAAGTTACATCTTTGATTTACGAGTTGCCCAAACTTAACCTTACCGACTTTCTCTAACTTGTAAGGCTGGCTTTTTAGGACACTGGTGATTTGCAGGTTGATTAGAGCAGGGGGCAGTCAAGGCGCCGAGAAATCTTTCCTTCTTTTCATTTAAAATTGTTTTATTTTCAAACATCCAGAACTGTGAAAATGCGCGAATAAAAAACTATTCACCTAACGCACAGGTTTAGAACTTCAAAAGCCTCGACGTCTCCATAGACTCTTTAATGAACCTGCTACAGAAATTTGGAGTGAAACCTGCAGTTTCAAATCCGGCAGGGCTGATTTCGGTTTTCATCCTTCTTTAGGATGTTAAACACACAATTTCGAGTGAGTTGCATAATAATTTAGCTAATTTACAGCTTGTCAAGGCAGTGCGCCTGTTAAAGTAAGCACCATAAAAACACACTTTAGTATAATTTTTAAGTGGGATGTTTTTTTGGTGAACAGAAATAGTATTGTATTCAGTTACTCATATTAAGATTTTATGAATGGAGACCGCATCAAAGTGGCACATTTGCAGAGCATCAATTAAAGACAGTGGATGCTAATTACTTGTATCCTACATGCTGGTAAAATGTAATTTAAGAAAACCACTAATCTTTTCAGAGTTTTAAAGATTATAGTTCTCAGACACTTGTTCTCAGGCACTATGCTTGAAGATGTAAGCTGGTGTTTTTAGGTCTCGCCTGAGCCAGTGCATGCTCTGGTCTGGCGACACATTTAGTGAGTGGGGGCTTTAGAAATGCGACCACAGGCTTTTGCTTGTGGCCTAAGGCCTGCTGTTACGCGCGCGTGCACGCGCACAGCCGCCATCTGGCTTTCCTCGCGATCAGGCGCCATCTGGCTTTCCTCTCGCTTGCTCTCCAGACCAGCGCATGCCCCTCCCCCACCACAGAGCGCGCCAATGCTTGTTGTTTAAATAGCGATTGGAAGGTAGATTGTTTATAGCACCATAAATATCCCATGTACTTACAGAGCTTGACAGCATTTTTTTCTCGATCTCGGGAACATGTAGGGCAGAGTAGGCCATACCAGAATTTAAATACAAGACTTTGTTTTACCAAAATATAATCGCAGCGGGAGCATTACCCAAATGAGCTTTCTCAGATGCTGTGGCATACTTGGTATCCGAAAAAAGGATCTGAGCAACTGGGTGTTTCAGTGGGCGGTGATGTAAACTTTTCTGCTGTGGATGCCGTACCGTGCAACTTATTAGAAACTGAAAAGGGATGGCCAAATCACAATGTTATTTTAATATATATCTTGTTACCGAAGGGCTATGCACCTAAGCTCTTGCTTCCTCAACTTGTGGTAACTTACTGCCACCTTGTGGCAGTACCCAGAGCTGTTTGCAGTCTGAATTTGCTCTGTCTCTACCGGTGCAAGAGTCCTCAAACAATGTCTAATGTTTCCAAATTAATTTCCGTTTAAAATGACACAAACCGCATTTATCCGAAGTGAAACTGGGAGCTGGACCACAAACAGGTATAGAATGAAGGATGGGTAGCTCTTAGTGAGACCGTTTTGAACCAAGAGTGAAGTTTTTTTTGTTTTGTTTTGTTTTTAGCATTTTTTTGCATTTTCCCATCATTGCGTTTATATATTCAGTGAATTTTTCAGTATTGTTCTATACTGTACTAGCTCGTGTATTTTATTCAAAGTTCTCTCCGTATAAACGAGTGTCTTTAAAAGCTTCTCCTTCGAGAATCTCCCATTCTTTTTCCTTGGTCTCTTATTCTTTTTTCATCCTAAATGATAAAACGGTGAGCTGAACCACTAAACTAAAACTAACAGAGATGTGGTGAGGCATTCCACCAATTGTCGGCCTTTATATATAGCTCTGTCTCTGCTTGCGCCTAATTGTGTTCTAATTTTGGCTGATAGCTAACCATTTTTTTTTTAACCAACTTTATTGAGTTTTATAAGTAATCTTGCTTGTACAATTAGCACCTGTTTCGATTTATGAGCATACATGTATAATAATCACATTGTAAGAAGTACAGTTGCCATGTTGTTATACCATTGCCAGTTCTGGCTCGATCATACATTTACGTAATGTCAGACTTGTGTTACGTCTCCACACGCCATTTGTTTATCCTATATGAGAGTTGTAACAGGAGGTCCATGTGTTCATCACGCCCAATAAAACAACCCAACTCCCTCCCTCTCCCAAAGTTAACTAACTGGGCATCACAGTTGGCATCCACACTGGTTGAGAGAAAGAAAGTATTATAGTACTCATTGACAGGCAGCATTTACAATGAATATTTTCACTTTTGCACTTCTAATTCCCGGATCAAGGTACTCATTCTATCTGTGTGTCTCATTTCCACTTCCTTGGGCCGCGTAATGGTTATGATGTGGCGTGTTAACTGCACAAGCGACCAGCGACCCTATCTATGCTGTAGTGTCTGCCGGGTCGACTGTCGTTTGTGTGATCCGGTCCCATGATTTAAAGGACTCCAGCAGCATATCCCAGGTCATGGCTATAGGTATTTTTCGAAGCCCTCGCTGTTCCTCCTTGCGTATTGCTGTGCTCTCCGCTAGACTCCACTGCTCTACTTCCTCTTTCCATGCCTCTATTGTTGGTGGCCTAGTAGCTTTCCACCTCCTTGTGATTAGTCTCTTAGCAAGTATTCCCAGCACAGACCACTGGGCCAGAGTTCCACACCACAAAGAGCAGCAAAGTGGATCAGGACCTCCTAAAACAAGCATTGGCATAGCCAATAGGTCTCGCCTTTGGGGCCTTTATAAGTATTTAGCAATGCAACAGTTGATGTTGTTGCACCAAGGATATTGTGCTGCATAACTAAATACTTTTAAGGTCCAAAAAGCGAGACCTATTGGCTATGCCAATGCTTGTTTCCTTTGCAGCCTCAAGAAACCTTTTCGAGGGAGTACATTATGCTTCATAAAATCCCCCAAACAGCATAACAGGGAGTAGTTTAGCGCAGCTCTATCTACATTACCAATGTAAAGCTGCCACGTACACTGTGTTGAGAGGCGTTTACCAAAGGACAGGGTAATGCGTAGACTGGTTCTATTTTTGATGGCGCATTGCAGAAAATAGACCATTAAAACAGCTATGCTGCTTTTCGACTAAGCAATGCCACTCGAAAGAGGAAACGAAGGAATGTCACGTGACGTAGGGGCCCACTATTCCTATCAACTGGAATCCAAACTCTAGAATTCAGTTCTCTGTCTCCCACGTATACTCTGCTGCTACACCCAACTCTCCGAAGCGGCCAGCTGATGCTGTGTGCTCGTGTGGAAACCTCTTTCATCAACAAATATTGATTTACTCAAACGTTTTCGAACCTGTCTCGTGTGCCGTTGCTCTCCCCGTCCACCAGGTGTCAGCAGCGCGTAAAATTACCTTGTTTTACTCCTTTTGCAGGTACTGACGTACTGCTGTTCATCGCCGCGTACCATCGAAGCCTTGATGAACACTTACGACCGAGTGCGGGTGACAGAGGACTGGGTGGATGCCGTCCCGCTGGAGATTCAGCAGGTGAAGTTACATACTTTCCTAGTCATCAAATCATTTACCTGTCTATCCGGTTTTGCTGCTAATATATAATAATAATGAGGGGAATCATTTGACATGTACCAGTATTCCTCTTGAGTTTAACAAGCACCCAAGCTCAAACACCTGGGACAATAAATAACCCTTTGCATGTCAGTATCAGGCGCGCAAAGCCTGTAGAGTTCGAAGGGCTTCAGTCCCCCATACTCCTACCCCCTCCTACCGTATGTGTCAGCACGGGCTGAGACAGCCTCCCAGGCACACGCAGACCGTTTTTGAGCTGCAGTAGGCTGGCTGGTCTGGCGTCCGACTTATCGCAGCCGCACCCGAACCTGAACCTGAACCTCGAGTACTTCACAGGTCTTTAAAAGACTATTTACTTGTTAAAGAGGCTGCTTTGTTTTTTCACCCCTTCTTAGAGCTCCTGCATCCAGGGACATCTTAAGGATTTGGGGGGCCCTGGGCCAAACATATTTTGGGGGCCCCTGTTCAGGACACCTTTGAATTTATTATCTAATTTGAGCCCCTGTTTCCCACGCAGTTTCCGCTTCCTCAGCTGCGCTAGCGATCCAGTTTGCATCATAGGCATTAGCCTATATATTCCCGATGTAAATGGACATGTGCAGCTTACAGGTGTAGGATTCAGGGTTCCCTGCACTGCTACTACGTTTTTAATACTTTTTAAATTGTATATGTGTGGCTGAATTACTCTGTGCTTTTTAACAATTTCTCCTACCTATGCGCCCTTGCACTTTACTTGATTCTGCTTGCCAACACCTCCTTAGCTGCTCCGATTCGCATTTCGGTTTTCCTCCAGTCCTGGTCTGCTGCTGATACGCCGATTGTGTGGAGGGCTGGGGCTACTATCGAGCTACTCACTTCCGCCCACGCAGTTTCCACTTCCTCAGCTGTGCTAGCGATCCAGTTTGTATCATAGGCATCAGCCTATATATTCCCGATGCAAACGGATGCGCGCAGCTGATAGCTGTAGGATTTAGTGTTTCCTGCCCTGCTACTAGGTTTTTATTACTTTTTAAATTGTATATGTCTGGCTGAATTACTCTGTGCTTTTTAACAATTTCTCCTACCTATGCGCACTTGCACTTTACTTGATTCTGCTTGCCTACACCTCCTTAGCTGCTTCGATTCGCATCTCGCTTTTCCTCCAGTCCTGGTCCGCCGCAGCTGATACGCCGATTGTGCGGAGGGCTGGGGCTACTATCGGGCTCCACACTTATGCCTATGCAGTTTCCGCTTCCTCAGCTGCGTTGGCGATCCAGTTTGCATCATAGGCATTAGCCTATATATTCCCTATGCAAACGGACGCGCTAAGTGGACGTGCACAGCGGGTGCGCCGCTGGCGCCGAAGGTAAGCCTATCTGCGCCCGGAGGCGTTGGGCGCTGGCCATGCTGCCCAGTTCCCCTCCGGTGAGTTTCTTCTACTATATTGCAATAGGGAAAAACTGCTTAGCCTTAGGCGGCTACCATTATGTCAGTGTACAGCCGCTGATCCGAGGTTGGAGGTAGACTTTCGATGCAATAAGTGCAACTGGACTCTCCTCCAGCCCAGGAAACTCGCACCCAATATCCTCCCACGCAACAATAAGTGTAAAAACAATAAGAAAACAGAGGACTTAAAGGCCACCCTTTTAAATTGTCGCTCTATACAAAAGCATGAACAATACATTTATGGCCTACTTTTAGACTAACAGTCTGATCTATTATTTCTCACTGACCCCTGGCTGTCTGAAGCCTCCAACCCTACTATCACCTCGGCCATCCCTACGGGTTATAACATTCTTAGGAGGGACTGATCGAATGGGAAGGAGGGAGGTGTTGCCATAATTTACACAATAAAAAACTAGACTGCTTAGGCTTCTGCTGTACCTTATCCCCCCATCATAGCATAGCTGGATTTCTGATTTACAGACCTCCCAGTGCTATTGGAAATGTTATTACTATGCTTAATACAGCCACCACCTCCCTGGCCTTAAAATACAACAACTGCCTCATTCTGGGATATTTCAATATACATATGGACAATGGCAAAGACCCTCAAACAATTTCCTTGTTGGAGGCGCTGCAGGACTGCAACATGTTTCCATCTGTTTCTTTGGCCACCCATGAGAAGGGCCATACCCTAGACCAAATCGTTCACAACTTTGACATATCAGTAAGCCTACCTCTTCCCATTACCTGGTCTGACCACCTCCTATTAAAATTCGTCATTTCCAACTCTGCCACAGCCCCTTGAGGTATCACAGGGCAGAGGGTCTCTAATTATAGGATGTTCCATAAAATATCCATCCCGATGTTAGCAGAGGCCCTCGGTCGTTCCTCACCAGAGCTGTCTGGCTGCCCCGACTCGGACGCCCTCTCAATAGATTCATGGCTCCGAACCAACATTGATGCAGTGGTACTGGTTGTTTGCTGCTCCTCAAAGAGGTCAGCCCCACCAGCTCCATGGTTTAACGAATCCCTTAGATCTCGCAACAGAAATTGTGGAACAATTGAACGGAAATGGCGTAAATCCTATCTACCTGAGGACAGGAAGGTTTAAAAAGACACCTTAAAAGCTCATTACATTCTCGTGAAGGCAGCCAAGAAAAACCTCTTTCAAACCAAGATAGAAAATGCCCAAAATAAGAGTAAGGAAATCTTTAGCATAGTTAAATCCTTTACTGCCCTGAGAGCCGGCACAAAGGAAGGGCCATGCACTAAAGAATGGTCTAAGTAAATAGTTGAATTCTTCCACAAAAAGATCTCCATGATCCAACAAGCCTTCACTAACATCTCAGAGGAAGAACTGACCTTCTACCTTAGTTCTAATAGCAAATTTCACCTCTTGGATCCTCCATCTTTACTAGCTTTCCCTGAGTTTCAGCTTGAAGAGTCACTGACCCCTCTCCAAAGCATTAAGTCTGGCTCTCCTACTGACCCATGTCCAGGGAATATCTTGAACCTATTAGCTCCCACCATAAACACCACAGTAAACCAGCTCTTTAATGCTTCTCTCTCCTCAGGCAACATGCAGAAATGATGGAAGAATGCTAAGATTCTTCAACTGATAAAAAAGGCTAACGCCAAACCGACGGACCCTGCCAACTACAGGCCAATCTCCCTTCTTCCGACCCTCTCCAGAGTACTAGAGAAGCATGTAAACAAGGCCCTCCAAAAACACATTGAAGATGGGAAGCTCCTTCATGAGTCCCAATCCGGTTTTAGGGCTAACTACAGTATGGAGTCCGCTCTGCTGGAAGTGACTGAATTTCTCAAGAGTAAGCAGGACCAGGGAGGCAAGACTATTCTGATATTGCTCGATACGTCGGCGGCCTTCGATATGGTCCCACATGAGAGGCTCCTGGAGAGACTTGCTAACATCGTTCTGGGGGGGGGACCGCCTTAACATGGATGTCATCCTTCTTGGCAAATAGATCTCAGGACATCTGGCTCCCCCCTTTCTCATTACCAGTTCCGGCCATGAATGTAGGTGTCCCTCAGGGCTCCATTCTCAGTCCTACCCTTTTTAATATATATCTATCCCCCTTGCATTTCTGGTAGAGGAGGAGGGCGCCAAAATTGTTTCCTATGCTGATGACACTCAGCTGATTTTTACGTGTGAAAAAGGAACCGACTTTGACGGGGCAATGATTAGGTCTTGCCTCACAAAGGTTTTTAACTGGCTTAAGATCAGTCAGCTGAAGTGCAATCCTGACAAAACTGAAGTTGTTTTCTTTGGTAATCCATAAACGCCTGACTGGAGCACTTGGTGGCTAAAAGATCTGCCGCCCCCACCCGCTGAAAAGGAGAAAGTCAAAAACGTAAAAATTGTCATAGACAAGAAACTCTCCATGTGCTTTCAAATTCAAAATCTAAATGGCACTTGCTTTGGCATACTCTGGATGCTAAAAAAAACCTCCTGCCACTGTTACCGCTTGAGAGCAGAAAGATCGTGGTGCAGACTCTGGTGACATCAAAGCTTGACTATGTCAACAGCTTGTACCTCTGTCTTCCCAAATCCCTTATCCAGCGCCTACAAGTGGTACAATACGCGGCGGCCAGAGCCATCCTGAGACCTAATCCCAGATCTAGTATGACCCCTATTCTTAAGTCTCTCCGCATAAAAGAACGGATCGGCTTCAAAGCGATGACCATCTTCTTTAAAGCTTTCCATGGCTTAGGAGCCTGCTACATAAATAAGCGCGTTAATCGCTACACAACAGCTAGACCCCTAAATTCTTCCAATGCCAACCTGGCCATCATGCCTAAAATATGCAGTGCCCGCATTGGAGGCAGATCCCACGGCTTTCTAGGCCCAAAATTGTGGAATAGCCTCCCTGAGTCTCTGAGACTAACCACAGACCTACTCTCTTTCATGAAAGAACTTAAAAACCTGGCTTTTTGATAACTGATGGGTCTTTTACGCATGTTTTCCTCCCACTGTCATGCACCAGGACACTCTAGTCTGAGTAGCTGCGCGCTTTATTAAATACACAATTTCATTTCATTAGGTCCCTGACAGTGCAAAGGAACACTCGTCCAAATTCTAAGCGCGTTATTTATGAGCCTTTGCTTCACTTTTATGCCGCTGGTGCGTCACTTTTTGTGACGCACCGACAGCAAATGAATTCTGCACTGAAGAAGCTTAGCAATGTCTCACATACTATGCTGTTAAAGAAAGTCAGAAACAAATATTTGTGTGGCTAGACAAATGACTTCTACAGCATAAGTAAATACATATCCCTGGAAACATTTCTAATACACTTCAGTACAGAGCAAACCCGTCTTCACGTTTAACTCCTAAAACTGAGCGCTTATCCAAACCCATACAAATCTAGAGCATGAATCCACTGCCACCAAGATGTACTTGCAAGCCCCGTCTGAATTTTAGGGGATGCTGTGATCCAAATAGACACATGCGAGGGGTCTGTCTGAAATGAGTATTGGTGTTTGTGGTGGACGTGCTACGGTGGAACCTTTCATCTGCTGACAGATGTCACACTTTAGGACATAACCCTTGGTTTGTTTAGACAAGCCTGGCCCCACATACCGCTGCTTCAGTAATTACATTGTAGCAGTGACTCCTGTGTATGCAAAGCCCAGACCCTCGTGTGCAGCTAGAATTAAACCTAATCTGTGATCCATGTTTGGTATAACTATATCCCCCACTCCTGGAATTTGAGCATACGGTGTGTTTTGCACATCTAATTTATCAGAATATTTGAGTGGAAAGCCTTTCGGGACGGCAGAGCCATTCTTTGAGGAATGGACAGCTATCAGTATGTCTCTATCTATCATCGTGCTAGAACGAGTAATTGCAGCAACAGCGGCAGTTCGCACTGTCGCCTTGGCGGCTTCATCAGCCAGTAAATTGCCTTCAACGTGTACACCAACATGCTGATGACTCAATGTGTAAATAACTTGAGCCTGTGGCAGGCATGCTTTCAGCTTTGCCACCTGTTCCCATAACATTTTATGTTTAATTGTGCAACCCTCGGAATCTCTAAACCCATTCTGGCCCCAGTAATGAAGATATTCATTGTAGGACTGCACACAATAAAACGAATCGCACACTATCAGTGTGGGGAATTCCCGATCCGTATATTATAGTGCTAGTATCAGGGCTTTCAGCTCTGCCAACTGTGCTTTACAATCTCCTAGAGATTGTGTAGTCGCATTGCTGGGATAGAACTTATCATCCTGCATACGTCCCTGCGCTATACTGGTGTTTACTTCCTATGGCTGGCTGAGCAGAAGCATCAGTATAAATTATGTATTCTTATTTTTCTAGAGGAAAGATTTCAATCGGGAGAGGGTATTCTTGTTCTTTCTGCAGGAACGCTTGTATTTTTAATGTAGAATCGTATTTGCAATCTACCTCTGTTGCAGTGAGAGAATTAGCCCATTGTGTCCATCGCGGAAGCAGTGCTTTCGCATTTGGAATGCTCGCTTTGATAAAAGCTTCTAAAACTGGTACCAGGGTTACAACAACAATGCCTTTTCCCTGTGCTATTGCTCTTTCTATTACTACAGCAGTCTGTACTGCGGTCAATATTTTTCAGTTGCTGCAAATCGCATTTCAGCATTTGTGTATAAATGGGAATTATATGCAATTGGGACTGTCTCACCTTCATTGAAAGTGATATTTGTATATCCTGATAAACCTGGGACCACCCGGATCACTGAGTTGGTTGTATTCACACATGTGTGCAAATGTTTTAATGCTATGATGTCAGCCAGAAGTGAACGGAGAGTGTCTGTGTGTTGCTGTGTCCACTGGTGTGGTGTGAAATCAGGTCTGATTAAGTCATAGAAAGGTTTGACTGTTTCTGCATAATCTAGAATGTATGTTCTGCCAAAATTTTGAAATCCTAATATGGATTGCAAACCTCTGAGAGTCTTTGGAGTTTGGAGCAGCACGCACTTTTCTAAAAAGTAGACTGCTAGGCTCTTGCCTTCACTTGAGAGCTCATATCCCGAAAATAGGACATTGAGATGGGCAATTTTAGATTTCTTGAAATTAAATTTGTAGCCCAAATTGGTGAATCCCACACTTATGTTGTTCACCCTGCACAAGTGTTCAAGTAATTCATCATCCATCAGATAAATATCATCTACAATGGACACACCTCCTCATCGCATGTTTGTAATATTTCAGACACTCTTGCAGAGAATAGCCCTGGACTGTTCTTTTACCCCTGAGGCAAACAACAAAAATGTCACTGATTGCCTAGGGCAGAGAATGCTTTCAAATTACTGCTCCCAGAGCTATATTTTGGCAGAAGAATCCATTCGAGATATCTAATGTTGTTTTGGGTTTCTTCTGCACAATGTTATTCATTAATGCGGCACTATGTGCGTTTTGAAGTGCAAATGTTCATGTGCATGTGTTTAAATGTCGGTAATCTAAAACAAGACGATATGTGTTGTCAGGTTTCATTACTGGAAACAAAGGATTGTTCATGGGGGAGGTGCAAGTCTCAATCACTCCTTGGTATTCAAGTTGGTCCAAGATTTCTTTGACCTGGCTTTTTGCATTGTTTTTTACAGGGTATTTTGAGGATTTGGGGTAGATTTTAATGGTATTTTGTGGTGGGTAGACACCACGTCCCACCATACATGGTTATGGTGTAGTGCCGGAGCTAGTGCTAGCACCCACTCCTTCGTGTAGGAATGTTTTAGAGATTCTAGAACGAGGTCGGAGAAAGCAGACAAAATGACACTTTCCCATTTTGGGCAATCCATCACAAATTCAGGCGGCCAATCGTTTTCTGCTAGCAGCATGTCATATCCATATGTTAAGTTCTCCCAAAAGAGACCTTTAACCTTTCTTGAGATGTCCCCTTCCATTTGGAGTGTAATTTCGTGTAACTGAAGTGGGACACTTACTTTTGTATCAGGTGTTTCCACTGTGATGTGTTCATTTAATACTGCTGTCACCAGAAAATCCTTCGGATTCTGGCAAGCTATTGTTACTTCTGCCTCGCTGTCTAGCATCATCAGAGCCCATTCCCCGTTCAGAAGCCGAGTCCTCAGTAACCTGGACCGGGTAACAGCATGTCTCCACAACGCGGTACCACAACCGTGTTGTTACCACGCATGCCATTACATAGCAAGTCATTTCTACGACTTGCTGTAGGGTGCACACTGGTGTTGGATTTAGAATCCAATGCCTTCCCTGCTGTTGCACAAACTGGAGTAGGAATTGTAAATAATATTCCTAAATCCAGAGCGCCCCCTACAGCGATGTAATGGTCCACGTGGTAACAACGCAGTCATTGTAAGAAAAGCATTGTAAAAGGATGTGTGAACAACGCATTCGTTGTAAACAGCTATATTCCCTGGGGGAAACATCATTTACAACGCGGGCATTACATCGCGATGCCATTACATCACGGTCTTTACAACGCAAGTCGTTACAACGACTTGCGCTAGATGGCGCTCTAGGACAAGGAATAGTGTAATTTACTATCCAACACCTTCCCTACTGTACGTAGACTGGAGTTGGAATAGTAAATTATACTACTCCTAAATCCTATTCCTTGTCCTAGAGCGCCACCTAGCGCAAGTCGTTGTAACGACTTGCGTTGTAAAAACCGCGATGTAATGTACCGCGATGTAAATGTATGCGTTGTAACGTCATACATCCTTCCCTGGGCATGTCTAATTTTTAAGCCAGCTTCTTTCTTCTTTTTGTATTGAGGTTTTGCTATATGTTGCTCTTCCTGTTTGATAATGTAATCTGAATTTTGATGTGTTTCCCTTTTTGCTTTTGTTCTGATTGCCCGTCCCTCTCCGAGGTTTTTGATGAACCCTGAAAAGAACAAAAGGAATGCGTATCAGTGTCCTGATACCTGTCAGGTTTCCTACTGTTATCACAATTCCTAAGGTTATACCTATTTTCAGGGGACTCCCGTTGGGGAGACCCACCCCTTGATCGTGAATTATTTTCTGTATTGTTATTTTTAGATTGTTTGTTCTCCCATTTCTTTGGGTACTTGCTTCGAGTTGTCCCTGTTGGGACTACCTGCCATTTGCAGCTTCCCTGCTTTGGTTGCCAAATTATCTGTATATAATGGAGCATAGGTTTCGTCCATAATTATTGGTAATTATCACTCCTTATTTATAGGAGCTATTTCCATTAGGCGGTTGTGTATGGCCACTGCTGCTGCCTCCCCCTTTATGTTGCTCAGCATGATTGCAGAGACTTGGGTAAGATTACTGATCAGTTTTATTTCCAAGTCCAGGGCAGGTCTTGCCCGTAGTCATTCTATATCTGTTTCAATACTTCTGGAATGACTGCTATGGAAGGGGTACTGTGTATCCTAATGTATACAGCAGCAAAGATTCTTCCCCAAGTCGTACAATCCTTAATCAAGAGAACCATCCTCATTGGCAAGCAAATGGTTAGCATTCTATGTTTTTCCTGTGGACCCGTATGGGTATATACTGCTTCCAGCTGTGTGATTTCTTGTGCTATCCAGAATGGAATTTACTCCCGTTTGAAGGGTATTGTCCCTATTACTGGTTTCAGTGTCTGTGGGTTAATTGTAGGTGTGGTCTAATGTGGACCAGCTGGAGCATTGCTCACAGGTTGGACTGTTAATGTTCGCATGACACAGTGGACAATGTGTTAGCATAGCCTGACTATGTCTTTGTATATTGCACAGACTTCATCCACTGGTAGTGTATCTATCTTTGGATGTGGAGCGTATGTCGCTAAGACCAGCCAGGTCGCTCCTTCTATGCTGAGCGGACCGAGTCTCACAACAGATGTTGTGTGTTGAAGCGCGCCTTTAAACCAGTTTCTGTGCTGCTGGTAATTTAACTGGACTTCAATGTCTTCGGATGGAATGTATTCTTCTGATGGTTCAACTCCAATGTATGTGTGGAAAAAGTTAGTCTGTGGATCTGCAGGCGGTAATTGAACCAAAGAATAGAATACCTCTGATCGGAACACCTTGTGTGCCTCAATCACGAAGGTAACACAGCCACCTGTTGCAGATACACCATGTTCCAACAGCTTTATAGTTACTGTATGTCTGCAATTCTCTATGATGTTAAGAGCGTTTGCAAATTCTTCTTCCCCCATGCCTGAACCACTACTCATGGACTCAGTCATTTTTAAAGGAGAAGAAAAAGTGCTTTTAGACCTTTTTCTCAGGGTTTTGCACAATGTGGGAATTATTTCCCTTACAAGCTTGTTCAACCTTTAGCTAATACACAGAGTGTATCTGTTCAGCTGAGGCGGGTGTCCCTTCCCACTTCAGATGTCTCTGAAAAGGTGTGAGTAGGGCTTTTTGAGAAAGCACGACTGAACTACTCAGGTTTTCACTGTTAATATAAGAACCAAACCAACGTTGGTGGCACCATGTCGTGTAGTTCCTAGAAATCCCCATGACCTGTGCATTTTGGATGACCTAAACTGAGGGCTAGGTGTCCTAACCGTTTTCGGACAACCCAACAGGATATGTCAGCCGTTAGACCAGCTAGCTCTACAGTGCCACTATCACCCCCCTGTATCTCACAGTGGTGTAGGTAGTCTATGGCAACCACTAAACATGACAACCCTGATTCCTCAGGGATCATGGAAAACAGTATAGTACTTTTCGCTCAGTCACTCGTGCTCACTTACTCTCAGAAAATATACAGGATGGCAATTAGGAATTTCAATAAGTATTTATTGGGCCAGCGTCAGTCTTGTGTAAAACATATTTGCTGCGACAATCAGGAGACAAAAGCATACGAAAGAGATTGCTAGTACCAATATAGTAAATAGTAGATACATTTCTACCATAGTGCTAATAAAATGAACATAAACAGTTCAGATAAAAACAGTAGCACTTGCATAGTCCTAATCATGAATGTTTTTCCAAACAAATGCATTCATGCACAGCTGGCTGTTGCCCAAAGATGAAAAAAGTGGCAACCCTTATACAGAATGATTATACCGTGCCTGAGGACATTTTTATGTACGTCAGGATCAGGGATTATGATAGAATACCGAGAGCCTGGTGTCGAATAGACAGGAGCAAGCTACTAGGTAAAAGGTCACCTGTTTAGAATCGTTATTGTCGTGTGGATGGGACAATGTATGTAAAATGGGGTATACATGATAGCACTATCCTGAAGGACATGACACACCAACTGACACGGTCAAACTGTTTTTCCGTGTCTAACATGAGGAGTATAGCCAGGATTTTTTTGTGTGAATTTCTCTATCAAGTGGGACACCGATCTTATGTTATCATGAGATTCGCCAATCCAGATTTGTCTGTGTCCATGAGGCCTGGAATGTATTTATCTAACCTATTCACAAGTACCTTAGGAAAGATTTCAGCATTTATATTTAGCAATACGATTAGTCTGTAGAATTTGCACTCTTTAGGATCCTTGCCTGGCTTTGGAATCAGCACTATATTAATCTCTCCAATGAAAAGGATAATTGTCCCCAGACTCAATAAAAGAGTTAAAGAGCCATGTTAAACATGCTGCCTGTCTTCCTCACAAAGTGTTATATATAGCAGCTGTGTAGCCATCTGGCTCCTGTTGCAGTCCCAGCTTTTAATCACTTCCAGTACCTCCTCGTTTTCAATGGGTCGGTCAAGGTATTGTGTTTGGTTCTGAGTCAGCGTTGGCAGTGCACATTCTTGTAGGTATTTTTCCTCTTCGGTTTGGTCCCCCCCTTTGGTACATAGTTCCTGGTAGAACTTACTAAGGATTCCCACTTTTCCCCTTTGTTTTTCAATACCATAACATTGTCATCCATTACTTCAGCTATGTAAGTGAAAGGGCCAGGCCCATTAGTTCTAGACCTGTTCTAGAGGCACACTCCGATGGTTCTTTTTCGCAGCATGAAAGTGTAAAGGGGGGAAAAATCATTAATAAACTAGTCAATTAACCAACAATTCTCTTTGATACATAGTAATTCACTGACAACTACTGAAGGTTAGTTAGTTTATTACAAAGCCAAAAATACCTGGATATAGAGATACCTCAACACGAGGGTATAGCAATACAAAGAAATTAGCATGAAGCCAAATCTACGCATCTAGTTTAGATGGTGCAGCATGAACAAAACTTATTAATTCAAGAAGTAAGATACAGAAGATCAGAAAGCAGGAGCCCTAATTTCCCTGCATTGAGGGTTGATGATTGAAAAGCATTTAATCTATCCCTACTCTAGTGCTAAGATGATGTCCCTTATCTAAGCATTTTCAGATGGGAAAAGAAAAGGTGTCAGTATGTGGAGTTGTCCTAAGAAGCCTCTCCACCTTCAATGGGTCAAGTAGCATAAATCCACTATCACAAAGAAAGAGCTTGTTCTAGGATGCTCTCTCTCTGAAAGCAAGAAAGAAGTGGGGTTCTTTCCCAAGTTCCAAAAATCAGTTATCAACAGGGGGAACTCATATGGTGCACTTCGCATCATACCATTCTCTCTGGGTACGGTCCTGGATGTACTTTTCCACGGTGTTATCCATGTACCTTAATCGCAACAATTTGTCCTTGGTTCCCAGGACTTCTCCTGTTTGAAACCCTCTGTTCTTCCTTTAGTGACCCAAGTCACACGATATTAGCTTCTTCCCTACTTGCCTAGCTGCTAACACGAAGAATTATTCTGCCTAGAAGAATGCTTCTTCACCTGCAATGCAAAACGTAAGAAAGAACAGATTCCACAGCAAAATTCAAACTGTTAATTCTAAAGCAAGAGTTTTCAGAGACTTGCATTTTAGGCCTACGCCTTCAGCTAACATAAGAACGCATTATGTAAGCATTACGAATTCACATAATCATTAATACATTTTCAGCAAATACATTGACCTAGGTATGAATTGTCACATTAATTATTTTTTTCTTTTTTTTATATTTTTATTGGAGTTTTTCAGTTACAATCAGCAGCCGTTGTAGGGTAAGACCAGATTGGCACAAAAACCCATTTCTTACATTGTTTCATGAATAACTGGCCCCTACTGTTCGTCTGGTTAAGAGAGAGAGAGAAGAGAGAAGGAAAAGGGAGGAAAAGGGGCAGAAAGTTTAGTGTAGATAGGAAAAGGGACAGGTCAGTAGGTAGAATAAACGCTTGGCAGACCGTTAGCAGTATCTATACTAGCTATGTACAGATGACCGCCAACAAAAGGAACAAGCTGGGTTGCTCATGGTGCCCAAGAGTCACCATATGTTGTGTTTGGGCTTGGAATTTATTATTGGTTTTAGTACATGAGTATTTGTCAGTTTTCACAACAGGAGTCCTTCATGTTAATGTTTTCTGCTAGTCACATCCATTTCCTACGTTAATTCTCCATACTACTTGTCAGTAGCCTAAAATACATAAATTATTCATGTTACTACATTTCACAATGCTAACAGTGCGTTCTACACATGATTATGAGGCACTTCTACACATTTTTTTTTTTTTACCCTGCTCTTGACCTCCCACCCATCCCCAAACAACCACTTCTACAAATTAGATTTCCGCTCCATCATAAGCCTTGTTGGCCTCGTCTTGTAGTTAAAGCACCAGTAGTCTCCTCATTTTATTGCCCATGGAGTAAAATCTGTGCTTAGATCTCAGTAAACATTGTTGTGCCTTGTTGATGGCTATAGTTGAAAGTTGGTCCCGTAGTCTGTTATTCTTTCTGATCCCACCTGTGGTGGTGTGTTGTTTGTTAAGATGTTCTGTCGAAGTTGACCCGTTATCTTCTGTGTTTCTAATGCCATCGCCCTGGCAGTGCATGTATGTATTGCTATCAAGTTACCCCTCAAAAATGAATTTAGAGTGTCACATTGCAGTGCTGGAATTATCTCATTACGTGCTGTGTCAAACTCCCGTACGCTTCTTTTTATTATTTACTGCACATTAACAAGATCTCCTAAAAGATATTCCTTTGCTCGCCAGTGTGGATGTTTTGGTCTCACAAGACCTGCCACCCACTAAAGCACTACATATGCAAGGCATTAGAATACTATATAACCTAATATCTTTGTCCAGTATTCTTCCTAACATTTTTTGTCTACCATCAAATAATCTGTTCTTGGGCAGGTTCTGTGTGGGGTCGAAAAGGAGTAATCCCTCTTTTCCCCATGTGCCCACAATCATGAATGCCAGTCCCATTTCTTCCCTTAGGGTCTTTTTTTTTATTTCCAACTACTTTAAATACCTGACCATGGGATCAGAATGATCCTCCTCTCCATCCCACATGACATTACAATCTCCTCCCACCATTATGTCACCCTTTAATAGGTGGCATAGCTCACTTAGCAGGGAGAAAAGATAGTATTATCATCGTTGTGCCTTTATAATCCAACTGGAGTAGAGTATATCTATCCTCCTTGTCTTTTTGTTTAGCGCTAGTTGTGCCCCAGTGAGTGACTCACTAGTGTCGACACTCCAGCTGTTTTGGTGAATGCAAACAAATGTAGCTACATGGGGAAATGTTTATGTTTTGTCCTACTCTGATCTGTCCCCAAGCGATGTGCTTTTTAGAGCATAATAATATCTGGTTTAACTTTGTCAAGCTACTGCCACAGTCTTTGCCTCTTGTCAGCGTTGGGAGAGCACATTCTTGTAGGTATGTGTCCCCTTCGGCTCAGTCCCCCACTATAGTACATAGTCCTGGTAGAACCTACTAAAGGTTTACACTTTTCCCCTTAGTTTTTCAATACTATCCCATCGGCATTCCTTACTTTACTGTTAATGTTTTGTCCTCCTCAGGTCTGCCCCCAAGAGATGTGTTTCTTGTAACATAATAATATCTGGTTTAACTTAGTCAAGATACCGCTACAATCTCTGCCTCTTGTTAGGGGAATTCAGGCATCTCACTTTCAACATGATACTTTTCACTATCTACATGCTTTAAGTAATTTCTCTCACGTCTGCCTCACTAGATACTCTTCTCTCTCCACCTAAACTTGTCTGTGGTCCTCTCCTTCCTCAACATACTAACTTGTTAACTGTAACTTTACAAACATGTCTCAACTCCCGAACCCATCTCTCCCCTAGCTTTTAACCCCCCTGACATTTTGTTGGTATATGGAATTTCTTCTGAGGCCCTCCTGATAGCCATTTGCTGGCCCTGCTCAGTGCCCCCTTTCTCCAGGAGCTATGTATCCTAAGTGCAGGCCATATGATTACCTGCTTTACCGTTCCTCCCCTCAGGCCACATTGTGGAACTCTTAAGTCAGCTTAGGAGCAGTGTCTAGGTATTTGCTTGTGAATTATCATTGGCCAAGCTCCCCTCTGCCTCCAGGCTGCTCCAGCCTAGTTGTTGACCTCACTGCTCCCTCATTTCCTTGCACTTCCCAAACGCAGTATTTTCCTTGTGTGTCTGATCTGTGTTGTTATTTTCTAGAATTTGGTTTATTGATGTCCCCTTTTCTGTGGTCTCGCAGATGTTGTCTATATTCTGGTTAAGGCACTGCTACTCCCTCCTCCACAATGTTGAGGATCGATTGCTCCTCTGAAACTTGTCTTGCTACCATTTTCTTGTCATTCCAGTTAAACATAATTTCCTCAGGAAATATCCATCGATATCAGTTGTCTTTTACTTTGCAAAATTCCACCAGTGGTTTGAAGGCCCTGCATTTTGCCAAAGTAGTTTGGGCGAGTACTAGAAAAAGCAGCACCTTGCTGTTGCCACATAAAACACTGTTGTGCTTTCTCCCCAGAGTCAGTGTCATTTCCTTTGTCTGATAGGAGGTGATCTTCGCCACTGTGTCACATGCTCAAGCTTTTGCATCAATGTTTTTTCTTTCCCACTCTGTGCGCCCTGTCTATGCTGATGAGGAAGTCTACCCCCTTGAGGAGTCATCTGCAGACCTCTGGGAGGTAACCCTCCATGTTGTCACTCTCTTCATCTTTTTTCAGGTTACAGATCCTTACAATGTCTCTCCTTGATCTGTACTCCAGATTCTCAAATTTGCCCGTGAGCTGTTTGACTTGATGCTCCAAGGCAACAATAGACATTGTAGCTACTTGGCTCATATCCAACAATGACTGCAATGATTTTTTTTTTGTAGAACCAACTCTAGGTTCCATGTCTTAGAGATCCTTTTGTATGACTGAAATGTCTACCAAAGTTTATTGAGACTCTCAATCAGTGTTTTATCAAAGTCCTTTTTTAGTCCAGCCAAACAGCTTTGCAAATCTTCCTTAGACAGCGGAGAAGCCATTATAGTCATTTCTCTAGGGGGATTGCCCCCTCCTCATCTTCAGCACCTATGGTGTAATTGTTTGCTTTGCGGGCAATAAAAGAGTGGTGTTTGGTTTGCTTAGGTATCCTCCCTTGTCTTGACATGTTGCGGGTGCAGGATCTTGCTTCTTTAAACAGCTGGGGCCTCTTTGGCTCCTGTCTATTGCCTCATGGGCTCCCATTTACAGCATGGCATATATCCCAGGCAAGCCTCAGTGCTCCTTATTAATTCATTTTATCACCTATGTTATTTATGATTAGGGCTCCCAGTTTTATGGTATTTATTTTTTGGACATTTCCGTCTGTATTTATCTAGATTTATTTTTTGCAAATTTTATCTGTATTTATCCATATTTGTTTTGGGTTTTGTGGAAAAATGAAGCTGAAATTAGTATATTTCCACATTTATTTAACCGGTAAATATACACTCATGCTTGAATGCCTACTAGGTTTCAATGCTGTAAACACCTGCAGAAGATAAATTAATGCACTTTTAATAAAATATGCACATTTTAGTATCAACCTTGTGCATATCTACTGTTGTTAAAGCCTCTTTACCAAAAGTACTTTTTAGCCCCCTTACCTATCAATCCACACAGTTATTGGCCTGGCAGTCATGGCAGAGAGTATTTAGAATTACTCACAAAGTAAACCAATTTCCGTTTTTATCCACATTTAAAAATAAATACAGACAAGAAAATAAATGTTTTCTGTCTGTATTTATCTGTAAAAATCAGTAAAAACGGAAAACAGGGAGCCTTATTTATGATGTATATGTGTCCTTTAGCCACAAGAACAAATAGAGGTAATCTTTTATAGGCATGTCGATGATACACAGCTCCTCTTCGGCCCAGTGTCAATTTAAGTATATTGTGCGCCCTGGGCAAGACATACTTTAGGGGCCCCTGGCCTGAACAGCTTTCCCAAGGGCCGCTTTGAATGTCGGGGCTGTAGGTAAGTGCACAACTTTTCATGCCTTAAAACATCTCTGCTTCAGCCTAAGAAAAGAACATGATGGAATTAACTGTCCTCACCAGAATCTGAAGGGTTGTTTGTACGTTGCTAAATATATCGTGGATGGCCTGAAATTCTCTTAAATTAAATCCCTCTAAAACAGAGATTTTCCTAACTGCTAAGGCCTACAGTATACCTACTAGTCAACTTGACTGGCTCCCAGCAACAGGTCCTTGCCTAAGTTCCTACGAAAGCAAAGTGTAGTTGACGCATGGTCACTGATTCAGAGATCTCGCCTTGAGAGCAACTAAATGGCATGACTGAACCAGGCTATTAGCATTTCAAATGTTACAAATGTTACTACCCTTTCTTATAGCTGTTCCGCTGGTGAGTGCCCTCATTTAGTCAAGATGAGACTATGGTTTGACCTCTCCAGCGTATTTAATTGAACAAGTGTAATCGATAAAGAAGGCTGCAGTGGTCAGGAACAACACACACAACCCCGCTCATATGATCGTGACACTGGTTAGCCCTGGTGTAAAAATGCGACCAAATGAAAGTGGAATCACCACTGCAGTGCGATTAAGTGATGAAAGTAGTGAGGGTATAGATTGGGAAGGGGCGGAAGGACTTGGATATGTTTAGGGGAAAAGAAAGCAAGTTTCATAAATCCAGAAATTAACCGAGTGTAGGAGGGATAAAGTGATGGGTAGGAACTAGGGGTGGGCGGAATTTACGAAATCCACTTTCTCAAATTATCGCAAAAATGTTAAAAATTATCGCAAATACGCGGAAGTATCGCAAAGATGCGGAAGTTTTTTTCCCGCATGTTCGCGAGATTTTCTGCATGTTGCGGCTCGCCAACTTACCCATGTGGTTGCTCGCGGGCGCGGCCATCTTGTTTTCAGTTGTCTCGCGGTGCATGATCGCGAGAAGAAAGACGTGATCGCGCGACGCATGACGTCACTGCGGGTGCGAACTGTCGCGAGACAGCGCAAATGGCTAAAAACAATACAACATCTCATAGAGAACGCGACCGGATCAAGAAAACTTGTCGGCGAACTCAGGGATTCAGGTAAGGCGATCGCGCGCGCGCGAGAATGTATTATTTTACAGCGCGAGCAAGAACCAAATTATCGCTAAGCTGCGGAATGCAGAAATTTTGACATTTTCGCGCTTTCCGTGGAACGCAACAATGTCAAATTATCGCAATTTCCGCGAACGGAACAAAATTTTCGCCCAACCACCTAGTTAAACCCCAATATTCAAAGACACTTGTTATACTAATAGCCCATGGAGAAATCCAGGTAAGAACAGCTCGAGACATTTTTGGTGGCATGGATGATGAGCTTAAGGAATAAAGAATTATGATGCAGGTGCCAAGAGAAACGAAACAAAGCAAAACAGAGGCGGGACATTTTATGAAATTGCTGCATGTCCAAGCATGGGATTCCTCGCAATTCTCCTGACCTGTAAAACACAATCCCCTCGTTCCCTCACATCAGAGCTCTGATCATTACCTCTCTGAGTATCTTAGGGCTCATATTACAAGAGGGCTTGGATACTAGCAAAGCATTGACTTTGCCAATCCAGTTTTCAGATCTAGATGGCGGTGCTTGGAGTAGATTGGAAGCAGTAGTTCCAGGGTTGGAATGCCCTATGAATCTGTGCACACTGAGACTAACATGTTCAAGATTATTCATTAACTCCTCTCCAATCACTCTCCACACTGGAAAAGGTTGGAAAGTTACCTTGGTAAGGTCAGGTGTTCACTTTTGCCATGGTGGGGGAAAACAGGGGGTTATGGAAAGTGAATGCGCCATTGATCAGATTTCGCATGTGCAATTATGTGCACATATACTTGCCCATGCAAAAATGAAATGCAAAGAACTGTGCCAGGAGTAGTCCTTAAAGTAGTATGTATGCACCACTGCACCTGTAGGTGCACTTTAGAAACTTTATTTAAGAATCGGTCAATCATTCATTTTTACGTTGCCATCATGTGGCCCATAATGGTTTTCGACTGATTCTCCATTTTGAATCAATATTAAATATGAATATGCTTCTAGCACGTTTTACTAAACGATGCCTCAGAGAAAGGGTATGTATATTTGAAAAATAGTTCAGAACATTTTTTTTTACTCTTAAAGTTTGTTATGTACATTTTATCTTGAAAGCAAACAATCATCATGATTGCTTTTGTGCTTATGCAGGTATTTGCATATTAACAGGGACCATTATAAATGGCCTCAAATTGCTGTATTTGCTAACGTGTACAGGCGCTCACAGCTTTTACTTAGAAAGCACACCCGGGTGCTAAAGGTTTTACATTAATAAATCTTATATGCAAGTTGAACAACATATATATGTGGATACAATTCTTGCCTAGGTGGCAGACATTCCTCTTTCAGAGATAAATACTGAGGTACTGCAAACTAGGAGCATGAAAGACTGTGCTGCATGGGCTTGGGCCTACTGGTACAGTGGATGAATTAACTATGAACACATCGATCACACTCCAACATTGCCTATGTCATCTGGAAGGTTTAATGCTAGCCATTGATGATGAACCTCGACTGGTAGATGGGAATACACTTGTGTTGTCAATAATCTCAGTTCATAAATTAATTTCTTGTAAATAGAAACATCATTACAACTAACCCTGGGCGTAGTTTGCGAAGTAGCGCTACGCATAGCTACGCGAAGTGCACTTCGCACTACGCAAGCTCGCAAACTGCATAGTGCACTGTGCAAGATGCTGTTCGCACTGATTGCACAGTGCTGGATGCTTGTCCACACTGTGCAATCAGTGCAAACTGAATCTTGCACAGTGCAAGCGGTCGTTTTCTGCCGCTCGAATAGATTTCTACTCGAGCAGCAGCTTTCTCAACGCGGCGGGTAGTTTCTCATCGCGAGCAGTCGCGAGCATACGTGACCACTCGCAATGAGAAACCTGACCGGGAGGTTTATTTTCCACGCTCGCGATCGGCAACTTGATGTTGCTGATCGCGAACGAGGAAAAAGTCTCGCCAGGATGTCATTTTGCTTACTCGCGGTCGCCAACTTGACGTTGAGGACCGCAAGCAAGCAAAAAATGATCGCTGCACTACGCTATGAAATGAAATGAAATCAAAGAGGCATTTATAGAGCGCATGGCTACCCTAAGGCCTCCCAGTGCTAAGAACCAGACAACCAGAAGCAGATTAAATTATACTGTAGGAAAAAGATGCGTCTTCAGAAGCCGCCGAAAGGGCAGGTATTCCTCCTCCATACGGATGGAGTCTGGGAGGGTGTTCCATGTCTTAGAAGCGACATATGAGAAACAGTGACCTCCACATCTGGACCTGACAATTCTCGGAACCATAGCCAGGCGCTTATTTCCAGAGCGAAGGTGCCTTCTGGGATGGTATGGAGAGACTATCCTTTGAAGCATTAGGGGGCCATTCGCGGCCATAATCTTGTGCGTGACACAGAGGGCCTTGAACTTAATCCTTTCTGAGATAGGAAGCCAGTGCAATTGTCTAATTGCTCCTTTCGCTGATTCTCTCCGCGAAATTTGCAAGAGAATTCTTGCCGCACAGTTCTGGACCTTCTGTAGTATGCCTATTGTGGACTGGGGGGCTCCTAAATATAGGGCATTAGCGTAATCCAGACGTGACAGAATCAGTGCCTGGAGGCGTAATCTTCTTGCATGAAACGGGAGAAGAGGCAGGATCTTTTGTGCTGTCTTCAGTATCACGAAACAGCACCCAGCTACCTTGTTAGCCTGTGTCTTCATGTCTAGTCTTGCATCCAGCCAGACTCCTAAGCTCTTGATGTGGTTTTTAGGAGTAGGCGGGTTTCCCATACAACTAGGCCATGCCAACGGCATGTCTGGAGGCAAAGGTTTTCCCAGCAGCATAAGGTCTGTTTTTGCTCCATTTAGCTGGAGGCAGGACTTTTTCATCCAGACGGATATTTCCTCAAGGCATCTGGAAAGATTACTTCCTGGCTGTCCTGGGTCTTTAAGGGAGACAATCAGCTGGGTATCATCGGCATACGTGACAATTTGTATGCCAAATGCCTCCACAATTTTAGCTAAAGGACTCATGTAAATATTAAAAAGAGTGGGGCTAAGTGATGAGCCCTGAGGCACTCCACTCTTCAAAGGCACATTCCTGGAAGTCACATTCTCCTCGAAGAGCTGGAATGTGCGGCCTTCCAGAAAGGAGGCTATCCATCTCAGTGCGGTACCAGTCATCCCCATCTCGTGACATCTTGCAATATGAATTTGATGGTTGACGGTATCAAAAGCCGCACTAAGATCAAGGAGGATTATTGCAGCTGATCCTCCTGAGTCCATAATTTTCCTTGCCTCCTCCACTACGGCGATCAGGGCGGTTTCAGTACCCTGACGAGATCTAAAACCAGTCTGTGTCGAGTGCAGGCAGTCATGTTCCTCCAGATAGGTGGAGAGGATAGTATTGACGTACTTCTCTGCTATTTTGGCTATTCCCGGGAGCAGGGAGATAGGGCGATAATTAGCCATTACCTCCGGGTCTGATCCTGGGTTTTTTAGCAGGGCCTTCACCATCGCTTCCTTCCATAGTGAAGGGACCTTGCCTGTTGCCAGTGAGGAGTTAATAAGTGTTGCGATGACGGGGGCTACTTCTAGGGCAACCTTTTGCAACACAGTAGGGGGCGCCTGGTCTTTTGGGGAACCTGATTTAAGTTTATTAAGTAAGGACATCGCTGTGTCTGAGTCCAGGGGCGGGAAAGATTCCAGGCTCTGATCTCGATGGTCTCTAGTTTCTTCCGTCTGAGAATCATGGTCGAAAGTGGCGACTGCCGAAAAGGCTGAGTAAATCACCTGTACCTTATCCTGGAAATACTCTGCTAAATTATTACATCGACCTTGTAAATCAGTGGGGGTCATTGTAGTGAATGGAGGGGTAGTCAGGGATTTAAAAATTTAAAAAATTTCTCTAGGGGAGTTAGGTGCTGATAAAATCTTTGCTTCATAAAACTTGGATTGTGTTTTCGTAATCTCAACTTTATACAATTTTAGTGCATCGCGATAGACTTTCTTTTTCTCTGGTGAAAAGTCTTTCCTCCACTGTCTCTGAAGTTGCTTACAGTTCCGTTTGAGATCTCTCAGCTCCATGGTAAACCATGCAACTTTTTTTGGGCCCTTTTTAATGTCCCTGAGTTTTATAGGGGCTAGTACGTCCAGTGAATTTTTGATCCAGTGATTGAATTGTAAATTTGCCATTTCAGGGTCAGGGTCGAGACGGGGACGTGTTTCTTTAAGGATATGCTACGTGTGTTTGCACTGTGCTACGTGCAATTCGCGTAGTGCGAAGTAGCGCCAACTTCGCAAACTATGTGAGCGTAGCGTAGTGCTTTGGCCAGGCTTAATTACAACACTTTCTTGGTCTCTGACCACAAAGCAGAGAAGGCGTCCTGATCTCTTCTGTTTCTCTATTATGGAAGAGAAAGGCTGTGAGGTTTAAGATCTGTGCTATACACTTGTACACCCCATCTTTTGCTTTGTAGCAAAGCATATAATACAGCAAAGAGTCAAATGGGAATTGTGATGTTGCTTAAAATTAACAAGGAGAGTCTAATACTTTTTTCATAGATAAAAGAGGTTATTTACAAAAAAGAGTGAAGCATAATACGTCATGAAATAGTCTACAAGAAAATTAAAAATTATGGTTATTTTAGGTTTCTCTGGGGAATGTGATCCTAGGTTCGAACTAAAGGCTTGGTATGGCCTCCAAAGGTGAATGAAAAACTATGTATAATTCAAGCTGTGTCTAGCTGGTGACGCTGAAATATGTGACTTATCAGTTTTTTCTCACTTTTTAACCTAAAGGATCTCTCTCACATCTTGTAATGCTTCTCTGTAATACTTTGTTCATTTGCTCACTTCCTTTTCCTTCTTTCTTTCAGAGATACCCCCGATTCTTCGAATCTCTCTTTTGTTTGGGCCAAAAACCCCGCTCTCTGCAGCACTTGGCCCGATATTCTGTGCGTCTCCACCTGGATGGTAAACTGCCCCACATCCTGCCCCAGCTACAACTGCCACCCACCATCATTGACTTCCTGATGCTGAGATTTGAAGATGTTTTGTCCTAGTTTTAGAAGCATGTTTTATTGGTTTGATGGAACGTAATTTACCTCACTGTGGTCAGCACTCAATAGCATTTCAAGAATTACCAAATTTTATGGTGGTCCAGAATTCCACTAAAATATCTTAGGCGACATGTACATGTTAAACAATGATTCAGAAGCATCTTTATTCGTATAGTCAAATATCCACAAAAGTGAAATTCATTAAAAACATATAGACAAGTACAGTACAAAATAAAATCCCTACATCTGGTAAAATGATAAACGTTAAGGTAAAAACAGACTAACATTGCTATAATATCAGCAGGGCCATTTTAATTAGGGTTCAATGTGTGTCCTGCCTAAACAGCCGTTCTAAGGAATAAACCTACATGTACACATGACTCTAGATCCGGCATTTGCATTAAAAAAACTAAATGCCACCCTACAATTCCTAATATTGTGGTTTTTGACAAGTGGAAGTAGAAAATGCTTTGCATATTTTAAATAACATTTACAGAAAAATGTAAATTGCTGTATAGTTTGACCAGGGCTACCATCACAAGGGCAAGAACAAACATCAAGATATGGTTGGCAACCCAATGAGAAATGTAATAGATATGTTTACATGCCAGCCCTAAATCAAAACAGCAAACTATGTTCTCAACGCCCCCTAGCTAAATAGAGACATTTAGTTGGAGGGTTAACTGCAACCATGCTCAAATAAGCTACCATGGTTGACTTCCCCCATTCTCGTTCAGTCACGTGGTACGTTCAGTCTCGTGGTATGCTCAAAATTGAGCAGGGATTGCTGCACAGATTTTTTATTCTATGGCAGCAACACTTTCAGGATCTGTATAAATATGATGCAGAATAGTCTTGAATTATTATTAGATGTGGACTCACCTTGTAAGCGTCTTCATTCCTGAGTTCAAGTCAAGGAAAGCTTTATTCGACTGCTGTTTTAACAATCATAAAAGCACATAAAAAGAAAAAGATACATATACTGACTACGAGTGAGTGTGGTGTGTTGTTTTGGTCCTGAGGCGGAAGCCGGGACATTGTTTTTAAACTTTGCCGCTTGAATCAAAAAGCCTACTATCGTTTTTCAACTCGCTCCAAAAGATTGCTTATTTGGAGAAAACTGCATTTTTTAAAAATCCTAAAATCAAATCGCCACTTACTATCAGTTACTGCTGAAGTGAGAGCGGATCCTGCCCCCCTCGAGAACATGATTGAGTCTCGGCTCACCAGCCGAACTAGTATTTCTGGGCCTGCCATCTTGGGTGAGGAATACCAGATAATTGACCAGGGCTAGGCCCCTCCCACCCTCACGCCCTCGCCACTATAAAAACACCTAAATTCTCCACATCTTCACTGACCACGAGTGAGTGTGGTGTGTTGTTTTGGTCCTGAGGCAGAAGCCGGGACATTGTTTTTAAACTTTGCCGCTTGAATCAAAAAGCCTACTATCGTTTTTAAACTCGCTCCAAAAGATTGCTTATTTGGAGAAACTGCATTTTAAAAAAATACTAAAATCAAATCGCCACTTACTATCAGTTACCGCTGAAGTGAGAGCGGATCCTGCCCCCCTCGAGAACTTGATCGAGTCTCGGCTCACCTGCCGAACTAGTATTTCCGGGCCCGCCATCTTGGGTGAGAAATACCAGATAATTGACCAGGGCTAGGCCCCTCCCACCCTCACGCCCTCACCACTATAAAATGATCACTCTACCCAGGAGGCGCAGCGGACGGCGCAGCAGCGACGCCGGCGGGGCGCCGAAGGCGCGCCAAATGCAAGCCCGTCTGCGCCCGTCCACGACCGACCGGGACCAGGGGCCACGACCGCTGGCCAAAATAAATCCATCCAATACTCGTCCAACACTCTACATCAACTACGAGGCCCCATCCACGACCAATGCCTTGCGTCCTGGAATCCCACCTCAAAACTTTTCTGCTGCCCACAGTGCATGTATCAAAGTGGCCCAAAAACACCCCCTCCCTCATACCTTATGTTCCTGCTGAACTGCAGGTCTCTCCCTAAACATGCTGCAGAAATATCTCTGTCAATCTCCGACAAAGAACCCAATGCCATTTTCCTCACGGAAACTTGGCTACAACCTGAATCTGACCCCGATGTCATTCAAGCTCTTCCCGCAGGATACCAAATACTCCGGGTCGACCGTCCATCTGGGAAAGGCGGCGGCATAGCCATTATTTACAAGAATTGCTATACCTGCCCCGCCTCTCCAACTACCCTATCCAGCTGCAAACATCTTACTTTCTCGCTGGACTCCTCCCCCACATGTACATTCTCAGGGACTCTTATCTATCGGCCACCGGGCACTCCGACTAACTCGCACCGGAGGTAGCCAATTGTGTCTGCTCCTCGCCTAACTACACCTTATTAGGCGACCTGAATGTGCACCTAGATGACCCCCTAGATTCGGCCGCCGCCGAACTACGCAACAATCTGGAGGCACTAGAACTCTCCCAGCGAGTGCTGCAACCCACCCGCGATAAAGGTCACCTCCTGGACCCCATCTTTACTAACTGTACCCATCTCACAGTTAGTCCATCCATTCCCCTCCCATGGACAGACCATTTTCTGATCCCATTTATCTGGGCGCCGTCCGGACCACGTCCTAAACCTTCCACCGCCTCTTGCAGGGACCGCAAATGGTCCCAACTTAACACCAACCTGTGGACAACCACTCTGGAAGCCTCTGTCCCAGTAAACAACCCCGATCCGATTATTAATAATGACAACTTCAACAACTGGATCACCACCTCCTTAGATCTTACTATCCCATTTAAGGATATCAAACCCAAACAGAGACCAAAAAACGCTCCTTGGTACTCACAGGACCTGCGCACTCTTAAAAAAGAATGCAAAAGATTGGAACGGAAATGGCGCATTGATTACTCACAAATCAGCAAAAATGAATATCGGGCCGCCATAAAAATCTATAAAAATGACATAAAAAAAGCTCAAGCTACCTTCTACGAAAACAAAATTAACGAAGCAGCATCCAAACCCAAGGAAATATATCAAATCGCGAAGAGCCTGCTCAAACTTCCCGATAAACCACCAGATCCACTCACTGCTCAAACTCGCTGCAATGAACAGGCAGACTACTTCTTCAATAAAATAGCCACAATCTACTCATCTTTCCCCCCACCCCCTCATCCCAAAATAGAAAAGAAGGATATCAGTCCAGCTCCACTTACCACCCTAGAAAACTTTCCACCACTGGAGTCCACCAGCCTGGAAACCATATTACTCCAGGTAAAGTCCGGATCTCCCAGCGACCCAGCCCCAGCTCAGTTTCTCAGAACAATCACCCCTACCATCCTGCCCACCATTCTGAACTTAATCAACAATTCACTTTCCTCAGGACTCGTTCCCCCAAAATGGAAGCAAGCAACAGTCAAAGCCCTTCTGAAAAAAACCCGATCTAGATCAGATGAACCCGGGAAATTACCGCCCAATCTCCCTGCTACCTTGGATATCCAAAATCGCGGAAAAGTACGTCAACCAATCCCTCACAGAATTCCTGGAAACAAATAAACTACTGGACTCATCTCAAACTGGGTTCCGCCCCATGCACGGAACAGAAACCGCTTTACTAGCTGTAACAGAAGGAGCAAGAATGATCGTGGATCAGGGCGGCACTGCGGCCATTATCTTATTGGACCTCAGTGCCGCCTTCGACACTGTGAATCATGACATCCTGCTACACAGAATCTCAGAACTAGGGATAACATCTACAGCGGCGGCCTGGCTACGATCATTTCTGTCAGAACGCTCCTTCCGAGTCTGCGAAGGTTGCAGTTGTGGGGTTCCCCAGGGTTCGTCCCTGAGCCCCACACTGTTTAACATATACATGCACCCCCTCGCAGAAATAATTCGCCTTTTCGGCGTCCAAGTCGTGTCTTACGCGGATGACATGCAACTGGTGGTTACCCTAAATCATCCTTCTTCATGTCCTAATGATCTCAGAGGCTGCATGGAAGCAGTAAGTACCTGGATGAGTCAGTCTTACCTGAAACTAAACGGCGACAAAACAGAGCTAATGGTACTGGGTAACTCCCCTCAAAAATCCATTGAGTCTCTGTGGCCACTAGATCTAGGCCCAGCACCCCCAGCCAGGAACACCATCAAGAACTTAGGAATTTGGCTTGACAGCACATTATCCTTCGGACACCAGGCAACCAAATTATCTGCCACCTGCATGGGCATTATAAGACTCATCCGAAAAATCCTACCGCTTCTCCCCTACAAGGCCAGACAGATCATGGTCCAGGGCCTAATCCTCTCCCGGCTGGATTTCGGAAACGCCCTTTATCTAGGCGCCCCTGAATCAACCTTGAAAAGACTCCAGGTGATTCAAAACAGAGCTGCCCGCACGCTTCTGCGCATTCCCCGCCGCCAGTCAGTGAAATCTGAACTAAAAGCCCTCCACTGGCTGCCAGTAAAAGATAGGATCAATTTTAAAAGCATGTGCATTGCCCACCGTGCCTACTGGAGGAAAGGAGCAATCCTGAACCATACCCTGATTACCCCCTACCACCCCAACAGACAGCTTAGGTCAACTCATACTTTTCAAGTCATCAGACCCAGGTTCAAAAGAGAAAGGAGTGGAGGAAGAATGTTCTCAACAAACGCGGCAAGGCTCTGGAACTCCCTCCCAATCTCTATTTGTTCAGAACCCAACCTTCGGCACTTCCGGAAAAAACTAAAAACCTTTCTCTTCAGCAGATAAAATTGACCCGCCCACACACCTGTACTTGGCTAAGCGCTAGGATGCCTGCGGGTAGCTATTGCGCTCTACAAAAACCATATCCAATCCAATCCAATCCAATACTCATAGAATTACACATATTATAAAAACAGCAATCCTATAATGATATTACAAAATCAGTTATTATTGAAGCTACAGTAATAAAACCATAAAAATATCAACTGCCCGTTCTGCTATAATTCATCCGTCATAATGGATTTCCTTTGGAGGAGGGCCTTCTTAAAGAACATAGCTCAACACCAGGCAGTTTCTTCATCCTCCAAGGACTGTAGCCTAATTAACGCAGGGCGGCATTGCCGCAATCCCAGTTGTTTAAAAAACGGTAAAACCTACGCTTTCTTCAACGCTGCATAAAATTTGCAGAGTAAAACCAAGTGAATGGTGGACTGGGTAGAATGATTGTCACACGGACATAAAGGCAATTCCCGTGGCCAGTCATTGATTTTTAGGAAGGTTACGAGGCTATGGACGATGTCCAGCCTAAACCAAGTTAATAGCCGCCTGTCAAAAACGCCAGGTACAAATGTAAGGTAAGGTTCCACATAAGAATAGGTTATAATTAACTGATGTTGCCTTACACTGGGTTTTAGAATTTCTCCTGTCATTCGAATTGTAACCAATAACTGAGTTACCATAGCCTGTGCAGATAACAGTGGGTGTCCTTCTGGTAATTGACACAACCAATATTCATTGTGGGTATTTACCAAGGGGCATAATAATGATTGCCCAAAAAAAATTCTGTCATCATCTAATCTGACATTTTCTAAGTAGTTTAAGAAATATTTCTTTTACTTTACCCCATTCATATAAGTCTCCTAGTAAATGTTCTACTTTAGGTGCTATATGGTTCATCCATTTGATGGGAGCGCATCTCCTGGCTAATGTCACCACAAGTATTGTTGCCGAACATCTAATTTTTTATTTTATGCAGGTACAATAAATACACTTTTGGGCCAATTACGATGTTGGGCAGGCTTGCATCTTCCCGAAAAGTCTTGTAAACGGGACCAGCCGACTTCCGGTTGGCAGTCGCGACCGCCTGATTAGGATACGACTGAGCACTGTCCAGTCGCATTCCCACATTTCCTTATGGGAGTATGGGTTACGGCTCTAAGCTGGCTGTAGTGCATGCTCCCATACGGAAAAGGGAGGTGGTGTTAAGCCCGGCACCCCGTGGCAGGCACCTCAAAGTGCCTGCCACGGAGCACAGGGATTAACAGGGGCGCACCATATGTGTCCCCTCGGTCCCTACCGGAGGCCGCGTACACAAGAGGGCATGCTAGGGGCCCCCAAACACACTTTCTGACAGGTTTTCCATGGCAAAAGGCTGACATCGAAACCCTGCCGGAAACCGTGCAGCGTAATTCCAAGGGGAGAAAGGCTGCCCGTCGGGATTACGGGCCGGCCTCCGATTGGCTGACGAGCTCCTTGTGGATGTTGGAAGCCAGTGAAATGACTGGCCAGTTTGAATTCCAACCAGCTGATTCATATTCAGGCCGATCGGTGACATCGTAATAAGCCCCATAGTCTGCAAGCCCTTGCTGTGTACTGGAATAGTTCCCTGTGAATAGACCATCCAAACCACTAGTTTACTGTGTAATAAAAATTACTTGGGTATCAAAAAATGATGCACGCCGCTCACCTTGTACACCAGTCAGCCTACTAGTGCACTCTAAATTATATTGCAGTATCACATATGTCAGGTGGTAACAAATTTAAAAAAATAGGAGTCAAATCCAATGAGTCCCAGTAGTTTTCATTCAATCCCTTTATTCTTCACTTGTTATGAAAACTTGTGACTTCATATTCTTGATCATTAGAGTTTGTTTCATTTATTATCCAAAACTACTGTTTGTATATTTTCAGCACATTGGCTACTTCTCTCCATTTTTCATTCCATTACTTCATGTTTCAAATGATAATATTTTCCATTTCATTTTATAGCTGACGCATTTTTCACAGAATGTACAACTTTATCAAGGGTACCGATATTAACATAAGAACTAATTAATATACATCATAACATCTTTCATGAATTTCTCATAAGTTTATAAATCTACACAACTCATTGACAGTACATACAGTTATTAATAGATCATAACAGTCTAAATCGTACACTTCCTAGAAGCTCTTTGTGATAAAATGGCTAACTCTGGACGGTGGTCACATTCACAACAGAATTATATCCATTATGGAAAACTATAAAGGAAATATTCTGTCAACTGAGTAGTAATGAATATTCATATAAGCTCTATATTAACAATGTAAATAAGTAATAAACCTATTTCATAATCTGTTGACAAATAGTCTTAATGTTCATATTTTTATTTGAGTCTTTCCCTACCTTAGAGATATTTGTACCTCATTCACCAGCACTAATTTAGACATACATTGAGAAACCCAATATTAGACTGCACTCTTCTTCGAAAGTGTCAAAGAAACGCTCCCTTTACTGTGTACAGCTATGCACCATTTTTGCCAGTTCAATCTTAGTTAAATGACATTAATTAATTAAATCTTATGTCTGTGAACTCATAGACTACCAGTAAGTACTAGTCCTAGAAATGCTTGTACTACCTTCTATATCATACCACCGTAATTCAAATACAACTTACTTGCTCTTAGCATTCAATAAATATTCAGTACTCACATGAAAACTTTTCTGTAGAGTCACTATTTCTACTAAGTAAGTTTCAATTGCAGTATTAAGTTTGATTTAGTTAGCTTCATTGTTATCCTTTTTTGTCTTTTATGCTCCCTATTATAAGGAATACTTGAATTAAATCATACATGTACCTTAAGCTGGTCATTTATTTTTAAGTTCTTCTATGGGCTGTCTTAACTAGTAATCCTTCAGTACATATGTCCAAACACCTATTTGAATTCTTCTGTGGCAGTATGCCCACTTTACATATGTTCAGCAATGTTTGGGTACCAATTTGGTTCAACCTTTTATACTACTTACAATTCCCACCAGTTAGGTAGCTTTGCAGTCTTACCCAGAAACCGAAGGTAAGAGCTACTCTCCTTGTCCACATATCAGGAAGTACCCATTCTCATGCCATATTTGATGTAGGTATTTTTTTCTTAGAATAAATATCGAACAATCACTCACTTCATTCAGCGGTGTTTCTTCAGGTCTGTACTACATTTTACAGGTCACAAACTCATGAGCTGGATTTTAATTCCAGATATTAATTATATGCATGTTCATAGACATCACCCATCAATGCGTTTATTTAATAAATAAAAAATGATTTAATCCTGATATGATCTCTTAACGGAAAAGAAAGGATACAAACTCTTCTTTCACTGTTTGTAAACCCATATACTACTAGTAAATGCTAGCCTAAGAGCACCTGAATATTAGTTCAAGTGCACTGTTTTGGTTTGTATCAATCAAAAACATGTAAGTTGTTCTGAAAATAATATCTATAGGGACAGAATCAATTGATCATCACAATATTAAAGATAATCCATTCAATAACTTTATTTCGGTCACGGGGACCATAAAAGTGCATTATCATTAAAACACAAGAAATATGTACAGTTAAATACAGGATGATACATAACCTTACAATTAGTTCATCTATCAATGATAACACAATACTGTACATTTAAAACCTTTTGACCAAGATAAAGTGCATTACTTATTCTACTCGGACTGGGTCCTGATCCAAAAGTGGGGTAGAGTACATTCATCTATAAAAGAACATGATCAAGAATAAATAATATACAATAAAAATTGGGACCAGAATAAGATGAATAAAAATGAAGTTAAAATGGTACAATCATAGATATTAGCTTGAAAAGGTCTGCCGTACATGCCACATTGAATTTAAAAAACAAGATGCAGCAAAGACAATGGGGGCATGGGTGTCATACTTTAAAACTCTCAATGCCTCAGCGCAGTGCACAAAACCTAAGTTCCTACATAGTTGAATAAGCCAGTGCTGTTGTGGTATTTTATTAAGCGGGGCAGAAGAAGAAAGCATGTTGCTCTGTCTCTTCCTTACAGTTGCAAGCAGGGCATTCACGTGAGCAGGTATTAGACCATTTATTTGTAAAGGCATAGAGTGGTAAGGTCCCTAGTTTAAACTGGACATACAGTTTCCTAGACAAATTTGGTTGGATATCATACAGGAAAGGTTCCAGGCTATACTTGTCTTTAATCTGCATAAAGTTGGCTGTCAAGCGGCCGCAAGACGAGCTTTTCTGGGTTTCAGAAAGTTTATATATTCTGTGAGATCTTACCAATTCCACCCGTAAAATCAGGGGACATGATTCCTCAGGTGTGCTCCATAGATCTATGTTGCCCATTTTGGTACAAAGGTTCTTTATGTGCTTGAACCAGGGTATATTTGTAATGCCTGCTAGGCTCAAAATCTCGCTTAGTTCCGATCGGTAGGTGTTCAATTCCTGGGTTGCCCATAACCACCCCAAGAGGTTACGGGTCTGAGGGCGATCTCTTCACTAATTGGCCTCATGCCCAAATCCAAATGTAATGGGGTGAGGGGCTGCTGGGAGGGAGGCCCAGCAGCTGCCTCATGAAATTGTTCTCTACCTTGCTCAGGCTGACGGTCGAGCAGTGCCCTCACAATTCTGCCCCATAGCACCCCTTGCTTGTGTTTTGTAAATTTCAACTATTGGCCCAGCTGGTTTGTATGTAGACATTCTATATAATTTCATGAGCCCTCCCACTGTCTGAGCTAAATTGAGGCTTGCCTTGGTAATCTGCGGCCCCAACTCCAGATGCTCTTTTACAAAGTGACGCCCAAGTAATCAAAGACTGTCACTCTTTCAAACAGGATGCCATTCAGAGATGGGTTGGGGCGAGACTTGTTAGCAGGATTGAAGACCATATATTTGGTCTTCAATGTGTTGATCTCCAACCCCCCATTCTTGCAGAAGGCTTCAAAACTATCAAGGATGCGTTGGATTCCTATTGGCGTATTTGAAAGTAGAAGGGTATCATCAGCGAACATGATCGCAGGGACCTTACCAAAGGCAAGCCTAGGGGCATTGTTGTCCTTCATCTTTCTAAGTTGATCAATGAGTCCGTTTATGAATAGACAGAAGAAAGTGGGTGCGAGAACGCAACCCTGTCGCACACCTTTGTTGACAGGAAAGCAGGGAGTTCATTTACCAAATTTCCCATACCTCACTTGGGCGAAATGTTTTGCATGAAGACTCTCTAGGATGCTAAGGAGATAAGATGGGATTCCCAGCTCTCTAAGGGGCATATTATCAAGGGGCGACGATAATATTATCACCGCTTTAGAGCCCGTTTTCGGGCGCAAAGCCGCGATAATATTATCGCATTATCATCAAGGGCACGCTAGCGCGTGATTCCTTGATGTATCGCCCCTTTTTCACACGCCTCGCCTCGCATCGATAATGAGATGCAAAAGAGGCGTGGCTGTGAAAAGCAACATGGGATAATATTGCGAAGGAAGCTTCGCGATATTATCAAGGAGGGTTAGCGATAAATAAAATCGCGTTAAGTATGCCTTAACTCAGGAACTTAATGTCTGTTAAATTCCTGACTAAGGCATACCTAACATGGGTGGTGGATTGTGTGGCTAAGACCACAGGCCCTATTATCTAAGATATAGCCGTTTTCCACCATGGAAAACGGCGATATCCCACCATTCTCTGGAATTTTATCGCCTCAGCAATGCGCGTTGTTGATAACGCGCTAACCGGGCGATAAATTCCAGAGATAGCCGGCGATAAATATGCAAGCGCTAAGTGCGCTTTGCGATATTTATCGCCGGCCCTTGTTAATATGCCCCTAAGTACCTTCCAGAGTTTGTCCCTCGGTACAAGATCAAAAGCCGACTTCAGATCTACAAATATTAAATAGAGAATGCCACCCTCTATTGTCACCGTTTTCCAGAAAAGAAGTAGGAGTCTAAATGGACTCAGGATCTCTTCTTCATCCATCCATTCTTGGAGGCGATCAAGAAGTACCCGAGCAAAAAGTTTCTGGCTGACATCGATTAAGCTAATCGGCCTGTAGTTTGTAGGCAGAAGGGGACAGCCTTTTTTAAAGACTGGGACGATTTCTGCCCCAAGCCAAGTAATGGGGGGGGGGGGGGGGTCCATGCCGCTCATAATGGCATTGAATAGGGCCCACAAATATGGTCCCTAGATTTTTGGCTCCTCCGGAAAAAGGTCCCCTGGTAGTTTATCTAGGCCCGGTGCTTTATTACAAGGGAGCTTACTAATAGCATTTAACACCTCAGACAGGGTAATCTCTGTGACCAATTCCTGGGGAAGCTCAATAGATGTTATTAAGGGTTCGACTTGTCTAAGTATAGAGACTGAAAATGGTTCTCCCAGGCTTCGGATGCTAAATTTGCCTCAATGGCTGGCTCCCCTTCCTTGTCACCTGAGCCAACTATTGCCCAAAAGGTTTTCAGATCTTTATTGGCTAGTGCAAGTTTAATGGTTTCCGATCTATCCAGTTCCCAGTCTTTTTTTGCTTCTTTAATGGTCTCCTGTACACCGTCCGATTTTGTCTACTTTGTTGTTTATCCTTGGATTTAACAGCATCCAGTAGGGCCTGCTTTGCCTTCCGACATTTTGTATTGAACCAGGTACTTTTAGACCCAGCCTTTTTCCTGCAAACCATCACTGGGTAAAATAAATCTGTCAGTTTTAAAGTTAACTCAGAGTGTATTTCTGCTACCTTCTCAACATCTGGGGGTAAATCCTCTACAAGTACAACCCCCTGCATTTTTATAAGTATTGGGATTACAGCCTGGTAGACTGTAGCCAACTTGTGTGGTGACTGTTGGAATTGCCCCCACCTAATTTTCCTTCTATTGCAAGTGTTAATCCACTATTCTGAGTTATGGGAATGTGTTTAGGATTACCAAGGCCCCAGTTCGGCAGCTTCAGTTCTAGGATCAAGGCATTATGGCCACTATCCTGCCTCATTGTCACAGAGAAATCATGAACCCTTTGCCAAAGCCTAGTTTCCACTAGAATATAAGCCAGCAGGGATTCCTGACCTGGTCTATTGAATGTTAGTTCTCCCGGAGTGTCTGATTTTGTTCAGCCATTGCACGCTCTTAATGAGTTAGCTAATGTGGTTGAGTTGATCTGGAGTGCCAGTGGGGTCCAGGCTTTGATAGGTTGGATTTGCATGTCTGGAATCAACCATTGTATGTCTTCTTCACTGGGAATGGTGTTGCTTGAATCAAAAAGGGGTTTGAATTGGCAATTGAAATCACCCCCTATAATCAACCATATTGCTGGGTCAATTGTGGGGATAAAAAGGGCCAATTGGTCTACGGTGGCAGATTCTTGGCTAATGGCAACAGGTCGAGAATAAACATTGATAAGAGCGATTCGTATGTTTTAGGGAAAGGTGAGTACAACACACTGGATATCGCTTGTATGGGTGGGCAGCTGCTCAGCTCTACAGCCCAAATGTGTGGCTACCCAGATAGATAGTACCCCTGATGGTCTACCACTCCCACCTGAACTAGCTGGAATGTTAAATGTAGCAAAGCCTACCCTCTGGTGGTCTTCCCTAGCTCAGGTTTCCGGAACATACAAATGTCCTGTCTGTCCATAAAAAGCCTCCAGTCTGGGCAAGAGAGTTTACTTTTGAGCCCAGCAAGATTCCAGGATAGGACCCTAAGTGGATGACCTTGCGCTCTTTTCCCACCTGGGGCCTTGATTGTGATAGTGCTGGGAGTTTGTATGTCCCTCGATAGAATCGTGAGGTGGCTATCTGATACCCTCGCACCCACACCTTTGCTGGAAGCTTTACTCAGGGGGGCAAATAATGTGGGATCGGATGATCCTCTCAATTGCGCCCAACACATTCAAGTCCAGTATTCTGCAATACATCCAGTATACAGTCATCACCTGTTGTCCCCAACCCACTGCACTCCTCCAGTTTACTGTTCGACCAGTGCCTGCCAGGTTTCCCGGCAGGAGTCAGGTTCCCCTCTTATCAATCTATCTCCTCCAAAGTAGCATATCTATTGCTTACTGGTATGTTATACAGTAAAGGCCTAGGGGGAGCGTCCCATCTGCCCTCAGATCTGTTATTTGCTGATGTATTAAGCAATAGGGGCCTAGGGGGACATACCATCTGCCATTGAATGGAGAGTTTTCTTGCCATCTTGGAGTGTTAAAGGTAGTGTAGCCCCTGGCCAACGTTTGGTAGATAGATAATCATGTGAGAGACTAATTAGTTAGAATTTGTGAGCTGATCTGTTCACATTGCTTGCATATTCAAATCATCTACCGTCAGAAAAAGTACTTGATGTAGCAGATTGGATAAGAAAAAGGTGATGAGTACTTGAACTCCTCTATTAATCAATGAGTTAACCAGAGTGTTAAATTTATGCGTGCTACGAAGGGTATCACCCTCTGATCCACAGGGTGTGTAGTCATAAAACAAAAGAAGCGTCTCCCGACCTGGGAGACGTTCCCTTGGTGCACTGCGATAGTTCCAAGAATGGACTTCACAAATTCACATACGTAACCAAATAAACGTAATACTTGGAAAAACTTCAAAACCAAAACAGTATCCTTAGGTAGAACAGCGCAGTATTTATTTAGTATCCTGGAATTTTTCATTTCCATATATACATTCCATGTATCAGGTTAAGATGTAAACGTATATATCAATTTCTTCATTTCATAACCCAATGCATTTCGGTATGGTTTAGCCCTTCATCAGGGGAGATTCAATTCTGAAAATAAATGAAAATGCTAAGTCGAACAGCTAACCAGCAGCAGAGATAGACCCATGTTAAATAATATCTGCAGTTAAGGGTGATCGGCGCATGTTACCACGTGTGAGCTCATATCATGCCAAAAAAGTTTGCATACATTACGAAAATGTCAGTGCTCGGAAAAATAAAAAAATAATAGGAAGAAGAAATAAAACGTGCATCGTGAAGAAACCACATAATGAACCAATGTGTACTAATTTAAAAACTGTTCGGCGTACTGTTACGACCCCCAAAGGACCCCTAGTGCATATTGGCCGATAAACATGAAGTTCCAAACGTGATCCGGCATTCGTGACCGGGAAGTGTGACCCATTAATTCAAATTCCCCGAAGTGGAAAGACGTAATTCTGTGAAAGACCAAACCACCCACGCAGATAAATGCGTGCTTCTATTCATACCTCTCTCGTGCTCATTCAAAGCTTCGTGGCATTCTCAAACAGTGAAGATTCCGGGTGATGAAAAGTCAGAGCGGTGAAAACGGACGCTACAACATGTGGTGATATATGGACTACAACCAGGAAGTGCATGTTAAAGTAAAAATAGAAAAGAGACTCACACGGAAACTAGGTATCCAAAAGGCATCCGCCATATTGGAATGGTAAATACGCATAAAGCGGATATACTCGTTAATATAACATAAGAAGAAATGCAAACTATGATGAAACTAGTGAATTAATCAACATGCGCCGATCACCCTTAACTGCAGATAGTGCCGTTAGCTGTTTGACTTAGCATTTTCATTTATTTTCAGAATTGAATCATCCCCTGATGAAGGGCTAGACCAGCCGAAATGCATTGGGTTATGAAATGAAGAAATTGATATATACGTTTACATCTTAACCTGATACATGGAATGTGTATATGGAAATGAAAAATTCCAGGATGACTAAATAAATCCTGCAATGTTTTACCTAAGGATACTGTTTTGGATTTTAACTTTTTCCAAGTATTACGTTTATTTGGTTACGTATGTGAATTTGTGAAGTCCATTCTTGGAACTATAGCAGTGCACCAAGAGGACGTCTCCCAGGTCGGGAGACACTTCTTTTGTTTTTGCAGATTGGATAAGAACCACTGTCTTCAATTTAAAGTGGCGGTACATAACCAGCTAGTGCCAATCATACAGTCTATTTGTCTCTTAGTAACGATATACTGTGGTTTGGATAGCATTACAATTAATTAGAGAGGCTGTGCTAGCATAAAAAAGAGAGGAGAATCTCACTTGCCATACCATTCACATATAAAATCCTGCCTGTATTCGATTGCATTTATTTCTACACAATACTTATTTGGCCTATTTAAAAAAAAAATCTACTTGTACATATTCACTAATCCCAGTTGAATTAAGATGTTGATAATACATCCCCTTAAGTCAATTTTATGCACAAAAGAGCCATAAAAATATTATAACTTTATCTTATCAGACTTTACTTTAAAATTGCGTTTCTCGTGCACAGAAGAGTCATACAGATTAAAGATCAAAGTCTCTTAAAGCTCTTTGTAAAGTGAAAGAAGTTAGCATAAAGGGCAAAAATATTTCCTGAGAAGTATTACCAAAATCATATTCCATAGATATATATTTTATTGAATCTTTTGTGTGAATTGTTCTCAAGATGTATAGAATATGTTGATATTTATAACATCCTTCTGTCTGTGGTTTTCCCAATATATCTGATCTTGGACATTAATTGTAATTTCAGAGGAGTGTATATAATTTCCTATCAGTGTTCAACCCACACCCGAAAGTCATTCAAGATGGCCGCAGAGTAGGAGGCTCCCGTAAGAGCTCCCAGCTTGGGGATTACCTTCGCGTAGTTTATCCCCGTTAAAACCACTCCAACTGGCCCAAACCCTTCGGCTGGAGGACTGACTGCTCACCGCTTTGGAAACCTCCTCTGAAACAGATCCTTCGATCGACTCACCTGACTTTTCGACTGCTGCTGCTGCCCGTCCTCGATGCCCGGAGCCCGGCACTGCTGTGTTGACCCCTTGACAAGGACCTCACTGCTGCGGAAGGTGCACATCCATAAGTGCGATTCCCTCATCGCAGTCGCCCCCCTGCTTCCGCTCATACGCCTGCCTGATGACCTGGTCGGGGTCCCTGGCTGCCGGCGCTGTGGCTGCCTTGTTCTCAACTGAAGTGGCTGGTGAGGAGTCCGGCATGGCTGCCGCCGACCCCCTGTCCTGCCGCTGAAGGCTGATCCCCGACGCTGCGAGGCTGATCCTGGGACCGATCGGCTGTGGAAGGTGTGCACATCCACTGCTGTGAGCCTCTTGACTACATCGCCTGCTGTTTCCGGCTCTTTTGCCCGCTCCGTCTACTAACAGGATTACTGGGTAAGGGACCCCCTGCTACCAGATGGTTTGCGGTAGCTCCACCATTCTCTACCAACATCGCCTGCAAAGAGGTCTGTCTGGCTGCTGACGGTCTGTGGCCTGAGGTCTTGCCTGGGAGCCTACGCTCGGCAACACCTTCCCCCTCCACCTCGGGACGTCAAGCCGGATGATCACTGCGCTGTTGGCCATTTGGCCCCCGTCGCCATTTTGTGGACTCCCTCTCTCATCAGCGCCCGTTCTGCTTGAGGGCTAACTTCGGCCATATTGGCCTGCTGGGGGCCCGCCTGACCCAGTACCTGCTGGCCCACTGAGTGACCTGTGCTTGGGATCCTCAAGGGGCTCTGTGGTTTTCTGTTGCACAGTTCTACTTTTATTGTTGCACACTGATTTCCCAGAGTGTCCCGAGGCTGTGCCTCCCCTCAGTGCCTGGTCTGCCCTGAGACCGCGAGCCCATCAGGCCTGTTGCCTACCATCCTTATTGATGCACCCGACTATCTGGGAAGATCTTCACGATACGACCGCTACTCATTGCGTCGCCCAGCACCTGACTGGCCGACTTACAAATTGAGGCCCTCGGCTACCACCAGAAGTCCCCAATCTCGACGCCAAGCCTCCCGGTGCCCCACGCCGAACAAGACTTCCCGAAATGCAGCGGCTGGCGGGAGTCCAACTCCACAGTACCCGGTGAATCTCGCCCCCCTCCACACTGCCCGACCGCACCGGCTTTGTAACTGTAGCGCCCTACAGTGGGCTCTACCCACTGATTTCCACCTGCAATCCGTGGCGTGCAGAATCTCCTTCAAGCCTTATTTTACCTGGATATTTTAAAGTACTTGCCATTTTCACTAGGACCAATGCAGACATCCTACGGCTCGTTGGAGTCGCAACACACACAGTGATCTATGACGCTGCCCCTCTATGTCAACCGAAGAGCTGCACAAAACTTGTCCTTGCCAATTTATAGACCTGTTTGTTATCACAAGATTAATCGGAGACACCTGTATTATTGGTGCAATTGAAACATTACCACGGTGATGCACAAAACCTGCCTCTGTTAATTCAAAGACCTGGTTATCCACACTAGGTTCATTGGAGACACCTGTATCTCTGGTGTAATTGTAACTTTAATGTGTGTCCGAGATGCTGCTCCGCCTTGATGACTGAAGAGTTACAGTCCTTAGAAACCCCTTGGGCCTCCACTGCCTGGAACGTGACCCTGATCCCTCTTTCAGCCTGTTCTCTCAAGTCAGCCTCACCATGAGACACTCAAAGCTGTTGTGATATGGTTACCCGACCTCCCTACTTTTAGAGGCCATTTAAGTCACTATAGTCCCCCAAGCTTGGATATGCGGAGACCCTCCCCTCTGCTGCGTTACTGACACTTTTCGTTCCTTTTGTGCCCCACCCTTGCCACCATGGCAAGTCCTGGCCTGGCCGCCACTGGAGAAAACTCATACACCCTGGTTTACCCCCCAACCTCTCCAAAACCGCTGCAGAATCCTTCGAGAGCTCCACCTTGAAAAATCACATTGATCTCTGACCTGCGTTACAGCACGGACATCGGCACAGTCATTAACGACCTCATTTTCTGAGAAGTGTGGCTCAATGGTTAGAGCGGCAGACCCTGATGCAGAGGTCTGGCCCGGGACCAGGGTTCAATTCCCCGCCCCGGCGGGTCTTGGGCTCAAATTTCCACGGACCTGATAATTCTCGCCCCGGTGCCTATTCCAATCATGGAGTCCCACTCTGCAACTCTGGGCAATAGCTTGCTTAATCTCCACAACGGCCCCCACAATGCTAAAAGGATGCCTGGCCTCCACCTTGGGGGTGCCCAGGAGTGGACGCCTCACACGGAAAGCCAGGATGGGTTCCACAGCGGTATTCGTACAAGCGCCTTGAGACCCTTGCGGGTGAGTAGTGCGCTATACAAGTGTCAATTTACATTTACTCCAGAAGAGCCTCCTCTTGGCGTAAAACCTTTGCACACCTCCTCAACGTACGCGCAGCCAAGAACATTTCATAAGGCACCAAGCTTTCAATAGTGCCCTCCTCAACCTTACGAGCAGACCTCACCATCACTCTCTACAAAAGCGGCATCGTCTCGATCCAAGCCACAACCAAAAACCTGAAAAAGTTTGCCGACCTTTTCACCCTCTTCAGAAACCACGTATACGACACTGGCAGGGTAACTAACATCCGCCCTGACAAGCCCACGACCAGCCAGTCCACCATGACTAGCATGACCAGCCACCCTCAAACCACCCCTCTAAGGTGTCCCAACACAACTCATCCCTGCCCTGCCAACAGAATCGTCCCTAGACCTTTGGTCTCCTCCCCGGTAGCTCCCCATTTTGACTGTGAGGCTGGTACGCCTCCAAAGATCTACGATACTGGTCGACCTAGCCCCTCTAGCTCACAGATCTCCCCTCTAAGGGTTTAAAATGCTGGTCATTCTAACCCCTCTAGCACATCTCCCGGCCTGGCCAACAGAATCGCACCTAGACCGTTGGTCCCCTCCCCGTTAGCTCCCCACTCTGACCATGAGACTGATATGCCTCCAAAGTCCTACATCACTGGTCGAGCTAGTCCTCCAACCCTATCTCCTATGCATGCTGACAAAACTGCTCCCGAACCATTGCCCCCCTGCCCTTTGGCACCCCCCTCCTCTATGGATCTCGAATCTCTGCATTCCAGAGCGGCCAAACTAACTCAGAGCATCCATACCTCCATTCTGGATCTTATGAACCTCCTTCACCTTGCAGAACTCTGCTTCGCTAACCTCAAGTACCTGCTGAACTCCACCCCACACATATCACCGAGTTCTCCAAACACCCACTGCCGCTTTCCGTGAGACACCTTCGCCCCCGCAAGCATCCATGTCACCTCTCGGAGGAAGAAACCCTAGCTCTCGTCCTCTCCTACGCTTGACCTCACTGAAATGGAAATCCTTGCCATCCTCCCGGACAACAACTCTGCCACAGCTACCCCCCTGCCTACCTGACATGAGTGTCGGACAAGCCATCGGCACGGTCTCTATCAACCCCAACAGATCAGCAACCCTCCAAAACAGAAGTGTGGTAAAAAGCAATCTAGCGACTATTCACCAGTCCGCCCGACTCCAGACACTCCCTCCGACCCCTCTCTGTCTGGTCTCTTAATCAACTGCTGATCGGCAGCTAAGCACGCCGCCGATATTGCCGATCTCATCCTGAACAAACATCTCCACTTAGCAATCCTAACAGAATCATGGCTCAACGAATCCTCATCTCCATTCCTGGACCTCCTAGTCCCTCCCAATTATAACATCGCAAGGCTGGACAGGCAATCTAGCAAGAAAGGTGACGGCATCTACCGCTCTAACCTTCTTGTCACTGAACTTCGGACGGATACCACCGACTCCTGCAAATACCTTGCCCTCTCCATTTGCAACAACTCCACCCAACTGTGCAATCTGCACATATTTTACCACCCCCCAGGCATGAACGACTCCTTCACTGACCACGTCATGGAAATCATCACAGCTAGGATTTCCTCCAACGCTAAAAACATTTTCCTTGGTGATTTCAACCTACACTGGAATGATCCCAAGGATCCCCATGTCAACGTCATCAAAGACCTCCTGGCCGATCAAGCCCTGACACAAGCCTGTTCACTCCCAACACACTCGAAAGGGGCCACTCTAGACTGGATCATCTCTAAGGAATCAACAGTCAAGCTTATCTTTATAGACTCATGTGACTGGTCTGACCACCACGCCATTGCCTTCCTACTACCTGGCACCCACAAGACTAGGCACCTCAACCGGTTATTCCTAAACGCTGGAGGCTCGCTGCAAATCTGACCTCCCCCCTTGCCTATCACAACGGTCAATGACCTCAACGATCACTACTCTGCGACCATATTGAACATTCTAGATGACCTAGCTCCACTGAAACTGAAAAGTACCCAACTCAGAGACAGAAACCCCTGGTTCACGGGATCCCTTAACAATGAGAGGAGATCCCTCCGGCAATCTGAAAGAACCTGTAGACAGCACCCCTCTGCCGCACATCTAAAACTTCTACGCCAGGCCAGAAATACCTACAACAGAAACATCCTCAACTCAAAAAAGGAATTCTTCAGAGCTGAACTGGGGAGCGCCAAGAACGGACCCCGCAAGCTCTTTGAACTGGTCAAGCACCAATCTAATAAACTGGCCAAAACACCGAAGGAAACCCCAAAGTCTCTAATATAATCCGAGGAATTCTCCTCTTTCTTTGCTGACAAAATCACAGCCTTAGGAAACGATCTCAGTTCCGCCATATACTTTCAACCTCGGCTTGACCTGCCTCCTCCTTCCACGCCGCCCCCACCAGATTCACCTAAAAATCATGCTCACTGGACCAACTTCAAATTCTATGACAAAGCCTCTGTCTCTAAAATACTATCCACCCTAAATCAGAATAACCATTTTAATGACCCGCTCCCCTCCAACTGCCTTACTGCTGTCGCCCAATCCATTATTCCTAGCTGGACTGCAATAATTAACGCCTCTCTCCAGCAGGGAGTGATTCACGACTCTCTGAAAGCCGGTCAAGTCCTCTCAATTCTGAAAAAGCTGTCGCTTGATCCAGCTTCCCCAGCCGACTTCAGACCTATCTCCAGCATCCCTCTCTTAGCCAAAGTGCTGGAGAAGTGTGTGCATCAACAGCTAAGTCAACACATCAACAACTTCCACCTACTCGACGACTTCCAATCCGGATTCAGACCTGGGCACAGCACTGAAACCACCATGCTCCACATCGTCAACGTTGCCCTCCAAGCCCTTGACCAAGGCAAAACTTGTCTTCTAAATTCTAATCCTCCTAAACCTATCCTCGGCCTTCGATACTGTCAACCATCAAAAATTACTCTACCGCCTCAAACTTAGGATGGGATTGGATGGCCCAGTTCTTGAATGGTTCAGGTACTTCCTCCAAACCGTTCACAGAGATAAATTAATGGCAATCTATCTGCTCCCTCTCCGGTCACGGTTGGAGTCCTTCAAGGATCAACCCTGTCCCCCACCCTCTTCAACCTTTACCTAGAACCGCTGGCCGATGTACTACGAACTGCGAATATCTCCTACCATATGTATGCTAACGAAACTCAGATCTACATAAAAACTTCATCTCTCGAGGAGATTCTCTCCCTGAACGAGGCCTTGAAATTGAGCTTCCAATGGCTCGCCTCCAATCAACTCTACGCAAAGAAAACTGAATTTCTCCTTATATTCCCCTTCAAAAGCCAACCCTGAGATTCAAATATAGATTAAGGCTATCACAACCACAACCTGACTGTTCCATACCGTTCTTTTGCAGACCTTATCCACCATGGCCAGAATCTATTCAGAGTGGGTTTATTGGTGATATAATTGGGCAGCACATCTTGATCATCAAAGAGCTGAGCCATTTTAATGGAGGAATTTTGAGCATGTCAGTCAACTAATTATTTACAACTTTTATAGTAGTTATATTTTCGTAACATAGAGGTTACTCCTCCTCTTATCTTGGAAGGAACGAGTTACACTTTACTTTACCACTTCCTAGTCATCGCGTGCTGACGTACACCACATGACCTGCACGCCAGCTTTAATTCAATACCGTCTCCTTCATAGCGAGCATCTATTTTGAGCAGGTCAATGTTAATGATGACTAGTTTGGGCAGCAATTTCTAGACCTTTTTAGTATTGACCAATTTAAAGAAGGCAGTTCCTAACTGCCAGTGAACAGCTTTATTGTCATTTTCCCTTTGTATTTCATCCTATGGAGACATTTGTCCTAATGCAGAAATAACCCTCCTTTTTTATCGTAGAAGGATTCAGTGTAACTTTATGATTCCACTTCCTCTGCCAATGCGCACTCACGTAGATCACATGGCCTGCACGCCAGCGTCCTACCACGTGACCCGGAAATACCGTCCTGTAAGAGAGGCTCCGACCGGGTCTCTGCCACTCCACCGGGGACTTGACCGATCACAAGTAGACAGAAACGCGGGCAGTTTTGTATTTCTGAGTGAGTACGATGGTAACACAGGGGCTTCCCAAGCTCGCTGGACACCGCTCAGAGTTGATGTGACTATTGTGTTTGTTTATTTTCTCTATCTAGATTTGGAAATTACAAATTGTGTGATCTCGTCTCCCATGAGGTGCGCAAACACCGCTTTCTAAGTAAGCGCACTTGCCCTCTCCCTCTTTCAATTTCGAACATTGGTTTATCTCACTTTTCACTAAGCTAAGCGTTCTGGATAGTCACTTCGTTTTAGCGGCACGCCCACTGCATTGAGTGAGGCTGTGTTTTTACCCACCACTATATTTGAGTTACACGTGGGTTCTCTTTTACCAGGGCTATCGGGATATTCCCCGTTTTACCCCTGGTTACACTGGTGCACTGGTACATTTGTACTCTTATCAGAGTACTTTGACGCCCACTGCTTTGATATTCGTATGAGTGGGTATGGAATAGATGTGTATGGCTCATGTTCACTACTAATCAAGGTGTGTGACTTCAGACCGCTTCTACTAAATTTGTTGCTGATTGTTTAAGTCTACACCCTCACCATTGGTGAGGTCCGCTTAGTGCTGCACGTCTGTGTTACGCACACCGAATTCTATTGGCAACAAGTATGAGCACTGATTCAACGAATAGAGTGACGATTATGTGTTTTTATATGTTTGTCCTTTGTTCGTTTGTTTTTCATTACAGATTTTTCCTTTCGACGAGTCGGAGAAAGGTTTTCCTAACCCTGAGTAGCGGGTTAGGTTTCAATCACGGATCTAGGGCAGGGCACACCTTAGCGAGTGTGCACCACCCAGGTCACGTTTTATGGTCCTGACGAAAACCAAAGCAATAGCAACCGATGGTTGAAACATGTAGACCTTCAATATTTTTTTCACTTTCTTTTGTTTATTATTAGATACCATAGGTCAATTTAACCTTTTTGGTATCTTCACTACTTTTTTCTTTTTTTTTTTTTTTTTTTTTTTTAAAACCTTTATTCTTCAAAAACATGGACACAGCTATTCAGCCGACAACCCGGAGGTTCGGCAGCTTTAAGAGAGCAGAACAAAGAAACGTCCACAGTGCATAAAAGGAGGAGCAGGAAAGGTTCTGTTTTAAATAAACACAAACTCACACAAAACCCCAGCAAGGCGAAAAACACTGAATGCCACTGGTGATTGCCCCTCAGGGGAGACCGGACCCCCCTCGTCTAACAGTCACAATACTGTGATAAGAGGAAAAAGGGGGGAAAAGCAGAGGCCCAAGAAGTCAACTAACAATCAGATATATATACAAAGCTGGAAAGAATGTTAAGGAGAGAGCTGTTCATCAGGGGGATCCAAATCAGGGGCAAGACATATGCCCCCCCTATACTGGTTCCACCGCCCCCAAATGGCCTGCCACTTCCGGGGGCGCCCTCTAGCGCAATATACTGTCTTTTCCCTTAGCATACTCCAGTCCATATTTTCTTTCCACGCAGTCAATGTGGGGGGTCCCGCAGAGCCCCACAGGCGCGCGATGTCTCGCTTAGCCACCATGTTACCCAGAGTCACCCACAGGGTCTGTGCCTCATCGTGATCGGTAGGCCCCCAAACATTCAGGAGACAACACCGCTCCTCCGGCTGCATAACAATGCCCGTCACCTCCCCCATCACCGCATGGACTCTCCTCCAAAATTCCATGATGACGCCACATTCCCAAATGATATGCATAAAGGTACCCACCATACCACAGCCCCTCCTACATAAGCCCTCCTCAGAAAATCCCATATGAACCAGCCTTGGCCCCGTAACATAGACTCTGTGGAGTATTTTGAGCTGCACCAGCCTCAGACGTGATGGGATCGCGACCTCCTTAGGAGAGGAGACCGCAGACTGCCAGTCCTCGTCATCCAGTTCAAGTCCGTCCCTAGTCCACTGGTCCCTCAGCCCCAATAGCAGATCCGCCCGAACATTAATCAATTTCTTGTATATGAGAGAAATCGTACTCTCTGGCATATGGCCATCGAGGATTCGGTCCTCCAATGGAGAGGACTCAGGCACCTTCTCACCTTCTACGAGGACTGACCGCAGGGCATGACTCACCTGAACATAGCGGAAGAACTCGGAATTCCCCAACTCATACTCCTGCTGCAGCTCTGCAAAGGACTTCACCCTCCCCTTAATCAGCAAATCTCCAACCCTGGAGATACCGATCAAGTCCCATTTATCAAAACCTTTCGTATGCCAAAGCCTCCCCAATTTTTCAGATTCAAACAACGGGGTAGCAAGGGTGAGCCTATCCTTCCAGCCCAGCGAGTCAGTCGCCAACTTCCACACGCGCACCGCCACCCCAGTGGGCCCCGTGAGGGACGAGTCCAGCGCCCGCGAGTACAACGCTCTACGATAATTACCGCCGCGCAGCAACCATCGGTCCATGGCGTAGCCGGGGCTTAGAGCCGGACCATAGAAACCATGATTAATCGCGCTCAACTGGGTGGCCCAATAATAGCGTCGAATGTCCGGAAGCGCAATACCCCCGTCGTACCACGGAAGCGTCAACTTAGCAATCGCTATGCGCGGCCGTCCATCCCACAACAACGATCGTTGGAGGCTTTCGACCTCCCGAAAGTAACTGGCCGGTACCCAATCAAGGGTATTCTGCAAGGCGTAGAGGAACCGGGGGAGAGACATCATTTTAAACAAGGCGGCGCGCCCAACGAGGGAGAGCGGCAGCCTCCGCCAGCCCGCAACATCCCGCCGCAAACGCGCCAGTGGGGGGAGCAGGTTCCTCTCATACCGCAGAGTGGAATCAGTGGAGATAAAAATCCCCAGGTACACGAAGCCCTGCTGGGCGATCCGGATCGAACAAGTTCGCGGGACAGGCGGAACATCGCCGCTCAGAACATACAAATATGATTTACTCCAATTGATGACGAGACCCGAGTTCCTGCCAAAGGATGTCAGAACGTCACAAACCACTATAAGCGAGTTCTTGGGCGAGGCGAGATATAACAGGATGTCATCGGCATAGAGCGAAATACGGTCCTCGTGCTCGGGCGACCATCTAAGTCCACGTATATCCGGGTGCCAGCGTATCCACGCCGCCAGCGGCTCGAGGGCAAGGGCGAACAACAAAGGCGACAGGAGGCAACCCTGCCGGGTGCCCCTCCCAAGCTGGAACGGAGTCGACGTCCGCCCGTTTACCACAACACTCGCAAGGGGGCCCTCATAAAGCAACCTCACCCAGCTCACAAAACCAGGGCCAAAGCCGAACTTGGCAAGCACAGCCCACAGATATGCCCATTCCACCGTATCAAAAGCCATCGTGGCATCAAGAGACGCCACAATAGCTGGTTCTCGCAGCGTGCTCGCCCTGGCAATCACTCCATGAAGACGCCGAAGGTTTAACGCAGTGTTACGGTGCGGGATAGAGCCGGATTGATCCGGGTGGATCAAGTCTCCAAGCACCCTGACCAAGCGGCCCGCCAGAATTTTAGCCAGAATTTTCGGCTCAGCATTAAGGAGTGATATTGGCCGATAGGAGGCACACTTATCTCGGGGTTTACCATCCTTGTGTATTACAACAATCGTCGCCAGTCGCTGGTCCAACGGAAGGAACCCACTCCCCCGCGCCTCCACGAACATGGCGCGCAGGTGAGGGGCAACCCTATCCGGGAACAGCTTATACAAGTCAATCGGCAAACCATTAGGGCCTGAGGCCTTGCCCGAGTTCAGCGCGCGGATGGCACCCGCGACCTCATCAACCGTTATGTCTCCATCGAGGTCATCTCTATCTACGTCAGAAAGGCAGGGCAGAGCGATGTCACGCAGGAGGTCAAGCGAATCCTCGGTCGGCCTATCCGAAACTGAGGCATAAACCATACGGAAATAATCCGAAAAACACTGTACTATACCCTTGGGATCAACAACCACCTCTCCCCCCTCTCTCGTCAGCTCCGGCACCACTCTATTAACACGTTCTTTTTTGTCCAGCCAAGCTAGGAGTTTCCCGACCTTATCGCCAACATCGTACAAGCGACCCTGCTGTTCCCTACTGAGGGTCTTGGCGGCGTTCGTCACCAGGTCCTTATATTCGGCTTGCTTCAAGCTCAGATCATGCAGTGAGGCCGCTGTAACCTCCCCCTCCAGGGCCACCTCTAAAGCCGCGATCTCCTCCTCAACCTGCATAACCTCGCCATCTCTCCGTCGCTTGGCTGCCACTACCAAGGAGAGGGCCTCTCCTCTCAGCACGGTCTTAAATGCTTCCCACAACGACACGGCCGAGTCAACGGACCCCTGGTTGTCCTTAAAAAAGTGATCAACTGTCTTCAACAGCGCACTGCGCATCTTGGGATCACGAAAGTACCAGGGGTTAATAGGAGCAACCCTGCCCCCTCCCTCGCGGCCGACATCCAGCCGGACCCACACGAATGATCCGATATGCCCCGCGCCATATGCCTGGCCTCAGATACCAATGAGGCGTGCGCAGCCAGAGTGAGCAGGTAATCAATCCGAGAGAGACTACCATGCGACCCGGAGTGGAAGGTATATTGGCTTTGTGTGGGGTGCCGGAGCCTCCAGCAGTCTACCAAGCCGAGTGTGTCTATAAAGTCTGGAAGCCACTTCTGAGCCCCCCCGGTGTCCCTAGGCGGGTACCTATCCAGCAACCCAGAGCCGACAGCATTAAAATCACCCCCCACCACTAACATACCCTCCGGGAGGTCCAACAAGGCCCTACCCAGATCTGCAAATGTGGAGGCCTGCAGGGCAGGAGGGACATAGACCGAAACCAAAACCAACGTTCTTCCTTCCCACCTCCCCGCCACCGCCACAAACCTCCCCCTATCATCAACAATGGTGGAGTCCACCTCGAAAGGTAGTGAAGCTCTAACTAGGATGCCCACACCCCTGGAGCCGGAGGAGAAACCCGAGTGAGCTATGAATTTGTAACCTTTCCTATTAAGAGCATAGCAAGTATTACCTATAAGGTGTGTCTCCTGCAGTAGGGCCACATCCGGCAAAGACCGTTTCAAGAACTGCAAGACAATCCCCCGCTTAATACGATCTCCCAAACCATTAACATTACAGCTAAGAACATTTAAGCCCCTACCCCCATCCCCACACACAAAGAGGCCCACCCCACACCCGAAGAGCCACCATGGAACAACCCTGACAATGATTACTACGCCTTGCAAAAACAAACCCCCCAACAACAATCCCAAAATCCCAACTCTCCCCCCCACCCTGCACCCCTGCTGCAGCTTACAAAGCCCCCCCAACTTGCAGTGTGCCTGTCGCCCTACCAGAACCCAAAACTACAAAAAGTACCCTGAGGGAGGAAAGAGCTCCCATCGTCCTCCCGCAACCCTCCGTATTTACTGCAATCAGCTCAAGTCATTGTCTGGAACCAAATCAAGTCAGTCCGGCTCCAAAGGCATCAACCCTGCCCATCCCGGCCACACTCCCAGTCTACGGCAGCATCCTCGCCAGTCCGTCGTCGGGGCAAAGCGTCCAGCCATTCTCCGGCCATAGCAGGCGACTCAAAGAAGAAAGTTCGGTCCTCATACACCACACGTAATCTGGCAGGGAAAAGCATGGCATACTTCAGTTCCCTATCCCGAAGTCGTCTCTTCACCCCCAGGAAACTCTGCCTTTGCTTTTGCACCAGCTGGGTGAAGTCAGGATAGAAACTCACTGACGCGTTCTGAAAAGGGACCAGGCCCGTCACCCGCGATGCTTGCAGGATAGCGTCCCGATCTCGGAAGTGAAAGAGCCGAGCGACAATCGGTCTCGGAGGGGCTCCCGCCCTGGGCCTCCCGCCCGGTACTCTGTGAGCCCGCTCAACTGCAAAAAACTTCCCAAGGCCCTTAGGCTTCAGATGATTAAGCACCAAGTCTTCCACGAGCAGATCTGCGGAAATCTCGTCCGAGGACTCCGGGACCCCGATAATGCGCACGTTGTTGCGCCTGGCCCGGCCCTCAAAGTCCTCAAGCCTACGGGCGGAGAGGTCACTCTCGGCCCGCAGCTTACGAACCTCGGTCTGCAGTTCCGAGACATCATCCGCGAGGCCCGTGGTCTTGAGATCAAGGGTTTTAACCCGTTCATTAGTTTTGCCCAAATCCGCGCGGATCAGGTTAACGTCCACCAAGATGGTATCCACTTTGTGCGCCAGGGCATCGAACTGTCTCCCAATCGAAGCCTGCATCCCTTCGAGCGCGCCCATGACATCCTGCAACGAGAGCTCCGAGGCCGGGGGTGAGGCAGTCTTCTGTACATCCAGCGACTGGCTCGATCCACCAGGCGACCCCTTCTGCTGGGCATAGCGATCCATATTATTGGATTGAGTATAGGCTCCCCGCCTGGTAGCCTTGGGTTTCAGCCTATCCACCTCTGCTTTACCCGACATGTCTGGCACCAAGCAGTCCGATGCAAAAAGACGACCCTCTCTCAGTCAGAGGGAACAGGAGAAGCCAGATCTGCAATAACCAGTCAGAGTAGGGCGCAGGGCGTCCAGAGGATAGTAAAGCGTCCAAAGGCACTCCCGGGCCAAGGCAAACAAAGGGCGAGAAAGTGAAAGTGAAAGTACGGCGTTCTCCGTCCGCCAGTTCACACCTCGCCTGGCCGCTGTTGTTCAATTAGAGGCCGGGCATCCTGCCAACGCCAGCCCCTGGCATCCCTCGGAGATAGGCCTCAATCTTCCGCCGTGCACAACTCCGGTTCCCGGAGGGCGATCCGAACTCGGGCAGCATCAATCGCCTCCATAACGAGTCATCTGCAAGATGCCGTGCATATAAAACAGGATTTAAGACAGGATAGTCGACGGAGGGCGCGTGGGTCTCGGGAGCTCAAAGCTCACGCGGCCATCTTGGTCAAGCGCTAGGCTCCTCCTCTCTCTTCACTACTTTTTAACTATTGTCCAAATTACCCTGGAATAAAATCATTTTTAATTGGGTTAAATCTGGCCAATTTTTATCCAAATTCACTATTCACCTTCATCCCTAAAAAGCCAGCTCCACTGTAGTCAGGTGTCGCAGCACACCCGGATGGCACTCGGCTATCTGGGTGGGACCTCGATCATGAAGCATGTCACCAACCAGGTTGGTGAGTGAGAGGTCTTCATAAGAAAGATTATTTCTTCATTTGCTCCACGTGCCAATACTCTTTAGACAGTTCTCTGTCGTTTGGGAGTACTCCCTATTTTTGTTTAATACTCAACAGCTAAGTCAACACATCAACAACTTCCACCTACTCGACGACTTCCAATCGGGATTCAGACCTGGGCACAGCACTGAAACCACCATGCTCCACATCGTCGACGTTGCCCTCCAAGCCCTTGACCAAGGCAAAACTTGTCTTCTAAATTCTAATCCTCCTAAACCTATCCTCGGCCTTCGATACTGTCAACCATCAAAAATTACTCTACCACCTCAAACTTAGGATGGGATTGGATGGCCCAGTTCTTGAATGGTTCAGGTCCTTCCTCCAAACCGTTCACAGAGATTAATTAATGGCAATCTATCTGCTCCCACTCTGGTCACGGTTGGAGTCCTTCAAGGATCAACCCTTTCCCCCACCCTCTTCAATCTTTACCTAGAACCGCTGGCCGAAGTACTACGAACTGCGAATATCTCCTACCATATGTATGCTAACGAAACTCAGATCTACATAAAAACTTCATCTCTTGAGGAGATTCTCTCCCTGAACGAGGCCTTGAAATTGACCTTCCAATGGCTCGCCTCCAATCAACTCTACGCAAAGAAAACTGAATTTCTCCTTATATTCCCCTTCAAAAACCAACCCTGAGATTCAAATATAGATTAAGGCTATCACAGCCTTAAATTGCCCACCGAACATCATGGACTCAGCCAAATCCCTGGGAATTGCCCTTGACAGTAACTTGAACATGCGTGACCACATCAACTCGATGGCCAAATCAGCCAGATTCCATCTCAGCTACCTAAGGAAACTGAAACCCTTCCTCGAGGCTCCCGACCTAAAAATGGCAGTCCAAGCTCTAGTTATCTCCAGACTGGAATATGGCTGTTCAACCCTCTCGGGTTTACTCAAGATCTCCCTGGCTCCTTTAAAAGCCTGCCTCAAAGCGGCAGCCAGACTACTTACCGGCACACGGAAACTTAACCACATTTCTCCACACCTGAAAGCTTTGAACTGGCTTCCCCTTGAGGCAAGAATACAGCTTAAACTAGCATACATCACACACAAGGCTTTATACTCTAATTCGCCTGCATATCTTGCTGAGAAACTTGTGGTTTCCGGAGGAACCAGAAACTCCCAGTCCGCCAAAGACCTCTTGCTCCAACCTGCACGTTTTCAAAAACAAAAAACCTACAACCGGGCTTTCTCTGGGGCTGCACCAAGAATATGGAACTCTCTCCCACAAGCCATCAGAAGAATCCCTTCTATTGCACGCTTCAAAAAGGATGCCAAGACCTTCCTTATGGGTAAATTCCTCGTTTAAACTCTGCCTTCAACTACCTTAATCTACCTCCGACAATTGCCGCCCCTCGAAGTAACTACTCCACCCACCAAGAAACCTGGGCCTTGTCTGGAGTATTTGTAAATGCAAATCCTATTTACTATCCCTTATGTACCCCGCACGGGGTCCTATTGTGAGTATTTGTAAATGTGAACTGTACATACATGCTCCTTCCATCCCCATGTATACAGCACCCCGCCGTCTCCTAATCGACTGTATAGTCCTTTGTTTCCAAGCTTTTTGTACATTTCCTTGATTCATGTATAGGTCAAGTTCACATTCTATAAAACACAAAATAAATAAATACACCCAACAGTGTCCAATTTGTTAATTCAAAGAGTATCCCTGGACACTAATCTCAGATCTAAATTTCCCCCTCTTCTATTTTGCCTGGTTTATTTTATCCTCATGAAACTAATATTTTCAATTACTCCTTCAACGTCCTTTTCCATCATGTGAATTGACATCAGATATTTTGTGTCCTTATTTCTGAGCACTATATGTTCCTTCCATTTCTCTTTCCATTTTCTTTTTGTTCACCCTAAGTTACACAGATAATCCGATATATGTAGCATTTGGTTTTGCAATTAATAAATGATCTGGTTTGATAGGTCTTCGCCTTACTGTGAAATTCGTCTTCATTCACATTTTCAGGAACATATTTAAAACATTTACATTTATTAAACTTATAGCTGCCTCTCAGGGAGGGAAGCCACATGTACTTTATTTTGGTATCTGCGTATTATGTTGAATCTCTTGGGTTCAACATTATTTTAAGTGCATCCCTTTTCTTAAAAGAGTAATAAGTGGTTTCTCTGAATTGCAGCAATATACATTTCAATCTAAACTCAATACTTCTCAATGTTTCAATATATTCATAAAGATATAGTCAATCAATCAATTAAAGTAAGCTTTCTTCAGTTTTTGACAGAAAAAAAACATAAAGGCAAAACATCATAAAATAAAACATCATTTAAACCCCAATCATCAATAAATACAGATAAAAATGTATGTACAATATAAAAAACACAAAAGAAATTCAGAATAAGCAGACACAATCAGTATGACATCTTAAGAAGAGATTACCACCTCAGATCTCATAGGATGCCGAGTTACAACCATTGTTCAACCTTACAGCGGCTTTCAGAAAACTAAGTAAATTAAAAATGAAATCTCCTACGAGCAACTGCAGAGTGCAGATACATAAGAGCCAGTTGAACTTGAGAAAAATGTGCTCTTTTTAAAAGAGTAATAATGTATGATTTTCGGGGCATCCCATAAAGATTACAAAACATACTAAAGTGCGGGGTATCCAGCGGAGACCTATTGTCGCAGGCGCAGGATGTACGTTTGTAATCCCTATTCCTACCATAGGGATAAGCTAGTAGAAAGGGCAATATATCTAACTAGAACCTAGTTCTGGTTGGAAAAAACTATTGTACCTACTTTAAACGAAAAGAAGGTATGACTCTGTGGTTGTCACAGTTTTCAGCATAATATGTCTTCTGGCACAAGGCTTCGCCAGGGCAATCTCCTCTCTAGTCATATACCTCTGCCTAAAAAGGTATTCTGTTACCCATCAGCTTTATATATCTGGGTTACTAAATAAGTCTCCCCTGCCTAAACTCTGAAAGGAGTCCCTAATGTACTTAAGCCACGGGATATGACGTGAGTATTCAAGGGACAACAAATCCTTTAAAATCTCCTTTAGTTTATTTCTAGACCTCAACCATATATCCTTCCACAGAGAAAGAAGGTGAAAGGCTGCAGCATGAGTTCTGTAACCAACACCCAGTTCTTCATGCACCAAGAATGTAGGGGCTTTTCATGGGACACACAGGAAATGTCTCAAAAATGAATTTTCCACTGTCTGCAACTCAACCCGTTTAACATATACCCAAATTTCACTCCCGTAAAGAAGTTTGGAGATACATTTGGTGCTGTAAATCTGCAAGAAGGCGCCGGTGGGTCTCCTACCCAGTCTTGAGGCAAAATTGAAAACAGCAGTTTGGCTGGATGAAATCCTCCTTCTTCCTACTAAGAAGGGGGCGCCAGCTCATTGAAGAATCAAACAAAAAGCCCAGGAACACCCTATTCTGGGAGGACACAGGGCTCAAGATTAAAACGTAGACTATTTTGTAGGACCCATAACCATCACAAAAGAGTTTTGCTCGTTAACTGATAGGTCCAGCTCCTCAATAAAATTAGCAAAGGAGTTTAACAGAGACGGACATGACATGAGAACGACGTCATCCACGTATAATAACTTTTGTGACAACTAGGGCTTGTTTCAGTTATTACTGTACAAATTAAACAGAAGTGGTGCCAAAATACAACCCTGTCATACTCCTCTTTTAATATAGACACTAGGCATACATCATAAATCTTTAGACTAGCGTACCGAAGCCATGGGGTCCCTGTGAAGATCCCTTAAAAACAGGATGGTGTCCCGATCCATCCACATGGACAACATGATCTGCCAGAGTTTTGTTCGATTGACACGATCAAACGCAGATGTTAGATCCATAAATGCTAAGTGGGTAGAGCTGGGATGAGCTGCCATTAGCAGCATATCAGGGCAACCTGTGTTACATTTTTGATGAAACTCCGATCCAAGAGGCGCTGTGCACGAGCACAGGTACTCAAGTCTGCCGTTGGTCCAAGTATAGGATCGCACACAAGTCGCTTACCCACGGAACAGTCCTGGTCATGGGCCATCAATGGACCCATCAACAGTTCATAATCTAGGGTAGCGTGTGATGTAATGGAGAGGCAGACATCATGGGCCCATTGAAAAGGGCACCAGAGGCAGTAGAAAACAGCTTGCACGCAGGTGAAGTAGGCATAATGGAAGGTCGGCCAATAGTCGATGTTAAGAGCTTCTAATGGCATTAAACCAAAAAGCTGCCGCATCCGATCACGGTACAGCTGCAACTGAACATGGCTTGGCAGCTCCACAGTTGAGCAGCCATTGCGGAGCAGCAGTAGAAGTACAAATATGCTGCAAATCAACAGTAGCAATTGGGGGAAACCCTCTTAAGGCGCTGGAAAAAATTTAATGGATAAAAGCAGGGATTACTCCAAAAATAGTCTGAAAGGAGGTGACAAGGCCGGATCCCACAAGTTTAATAAAGTGGGCTAGGTCCTCTGTATCAGAAGCATTAAATGTTTGTTCAATTAATTCTCCAAAATAAACAGGGAGATTCGTATTTAGCAATGACTGAATCTCACTCGCAGTTCTTGCCACCTGCAATTCGAAGGTCTCACAAGCTGATGTGAGAGCCACTTCTTGTTGAAACAATTGCGCTTTGAGACTGCTTAGCTTATTTAAATCTGTTTTCAAAGTTGGAATGAAGGCCACAGCAAACTATCTACAGTCCTGTTTGGGGGTGGAAAGAGAACATTGCTGCCAAATGTAACACACTGGAAAACTGTTACAATATATGGGATGCCTGCCAGTAAGCCACAGCAGTTGTGGTTATTTAGGATAAGCTAACTGCCGTTATAAAGCAAAGTCAGTGCGGGAATAATAGCTGGGACTGGGGTCCCTTTTAAAAAACAAGGCAAATTAGGGGCCGAGACGTTGCGGGCACCGTGAAAGTATGCTTGTTTACAGACCAGGGAGTGTCCTACTGTAGAATCACAATCCTTCCCTGTGAGGAAAACCTCCTTATCATCATCATCATTCATCTTTATTTCGGTCTCAAGGACCATAAAAGAATGCAACATAAATACAATAATAATAATTTTTTTTTTTTCCTTATCTGTACTTTGACACTGAAACGTGAAAGGCAAGGACCATAATTCATGAATATAGCTACTCCCGAGGGGTTCATATCTACCAACTGGATATTGTTTCATGCAAGCCATAAACTAGAAGAGTGAGATAGGCAATAAAATAACCCCATGTATTAACCACACAGCTGAATCGGTTTCTGCCACAGGAAATGGTAACTGTTCTAGTTTTTCAATATGTCACATCGTATATGTTGCATCTTTCATTGACATCAATTTCTGTTTATCTGTCAAAGCATTCAGGTAATCCCATGGTACTTTCCAATTTTTGAGCATTTGCAAGGTCCAACCAAATTGCATAATAGAACGCAGCTGATTTTGAACATGGTACAAAACAGACACTTAGTTTTGAACACTGTCAATCACCGATGATACAATATTATCCAAAAGTATATATGCGAGAAGACAGAGTATTAATAATGTAATCGACTACTGCAAGAACTTTTTTAAATTATCCTAGTCAATTTGACATAGGCGCACCACAGCTTCCATCTGAGATAGCTTCCAAAATTCATTATATGCTACATAAACAAAACGTTTAGCGCGAGGGGACTTTGGACCCAAAAGAAAATTAGCAAGATCAATGTCACCTGATAAAAGGGAAAGATGTTGTTTCACAGATGACGGCCTGGAATGTTCCAACCATCGTTGACATAATTTACCTACAGAATATGTAGTAACGGTATGAGACTGTGGAAAACGAGGATCAGGACTGCTCTGCGTAAACCCTTTGGTGGTATTCAAAAAGCGTAATTGACATGCATTTGAACTCGTCGGCCACAATAACCATCCCAAGGGGTCAATATTGGAAGAGTTGAGTGTATCGTTCCGGAACATGACAGTCAAATCTTCAATCCTTTAATTGCCATGTGTATGCCATGTGTCATAGGCAGCCAAGAATGGAATAGAGGGAGTATTCAAATTTTTAATGGTGGTTAAATTAAAAAAAGTAGTTTGTTGTACAGTCTGAGCAAATTGATAGAGCACATATGTCCCCACCAACCCCCACAGCCGCTGCTGAAGGAGCAAATATAGCTATATATGTTCCTGTGAAACAGAGCCTAGATCCAAACCACTAGGTGCAGGGGCAACCCAGGGACGCTCATAGAACACGGACAGGAGCAGAGGTACCCGCAGAGGACAGCTGCACAGATGGGCCTCAGCGGGTCTACCAGTACATGTATGCCCGCAGAGTTAACCAATTGCAACCTCAAGCACAAGTCCAGGGAACACTTGTAAGTGCACAAGAGACAGAGGAACACAGGCTATATACAATGAAACCATACAGGCCAGAAAGACAGGAACCAGTGCTGATCCAGTTCTCGAAGCAACGGTGCGCCAAAGAAATGCACCATGCATTCACGGCACAACAGGGCGTGAGGCAGTGTCAGCTCCATTTGATCTCAAACTGACACATACATAATACAAAATAATAAAAGCAATATCCCTGCAATTAGGATCAGGAGGACCAGCGGAAAACCTCCATAAGATGCTTCTGAGGGCGTAGTTATTGAATGATGGAGGACAGGTTCCCCCCCCCAGGGGAAAGCCCAGGGGAAAGAAAGTCAAAAATAGAAAGAGTCCTCATAAGACCCACAAAACCGGCGCAGGAAGGAGGGACCCCGAGCCAAACCACTTTCAGGAAGAAGAGGCAAAGGTAAGAAAGTTCTGTGACCTGATGAAGGCAGGTCAGTGTTTTGACTGTTCGCAGCTAGGACACAAGAGAGGGGATGCTGTCTGCACAAAGAAGCTCTGCTTCTGGGGACTGCCAGCCTAGTGGTGGGGGTGGCTATTGTCCCAGAGATGGGGAAGGTGTTGAGAGAGGCAACATTAGTGTACTTGGGTGGGGTGGAAATTGCAACGCTGGCCATCTTGCCTCCCAGCATGGAAGGCAAGGACAGAGGCCTAAAATCAAAGGAACTGAGGTTGAGGCTCTGAGAGATACAGGAGCCAGTGTGACCATGGTCACCAAGAAATTGGTTTTACCAGGGCAGATCATGCCTGATGTGTATCACCAGGTAATCTATGCATACAGCAGAGCCAAATTACATCCCATGGCGAGTTTGGAATGGGGAGGTGTGACAGGACCTAAGCAGGTAGTTGTGTCTCCTGCACTCCCAGTAGACTTCCTACTAGGAAATGGGCGTGAAGCATTCAACTGGTCAGGGGTGGAGCAAATGGTCTATGAAAGGATGCTATATCTACTTGGCGGGGTATTTTCTGTGATCCGATCACAGACTATCTAGGAGGGACATGCTGGACATTTGAACCCTGCAACAATGGGCCAAGCATCCAGTGGCAGAGGAAAGGACAATGGGTCTGGTGAGCCAGCCCAAGGAACTCTGGAGGTGCAGCAGAAATCTGACCCTGGGGAAAGGATGCGGCCTCTGAAGAAGGGATGCCATCCCAAGGTCTATCAGATTTGGCAGAATTGACAGGAGCTGGTGGACCCTCCACAAAGGAGTTTTGTCAGAGGCAGAGAGAGTGTCTCACCATTGAGAGCTTGAGGCAGAATGGCTCCAGGCAAGAGAAGGGTGCTGTCAATGCCTTCCACAAAGTCTACTGGGAGGATGGAGTTCTCTACACTGAGTCTAGATACCGCAAGGGGCTGTCAGGAGTTGGTGGTCCCCCAGATGTGGAGAGAATTCCTCATGACTTTAAGCCATAACATCCCCTTGGCAGGACATGTTGGTCAGAATAAGACTTGGAACCAGTCGGTTAACCATTTCTGTTGGCCCAACATGTCAGTCAAAGTGAAAGATTTTTGCAGCTCCTGTGCTACCTGTCAGGCCAGTGGTAAGACAGGGGACATGCCAAAGGCTCCCTTAATACCACCGTCAGTGGTTGGGACTCCCTTTGAGAGGGTGGGGTTGACATTGTGGGTCCCCTAGAGCCACCAAAGGCATTAGGGAACAGAGTGAGTTTCCCAAAGGAGGTTGTTTTAGATAGGGTGTTAGACTTGGCATCTTTTGGCGTGTTTCCCCTGACTTTTTTGCTTTCTGACCTCCCGGTTTTGACTCTGTTTTTGCTGGCGTAACGTTTCTGCGCAGTTTTCGCACTGCTGATCAGTGGTAAAGTGCAGGTGCTCGGTGTAAATTGTGCTATGGATTGGTGTTTCCATGATTGGATATTTGATTTACTTGTTAGTCCCTAGTAAAGTGCACTGGGTGTGCCAGGGTCTGTGAATCAAATGCTACTCGTGGGCCTGCAACACTGATTATGCCACCCACGTGAGTAGCCCTGAAAGGGTACCTCAGACCTGCCATTGCAGAGTCTGCGCGCAGTTTGTAACTGCCATGTCGACTTGGCCAGTGCACACACTTGCCAGTCTCCAACCTTCCTTTTTCCTACATGTCAGGCACCCCTAAGGTAGGCCCAAGGTATACCTGTGGGCAGGGTGCAGTGTATGTGAAAGGTAGGACATGTCCTGGTGTGTGTGGCATGTCCTAATAGTGAATTACAGCCAATTTCGTTTTCCACTACTGCAAGGCTACCAGTTCCCAAAGGACAGAATGGGAGGTATGTTTATAACATCTTATAAACATAACTGACCCAGTGAATTCGGTAAGAAAATAAAATTTACTATGCCTGAACTGCATCTTTTAGTGAAGGTGATTTTTACATTCTGCGTTTGAAGATACCACTTTTAGAAAGCGGGTATTTTCTTGCTCAGTCATCCCGTGTGCCTCTGTTGGAATGTGGATTGCCTATCTGGGTTTTGGATGACAGAAGGCTGTGGGGCCAGAGGGGCTCCAGGTACTCTAGGTAGGTCAGGAAAGGGCTGAATAGACCTGGGCTACGATGGGGGAAGGGGGAGAAGATTTCCTTTCACCTCAAAGGGCCTGGTCTTCCTCTGACAAATGCCGTCTCCACCTCCTGCCAGGAATTCACACCAGAGAAGACCCAACTAGTTCTGGCCGGGCCCATACACCCTCTGCCTGAAAGATCAAAGGATTTTTGGACATAAATACTGGGTCCCAAACCCCTGAACTTTAGAACTCATCTGGATCAATAGGACTGCCAAGAAGTGGAGCCGGAGAAGCTGCAAAAAGGAAGGACTGCTTTGCTGGGTGCTTTGCTGGGCTGACCTGCAGTGGCTGCTTCTGTCTTGGGCAGTGAAAGGCCTGGACTGGACTTTCTGCAACCTAATTTGTGAGTCTCTCCAAGAGCTTGAGGTAGAGCTTGCCCCCTGTTCACGAAGTCTCAGGAACAGCAAAGACTTCAAATTCTTCGCAGCACTGGGGACTCTGTGTTTTGTGCTGCAACCCGATGAACACCAACTCGACGACGTCTAAGACGCCACTGCCTACTCCGTGTCCTGAAGGCACCACAGAGGGCACCGCCCCAGCACCGCACCGCAACCCTGGTCTCACCGACGACGCCTGTTGATGCCGCCACCGAGCCGCTGATTGCACCGCAACCTGTGGTCACCGCACTCCGCAATGCCTCGCTTCACGCTGAAGCTATGGCACTGCAGAGGGCACTGCCGCAATGCCGCACCGTGACCCTGGTCTCACCGATGACGCCTGTTGACACCACCAAGGAGCCGCAGCTCGCAATGCGACCTGTGGGCACCGCACTCCGCACCGCCTTGCTTCACGTGGACGCCCTGGCCGGCCTGACGCTGCCTCTTCCCACCAAAATCAATGCAGCTGCTTGCACCGTGGGTCGAGGGTCCCGCTCGTGAGTCACACAACGCACCAACCTCATCCCGCACCGCAGCCTCGGCCTACCGATGCCAGCACCATCGACTCCAGTTCGTCAGCCGATGACAGCGTTCCAGCAACGACGACGCCGCTGCTTGCACCGTGCCATGCTAGCACCGTGACGAGCACCGCCTTCATCTCACACCGTGACCCTGGTCTCACCGACGGCGTCATCTGACACGGCCACCGAGCTGCTGCTCGCACCGCCACCTGGGGGCACCGCACACTGCACTGCTGCACCTCGCACCGCAGCACCCGATGCCTGCCGGGGCCAGAACTCCTGATTCCACCAGAGAGAAGCTCGACCCACAAGGCGAGTGACTTCACGGGCCTCGACGCCCTGCATTTCTAACAGGTGCTGTTCTGCGGGTCTTCCTGACACCGTAGCTAGCCCGCGACCCGCCAGAACTGTTGGATTTTGATGTTCATGACACCGTGGTAGCCTGGACGGAGCTATCCCCTCAAGGAACGCTTTTTAATCAGCATATTTTTGGAACTGTAAACTTTTAAGTATAGTAGTGTGGATTTTTATCGTTTTTGTTTTTGTCTTAATTATATAAAAATATTGGATATTTTTCTAAACTGGTGTGGTGTCCTTTTGTAGTGCGTACACTGTATTACTGTTGGTTATGTGCAAATGCTTTGCACACTGCCTCTAAGATAAGCCTGGCTGCTCGTGCCAAGCTACCAAGGGGGTGAGCAGGAGTTATTTTAGAGGTGTAACTCCCTTATCCTGACTGGAGTGGTGGTTTTTGCCTGGCTTTGGCCCACGCCCTAGCCTACCAAAAATCCAATTTCTAACATAGGGGCACACATTTTATGTCCAGCTATCTGAAGGCGATGTTGGAAGAATGTGGTGTTACCTGCAAGTTCACCACCCCATATCCTCCCCAGACTAATGGTCTTGTGGAAATGTGCAGTAAGACCCTGAAGGGCATAATCTTTTTTTATATATATTTTTATTTTCAATCCATACCATGATTATACACAAAGAAAATGAATTAAATTAGTGCAATCACATAGAAGAAATCATTAATTACTACATCATATTCAAGGGGTGCAGCCAAGACATAAGCCAAAAGATTAAATTTGTCTGATAGGTAAAAAGGGAGAGAGGTAAAGTGAAGGCATGTTACAGAAAGTATAAATACTACTTATTCATATGATCACTAATTGGGCCCCAAATCAGTAAGCCAAATTTCTGTTTACGTGGCCCCTTAAGAGAGTAGAGGTTGTATTCTAGATTAAAAATAGCATTACATTTAGCTCTCCCCATTTCAAAAGTTGGGTTCTTTCTGAAGCCACCCAGAAGCTATACATAAACATGCCACAGCCGTGGCTATAAATATCAAATAACGGAATTTAGGAGCAGCATGTGCATGTGTTAACCCATCCCCTGTACCTAATAACATTGTTATCGGCATCATTTTTATATCCACCCCAACAATCTCAGATAGATAAATTTCAATTAACCCCATTAATTGAGATAGATGAGCACATGTGAAAAAATATGCAAGATATCAGCCTGCTCCACCCCACAGAGAAAACACTTCCCTTTATTCATCCCTCCCCACTTAAACATTTTGGCTGGGGTGTAGTAAAGTTTGAATAAAGTCTTAAAGTGCTGTGATTTTAGACTGGCAGGGATCAGAATTTTTTCAGCCATCTCAATAGATTCTTCAACCATAAAACCCCTGCATACCCAAACGCTTATTCCATTTGCTATTATGAGCCTCTAAGTCGTCCTGCTGAAGATCCAACAGACAGTTATATAAAGAGCCTATCCGATCTTTACGTCTAATAGCTTAGACCAATGGGTTTTGTTTGAACATACTGAGCCTCTGCCTCCTGCATAAAAAATCCCAACCCTGTAGAAATTTAAAATAAATCGTTTTTGGTAAAGAAATGTTTCCAGCCAGGGTTGTACATGCGAGAATCCCATCATCATTATAAAAGTCACCCTTTTATGTCTCCATCTGAACATAATTATATCCCAAAAAATAGAGGGCAAAATTAGCAAACTTCCTCAATCTGAAGATGACTCCGTACCGCTTTCCTAATTTACGGTGCTAAAAAATCCTTAAACCATGTTTTTTTTTTATGATAGCTTGGCTCTAGCACCTTGAATAAACAATTCCCGGCCTCTGAGCCAAGCAACATCTGATATACTTTTCTATTTATTATATTTTTTTTTCCTTATAGGCAACGGAAGTTTTTTGATAAATACTATCTAGTTGGGTTGGCTGGTACAATTGCGGCCACCCTTATGGTTATTTCTGGTTGACGCTATTAATATTTTGGAACTAGGGTGAGTGCTCTACAATACTTGCATTTAGACATCTTGGGTTGATTTTAATTGACACGTGGTGCTTAGTGTCTTGGTTATTTTGGTGATTTGACTACATTTTCGACGACTGACACCAGCTGTGGTTTTTCTCTCTTTTCTGTTCCCTTCTATTTTTTGAACAAAATTATGTGACGAAGGTGGTTTGGGTATACTGATCACAACTCTTGTCACACTTTGATATCTGATTCTTCTTTACACTTACACTGATTTGGGCTGCTCTCCCCTGCTTGATGGGGACCTCTGACTTGTTCGGTTAAGAGGAGTGCAATTAATAATTGTGCTGTATATCTATTCATTACAGCCCTGATGAAGTCTTATGGAATATCATCCTTAGACGAAACACGTGTTGGCTTCTGTTTTATCGTATGAAAGCTGTTCTTTTATGACCCGATGAATCGGAAATAAATACTCTGTTCTATAAAAGTCAAATTTGGACTTGGATTTCTTACTGAACATTAAGGTGTTTATTACTTAAACAAGTCTCCTGAGGATCAATGCCAAAGCCGCGACTACAAGAGACCTCAATAAGAAGATGCAGATTGGACAAAGCCCTTATCTATAAACATATTAATCTGTGATTTTCAAACTACTCCTACGAATTCAAATTGAATGTTCTGATATATTTAGTTTGCTCAGGGAACTTATCGTTTTTCTGTACAGTTGCAATTGTTATCAATTGTAGGCAACAGCATTGGGTGGTGGCTGTTTTGTTCCCTTCAATGCAATCTTTGTGATATTTGTGGTTCTCTTTTACTGTCTTAATCACTATTTGTTTGCGCAGGATATACCTCACTGCCCATCTCTTTCCTAACATCTGATAGATAGATGGGACTTCTGCGATGTTTCCAACCTCTTCCCCTGTCAGTAAAATCTGCATATTTTGCAGCATACAGCCATAATGATATAGTGTGAAATTAGGCACTGCCAACCCTCCTCACGGGGTAGCATCATGAATTTCATAGCTCTACGTGGTTTCCCCTGTGCCCATAAAAATCTAACAGACAGTAATTGTAGGTTCTGTAGCTGTCCACGTGTACGCTCTAATGGGACTGATCTAAAAAGAGAGCATGTTAATTTTGAGTATGTTACTCCTGCCTACCAATGAAAGGTGGAGGCATTCAATACCATCTAGTTGTTTTTTAATGCCCGTTAGCAGAGAGCCCCAGTTAGTCTCCACTAATTCCTCCCAACACACCCTAATCTTAATACTAAGGTACGTGACTTAATCAGTAACCCTAGGATCATCCTTGCAAACTTGATTTGTACAGATGACTTGTGTTTTGGATGTATTCAGTTTATAGCCAGATACCATCCCGAAAGTGTGTGCCAGCCGCTCTATCTCAGGAATGGCTGTAGCCCGATCAGATGTTATCACCCCTATGCCATCTGCATGTGCACGTACTCGAAAGTATTCCTGTCCACATAGTATGGATTGAATCTTCGCACTTTCCTCCAGCATAGTTAAAAATGGATTGATGTGTAAGGCACGTAAAAGTGGGGAACAGGGACATCCCTGCCTTGTACCTCTAGAAATAACAAACCTGGTCTGACTCCAAGCCCATCATACAAATCTTTGCTATAGGGGTCCTATACATGACCCAAATAGCATTAAAAATCTCACCCCAAACCATAGATGCCTCATAACCGCCAATAAAAACCCCCAGGAGACACGGTCAAATGCCTTCTCAGCATCCAAAAACACCAAGCTTAAGGTAGCTTGTTGCACATTCGCAGCATCGAGTACGTTCCCTGCTGGGTATAAACCCATGCTGTCAACTAGAAACCAGTGGAGCAATAACCCTAGCCAGGCACCTGGCCCGAATCTTGGTGTAGATTTTCCTGTTGGAGTTTATGGTTTAAATCTTTTTACTGAAGCACTGTAACAAGCAAGAATGTGTCATGACAGGCTGCATAGAGCCCAGGGGCATGCATTAGCATTTGCGATTACGAAGAAAGCAAACAATAATTAACTGGAACAGTCCCACCCCCCTACCCAAAGAAAAGGGGAAAGAAAAGGAAAGAAAAAACTGAAAAAGTCCCTCCCAGCCCCCCTGTCCACTGAACTCAATGTGTCACGGCACAGCTCCAAGCAACATCCTAAGGTTTGTCTTGCTGGGTAGAGGGATCTGGTGAGGTGAGTCACAAAAGGCGAAGGTATCTGGGGCATGTCAACTCCCAAAAATCTTGAGCGAGTAGGGTCAGGAATGGCTGCTAAAGCTCGCCAAATGTCGAACCCTTCCCGGCTACCGTGAGTGAAATCTTCTCCATACCGAGTATGTGCCACAGCCGCTGAAGCCACCTTGTGTGAGCAGGAATCCTGGGGGACCTTCAGTGTAACAATATGTTCTGAATGGCGGTGCCAAGCACTATTGCTATCTGCTTCCCTCTCCTGGACTTCAAGGGATAAGTAAGTGGGTGCGGTACACCCAGAAGGACATACGCTGGGAGCCAGGGGAGCTCTGTGTCAAGATACTTGTCAATTTCGTCTAGGATTTGCGTGCAGTAAGGTTGTAAATGTTCACATTCCCATAAAAGGTGAACTAGTGTGCCCGTCTTCCCACATCCTCTCCAACAGTCTGGGCTGTGTGCAGGATCAGCCCGGTGAAGCCTCTCAGGAGTGTAGTACCAATAGTACACTAACTTGGTAAATGTTTCGGAGAGGCCTATATGACTTGCAGTGTGACGCGCTCTATAGCAAGCCCCCTCCCACTCTTTGTTGCTAAGGTCACGGCCAAGGTCTTTCTCCCAGCACGCATGGTCTGCGTGATAGGTATGCGTGTAGCGGGACAAAAGCATTTTGTACAAGTTCAAGATCAATTTCTTGTCTGCGGACCGCGTGATTAGCCATCGTTCGTACATATGAGGCTTCTATGCGCCTGGGATTTATTGTTGGGATGCATGGTCCAATGCCGCAATTGTAAGTAATGCAGATGTTCTGATTCAGGGAGGCCATAGTAGGCTCGGAGCTGTGAGAAGGGGGTGATGCCCCCAGCATCGAATAGAAGGCCTAGTGCGCGACAACCGGCGGCTCTCCACAGCGGAAAGGATGTTGCACCCATCCCAGGGCTGAAGTCAGTGTTGTCAAAGAGTGGTATAAGTGGAGAGGGGAAGGTCATCAACCCATGGCATTTGCTGGTCTGGTCCCAGACCAAAAGAGTGGTACTTGTCACTTGCAAGGCATAAAGATTGAGTGGTCGCTGGGGTTTCCGAAGAAATGGAAATTTCATGAGAGAGGTCCCACTACTGCACGGTCTTGGAAGATTCAGTGCTTCTCTGATTCAACACTACTCCACTGGACCAAGTGCCGGAGCTGTGTGGCTTTGTAGTGGAGCGTGAGGTCAGGGATCCCAAATCCCCTTTTGTTAGGCAGCAGGAAGCTGACAGTCCTTTTCATTCTCAGCTTGCGCGCCTACCAAATGAAGAGAGAGAGCTCTGACTGTACCCGATGCAGCCAGCCAGTAGGAGGCTGCAAAGGGAGCGTCTGGAAGAGATACGGAATTTTAGGGAGGACCGTCATTTTTATAGCTGCAATGTGCCCCAGCCATGAAATCGGACAGTGTTTCCATCTTGCAGATCCTTGCGGATTTGAGTATGTAGCTTGGAATAATTGACTGTTCTCATGGCCTGCAGGGTAGAGGCCAGCTGAATTCCCAAATATGGGACTGTCTCATCAGACCATTGCAGGGGATGCCGATCCTGGAGCTCTGCCAACATCTGTGGCAGCAGCGAAAGATTCAAAGCCGTGGATTTTGTAATATTAACCTTGAACCCGGAAGCCTTCGCAAAGGAGTCCAGCTCCCCCAGAAAGGCTCTCAGAGCTGTCATCAGGTCCGCCAGGGTGACCGGAACGTACAGGCTGATGGTATGCGTATTGCCGCTGAAGCGGATGCCTGTGATGTGGGGGTTGGTCCCTGACTCTCTGCACCATTGGTTCCCTGTGGAGGGCAAAGAGCAGGGGCAACAGAGGACATCCCTGCCTCGTACCACTACTGATAGGGAATGGGGTAGAAGTGTGCCCATTTACCGTCACCGTAGCCGAGGGGGAGCAATAACAATTGAGGATGTGCGTCCTCATCTTTTCCCCCAGGCCAGTGCGAGTCATTACTTGCTCTAGGTAGGGCCAGTGGACCCGATCAAAGGCCTTTTCGGCGTCTATAGTGAGGAGCATATAATCCCCTGGAATACGGGATGCCTTCTCTATGAGGTGCATGACTCTCTTTGCGTTGTCGCTCGTCTGCCTTTGAGGGATAAACCCGGCTTGGTCGGGGTCTATAATCCCTGGCATGTAAGGTGCTAGCCATGCCGCCAGAATCCCAGGGTACAACTTCAGGTTTATGTTCAAAAGAGAGATAGGCCTATAGGCCCTGCAACTCGTCTCGTCTTTCCCAGGTTTAGGGATGACTGCAATTGCAGCCTCCAGCATAGATGGGGGAATCGCCCCAGGGGACGCGAAAAAGTTAGAAAGCTGATTGAGCAGGGGAGCAAGCGTGGAGCAGAATTGTTTGTAAAAAGCTGCCGTGTATCCATCGGGGCCAGGGGATTTGGCTAGTTTCAAGCGAGCAATGGCTGCTATGACTTTCTCTGGTCGTAGCTCCCTTTCTATGTTTCCGCTTACTTTGGAGTCAATGTGGGGAGGTGAGCCTGTGTCAGATATGCATCTATGTCTTCCGTCTCTAAGGGTTGCTGGTAGGGGTTGGCGGAATTTGAGTAGTCGCGCTACCCAAAGCTCCACGAAATGGTAAAAAATCTCCGCGAGCATGCAGAGTTCCGCGAAGACGCGGAGTTGCTTGTTCCGCCCGTTCGCGATGTGCTTTTCCTGTTCGCGAACGCTGTTTGCGTGCTCGGGGGGAAATATCTCACGAACTTGCCAATGCGGTCGCCAATTGGCGCGGCCATTTTCTTTCACTTGTCCCGTCCGCTCGCGATGCGTGTTTCCTGTTCGCGAACGTGGGCACGTCCGAATGACGTGTTTGCGATCGCACACTCTTGCGGGATCGCGCAGACGGCTTCCAAAATCTCTCGGGGCGCACTCGAACGGGTAGGAAAACTCATTGGCGAACGCAGGGATCCCGATAAGTCGCTCCTGCACGCACGAACACGCATTTTGAAAGCGCGAACAAGGGAAAAATTCTGCGACACCACGGATTGCAGAATTTTTGGAAATTCCGCATTCTCCGCGGAACGCAGAATTGCACAAATTCCGCACATTCCGCGAGCGGAGCGGAATTTACCACCCAGGTCTAGTTGCTCGTCATAAAGCTGAGCATAAAAGGTGCGGAATGTCTCGGCAATAGCCGCATTGTCCGTGAGCACCGCCCCGTCTGATCCTTAATTTCCTGGACTCTCTCGCATTGCCTAGCCTCCCTGAGTTTGTGTGCTAACAGCCTCCCGCATTTGTCTCCCCCTACATAAAAGGAGTGTCGTAAGCACAGTGCAGCATATTCCGCCTTGTCGCGGTCGATGGCAGCCAGCTGTGACTGGACCATGGTCAGTTGGTGCCAGAAGCGTGGGGCACCAGTACGTCGATGCATCTGTTCCAGTTCGGGCACTTTCTGTGTAAGGTCCTCTCTCTTCCACTTGCGCTCTGCATTGTCAGTGGAGGAGATGGCCATTATTTCGCCTCGGACGACCGCCTTTAGAGCCTCTCACCTAGTGGACATGGGTGTATCAGGGTTGTCATTATGAAGTAAGTAGTCATCCAGTGTGCGTTGTATCTGGATAACCGTTTCCGCTCGGTGAAGGAAGGTGTCGTGCAGGCGCCAGTGCCGTGATGGCCGTTGGGTCAGTGGAAGTCCCAGTGTAGTCACTACTGGGGCATGATCTGACAACGCTGCGACTAGGATGTCTGTGGACGTTGTGATGTCCCGGAGTGGCTTAGAACCTAGGAAGTAATCCAGACGGGCATAGATTTTATGAGCATTAGCATAATATGAGAAGTCCCGGAGCTGGGGATGGTGGTGTCTCCATAAGTCCACCTAGCCTAGGTCGTCTAGCCTGGAGAGCCCTGCGCACGATAGAGCACCTACCAGGCCTGTGCGTTGCACCGATCTGTCTAGCTCATTGTCGAAAACTAAGTTGAGGTCATCCCCCAGCAATATCTTGCACTCTGTAGTCACCGTAGCTAAGCTAAGGGCTTTGTGGAGAAAGCGTTCTTGGCCGTCGTAGGTGCATAAATAGACCCTATGAATATTGTGTAACCCCCTATCGTGAATTGGTACGTAAGCAGTCTGCCTTTTATCTCGGCCTCTTTCTGTATCACATTCCCCTTAAAAGCCCTAGAGACCAAAATAGCCACCCCTGCAGTCTTGGAGGGTCCAGAGGAGAAGAGTTGTGTCTGGAAGGCATGCGACCTAAGCCAGTGACAGTCTCTTGGAAGCAGGTGCGTCTGCTGTAGGAGGCAAATGTCGGCGCCCGTGCTATCTAAGTAGGAAAGAATCGCCCTGCTCTTGATAGGGCTATTGAGCCCTCTCACATTAAGTGTGAGGATTTTAAGAATGGTCGGCGGCATCTTGGTCAGGGGGCCGGATGTGCTATGAAGTGCGCTAACTTGGAAGCTGTGTATGATGGTGAAGGGCAACAGCAGGGAGCACCCAGCACAGCCATAGCATACGTGTATGTAGCTAGACTCAGTGAACAGAGGACCCCAAAAAGAGAAAAGGATGAAGGACAAGCAAAAAAACCCTAAATAATTTTTTTTAAAAGTGCACAACAGATGCCTAGGAAAGTCTGATGTTCAGTTATCAGTCCATCATCCATGGATGATCAGGATAAGAGTTTACAGGGAAATAGCGTGGCCAAGTGCACCCCTAAACCCCCCCCCACGACTGCCCAAGGAACTATGTAAATGAAAAGGTATGTGGACCAGTCCCATTCAGGAGCCCGATGTCTTGGCGAGGGTCTCTGGTAAGGCTTCTAGGGTTGCCTGCTGTTCCTTCCTGATTTCGGTGGAGCCCGGTCGGCTAGTGTGGTGCCTCCTCCTCTGCTGTCTCCATCGTGGACGTCTGTCACCCGACCCACGCTCCAGGGAGCCGCCACCTTCATTATCTTCCGGTATGTCAATACCTAGGAGTCTGCTTGCTTCCGACAAGGAACGGAGTTGGTAAAGCTTGCCGTCATGTCGGAAGATGAGGAAGGATGGGTGCCTCCAGGAGTACGCAATATTGCTTTGGCATAGGGCCTCTGTGACAGGCCGGAAAGTCTTACACTTCTGGAGTGTGATGGCACCTAAATCTAGATAGAGGACCGGGGTCTGATCTCTGAATGTGAATGGGTGAAGTGTTCTACCCTTCCGTAGAATCTCCTCCTTTGTGTGGAAGTCCTGAACACAGACTAGGATGTCTGCCGGTTGGAGCGGCGGCAGAGCGGGGAGTGCCCACCCTGTACGCTCTGTCTAGTTTAAGATCAGTGTCTAGTGGGTTACCCAATACATGATTAAAGAGATCTCTCACATAAGCGAAGATGTTGCCAGCCTCTTCGTTTGTTTTCACCCCATGAATTCCAATATTATGGTGACGTGAGCGATTCTCAAGGTCTTCCAGGTGAGCTTGTACATCCACCTGTTGGTTGTGGATATGAATGACTTACTGCTGCAGGGCAGACACCTCAGTATCCCGTGTATCGCTCTTGTCCTCCAAGCTGTCACTCGCTCCCCTATGCAATCCATGTCTTTGCAGATATCTTTAATTTCTGCGGTCAGGTCACGTTTCACTATATGAAGGTCATCACGCAGGGCCAAGAATAGAGACTCCAGGAAGGCCCGCGTCACTGGCCCCTCCTAGGGGGCACCCATCTGCGCCAGGGAGTCTGACAAGGAGGGTCCGCTGCCACTCCGCTTTGGGCACGCGCAAAAGATCCTTAACTGATTGTCTTTTTTACCCCTGGTGGAGGTCATGTCCGTTTCTCGCCAGGAAGGGGGTGTGATGTAGGACTAAGGCTGTGTGTCTCCTTTTGGCACCTCACCGGATGCGCAATAAACGTGGCCGGACTACGAGAGGACCCCCAATTCAAGGGTGGCAGAGAGATGGCCGCCGCCACTGAGCAGATGCTTGGACTGAAGAACCGGGTTTATAGAACCCAGCGGCACCAAGGGCACGCCCAAAGTCTTCGGGTTCACCTGTCTTAGAATACAGAGACACAGGATACTTCTTGGTGGCGTCAGAGATCGAATTTATTGGCTGCAGCCAGTAACAGAAGTCCTAGAAGTCATCACGGTATGAGTTCTCAGGAGACTGCTCAAATTTACAAAGCAAGTCATCCCTTTTTATACCAAACACATCACATTTCAGACAAACACCCATTCTTTTCCAATTTGTCCAATCACATGTAACCATATCAAAGGTATCGCATGACGGTAAAACCCTCTTCTCAGTTGTCCGGCCAATGATCAATCATTGAACAATCACAGCATTCTTCTTTAGACAAGCCGGACAAACCCATAATAAAGAGACCACAACCCATATCGTAAACGGACCATAAAAGAAGAAACTGAAAACAGATAGAAGTAGGATGAGGCATGTTTGTGTGCAATAAAACTTTACGAGGTCCCGTGCTCTGACCCTTTAATCAAGATCAGCTAGCGGGCAGGAACTGGTTTGGCAGGGTCGGCCTCAGGCAACGAGGTCAGTTCACTCAAGTCATGTAGGAGTCAGCACAAACTCGAGCTAAGGTGCGCCTGTCCAAAAAGACTCGTTTGACCACAGTCATCGGCCTATGTGACGGCAACCACAAAATGGCTACCATGCGCAAAATGGAACCCAGGGTTCGGAACGAAAACTCTAAATACGCAGTGAATCCATTGGTGTAATGTGAGGAAAACACACGTACTAGCCGAACTCACTAGTTACGGTTCGCTGTTACCGAAGTCGTAACGGAACCATGATATTTATAATGCAGATTCAGAATTCACGGAACCTCAGACCCTCCTTTTGCCCTTACAAAGGCAATCTCAGTCTGCATCTGAATCGATGTCGATATTCATCAAATCATCAAGGTGCTGTTGAAGCATCATCCTATCTCTCAGTACCTTTCTCAAGACAGGCGGTCTCCTAACACATGTAGTAGCACAAAGGCCACATATGGCAGGACCACACTGTACACAGAGACAACACAAGAAAAGAATCGCTAAAGCCACACCAATGATCGTCAGAATCTTCCATCCCCAAGCGGATAACAGTCCCCAAAACCATCCAGTTAACGACCAATCTCGTCCGTCCGTATGTATTGACTCGGAGATCTTATGTAGCCTGGAGATGGCCTCGTATACTGTTGGAGCATTATCTGGAATGAAAACGCAGCAACTCGATTGGATCACTTTACATACTCCACCTCGATCTGCAAGTATGACATCTAAAACCATACGATTCTGCAACGTCATAAGGCGATCCGCTTGAAGCTCAGCTGTCAAATTACTAAGGGCACCGGCAGTTTCGTTTATGGTGGATTCAACCACTCTCGTCAATTGCCACAAGCTCCTACTGTTAGCCATAGGTCCCCAAAACGGTAGGAAACCCTTAAAGAAGTCTCCTACTTCTTGTCCAGCGGTATCTTCCTGATCGAAGACACCCCTAACAACTCTCGTCTTGTGGTAATCTGCGGCAGCAGTATACGTAGGAGGCAACAAATATCCAACATAACACGTTCCTGAAAAATCAGGGGGCAACCATGTATATGCTCTGTTGTAACAAACAAAATACGTACCCTTGGCTGCCAAAAACGGCGGGGAAGACTGAGACGTAAAAGACATACGTCTGAGTACAAACACTCTTCCCTAACTGAGCTTTCGGATTCCTGCCAATACCTTGCAGACAAAAATGACCTCGGTGGGGTACGATCCAAATCGGAGGTGCCCTCTTTCGTCTCTGCTTTTCACTCAGGCTAACACTGTATCCAGTCGCGTTCCAGCCAACATAAGCTAGTAACTCATCCTTGGGAATAGTCTTATACGTATTGATATCCCTACTCATATTTGCAATTCCCTTCACCAAGGCTTTATTACTCGAGTTATCTCTTATGGAACGCAGGGGATAGACTTTGATAGCATAAATGAACATTGTCTGGAAAGCCCATAGAGACCCATTCTGACTAAACGGCAGAACCAGATAGGGAATACCTCCATCCGTTGTATGTGGCATAAGACCACACACCCAACAATTAGTGATGTTCACTACCAACTGATGTTGATGCAGAAGCTGTACAAATGAGTTATTTACAAATTCGGACCTTCTAATCTGCTCGTGTTCGGGTAAGATATGAAAAGAATGCAAAGAAGTAGTAATAGGAAAAGACGTAGGTTGGGAAGTGGGTGCAGAAGTCAATTGGGTAGAAAAAACAATCCAACCCACCAAAGCTAACGTCATGCTAAGAAACATCAGAATACATGTAATCGGAAAACATTTGAGATGCATTATCCTGCATAGTTTCATCTTAAAGTTCGTTTTCTCAACAGCTCTCTTGATCTCAAAAAACTCCATCCTCTCACCGTGCTGTTCGCGGCAGTTGGTTTTCTTCTGCTAAGGAGTGCGTCTGTCAGTCCATGGAACGCCCTAGGACCAACCAGAACCATCGACCTTGTGTCTACACGGCTGCAATCCCAAGTCTTTACACAGCGACCTTACGCTGAACCCGGATGGTGGTTCGAAAAAGGAAAAAAAATTGATCAAAACAGTTTCTTGTCTGAGAGAGTGCTGTTCTCAAAAAACGAAAGGAAGTATTTGTTCTTTATTAGTCCATTGTCTCTAGACCGCAGAATATAACGACTTTTACCGGGCTCTGTCTGACTTCGAAACAACAGTTCAGGTTCAGTGGTGTCCAATCTTAAAGGTGAAGGCACAGCTGCTTGCAAGACATCGTCATCTCCTTTCTCAGACCTTGTCCATACCAACTCAGCGTCGCTAAATGGTGTGAATTTCGGCAATCTCTCAATTTCGGTGTCTGCGATGCCTTCGCGGATCCACTGGTCGTACGGCAGAGGTAAAGGTACCCTCTTACAGTGTACGCCGTGGATCCAATTTCTTTTTCTGAAGACTTTTACAGATGTCCTTGTAGGCAACAACACCTGGTGAGGGCCCGTCCAACGGGGCTGATCGTTCTTAGTCCTCTGGAAATTGTTCACCAGGATCCAATCACCAGGATTGATAGTATGACCTGGATCCACAGATGCTGGTGGCAAGCTGTCATGAACCTGTTGATGCAAGACATGCAATTTAGCTGTCAGGTCATACAAATAGTCCACCAACACAGGATAATCGATGTCACTAAATTTCGTTGGTCTCGGCACTCCCCACACATTTGCCGGTCAACCAAAAACAATTTCATACGGACTAAGTCCAATTCAGGAATGCACTGTAGTTCTAGTTGACAAAAGTGCCAATGGCAAGGCATTGGGCCATTGGAGACCAGAACTCGCCTGAATCTTGGCTAACTTCAGCTTCAGAGTACCATTATAGCATTCTACTAAACCAGCTGATTGGGGATGATTCGCAGCGTGGAATTTCTGCTTTATGCCCAAACCCTCACACACTCTGTTCATGATCCTGCCCACAAACTCACTTCCGTTATCACTCCACACCATCCTTGGCAACCCGAACCTAGGGAAATATTCTTTGAGCAAGACTTTAGCTGTGGACAAGGCAGTATTATCTTTTAGGGGGTATGCCTCTACCCATCTAGAAAAGGCACAAACAACTACAAGGACGTATTTCAAATTGTTGCATCTTTCCATGTGGATAAAATCCAATTGCAAAACCTCGAATTATACATTAGACACACCATACAATTCTTGACCACATTCTCCGCACACTTGGGAATTCCTCCATTCTCCCACACTGGAGCCAACAGCTTACAAATCCCTTTCGCACTGATGTGAGACATTCCATGTGCCATCGTAACCACCGCAAGCACATATGCATCGGGTAACATCCATCTTTGGTGTTCCGACAACTCAACCCAACAACCAGTCGAATCCAATCTACCCGTAGTTTCTCTCCACATGCTTTTTTCACTCTCTGTAGCTTCGGCCTGAATCGATTTCACACTCTCAATCGTATCCACACACATTCCAGCCGCACCAATCCATCTCGCAGGGCCTGCAACATACATTCGACCCATCACATTTTTCGCTGTTTCTTTCGCAACTTCGTCCTCAAACGCCTTACCACGACCAACATCATCCGTAACCTTCCGGTGAGCACTACACTTCACGATCGCAACTTGTTTCGGTAAAGTAAGTGACTCAAGAAGCTCATTCACCAACTGTCCATGTTGGATTTTAGTCCCATGTGACGTAAGAAATCCTCTCTCTTTCCACAGGCGTCCAAAACTGTGTGCCACACCAAACGCATACTGACTATCGGTATATACATTCACTCTCTTTCCTTCAGACAAAACACACGCTCTCGTTAATGCGATCAATTCCGCTGCTTGTGCCGAATTATAGCTCACTCGTGCAGTTTCAACAATCGTACACAATGTCATCACGGCATATGCCGCAGTCGTATCACCATTCGGGAGCTTGTAGCATGACCCATCAACCCATAGCGTACCATCTGGATTTGAAAGAGGAGTATCTTTTAGATCAACTCTACCCTTCGTTTCCTCTTCTGTCCTAAGAAAGCAATCATGCTGTTCTTGACCATCCGTATCCACAGAAATCGGCAACAATGTCGCTGGATTTAATACGTTACACCGTTTAATGTGCACGTGACTGGCCAAAAGCGTCAACTCATAACCCGACAACCTTGCACTAGTAAGATGCTGAGTCTTTGTTCTGTTCAATAAAGTATCCACTGCATGTGGAACCATCACAACCAACGTATTATCCATCACCAACCCAGCAGACTGTCGGATGGAAACAGCCGCTGCTGCTGTAACTCTCAAGCAACTCGGCAACGCTCTAGCTACCGGATCCAAAGTCGACGAGAAATACGCACATGGATGCTGCTTCTCACCAAACTGTTGCGTCAAAACTGACAATGCACAACCCTCTCTCTCATGAACGTAGAGTGTAAAAGGCTTACTGTAGTCAGGAGTACCCAACACCGGAGCAGAATACAACGCGTCACGCAATTCAGAAAAACTTTTATGACAATCGTCAGACCAGGGAAGAGGATTCGGTGTATCCTTACAAGTCAAAGCCAACAAAGGTTTTGCCAACAAGGAAAAATTCGGAATCCACCGTCTACAGTACGACGTGATACCCAAGAAAGCGCGTACCTCTCTCTGCGTACTAGGCACAGTCATTTGAGCAATCGCTCGGATTCGTTCTGGGGTCAACCTTCTTCCCTCCTTCGACAAGAGATGACCTAAGTAGGTCACTTCTTGGCGACAGTACTGTAACTTTGAAGGTGACACTTTATGATGCAAATCAGACAAATGTTGCAACAACGAAAGAGTAGTTTCTTTACAAGTTTCCTTATCATCAGCAGCCACTAACAGATGGTCAACATACTGAATAAGAGCAGCACCCGCAGGCAACACAAAAGTATCAAGCTGAGTTTTCAAACCGGAAGCTTCGTCCTCCTAAAGAGAAGCCAAAAATATCTCTACTTTCTTCGGCTATCGGAATACTAAAGAAAGCGTTCTTCAAGTCTATGACGGAGAACCAGGCAGCTGAAGCAGGAATCAAAGTCAACAAAGCAGTAATGTCCGGAACAACAGGAAACTGGGGCACAACAATCTTATTAACCTCTCGAAGGTCAATCACAAACCGATACTCAGGCTGCTGAGAAGAATCAGTACGCTTCAAGACAGGCAGAACAGGACTGTTACACAGGTTACCTCTCGTCTCTTCGATCACACCTTTCTCAATTAAATCATAGAAAATCGCTAAGAGCGCTCTTTCACCATCACTCGAAATCCGATATTGGGGAATATGTGGCAATCTAACATTCGATTTGAGCGTCACAACATATGGTGGAATCCCCAAAAGACCCACGTCATTAGGAACAGTAGCCCAAAGAGTATCAGGGAGACAACGCAATTCCAGTGGAAGCTGATCTTTAGACAGATACATCGGAGAGATCACTCTCTTACCCAATGTAAGGTGTACTCCCGAAGGAGAACAATACAATGTCGCATGCAGTCTCTTTAACAAATCCAGACCCAACAAATTCTCACCACAACCTGTCGTTAAAATAAGGGATGCTTCCAATTCACAAGGCCCAATAGAAAGAGACAAGGGACTAGAAACTGGATTACGAACTAGGGCGCCGGAAAATCCCACTGAAACATTCGTTAAGCCAGACAAAGGTGCGCCAGGGAGTTTAGAGTGCATGATAGAACTCTTCGCTGCACCACTATACAAAAGAAAAGGCACTACCACACCCGATGTAACCACTGCAACATAAGGTCCATCCTGGTCTACTGGAACTGACACTACTCCGTCTCTTTGTCCTTGGCTGTCCTAGCAATCATTATAGCCAGTACTCTCACTCTCAACATAGTAATCGTCGACATAATATTGCGGAGATCTGCCAGTCTGTACGTTCTGCTGATCAAAATAATTCATAGACGTCTGTGGGGGAAAAGAACGTTCGTTCTGAGGAAACGCGCCACGTCCTCTACCCCTAGACACCTGCTGGAAACTACCACGACCTCTTGGAGCCAACATACCGCTCGCACGTTGTCGTAAAACAGGGCACTCATTCTTATAATGACCTTCCTCTCTACAATACGCGCACTGATTCAGACCCAAAAGCGGTCTTGGAAGAAAATACTCAGGTTTCTGTGACGGTCTCTGAAACTATGGAGGTTACTGAAACTGTAGACGTTGCTGTGATTCTTGCTGATTCGAGCGAGGCGGATACGCCTGCTGCAGAAGAACCTTCGTTTTTAAGTCTTATGTCTTTTTCTCTAATCTATCTTTCTCATCCTTATCCCTATTCTCGTAGTACTGCGCAGTCGCCAATATCTGGGCCAACGAAGAGACAGCCCAAGAACTCTCGGAATCTTTCAACTAATTACACAGTTCAGGAAGTAAATTAAAGACAAACTTATCTACAAACAGTCTCTGGCCACCTTCCGTACTCATATCTTGACCGCTATGATCTATAAAAGTCTCTTCAAACCTAGTGAAGAAATCAGACACACTTTCGTCCTTCTTCTGCTTACATGCTGTCAACTTGTCCCAATTCACTCGGAACGCTGGCATCATCGTTTTCATCATATTAATAATTCTACCGGGTAAATCCGCAATTAGAGGCTCAGGTTTAGCTCCTCCTACCTGTCTAGCATCTGTAGCCGAGACTTTTAGTTATATCTCCCCTGAGGCGGAAGCCGGGGGCTATATTTTTCCCTTTTGTTACTTTGCACGAAAAAGATTGAATTTTGTTGTGCAGCGATTTTAAAAACTTGTGAATATTTTAACTTGCCATTTTTAAGATAGCTAGGAGACCGGACACTCGTGTGCGCGATATTAGACGCACGAGGCTCCTTGTACTCGATCCTTCACTCCCGGCTCAGCCGATTAAGGTGCTGACGCCGTGGGGTCAAAGGGCGCTAGCCGCCATCTTACCGGGACAAAACAGGTTGCGGTCCAGCTCTAGGACGCTTCACGCCCTCCTCTGCATAGTATAAATTTCCATGCCTTCCCGACCGCGCAGCGGGCGGGCGCAGCGGGTGCGCCGTCAGCGCCGAAGGCGCGCCAAAGGCAAGCCCGTCTGCGCCCGTCCGCGCCGGGTTCGGGCCGTGGGCCAGAACCCCTGGTTTAACCACGCAAGGGGCCCAGATTACCTATTCCTCAGACTCCTTGTTCCAGCTCAGACCAGGACATACTAATGGGTGTCCCCACTACGATCCTGAGTTTGTGATTAGAGATGCTATCATCATATGTCCAGAATGTAAGTGCATCCCACCATTTATATATAAATCAAGATATGGAAAGACTGGAAATGAAACCAAAAATATTGTTGTGGCATTAATTAATGCGCGTTCAGCTGGTAGGCATAGACATGAAATAGCGGATTTAATCCAGGATAATAATATAGATATTTTATTTATGACAAAAACATGGTTGGACGATACCTCTGACCCGGATTTAGTGATTGCAGTCCCACCGGATTTCTCCATCCAGAGAATGGACAGGCGGGGAAAGAATGGGGGTGGCGTAGCAATAATATCCCGGTCTGAGTTCACTATAAGAACTAATCCCATTCACTCCTCGTCCTGTGAAGCTTTACATTTTAATATCTTGCTCACACCTACATTTAATCTTAAAGGTATACTTATATACCGGCCACCGGGCCCCCGCAATGATTTTCTGTCTAATTTTAGCTCATTGCTGGAAACCCTAGCTATTGAAGACTCCTGTATGATACTAGGGGATTGGAATTTCCATTTAGATAAAACTAACGATACAGACACGCAAACGCTACTGGCAGACCTGGATGCCTTTGGCCTCTCCCTTGAGATTACCACATCCACACACGAGGCTTGCCACATGCTGGGTGCTATTTTCTCTAATATTAATGGGCTAAGAGTCTCTGATATTCTGCCACTTACGTGGTCCGACCATCATGCCATATTGGCCGGGATTATCGTCAATTCTGTACATTGTAGGAAGCACGTGCCCAGAAATCAAGAGTACTTTAAAATTTGGAAAGATTTAGACTATGTCACTTTTAAAGAGCACCTAGAAAGCTCACATCCTAAGATTTCCCTAGAAGCCAATACAGCTGCCAACCAATATACTTCCTGGATTGGAAATGCGATTGATACCCTTGTACCTATGTTATGTTATGTTATTTTAATTTATTCAGCGCACAGCTACTGGGAAGTGTCCCGGCGCTATAGACCGCTGGGGAACCCGTCCTGGCTATCCCTGTGAGATGGTCCCTTTCTGGGTATCTCCAAGGTGAAACCAGGCATCCCCGGCGTCTGTGGGGGGCCGTTGTAGAGATGAGGCAAGCTTAATGCCCAGAGTTGCCGAGTGTGTTCCTGGTTAGAGTAGGTACCGAGGCGAGAATTATTGAGTCCGTTTTGACCCTGGTCCATGACCCTGCCGCGTCGGGAATTGAACCCTGGTCCCTGGCCAATTCTCTGCTACGGATCTGCCGCCTCTAACCAAAAATCTATATAAAAAAATAGGACGATACCATCTGCCCCATGGTTTGATGAGGAATTAAGAATAAAAAAGCAGCAATGCAGAACTCAGGAACGTTGCTGGCGTAGATCCTATGACACTGTTATAAAAAAATGAGGCGAAGAAAAAGTTCTATGCACAACAAATAGAGAACGCTAAGAACTCGAGTAAACAATTGTTTGGAGTAGTACAGAAGTTGGCAGGTAAAGTGGTAGATCTAGCCCCCCCCTCCTCGCAGAGCTTTTGCGACTCTATTGCAAAATTATTTTTTACTAAAGTAAATGATATCTATGTAGAGTTCGCATCCAAGGGCAATGTAGGCAATAATTTTTCTAATCATGGGCGGTTGAACTGTTCCTTAGACCAATTTAAAGATATAGATACCGCACATATGAGGACCATCATACAGCAGATAAAATCGGGATCGGCACTGGATCCCCGCCCTCCAAAAATTCTTCTCCCAGTCTTGGAAACGATTATAGAGACTGTCACCTTAGTCTGTAATACTGTATTTAAAACAGGTACCTACCCAGATAGCCTAAAAAACACGACAATTAAACCGCTTCTTAAGAAACCCTCTTTGGACAAAGAGGAGCTTAAGAATTACAGACCTATTGCTGGACTACCATTCCTGGCAAAAGTGTTCGAGAAGGCTATAAATTCCCAGCTGGCAGAATATATAGAACAGCATAAATTGCTGGACGATACACAATTTGGCTTCCGTAAGCTTCATGGCACGGAGACGGCTTTGATTAAAGCCGCAGACGACATTAGAGTCATCAAAGATCAAGGTGGGACAGCAGTATTAATACTGCTGGACCTCTCGGCGGCTTTCGACACGGTCAATCATTCCATCTTGATTGACCGTGTCGGAAATCTAGGCATTCAAGCAAAAGCCAAGGATCTGCTCGCCTCCTTCTTATCAGGCAGAACACAGGCGGTAACGCTAGGCCCTTTCAAATCTGCAAGTCTGGCGTTGCCTTGTGGGGTTCCGCAGGGCTCATCCCTAAGTCCGACACTTTTTAATATCTATATGTCGGACTTAGCTAGGGTTATTAAACAACACCGGATGAGCCTGACCTCTTATGCGGATGATACCCAGCTTGTGCTGGCCATTAAGAACGATGGGGAGGAGGTAGCGGCAAGGTTCCAGGATCGTATGCTGGCCATCAGAGATTGGATGGCAGAGAATTGCCTGAAATTAAATTCTGAGAAGACTGAGGTGATCATCTTTGGGAAACTTTCCCCAGGGTGGTCATCCGTCTGGTGGCCTCCATCTATGGGAACGCTGCCGACTCCGGTATCTAAAGTTAGGAACCTAGGTATCGTCTTCGATGATAAACTTAATTTCGCCTCTCATGCAAATCAGACGACATCAACTGCATTTCAGAAATTAAGGATTATTAAAAAAGTCATTCCGTTCCTACCTGATAATGCGGCTAAAACAGTGGTGAGCACTTTAGTTCTCTCATCTTTAGACTACTGTAATGGCCTTTTTGCAAATGCTCAAACCCGGGTGATAGCGAAAATGCAGTCAATCCAGAATGCGGCGGCAAGATTGCTTTCTAAAACCCCCAAATTTGCCTCTATTAGTCAAACCATTAGGGATTATCATTGGCTTACAATCAGGAATAGGATCAAATTTAATACCTTATGTCTTACCTTTAAAGCCCTAAACAAGCAAGGCCCACAAGTTCTTCAAGATCAACTAACCTTATATCAACCCACCAGATCCCTAAGATCTGTGATTAGTTTACAAATCACTGTCCCACGCACAAAAACTGTGTCTTGGGGAGACAGACGTTTTGTGGTATCAGCAGCTAGAATGTGGAATATGTTACCTATACACATCAAATTAAGTCAAACTCTCCTTCAGTTCAGGAAATTACTGAAAACTTGGTTATTTAACCAATAATTTGCCTACTGTTTCTGCTATATTTCATCCCTTCTGATTATTGCTGAAAGTCTTAGCGCCAAGACGCCTACGTGCAAATGTTGCGCTTAATAAATTGTAAAAATAAATAAATAATAAATAAATAAATATTCACCCATGTGTCACCTAATTCTACCGTATGATCCTCATGGCGAATCTTCGCCCACAACGGTTGAGGAACTACATTACCCAATAACATATCCACATCAGCTAGATTCATAATGCATGCGTCGACTGTCTGGGACAACTCCTTATAATACCCCGCGGGATTCTTACGGGGGTCGGGTAAGGTTTGTTTAAGAGCCAAAACCTCAGCTCTCTTCCAAGGGACATGTATCCAAACTCGTTGGAAATGAGCCAAAATAGGTGGATTAGCGTTTGCGTCTCCCTCTCTCTAAACTGGAGGAACCTCTCTCATTGGATATTGTCGTACCTTCTTCCTAACTGAGGGATCAGGCTCAAACAATGGCTGGGGAGGAAGTGCAGACCTATATGTAAGAAGTGTCACTACCGCATCTTCGACACCAGCTCCCACTATCGTCCCTTTAGCGAACTCACTCTGAATATCAAGCAATCCAACAGGAGCCAACTCCAATTCACCATCTTCCCATTGTTCCCGAAGCAAAGTACACATCATATCAAAAACATAGCGCTGTGTCGGCTCTTTCCACTGTAGGAACGTATTAAAAACCACTCCCGGATCATACCGAGAAACGTTCGTAACCCACCTACGAGCCAACGAATCCAACACTCCACGTTCCACAGAACCAGGGAGCTGACTACGTCTCTGTCTGTCATCAGAAACAGGGGTCGTGACTAGCGACCCAAATAGAGGAGTTAAGAAATTAGCAACAGTGTCAGCTACTCGCCGACGAACAGAAGGGGAAGCAGTCATAAGAACAGGGGAAAAGGTACCTTGTGATGGCAAAGAAAAAGAAGCAGAAGTGGAAGAAGTCGAAGGGATAGGAGCGAGGGGCAAAGCAGTCTGAGTCAAGGCAGGCAAAGGTAAAGTAGGCAACCCAGGAAGAGGGGGTGCCGGAGGAACTTGAACCAAATGTGGAACAGGCACAGGGGGTTGCGGAGGAACTAAAGGCTGACCAGCAACCTGTTGTACAACAAGGGGTAACATCGGTGCAGTAGCACCTTGCACGTAAGGGGGAGGTGACTTTAACAAATAAGACATTAATGGATTCTTTTTGGGATCCTTAAGGATTCACGGGAGGGGGTGACAAAACTGGATAGCATTTATCAATAGCCATATGATGTTGCCTATTTCACACCTCAATCGCTTTATCTTCTTCATCTTCTTTAAACTGCCTAGCAGCTTGCATTATCGATACACCCTTTTCTCTCTTATCTCTTTTAGCTTGTTTTATCTCTCGTTGTCTGGCTTCTTTGCGCCAAAGGCGGAAGGAGTCGAACATTGCCGGCCGGGCTTTCTTCCTAAATAATTTCGCTTCCAAATTATCTAAAATCTCTGTATCAAAACTACCATGTTGGGGCCATCGTAAGACACCATCTTTCCTAGTGTAGCGGACCCATACATCATTGAACGTAATGGGGCCCATGCCGTGTTTAGAATAGAGCTCATAAGTCGGAGTTCCAACTGGAGGTATCAGACACGAGTCCTCCAATCGGAACTTCCTGTTATAACCACAACAAAACCAAGTACCAAATTTGCTACGATTAGGCATCTTCGCTCACTAATCGAGCTTCAAACTTCAAGGGGCTATCTCTGCCGATACACTCGTAAATATACAAGACCCTCGGCTTTGGAAATTGCAATTTTCAAATCAAAACTAAGGACCAAACAAACTAAGAACCAAACTAAGAACCAAGCAAAACCAAGAACCGAGTAAACTAAGGACCAAGTAAAACTAAGAACCAAACAAATTAGTGGGAGCGACCCACTTATACTTAACCAAGTTGTCTGCTACGCCACCCAGAAGATCCGTCGATCGTCTCGCCTTACAAAGTTTCAGAAAAAGGGGGTGGTCAAAGACAGGGCGACAGTCAGGGCAGCGGTCCTTACGTAGCCGTCAGAAGGGGAAACCTCGTGGAATAGACCTTCGGTCCACGTTTTCGACATGCAGGGGTCGCCGAAGTGGGGGCCCTCCTCCAGAGTTTCCTCACGAAGTTCCTCACGATCCTCGGGCTTGGACCGGTACCGCTTGATGTCGCCCAACATTGGGCGCCAACTGAAGAACCGGGTTTTGAGAAGCCAGCGGCGCCAGGGGCACGCCCAAAGTCTTCGGGTTCACCTGTCTTAGAATACAGAGACACAGGATACTTCTTGGTGGCGTCAGAGATCGAATTTATTGGCTGCAGCCAGTAACGGAAGTCCTAGAAGTCATCACGGTATGAGTTCTCAGGAGACTGCTCAAATTTACAAAGCAAGTCATCCCTTTTTATACCAAACACATCACATTTCAGACAAACACCCATTCTTTTACAATTTGTCCAATCACATGTAACCATATCAAAGGTATCGCATGGCGGTAAAACCCTCTTCTCAGTTGTCCGGCCAATGATCAATCATTGAACAATCACAGCATTCTTCTTTAGACAAGCCGGACAAACTCATAATAAAGAGACCACAACCCATATCGTAAACGGACCATAAAAGAAGAAACAGAAAACAGATAGAAGTAGGATGAGGCATGTTTGTGTGCAATAAAACTTTACGAGGTCCCGTGCTCTGACCCTTTAATCAAGATCAGCTAGCGGGCAGTAACTGGTTTGGCAGGGTCGGCCTCAGGCAACGAGGTCAGTTCACTCAAGTCATGTAGGAGTCAGCACCAACTCGAGCTAAGGTGCGCCTGTCCAAAAAGACTCGTTTGACCACAGACATTGGCCTATGTGAGGGCAACCACAAAATGGCTACCATGCGCAAAATGGAACCCAGGGTTCGGAACGAAAACCCTAAATACGCAGTGAATCCATTGGTGTAATGTGACGAAAACACGCGTACGAGCCGAACTCACTAGTTACGGTTCGCTGTTACCAAAGTCGTAACGGAACCATGTTATTTATAACGCAGATTCAGAATTCACGGAACCTCAGGACAAGCAAATTAAGGCCCCAGCCCAGAGCCCGATCCTCAGTGTGGTATGGAGAAGAGAACACTCCAACCATGGGGCCTCGCACGACTCCAGTACCCCGGAGGTAGGCTCCGTTGTGCTATGTCCCTCGAACGGCTTGTCAGGCAGGCTTCATGTGGGTCTCTCGCTGCTGTCTATGTGGGGAACAGGGTACCCCCGGGCGCAGGGGAATACACCCTCACCTCTAGTGCTGGAACTCCATTGCAGAGCTTCACGGTCGTTGGGTGTGAGTCCCCTCTCTCCACTCTGGTGTGCGGCAGGCCCACAGAGCGCGTGCAGGGCATTCAGTCAGTGTCCCGTACCTTCCAGAGTGCACCTCTCCTGACAGCAAGCTAGGGTCGGGCCGAGCAGAGGACCCCTGAGCGCACCCGGACATATCCGGGCCACTTCCATGGAATGCCGGGCACCACCCTCGGCGACCACCTCTAATGGCGGTCTCGCTCAAAGACCCCCAGCCCCAGTGTCTAGTTCTGCTGGGATGACTCGGCTCTTCTTCGCTGCAGAAGGGACTGGCAGGGAATCCTTCAAAAGGAGCGCTCCAAGTATGCTGCATCTCCTGGGGGCTCCCAGGCACCCCTCACTAGGGAGATGTTGTAGGATCGCGTTGTGAGCCCCAACGGTGCTGAAGCCTGGCCTCCCGCGTGCCCGTAGCGGCCGGGCCAAGCTACGTCGATTCGGCGCCTTCCAGGGTCGAGCACCAGCGTATAGCCCCTCGCTCCCGGCGCAGCTCACCACCAGTGTGGCCCCATCCAGGTCCCAGGTGCTGCGACTGAGCCTTCAAGCAAAATGGTGGGCGCTAGTCTGCGGCCTCGCCCAGCCCCTGGCCGTGCCACGAAAGGCTGCAATACGGAGTGCCATGGGCCGGGGCTCCACTCCCTCACTCGCCTCGGCGCCTCCATGTGGAAGGCAGCGCGGCTCCTAGGGGCTAAGTCACTCACCCCGGTACTGTCTTTGTGGTGCCGCAGGTTTTCGTAGGGCCATTCAGGCCAGGCAAGGCAGGCCTCGCTGCCGTTCCAGGCTACAGAGCCCAGCCACATTGCAGTGCGCGCCGCCTGTCCGGCGGTAAATCCTGGGGTGCTCTCGATAGGCGCTCTGTTTAAGCAGCAAATGGTGCTCGAATCAGGGCTGTAGGCGGTCAGGGACCAGCGCTTCCTCGGGCAGTCAGCGGGAGAGGCAGGGAGATGCGTCCTACCTCGCCGCCATCTTGGCCACGCCCCTCCTCCTGTTGGAGTTTAACAGAGAAATTGGCCTATAGGAGCCTGGTAGGGTAGGAGACTTATCTTTGTTTTAAAAGACGATTATGTTTGCACCATCCCAAGAGGGCAAAGCTTGTCTATGGTGTGCCACTTGAAATATTAGCCAACATGTCAATTTTTAACTCCTGGAAAAAAAATTATATACACTTTGAGTGGGAGTTTGTCTGGGACAGCTGCCTTACCAATGGCCAGTGAATGTATTGCTTCCTGTAGCTCCTCTATTGTAATGAGTACATCCAGCAATGCCGATTCTTCACGGCTCAGCATTTCACAGCTAACCTTCTGCAACAGTGCCTCACTAGTCTGCCCCACTGGAATACTCTCAGTGTAAAGGGCTTCAAAGAATGTATGTCTCCTAGCAGTCCCTTGATGATACAGGAATTAACCGAATCAATTAACACACTGCAATCATTATATACACAAATCAGTTAAAAATTGATTTACATTTATTTAATAAACACATAAAATACATTCTGTTAAAAACCATAATTCGCCATGGTCCCTATTCTGCTCTTATCAACACATTAGATCTCAATTTACAATGCAAAAAAGAAGACTTTAAAATGTATATAACACAATTACATGAACAGCATTTCTCACTAAAAGGAGAGGTCAAACAATCAAATATATTGCATCATCCTGTTATGAGCCTGGGTAATCAGAAACCGCACTACGGAAGTTCTCCTGCATGGACGTAACAGCCTGCAGATTGCGAGAACAGGGGAATTGAAATATAACAAGGACGCTTTATCACCTGCGGGCCCATATGAAATTTCGAGACTAGTCTGAGAACTAACAGGCCGAAAGGGAAATACTTTACATGCAGGACACCCGACGGTAACCATTACCAGGTACAAACAAGGGACAACGATAGTCGGGCCAACCCTCCAGACAAAGTATAAAATGTCTACACTTTAAAGAAATAAAGCATCGATAGAATACGACCAGAATCTACGACAAGATTAGAGCACAGAGATCCCTTGAAGGACCACTATCTATCCTCTATACATCATAAGAACTGTCTATTCATTTTTAGTGGACAGCAACAAGAAGTAGAGTAAAAAGCAGACATCAAGCTGGAACCTTTATTAAAATATGAACTGAGAGAGAAACACTTATCACTGGTCTTGATAAAGATAGCGGCATAAATACAGCCCATCGAAACGCGTCGACGCACAGGAACTGACACAATCCAAAGAACTGGGCATTCACTTGTAGTGATAAATAGAGTCAGATCCCACAAGTGTATAATCCCTTGAGCAGTTGATATTGGATGTGTATTTGATGACAAAGTGTAGTGTCTTTTTATTTTCTTTTGTATTCTCTCTGTCAAGCAGGCTCATAACAGGATGATGCAATATATTTGATTGTTTGACCTCTCCTTTTAGTGAGAAATGCTGTTCATGTAATTGTGTTATATACATTTTAAAGTCTTCTTTTTTGCATTGTAAATTGAGATCTAATGTGTTGATAAGAGCAGAATAGGGACCATGGCGAATTATGTTTTTTAACAGAATGTATTATATGTGTTTATTAAATAAATGTAAATCAATTTTTAACTGATTTGTGTATATAATGATTGCAGTGTGTTAATTGATTCGGTTAATTCCTGTATCATCAAGGGACTGCTAGGAGACATTAGACACAGTATCCTATTCCCTTGAGCTCTCATTAAAGACTCTATCTATATTCAAATTATCAAGGGATTGCTAGTTTCTACTTGGAAGAGTACCCTATTCCCTTGATCTTTACAAGGGGTCCCTCTCTATTTTTCCTGTATCTTCAAAGAATGTATGACAAACACTAAGGATCTTGGCTGGTGTCTCTACTGCCTTTCCTGTTAATTCTGTCACAGCCGCAATCCCTTGTGCCGCTTCCTTTGACCGAAACCGTGGGGCCAGAGACCCTCCTGTAGCCTCTCCATATTCATTGCTCTCATCTCTATATGTTCGATATTTACAAGCAATTTCTTTGCTCCAATATAGATTAATCTTAGCCTTGCAGCGGGCTACCTTCGTTTGAAGTGAAGTAATCACAATGCTGGCATGCACCCCTTGTATGAGATCCTCTTCGGCTTTTCAGCGATCCCCATAAAGGCTCTGCATCAAGATTTTTAATTGTTTCTGCTTGTAAAGCCCGAAACTGAGAACCTCCCCCCTAGGTCCTGCCTTTGGAGCATCCCATACCAATGCACATGAGGTGGAATTGCGATTGATGTAAAGAAATTGCACAATCCATTGTTTAATGTGGCTAGTGAACACGGTGTCCTGCAGAAGATTCCTATCAAATGTAAAAGCTCTCGGGGTAGGTACATACCTATAGCGGTGATAGCTAACAGTAATGGATCGTGATCTGCGGTCATCTTGGGGCATACCTGGATTTCAGTCCTTGAAATAAGTGTTCTAGAAATAAAAACATAATCTAACCTAACAAACTTACTATGCGGATGTGAAAAAAAGGTGAAGCCAGGATATCTCAGCCATACATCAACAAGTCCATGATCAGCCAGCAGCTGCTGAAGTGCCTTAAAAACTTTGGGCTTCCTACCCCTATCTATCTAGCTGTACTTTCTGGCAGCCCATGTGCATGTTGAAACCCCCACACAGTATCAAAGGTGCAGGCCATAGTGCCAATTCTATGTTGAGACTTTCAAGTACCTGCGCTTCATCATGATTCGATCCATAAACTGAGCATACAACAAACCTAACTTCCCCTACTTGTCACTCCGTAATGACCCAGTGACCTTGCTTATCCGCTAATATCCTACCGGTGCCCTGTACCCATGATTTAACCAGAATCGCAACCCCCGGTTTTTTGCACTCTGTTGTGTGCATGCAATTAGCGTATAGCAAAGCTCAGTTAATAGCTTGCGTTTGCCCCATGGAATGTGGGTTTCCTGTATGGACACACAACACCCTGGAGCTTTCCAAGGGAGGGTGGGCAGGGCTCCAAACTTATTATGCGCACACAAAAAGAAGCTACCATGAATGAATAGTCGTTTGAGAATAATGACCAAATTCTAACAAGCACTAAGCACTAAATTAGTGGGGTGCTGAGCATCTCAAAAAATTCAAAGGACTGTCCTCACACACCACCAGGTGTCACGCTTCATCACTGGCAGTCCTCGTTCTCTAGAAATTGCATTTGGTAGAGAGCGGGCCTACACCTGGAGACAGGGAGGCACTTCTAAAATCTAAGTGGGGGCCCGTGAGAAAGTGCCTTGAGGCAGTAAGGGTGTGACTGGATGTGTGAATGAGAACTCAGGTGCATTTCAGTATGGAGTTCCATTCTTGAGATACTGAATGTTTTTTATTTTGTGATTATTTACCTCCTTCGTTAAAATCTTATTCTTTATAGAGTGTGACTACAGGGGTCCCTCTTACCCTCTTCCCATGGGGCAATTAGGACCCTGCCTTGGGGTAAGAATGTGACCTGGTCTCACAAAACAAATGAAATTCATTGTATTATGTGTTCCACGTTTGCAGTGTCACGTGTTTCACATTCACATGCAAATTCTGACATATGCATGGTGTGTGTGTTTATTATGGTTCTTAATTATGTGACCAGGCATCATACTGAAAGAATCTTACATTTGTTTTTTCAGGTTTAACAAATACCGTTTAGTTAGAGGATGAGACAGGTCACCCTACACAGTGGTAACATCTGCCCTGATTTGGTAAGATAGGAGCCCTCATTTTTTTGTCCTGATGAATGCCAAGGACCCTTTGGGCCATAACGACAGAAACATGTTGAGGATAATGGTGCTGATGGGGTATTAGTTCCCCCAGTCCCGCACTTTTTAATACCAAGTAAATACACATCGAATAAATGTATTTTGGTTTTTACATTGGTTTTTAAAAATCACTTTCTCACGGGCCCCCACTTATTCTGTAGAAGTGCCTCGCTGACTCCAGGTGTAGGCCCGCTCCATACCAACCACGTTTTCTAGAGAGTGAGGACTGCCAATGATGAGCATGGCACCTGGTGGTGTGTGAGGACAGTCCATTACATTTTTTGAGATGCCCAGCACCCCACTAATTTAATGCTTAGTGCTTGTCAGAATTTGGTTTCCTGTATGCACACTACATCAGGTTTCATCACCACCACTCGCTGCCTTTTCCCCTTATTGTTCAAACCACATACATTAAAGGAACATATGAGTACCCCTAAACGTGCCTACCTATCACCCATTGAGCCGAACAGCGTAACAGTAACCTTCCTTGATGTTACACCTTATCTTCACCCATCGACCTTCCACACGTTATGAATACATTTTCTATGCCACCTCCCCACCCCACCCCATGCACCCGTACATCCAACCCCACCAGAGCACCCTCTCCCTTCACCCATAAAAGAGGCAATAAGACCCATAGTACCTTAAGATGAAAAAGCTCCAACTACCCAGATCAACCCCCTTCCCCCCCCAGCAGCATTACCAATCTAACCAGTCTCTCCCCATCACTAGATTCTACAGTGAAGAAATAGGAAAGTGGATATAAATGAATCCTAGTGCCCCAGCTAGATCGTGAGAGGCCGGCCCGGTATATGAGGTCCAATAATGTAAGTGGACACCCTGCACCAGCACCAGTCCAGGCAACCCCTACAGTGATTTAAGAGGTCTTAGACAACCTTAGAAAACTCTCAAAGTGGTAGCTGTGGAGTGCAGCATTCAGGCTTAGTCTAGAAGCAGTGTAAAGCAGCTTGTTTCACCAGAATGCAATTTTATATCTCTAGATCAAGTGAAAAAGAACCACACAAGGTATTTATAAAAATATGTATTTATTATATAATACTTTCTAATACATACAAATATCTACTACCCGTAGATATGCCCAATGCACACAATGCTTTGTATAGAAATTACATAAATAGCACAAAATACTCAGTGGACCCCAGGGGGGACCAAACCATATACTAAGAAAGTGATACAAGAACCATGACTTGGGTCAAGTCAGTGTTGATATGACGTAGAAGTGCTGGGACCCAATGAACCACCCAAGGTAAGTAGATAGGGACCCCAAGGAGATCGTGTGCAGAGTGGGAACACGACCGCGTTCTCCGTACAAATCAACGTGTAAGTCATGGTTGGAATTTTAAAGATTAAGGACCCTTCCCAGTGTACCATGAAGAAACCGAATGGAAGACAGAAGGTTGGAGAGCCACCCCACCCGTGGATATCCTAGGACCTACGTTACCTACCCCAGGGAAGCCGGGTGCATAGGTGTGAAGTGGTGTCGGAAACCGCCGTCGGACCCAATGGAGGACTTCAGGAAAGTGCCGCTGCTGGAGAAGGAGAAAGTGTCCGGTGGAATATTCAGGATGAGAAGTACCTGCAAGCAGAGGGGGAAGAGTCTATGTCACTCAGGAGTGACCAGGAGATCTGGAAGACGAATGCCTACCGATGTCCGGTGTTGCAGGAGAGTTGAAGGTGACCTTGACTCTGCAGCCGTGAGGATCAGGCTATGCTAAGGAAGACCAGGAGCCATGCATGAGCTGTCTCACATTTGATGTCGAGAGTTGAGGGGTCGGTGTCTGGCAGGAGCACCAACAAGCCTTGGCAACTGCAAACAACATAGATGTCAAAGAAGGTGTAATATTGGGACCAGCAAGGTCCAGGGGACTCACCACAAGCAGGGAAGTCGGCACAGGCCCCCAGCAATCAGGGGAGCCCAAAAGAAACAAAGTGACCCTCACTAGGACCCACAGGCCGGAGGCACTGGAGTCGCAAGAGGACCTCAAGAAGCTCACCAAAAGATGCAGGCCACGGTGCAAACAATGCGATGTGGACAAAGACTTTAGTCATTGGAGATGCTTGAGGCTGGGGCTACTTGGAGCTCGAAGAATGTGGTGTAAGGAAGACAACAAGCCTTTGCAACTGCAAGTCGATGCATTGCACAGGGGTTCAGTTCCCGCGGCTCCCACGAGGGATATTGGCCTCAAAATTGGTGGGAGGGCAGATTAGGCCTTATGAGCTATGGAGAACCACCACCTGTGCTGCAGAACCTTTCAGAGTCCGTAGGAGCTCAGGATCAGCAGACCAATAAGCTTAGTTGCAGTGCCTGCGAATGCAGGGAAGTGACTCCTCCACTTCAATGATGATTCCTTCAGGTGTCTTGGATGCCCACAGGCCTTGGAAGGTTCCTGTATGGTGCACAGGCTCAGGCAATGCAGCAGGGTGAAAGGGGGACAAAGTCGAGCCCAAACGAAGTCCAGTGAAGTCCAGAGTGCCCAGACGGTAGTAGTAGAAGTGGTGTCTGAATTACATTTTGTCACATGGCGAATCTAGGGACCCACCCTCAGGTAAACTCTTAAGTACACTAAGGAAGGGTTTGGGGCAATTCTGCGGACCCTCCTGTCTGGGAGGTGGTCACACCACCATGTGATAGGATACCTATTGTTCTGCCTTCCCCTGCTCGGGCTTGGCTCAGCAGCAGGAGGGCAGAATTGTGTCTCTGGTCGGCAGCAGCCATGTTGTGCTATCTGGGTCTAGAAGACTGGCACCGGGAGGTGTGGGGGTATGATTCTCACATGTTTGATACCAAACATGACAGGATTCATTTCGGTCAATTTCGAGATGGTCATCGCATAATTACACAATGCCCCTCTATATAGTATATGGCTGTTTAACTTACAACCCAGGAGAATGGAATCCTTAGTCTGTAGGGGTGTCCTGCTCATGCAGGGGCACCCTCACACTTAGAACCAAGCACCCTGCCTTCAGGATTGATAAGGCCTTCTATAGAGGTTACTTATAGGTTTTAAGTGCAGTGACCCTAGATATAGGAAACCTATATCTTTCGTAAGTGGTGCTAGCAACAGCTTACAAAGACTGCAATGGCAGGCCTGTAGTTACAGTTTGAATGGCGTCCCATAGGTGGCATAATACATGCTTCAGCCCATCAGGAACCTCTGAGGTACCTATGCCCTGGGTACCTTAGTACCATATACTAGGGACTGCTAAGAGTATCCCAGTATCCAATCTGGGATGTACCCAAGTACTGAACATAACAATTTAAGGGAGAAAGCAGATAGACTGGGGTCCTGATTAGCAGGATCCCAGTCACACTAGTCAATAACAGCTTAGCACCAGGCAAAAAGTAGGGGGTAACTATAAAAGCAGATCCTACCTTCCTACACTACGCCCCCAAACATAAGAAGATGAGACTAACCTTGCCCAGTTGAGTCTTCATTTTCTATGTGGAAATATCTGGAGAGACCATCTGCATTTGCATGATTATTCCCAGGTCTATGTTACACTGAATAGTTCATCCCCTGTAGGGAAATGGACCACCTCAAAAGTTTTGGGGTTTCACCCTTCATCTGTTAAAGACATAAGAGTGGCTTATGGTCTGTCTGAACAATGAGTTGAGTGCCAAACAAGCATGGCCTCAACATCTTCAGTGCCCAGACTACAGCAAAGGCCTCCCTCTAAATAGCTGACCAACATTTCTCTCTGGGGGTCAACCTTCTGTTGATAAAAGCTACTGGTTGATCTTGGCCCTCTGCATTTAGTTGTGATAACACAGTCCCTACCCCTAACTCAGATGCATCTGTTTGAACAATGAAAGTTTTTGAGCAATCAGGACTTTGCAGAATAGGAGCAGTGCACGTGGCTTGCTGAAGGGCATCAAATGCCTTGTGACAGCTTACTGTCCACTGAAATTTCTTGGGCATTTTCTTTGATGTCCGATCATTCAGATGAGTCACTATGGACCCATATCCCTTCACACATCTTTGGTAATACCCAGTCAGGCCCAAGAAAGCTCTGACCTGAGTCTGAGTAGTTAATGCAACCCATTCCATTATGGTCTGGATTTTGCTCTGTAGTGGTTGAACCTGGCCTCCATCTACCAAGTGGCCCAAGTACACACCTTGCTCTGTCCTATCTGGCACTTAGTGGCCTTGATAGTGAGGCCTGCTTTCCGCAGAGCCTCCAACACATTCTTGAATTGGACCAGGTGATCCTCCCAGGTGGAGCTAAAGACATCAATATCATCTAGATATGCTGCAATATAGGCTTTCAGACCTGTTAGAACTTTGATCACCAACCTCTGGAATGTGGCAGGTGCATTCATCTAACCAAAAGGCATTACAATAGATTGCTAATGCCCACTAGGGGTGGAGAATGCTGTTTTTGGCTTGGCATCCGCAGATAATCTGATTAGCCAGCAGCCAGCAGTTAGGTCAAATGTACTCAGGAACCTGGCTGAAGCCAAAGTATCTATAAGTTCATCTGCCCTGGGAATTGGATGGATGAGCATCAGTCCTAATGACTGCATTGAGACCTCTGTAGTCTACAAAAAGCCTCGTTTCTCTTTTCCCACTCTTGGTGTGAGGTTTAGGTACTAGAACTATTGGGCTAGCCCAAGGGCTATCTGATGGTTCAATTACTCCCAACTCCAGCATCTTCTGGACCTCTGTCCTGATGCAATCTCTGACGTGGTCAGGCTGCCTGCAGATTTTATTCTTAACAGGTAGACTCTCACCTGTGTCCACTTCATAAGTACACCAGATGGTTTGACTGGGTGTCAGGGAAAACATATGCCTGAATTGATTGAGGACTTTCCTACAATCAATGTGCTGCTGATCAGTGAGGCTGCCTGCCAAGGCCACTCCATCTACTGATCCATCATCAGGGTTCTGAAAGAGGAGATCAGTGAGAGGGTCACTCTCTTCCTGCTGTCCCTCATCAGTTGCCATGAGCAAGCCCATGTCAGCCCTGTCAACAAAAGGTTTAAGCCTGTTCACAGGAAGTACCCTATGGGGACCTCTGGGAGTGCCTAGGTCCACCAAGTAGGTGACCTCACCTTTCTTCTCAAGTATAGTGTGGGGTCCACTCCATTTGTATCGGAGAGCTGCTGGGGCCACAGGTTCCAACACCCACACTTTCTGATCTGCCAGGTAAACAGTCAGGATAGCCTGTTGGTCATCCCAAGCTTTTTGAAGTTCTTGACTGGCCTCCAGGTTTTTGCTGGCCATCTTCATGCGAGAACGGAGGCCAAGTACATAGTCCACGATGTCATATTTGGGAGGTTTGAGGGGTAACTCCCATCCCTCCTTCACTAGACACAAGAGATCCCTAACTGGTTGTCCAAACAAAAGTTCAAAATGGCTGTAGCCAACACCCTTCTGAGGGACCTCTCGGTCGGCAAAGAGAAGGCAGGGTAGTAGGACATCCCATTTTCGCCTAAGCTCTTCTGGGAGGCCCATGATCATACTTTTTAGGGTCTTATTGAACCTTTCAAAAAGCCCAATGCATTGAGGATGGTAGGGTGTGGTGAATTTGTAATTCACTTCACACTCTTTCCACATTGCAGTTATATAACTTGACATGAAGTTGGTACCTCTGTCAGTTAGAACCTCCTTAGTGAAGCCTACTCTGGAAAAAATTCCTAAGAGGGCCCTGGCCACTACAGGAGCTGTAGTGGCGCTATGGGGAATAGCTTCTAGGTATCTAGTGGCATGGTCCACCACCATTAGAATATAACTGTGCCAAGATGCTGTTGGATGGTTCATGGGATCAATAATGTAAATCCCAAACCTCTCAAAGGGAACCCCAACCACTGGAAGTGGAATTAAGGGGGCCTTTGTAATGCCATCTGACTTACCACTGGCTTGGCAAGTGGCACAGGAGTGACAAAACTCCTTCATGTCCTCAGACATATGGAGCCAGTGAAAGTGAGGGACAAGCCTGTCCCGAATCTTGTTTGTTTTTCCCTAAGTGTCCTGCCAGAGGAATATCATGTGCAAGGGTGAGCAGGACACCTCTAAACTTCTGAGATAGAACCAAACACCTGGTGACACCAGGCATGGGGTCTCTACCCTTTGAGTAAAGAAGTTCTTCATCCCAGTAGATCCTATGGGACCCACTGATATTCCCTGGGGCCTCAGAAGCAGCTTGCTGACTGAGGTGTTCAAGAGAGGGGCAGGTCTGCTGCTCCAAACTCAAATCTGCTCTCGAAGGGCCCCCTGCCCCCAAGAACTCAGCCTGATCAGGTTCAAGTTCCTCTGAGGCAGGACCTTCACAGAGGCTAAGATCACCTCCCTCAAGAGACTGATCTTCACTCTGAGTCTGTGAGGAGAGCAAAGCCTTACCCTTCCTGCTTCGTCTCTTGGAAGGCACCTGGTGCATTGTTCCAGGATCCAGGGCCTATTCAGTGGTGAGCAGTTTGGCCTGAGCCCTTGTCACAGCAAACACACTTGCAGAGATGCCCAACATTTCTGCATAAGTCCTGAACTCTACTTCAGCCCAGGCTTAAGTTTCCAAATCATTGCCCAACAAACAATCTACTATTAGATCTGAAGATACCACAACCTTCTTAGGTCCAGTTACCCATCCCCAGCTGAGATTCACAACTGCCAAGGAATGGTCAGCCCTGACATTGCTAGCATTGGTCACTTGGTACACTTGTCCAAGTATGATCTGGTCAGGAGGGACAAGTTTATAGGTCACCATAGTGACACTGGCCCCTGTGTCCCTGTATGCCATGGCCTCTTTTCCATTTATTAAAGGCTGTTGCCTGTACTTGCCCAAGTTAGTGTGACTGACTAGTAACGTGGCAAGATCTATGCCACCATCACAGACCAAAACAGCCTGAGCTGGAGTTCTGACTAAGTCAGAACCCACCTCAGAACCAAAGGTTAATCCTACTAATCCCTTGGGAGCTTACCTACCACTTGTACTGGAGATAGGGGTTGAAGTTGCCGTCAGGGCAGTGGCAATAGAAGTTTCTTTTGCTTTACGACAATCAGGATCCTTCGTCCAATGAGTCTTTACCTTATAGACATAGCACCAAGGTCTATTCTTGCCTTTCTTGGATGATAGTGACTCCCCCCAGAAGCAGGTTTTTGGGGTCCTTGGGAAGACGTTTTCTTATCTGTGCCCTTGTCACCACACTTATCTTGAGTTTTAGAAGAATCGTGCTTCTTCTGGTCACCACCATTTCTCTAGTTTTCCTGCTTCACCCTGGTGCAAACCCATTTGTCTGCCTTCTTACCAAATTCTTGGGAAGAGATCAGATTAGAGTCCACCAGGTACTGGTGCAAAAGCTGATTCTGACAATTTTTACTCCCTCATAATCAAATTGTAAACTCCTTGGTAGTCATGCACTTTACTTCCAGTAACCAACCTTCCAGAGCCTTAATGGCACTACCCACAAAATCTATCCAGTCCTGGGTTTGTGCTTTCTGGGTGTCTCTGAGCTTAATCCTGTATTGTTCAGTGGTTAGGCCTAAGCCATCAATGAGAGCACTCATCAACACTGTGTAATTATCAGCATCCTCTTCTCTAACAGTGAGGAGCTTATCTCTACCTTTGTCAGGAAAGGAGAGCCTCAAGATAGCTGCCCACTACTCTTGAGGGACCCTCTGAACTTTACAGGCCCTTTCTAAAGCGGTTATCCATTTGTGAATGCCATCCCCAACATGGTAGGGAGGGACTAACTTGTTCAGGTTCCTATAGGCAAAAGAAGTTTCTCTAACTCTAGGGACACTGTAGCTGCCACCATGGGACTCTAGACACAATGTCTTCCTTGCTATCTTTTAGGTAATCTTTGTCAAGGGCCAACTGCCTTGCCTGAGTCTAAGCCTTGCTTTCTCAAGTTCAAGAATTTGGTATTCCCCATCCAAAGGGTTTTCCCTCTTACTAGAAATGGCGGTCCCTACTGACTGTCCTGAAGCATTGGATTATCTAGAGGAAGATCAAGACCCCCTTGGTCTACTCTGCACTCTTCCAGGAGAAACAAAGGGGGCATCATTTGGGTCACCTGCAGTATCCTCTGGAAGATTTGAGATTTCCAGGTGGGATTCATTAGGATCCTCATTGTCAGGGTTAGATTCAAGGTCATATTGTGTGGTTCCCCTCCTGGCTTATATTCAGTCTCCTGCTCACCCACTCTTTCCTGTTCATCTGAACCACTGGTTTCCTTAGGTCATCTAACAGTAACACCTCTAGGAGGCGTTGAGTGTTGGCATTTTTTCCTGCCTTCAGCTTTCTAGAGGCACACAGTGCTTTCAGTTCTTGGAATGAAAGCTCACTGTATCTAGAGGGCAGAGAGCCACTAGCATCTCCTATAGAAGACATGCATATGTGTGATGTTATGTTGCACCTACCTAATCTAGTGGGAACTAAACTCTCTGAGGTTTGATATTGACTGTAAACATTCTTTAGCTTGTACCTCAGAAGAAAAACAACAAGTTTGCTCATTATAAATAATCTTCAGCTTTGCCGGATTCAGAAGATACGCTTGTACACCCTTACCCTGAAATAAAGGAATAAGCTGCCGAAGCTGCCAGCGTTTGTCCACCGTCTGGTGGCAAAAATCAGGCCTAACAAAAAACTCCGGCCCCTAGCCTGCCCTCTCTCTATCCAGTTGTGCCAATTCATACACAGCCTGGTAAGATAGAAATTTATTTACAGATATCAAAATTGCCCTGGGCCTAGAGGTAGTTTATAGAGAGGTGTGGCTCACTGGTTAGAGGCGGCAGACCCGTAAGCAGAGAATTGGTTAGGGACCAGGGTTCAATTCCTGATGCGGCAGGGTTGTGGACCAGGGTCAAAACGGACTCGATAATTCTCGCCTCGGTACCTACTCTAACCTGGAACACACTCGGCAACTCTGGGCATTAAGCTTGCCTCATCTCTACAACGGCCCCCCACAGACGCCGGGGATGCCTGGTTTCACCTTGGAGATACCCAGAAAGGCACCATCTCACAGGGATAGCCAGGACGGGTTCCCCAGCGGTCTATAGCGCCGGGACACTTCCGAGTAGCTGTGCACTGAATAAATTAAAATAACATAACATAGTTTGTCCCAATCTTGATTGGTGTTGTATAAAGGGGAATCAATGTGCCCTCTGTATTTCTTTTTTTTTTTTTTTGTTTTTTTTTATAAGAAACCTTTATTACACATTAAAAAGGATACAAACAAGGGCCTACAACCACAAGGGCCGGCCGCTAGAAAGCTCGGGAGCCAGCAAGGCAGCGCCATACATTCAAATGAGCCAGAAGCAAAAGCTCCCGGTAGTTCGTAAGCACATATAACAGGCCGCGGCCACAGTCCAAGGGCGATCAAAAAGGACGGTTTCATTTTTTTTAATAGAAGAAAAAAAAAGAAAAAAAACCCAACCAATAACACACAAACAAGGCAATGAGAGTCCGAAATAGCAGCGTGCGCTCCCCAGGACGGGGGAAGATCCACATTATCTGGAATAACTCTTGACAGGAGGTGGCAGCGGGGGGCAGCGGAGAAGAGGACAAAGCATACACAATCACGTAGAATGCGCGGCTAGGGGGACAAAGCGACGTCGACCTCTCGCGGCAGAGGCGGAGCGCAGATATTTCCACGATAGGAATTCCATGGACCCCACACCTTAGTCCACCTCCCAGGCTTGCCTCTCGCCACATACACCGTCTTCTCCCTGAACATACACCAATAAATATTCTCCTTCCATACCGAAACCGAAGGCGGCCTCGGGGAACCCCACAACTGTGCGATATTGCGCATAGCCACCATGTACCCCAAAGTCACCCACTGCGCCTGCGCCGCATTATAGTCATTTGGTTCCCAGACATTCAGCAAACACCTCCTGGCCTCTGGTAACAAAGCGACATGCGTGACCTCCTCCATTACATTATGTACTCCGTTCCAAAATCGCACGACCTCTGAACATTCCCATAGGATATGAAGAAAGGTACCCAACAAGCCACAGCCACGCTTACACATTCCATCCCTCGAATAACCCATACGTATCAAGCCAGGCCCTGTGACATACCCCTCTGTATTTCTTGATTCCAATTCCACCGCGAGAGTTCAGGGAAAGTTTTGGAAAAGACATCAACAATGAACTTTTGAGCGTCTTGTCCTTCCGCTCCCTCTGGAATTCCCAAGACTCAGGTTATTTTGTTGCAGACGATTTTCAAGGTCCATTAATTTCCATTGTGTGTTATTTTTTGGGTGAACATATTAGCACTGTTATCACTTTCTGCACCGCAAGCTCATCTTCCAAAGTTGAAATACAAGCCTCTGCTTCGTTAAACCTTTCTGCAAACTCTGAACAAGATTTCGTAATGCGCCTTATGGCAATCTGGTGTTTTCAACAAGCTCTGTGAATCCTCTGCGCATCTCCTCCTTGTGCGCCATTATACTTTGATATATCACAGCCAGTGATATATCATCAGGTTTCTCCAACAGGGCCTCCCCCCTGTGATTAGATATGGACCCCTCATCTGCCCAAGGCCTGCTGAGAATGATAATCCCAAAGTAGTGGGCCTGTATCAACAGTCTGTGCGACACCCTTAAACTGCTCATGCCTCTTACGCACTGTCATCAAACCTGTTTCCAAATTATCGGTACCTTCCTCCTCAGGATGTATGCTGCTTGCCTCACTGCAACAGCTGCCAGGTGACTCTCCTGCAGAGCATGGCCTGAGAATCGATGAGATCTCATCTACTGATGAGTCAGAGGGATCTGATAAGGAAATAAAGTTGTCCCCAGAGTCAATTTCTTTTACAGAGTTCTGGCTGCCGCAAGTGCCATTTGCCCATTGTCCATCAGGCACTGGGGTATTGTCCATCCTTGGTTTCCTCGTAGCTGATTTGTGCCCTATCATTTTAACCTTACTAAGCTCAGTGTGGCCCTTAGGAGAACCCTCCACTGTACAAAGTGCAGAGACGCTTCCATCGTTCCCCCCCAGCTGCACCATTAGTGATACAGCCACTGCCCATTTTAGCTGTCATATCATGTTTACCAGGCAGCTCCTTAGACTGGTGAGCAGCATCAGCCTTGAGATGAGACTGACCAGATCATATAGATAAATTCAGCTGCCTACCAGGTTCCCCTTCTTGGCCTCCTAAATCACTGCCTGAGACAGTACTTTCTATTTGAGGCGGTTGGGGTTACTTATTCTTCCCTGCTAAAAATAAAGAGGGTATATTTCACTTACAACCAAACTCTCCCTGAGTTCCATCCTGTTCACAACCGCAGCTTCAGAGATGCCAATACTGCTGCACTGTGATCCTAGACCACCCCTGGCCATCCCGGAAGCATCGTCAGAAGCCCAGGGTTTCCCGCCTCTAGCTGTCTTTGGAGGCTTATTGGCCAAGATCGTAGCCAGAGCAGCACTGCCTCCAGCAATAACACTGCCTCCAGCAGCAGAGAGACACGAGGGATGTGGAAACAAAGATATGTGCCAGGCCAGATGAAGGTACTGAGCGAAGCGTGGCTGCGGCGCACCGCAAGCGAACCAGATCATTCTGCATTGGATTAGAGCCGAGCTAGAGCAGCCACATCGGATTGTGATTCAGGTAAAGGGGGTTGGGGGTCCGGGAGCAGCAGCTTACACATCCAATTCAGCGGGCACCATCTTGCCTCCCTGAAGGGTATGATCAATGTATTGTCAGACAAACTCAGGAAGAGATGGGATGTTCTCCTCCCCTGCCTACTGTTTGCCCACAGAGAGGTCCAACAAAAAGGGGTTGTCTTTAGTTCCTTTGAATTGTTTTTTGGGAACTCTGTAAGGGGAGCATTATGCTTGGTGAAAGAGTCATGGGAAAAGCCTCTCAAAGAAGACAAACACAATGTGTTGGACTATGTGCTAGGTCTGAGATCTCACAAGGTGGAGTACATGTAAAAGGCAAGCAGAACACTGGAGGCCAGGCAGAGGCTCATGAAACATTGGTATGACCAAAAGGCTACCATGCCTGAATACACTCCGGAACAATTGGTGTGGTTGTTGGAGCCTGTGGCTCCTGGGGCCCTCCAAGACAAGTGGACTGAACCCTATCCAATCCTAGAGAGAAAAGGTGCAGTTACCTACCTGGTAGACGTAAAACACCCTGGAACACTCACTGGGTCCTGCATGTCAAAAGGTTGCAACCCCACCACGACAGGGCAGACATGACAATGTTGATGGTCACTGATGAGAGAGGAGAGGAGGAGACTGAGCCAGTGCCAGACCTCCTCTCTAACAATGTGCAAGACAGGTCAGTGAAGGGAGTGGTGCACACCTCCAAATTGACGGAGCAACAGCAGAGACTGCAAGCAGGCAGATGTCACCAGCGGGTGTTTACACAACATTGACACTGGTGACAACCTACCTGTCATAAGCAAGTTGTACAGGTTGTCTGACCAGGTCAGAGCCAGCATAAAGGTTGAGGTAGCTCAGATGCTGGCATTGGGGGTAAGGGAACCCTTTGACAGTCCATGGACAAGTCCAGTGGTGCTGGTCCCCAACCTTAGCCCCCATGGGGAAACAAAGGCGTTTAGGTTCTGTGTAGACTACAGACGACTGAATGCAGTCACATAGACTGTTGCTCACCCTATACCTAGAGCTGATGAGCTCATTGACAGGTTAGGGGCTGCTAAGTACCTGAGTACATTTGATTTGACCTCAGGCTACTTGTGGATTGCCTTCAGTGAAGGAACACAGGAGAGGTCACCATTCTCTACAACAAAGGGATATTACCAGTTCAAAGCAATGCCCTTTGGCTTAAAGAATTCCCCTGCCACCTTCCAAAGGTTAGTGAACATGGTCCTGGGCTGGAGCAGATCAATGCAACTTATCTGGACAATATAGCTGTGTACAGTTTCACTTGGGTGGAACATTTAAGCCGCCTTAAGTAAGTGATTCAGGCCCGGCAGCAGGCAGGCCTTACTATTAAGGCCAGAAACTGCCAAATAGGGCAGAGTTCAGTTGTGTACCTGGTTCACTTTGTGGATGCGGGCCATGTACAATCTGTCCAGGTCAAAATCCAAACCATTTTGGAATGGACAGCTCCTGCACCCCAGACACAGGTCAAGACCTTCCTTGGTCTGACTGGGTAATATATAAGATTTATTCGGAACTATGGGATCACTGTAGCTTCCCTGACAGAACTCACTTCTAAAAAGCGGCCTTTGCCACTCTGAAAGATGCTATGTGTTCAACACCACTGATGCCATCCCCTAACTACATAAAGGAATTTGTGGCTCAGACAGATGCTTCAGAAAAAGGGAAGGGGGCATTGCTGGTACAGGTGAATTAAGAGGGCCTTGATCAGCCAGTTGTCTTCATTAGCAGGCAACATTTCCCCAGAGAACAAATTGGGAGTGCCATTGAGATGGAACCTATGCTATGATTTGTTCCATGAATAAGCTGAGACCATACCTGTTTGGTACTCACTTCTGTATGCAAACCGACCACAGACCTCTCAGATGGCCCATGCAGATGAGGAAGGAGAATCCAAAGCTATTGAGCTGGTCCATTCATCCACAGGGAATGGACTTCACAGTGGAACACATAACTAGGATTCCCGGGCCAGTGCGGATGGACTTTCCAGGTTTTTCCACTTAGTTGATGAGGACCCCCAGGGTGTAAGTTAGTTACCCATCACCTTTCGTTTTGGTGGGGGCATGTGAGAAAGTCATCCTTTTTGCCCTGTTCATCCCCATTTTTAACTGATACTGGTGGTAACTGACTCTGACTGCGCCCTGGGCTCTGCTAACCGGGCCCAAGGCCAGTGCTCTGATAAAAAAGGTGTATGGAAATTAGGGATAATTACAAATGTCTATGACAGATCCCTGCAAGTCTCTAGTATATAATAAGGCAAGGGGGATGAAAACTACCTTTAAGTCCCTAGTATATAGTAGGGCAGGGGGTTTAGAGGCCCAGCAAAGTTCCTGCACTGGCGTATGCACTACTGTGTTGCCTGCTAGCATTTTTTTATTAGTTTATTTATGCATTTTTCATTACAGAACAACACAACAACATTGCTAGTGATATCGATATCCCATATTTTTACATCAGTGACTGCAGCACACATTGAGCATATAAGTAATACAGTGCCTATGTAAACCTGGTTTCTGTTGAAGACCCAACACACTGCACCCCTCCTCTGCCAATGTTAGCAAGTATGCAGTGTAGGGACTTCATCTATCTTTTGGTCAAGATGCATGATTCAGCTCCTCAGCCTCGTAGTCAAGTTTATCATAACAATATGCAATATCTCTTAACCAGTGTTGGTGTTTCGGGGACAATTTGGTTCCCCGAGTGCAGGGAGACCCTCGGTTTTGCAAGGAGTAGCACTATAGCAGTTAATTTGCGATAACTAGGTTACAGATCCCTAATAAGCCCCAATCAACATATTTGAGGAGTACATTCTATTTTCTCCATCACTATTGCTGTAACTATGTGCGTTACTTGTTCCCAGTATTAATGGACCAGAGGACAACTCCACACTAAGTGCAAGAAATCAGCTGATGGTGACCCACATCGATCACAGTTCGCCTCCTCTCAGAGACCTAGCTTACATCCCTGGACAGGGGTATAGTATATTTGGTGTAAATATTTAAAGTGGATAATTCTAAGGTTACCATTTGATGTTAATTTTCCTGTTAGCGTGCAACAGAAGTCCCAGTCCTCTGTACTAATAGTTGTATTAAGTGTGGTGTTCCACCTATAGAGCTGCCCGTTAGTGTCAACCGTCTGTCTGCTTGAAATGCATTATACAAACGTGTAATTAAATGTTTATGTGTGTCACTCATGAGTAATGGCTGGAGTGCCCTCAAAACTTGTGGTTCTGTGGGACATTGTTGGTATAAGCTTCAGAGAGCTGCCCGTAGTCTACTCTAAACAAATATGAGCATTGGAGCTGCCTCTCTCCCACCCTGCAAATCCGTCAGCTTGACAAAGGTTCCTCCCAGATATGCATCACCCAGTGTTCTCGATCGGGCCACTCCCTAAACAGCGATGATCTGGGTTCTCTCATCACCGAGACCACCTGGGGATATGCTAATTGTAGAGCTAGAGCATATTTCAGCTCAACCCTAGCCCTCTGCCCTAGAGCCCCCCATGCCTACATAGTAAACTGTATAGTATTCATATCAGTATTTGGAATACAAGTGCGTATATGTGGTATTGTACGTTTAAGTGGAATGGTATAGGCATCATCAAACTCCACTGCCACATGGGGGGTGTATGTGGCAGATAGGACCAGTAATGCGCAAAGTGCGCCTGCGTACATGGGTAATATAAATGTAGGTCCTGAGCTCCAAAGCCCCCCTGACTATATGGTTTGGTCAATATATCCCAGCCAATCCTTGGCTGCTTACCTGCCCATGTTAGTTGGATCAACAGTGAGCATACTGTTTGAAAGAATGTCTGTGTCAGGCTTATAGAGATATTCATAAACATGTATAGAAACTTTGGTAGCACAATCATTTCCATAGGGGCTATCCTGTCTGCCTGAGACAATGGCAGTGTAGGCCACCGTACTACCTGATCTTCAAGTCTTGAGACAGCCTTTCCATAATTATAGTTCACAACCAGTTGTGGGTCCCTATGAACCAATATCCCCAAATACTTTACTGGGTTGCTACACCATGTAAGGGTGTATTCTAACTCATGTGGCACTGTGGCTTTTGCTTGTTAAGGGAAATAGTGATTATTTCTCCCAATTGATACCTAGCCCGGAGTGCCAGCCTTATTTGAGGTATTCTCGTATAAGGGGCTCCAAGTTGGAACCAGGGTCCCTCACATAAAGCACCATATTGTCAGCATACAATGATATTGCATGGGGCCGCTGACGAGACTGCAGTGCTGCGTTTGCATGCTGTTGTCTCAATACACACGCCAAGGGTTTCAGTGCAATTGCAATTAACAGTGGCCACAGCAGGCACCTTGTCTCGTACCTCTAGAGATCAGAAAGTTATTAGATGTGTGTCCGTTCACCCTTACTCTAGCCAGCGGAGTGGTGTATAGTAATTTTATCCAGTGCAAAAAGGTGTGTAGTACCCCCATTTGCTGCAGTATCCCAAACATGTACCTCCACTGGATCGAGTCAAATGCCTTTGCGGCATCTGATAGAACCTCTGCGGCTGGAAGTGTAGGTTCCAATTGGTGCATTACCGCAAATAGCGTATGCAGATTGTGGGTCGTGGACCATGCTGGCATTAAGCCAGATTGATCCAGTAAAACCAGATTCGATAGCAACATCCTAAGTCTAGTGGCTATTAGTTTGGCCTGTCTCTTGGTATCAGTGTTTATGAGAGATGGCAGCCAATACAACTCACATCAATGCAGGGGTTTATCAGGCTATATCAGAGTTATAATAATTGCTTCCCTGAGCGTTGAGGGGAGAATCTGTTTTTGATAGATTTCATGGTACATAGCGTGTAGGTGGGGTGCCAATATATTGGCATATTCTTTAAAAATCTCCCCTGGCTATCCATCGCTCTTGGTTGCCTTGCTGCTGGGCAGTGCACTGATCGACTCCTTTACTTCCTGCACTGTGATTGGCTGTACCAGGAATACTCTTTAACCCAGAAACAGCCAGGCCAATGCAATGTCATCAAGATAACTTGTTGTTTCTGCCTCCTCAGTTGAATTGCGATCCGCATACATACGTTCATAATATTGTAGAAAGGTACTTGGGTTGCCCGGCATATCATGATACACCGTTCCATCCTCAGGCTCAATCTCCACCATATGTGCCTGTGCCCAAGGCTCTTTGATTCAGTGGCTACTGTACAGCCTGGCCTGCACCCCTTCCCATACACTCTGGCCGTACACCTCTTTGTTAGATGTTGCACTTCCTGCTCGGCTGTGTCATTATATTCAGTGACCTTCTCCTGAATCTCCACTAGTGAGGCTGGGAGAGGGTTTATTTCATATTTTCGTTCTAATTCGAGAGGCACAGATTCTATCCTACTTAGACTGGAGGCTTTTACATTTAATCCTTATCACCTCGAACGCCTTCCATAAAATGTCGGCACTCTGCACCGAGCCTGCATTGCTGTCAAAGTATTCAATTATTACTTTCCGCACACCTTATTCAAAAGCCTGATCTTGTAAGAATGTCGCTTGTAATCTCCACTGAAATGGCAGAGGGGCATATGTTGCAACATTGACCACCTACATAACCGGTGCATGATCAGACAGGGTTTTAAGCAAGTGTTTAATGGAAGCCATCGATGCGTTTACCTCTCGTGTTACTAACCAGTGGAGCTATGCACAGTGGAGTAAAAGGTGCCCTCCCTGCCTTCAGTGTTCCTTAACCTCCAAATTTTGATAATCCCGAGCTCTTGCATGCCCTCCCTTAATATCTTCGCACCTTGCTTACCATCCCCTCCTCATGTAACGGCGGATGGCGACAATGTGTGCAGACGATTCCCAACACGTAAATAGAAATCTGGGTCATCCACATTGGGACCATACACATTGACAATCCTAGGCAAGGTGCCATATGGTCGACCTTGTATTATTACAAATCTTCCACGGTCATCTACCTCTGACAGTGTCAGGTTAAAGGGTATGCCTTTCTGAATTAGATTCATCACCCCACTTGAATGCAACAAACACAACAAGGCCACCCTCACACCCACCCATCTGCTTCCTATAGCATGTTCTGTATGTCACATAAGGTGTGTCTCTTGTAACAGCGTTAATTGGATTTTGTGTCTGTCTTAATATGGCAGGACTTGCCTTGGTTTTTTGAGCTAGTTTAAGCCCCATACATTCCACATGACCCAGGATAGACAACCCACCTGTAGCTCTAGTGTGGTATTACTTGTGGGGTCTACCATCATCAGTCATCCAATATCCCAATCATGAGTCTGCAGTCTGTGAATAATCAATGCAACCAGTGGACATCGTGGCATAACAGTTTTTAAACTCAAACTCCTCCCTCCCACTTCAGCATCCTAATCATACCAAGGTCATCCCTTTTTACTACCCTAAATTCACAAAAGAACATGAACGTGAATATGACTATATGTATACATGCATACATTTAAATACTCAATAATTGATATTCGGGGTGCCCCTTCTGTGGGCTGCTAGTGGCCAGTGCCCATCCAGGTTATAGAGATGGTCAGAGCTTTGTCTCAGAGACCCTGAAAGAACCCTTTGGCTTAGTGCAGCGCACATTCACACACTCAGTGTATCCATCTCTGCCCTGTCCTGTGCCTTCTCTTACAGCTAACTCAAGTCATCAATTAAACATCCCAATTTTAGAGTCACTAGCTAGGTGCTTAACATATTCTTTTAGTGAGCCCCATACCCACAGGGCATTATGTGCTCAACCTCATCCTCCCCCTCCCAAGTACCTCACTGAGAACATGTATTCAAGTTCACCGACATCATCAGAGCCTATCTTCTATTGTTCTAGGTTGCCTTGCCCTCAATGTCTGAGTCTTGGTGGCCCTTGTCAGTGCAGTCCAATGTCTTAATGAAGGACACTGCTTCTCTAGGTACTGTAAAGATCCTTGGCTCGCCCTTGTATGGAATTTTCAATCGAGCTGGGTACAGCATAGCGTATTGCATATTCAATATCTGTAGGTTCTTTTTTACTGGTAGGTACTCTCGGCACACCGCTTGCACCGCAGCTGTAAAATCTGGATACAGCGCCACCTCATTTCCTTGATACTTTGTGGTGCCCGCTTTGCGCACTAGTCTCAATGCTGTGTCCTAATATGTATAGTTCAAGAGCTTGGTTATTATGGGCATCGGTGGAGCTCAGGGATCGGTCTTGCAGCCAGCGATCTGTGTGCACGTTCAACTATCAGCACATTCGAAAAATGTTCCGCTCTAAACATTTCCCTGAGAATGTTCTCAACGTACTGTACCAATCTGCCCGTACTTGTTGACTTCAGAATATCGGTAATGCGAAAATTGTTCCTAAACGATCTTGCTTCCTTTTTGCTTGGATGACCGCCAAATTTTTTCCATATTCAAAGACTGCGCTAACAGTACCTAGGTCATCCTCAGCTGTAGAAGTGCTCTGCTCAGCTTCAGTTATATTAAAGCCCTGTTTGTCCAGTTTGTTGGCCAAGTGGTCCATGTACAGATTTAAAGCATCAATTTTGCCATCAATAAATTGTAGGCTTTGCTGCACTGCTAACACTGTGTTTTCCAAATTGGCATTACTACCTATTGCTAATTCTTGCTCTGTGTCCGCTGCTGGGTCTTTGTGGATTTCCAGGATTTCCAGGCTTCAAACAACAGTCGTGTTTGCTGTTTGGCGGTTTCTCCATGATTAAGTTGTTTGTTCGCTGTCCTCCCAGATCCAGAGGTGCACAATTATCGGTACTGGCAAACAGAGCGCTGCCACCTATCTTCCAGCACACTTGCCCCATGTTTCAATAGTCCTGTCCAAGGCACCACGTGTATAACACAGCACAGCTTTCGCTGAATAGTAGTCCCACAAGTAAATTATATGCAAAGTCAAATTTGGAATTAAAGGTACTTCCAAAGTTTTAATCTACCTTATTTTTACATATAAGTCACCCCCAAGGTGCCCTGGGTGCCCCGAGGGTATGGAGCCATGTAACTATAAACAGGTACATTAGAAAATGTGTTTTATATGCCCCTGTGAAGGAAAAGCTGCCAACTTCATTTTCCCCATCGTAGATTATTGGCTCCAGATGCTAACATTGGAATATGTTATTTAAGTATACATATTGCTATGAAGGGGCTAAAATGTCATTCAAGGACTTAAAGGTTTGGCAATGATAAATGCAACAACTTGTCACTGTTGAATTTATCATAACTAGTACTCAATAGAAGTTACTGGACTTTCTTTTCCATGATGCAAAATCCAGCCTTCTAGCAGCCTTTCCTGATTGGTCAGCCTTAACAGGCTTTGCCAAGCTACTTTGATGAGGTGATAAGTGGCCTGCATAGGGCAGAGGTTATCTAATGAGGGGAGCTCTGCAGCTTCAAAGAACATGCCAGATTGGGGGCTGGGTAAATCAAAGTGGGCTTCAAAAAGAGCAGGACAGTAAGGAATGCCAACCAGGCCTGCCCCCTCTTCCTGTACCCCAGCAAGATGGCAGGCCCGTGGTTGAAATTGGCAGACGGTCTGGAGGGTGGTGTTAATGGAAATGAGCTACACCAGTAGGTTGGTTTAGCCAGCTTTTACTCCATACAAGAGAAAATCTCCATCTTGAATTTTAAAGTGCAGTGCTTTGTGAGAGAAGAATATGCCACAATTTGGAAGAAGCTGTCATGCTTTTGGGTGGCACCTGACACCTCATTGGATAGGGGTGCCCCCCCTGCTTGTCATCCCAGAGGATTGAATAAATATGAGAGCTGCAAAGCAACTCGGTTTTGCTGCCTGAAACTACAAGAAGAAGGACTGCCCTGCTAGAACCCTGGTCTGCACAACACAGGATTGCTCCCTGGAGGACTGCTACTGTTGCACACTTGGAACTACAGCCTTAAGGATTTTGCCTTGCTTCAAAAAGGATTGGGGAGTGGACTCTCTGAAAGCAACAGGCTAACAAAGCTTCCCTGCACCATCTTCATCAAGGAGCTTCAGCCTGGAGTGCTTCTAGTGGACTTTTAAGGATTTAGTCAGGTGCATTGTTGTAATTGTAGTCTCAAACTTCCAAGCACCATCTCAGAGCTTCTAGACCCTTGGATTTGTGTTTTGGACACTTTGAACCCTCAAAAGGAACTTCACGAAAAAGTTCCAGAAGTTTGGAACAACATTTGTAAAAAGCTTCACAAGTGGACCGACCTGACTTTGAGAGTTAAGCCGACTACCTTCAAGGTGACCCAGCCTGCATTTCAGATTCGTCCCAATGAAAGCTCTGGAGCTCAAGACTTCCTGGAGTTGACTGCGGCCTCCCACTGAACCAAGCCGGTGAACCTGTAATGAATTTGGCTTGATGAAGTGCCTTGCTCCTGTCAAGAGAAAATACTCCAGAAAGGTTTCTAAGTGTGAAGGTAAAATTTTGACCGGAGCCTCTCGCTTAGTGTATCCGACTACGACTTCATCGCGGTCAGCCTTAAACTCCGACTTTGTCCTGGTCACGCGCGACAAGATGTCCCAAGTTGGTGCTATATGTTTTTAAACACTATAAAGTGATTAATATTTAAAAATTCACATCTCTGGTTCCCTATATTGGATTTTTGTCATTTTGGTGTCATTTTAAAAAGGAAAATATGTGCTATTGCTATAATTTGGTGTGGGATTTTCATTGTGTGTTGTGTCTTACTTATTTGATGTATTGATGTGTTTAAATGCTTTACATACCTGCCTCTTAAGTTAAGCCTGCCTGCTCATTGCCAGCTACCAAGATTTGAGCATGAGAATAATTTATTGGAACTTTGTCTGGACTTTATATTGCATTGGTGGTCTTATTGCTAGTGATAGGTGCAGACTTGCCCCAACTAATATTCCACGTTCCATCAATCGCCCTTTATGTTATATTCCTAGTGGTGATCTTTAAAGGATATAAGTGTATAAAAGCAAGGTAGGGAGTGAAAAGGAAGAGAGTCGATGTGGCAGAAGAGATTCAGTGTAGATACTATGACTACCTGAAACATCTGGAGGAGTCTAGATGAAAAATGATGAAAACTACAAGGTTTTGACTGGTCCATCTGATACGATTTATATCTTGATTGCAATGGCTAAAATCACCATTGGGGGGGACTGGAGATACACAATTGAAGCTCCACTTCCATACGTCACTAAAGAGCAATACTTATGTGCATTAGCACAATATATCTACTGTGTGCTTTCACCCTATTAATGTAGAATTAAGTACTAGACATACTGCTGGAGTGCATTTACTGTAGAAAGTACTCATTCATATAGGTGTGTGCGCTAATATTTTAATTATAATGTTGCAAATTGTAGTTCTCGTTCACATTTACATTTGTGCATTTAGAGTTATGTGGCTTTTACTGGAATTCCTTTCTTATGTAAGCTTAGTTATTTAATAATATTTTGCATTCATTCTTTAATTGTAGGTGCACCTATTATCATGTATTTAAAAATGTACACTGACTATCTTACTAAGTTAGCTTAACCAAAGGACTTACACATTTGGGGCCTCATTTATGGCAATGTGCACAGGGCAGCCCAGCAAGGCACCTTGATGTGCTGCCCTACGCCAAAGTGAAATGAAAGGAATGTTTCTTATTTATGAAATACGCATTTCTGTCTTTTCTGTCTGCGCTGGTGCCGTTTTGGCAGCATAGCGCCGACGTAGGCACCCTTGCATAATGGTGAAAGGGTACCACCATTGCAGGCAGGATTGTTTTTGTGCAGGGAGGGGCACCTTCCTGCACAAAAACAATGTAAAGAGGTGTTTTCCTCTTTCTATGTGTGATGCAGAATGCAGCACATATGGAAGGATGAAAAACGAGGAGAAATAAAGTTATTTCTCCTTGTTACGCCTCACCTCGGGAGGGGTACGGATTTGGTGCTTCCCCAGGTATACATCACTTTAAAAATCTGGGGTAGCGTCAAATTGTATGGGTATTGTCTGGGAAAACCCACAGCAACACCCATGGAACGCATCCTGGGAGCAGAGTAAGGTGATTCAGCAATATGCATTGTGTTGCCTTACTCATGATTTATGAGTCCACTCAAAGCTTCATAAATCTTTATGAAAGCTGTGCGTCTCGTATGTACTACTTTAAATAGTGCAAAAGTGATGCAGGGCTCTCATAAATAAGCCCCTTGGGCCCTAATGTTTAACCTTCAATGTGAAAATGTTGTTTGCACTGCAATGTTCTTTCTTTGCAAGTGCATTCACATGATCTCAAAGTCAGTGAAAGGCATATTGTGTATTAGAGATAGTAAGGGAGACATCCAATGTTGTCCTGATATTCAAACCGTAGGATGGGAAAATCAAGCGAAGTTGCCAATTTCTACTGTGAGAAGGTGGAAAAGTACTGGAGTCCATGACATGGAATTCTCAAATGTTCTGTGGATTTAATTGTTGTTCACACTGTTCATCTTTAAGTCAGTTTTTCTTGGACTTTGAGGGGTACAGACCTCTCTGCTACAATTCTATTGTGTGGGTATATGCTATTCATTGCCTCATTTTGGAAAACTTCTGCTGAAGTCTCCTCTACGATGACACCTTCCTGCTATCCCTGATTTAACTAGGTTTCCCCATGATTTCTCACTTTAGCTTTAGTCTGGTTTACGTGACATTTATTCATGCATAGACAGGAGGATCGAAACTTGTACATGGATAATCAAATCCTATTTCTTATCTTCTGTATTGCCACAACTGAATTTATTGTATGCTTTATGCTACTAAAATGTAATTTCATTTGACTCTTTGGCATACTCGTGGTGATTTCCCATCTTTACAATATGTTTTTGAGATTTATCACAATATTTTGGCCCTTAATTTGTAATAAAACTCATTTACCTTAACTTATTGATTCCTGGTCTTTAATGTGTGGCCAAATGGGCTACACTGTAAATTGAATTGTTTGATTGATATTAACCCCCCTTTACCTCTAGGGAAACTAAATAGTATTAATCACAGGAGAAATGATAAGACCGGCCCAGTGCTCTCACACAAATTATGTCCGGTGCACATGCACTGGAATCCCCGGCTTCTGCAGTGACGAAAGGGGACAAGCATCATAAATAAATACTTGGAAAACCACCATCTGCGCTGAGATTAGTTTAGGATACACCACATTATAAAGCCCCATTCTTCAATGCCCCCTGAACATGCTCGAACACCTGCAGGACAACAGGGAAGTGGAAGACACATAGTGCTCTGTCTCAAAGGGTCACTTTAAATCAGGACAGTTCAGCAGCTTCTCAGTGGATTTACATGCAGTTTGCAGAAAATTATTCACATTACCTCTCATCCCAGTGACCACTGCCAGGCCAGGACAGGAGGAAGGACCAAGCAGCTGAAGGTCCCATTGGAAATGCTAGGAGAAAAAACCTTAGATGAGATACAGATGGGGCTTACCAGAAGGTTTATTTCACTACTGGTTCTCCACCTTTTCCAGGCAGTGTAGACGTGGACTGCCCTTCTTGTCCTTAGTGCAGTGTCACTCCAGGAGCTGGGATGTGGTCTTTTTTCATGATAGCCTCTTCTGTAGGGTGCATATTGAGCACTACTTCTGCAGAGCAAAAAGACTTCTTCCCTCAGAGCAGATCGAAATAACACTTCCAACCAAGTTTTAGGCATTCCAGGTTTTGTCCCGACATATAGGAAAGCTGGCAATCATGCATCCCAGCTCTGGAACGTAATAGACCGCTCAGACACACTAATGTGTGTCTCCTACCTGGTTATTAGGATCCCTACACACAATGGAAAGTACCTGCCCAACTACATCCATAATCGTGAACAATCAGTCTCTTGCATTAGTCAAATTTTGAGGTTCTCCTCCATTTAACCCTTGCACATTTGAATTCCAGAATCCATTCTTTTGGACCTGGTTTGGGCTGGTTCCTCATGTTTAGTATATTTCAACTAGACTGGGCCAGCTGTCTTTGTCTTAGAATTGCATCAAGAGGGGAGACAGAATTATGGGCCACATGTATGAAGCCTTTTTGAGTTTGCAAACGGGTCCATTGCAAACATAAAAATGGTTTTTCACATGCATCAAACCAAAATTGCCATTCGATAACCTGTTACCAAATCGCATATTGGGTTTTGCAATTCGGTATTAGAAAGGGGCGTGTTAAGGGCGTCCCTTCCTAATACCAAATCGCTTCAGAATATATGTATGTTTTGTGAACGAAATGCGGTCGTAAAACATTCGCATTTTACCACCTACTTCAAGTAGGTGGTAACCCATTCGCAAATGGGAAGGGGTCCCTAAGGGACCATTCCCCTTTGTGAATGTTTGTAAAAGCACAGCCTGCTATTAAAAAATGAAAGGAAAGCTTTTCATGTTACTTTTTGTAAAGCATACCATTTTCCATTAAGGAAATCGGGCTACTTTACAAAAAAGAAGATTGCTTTGTTTAAAAGCAGGCCACCATCCCTGTGATTTTTGCAATCCTAGGGAGTCGCGAATTGTGATCTACCTCATTAATATTAATGAGGTAGAGCGATATGCGACCTCCTAAGAATCACTATATGAAACTCTTTGAGTTTCATACATTGTAAATTGTGATTACCTAATTGCGATTCTCAGAAATTTGCAATTAGGTATTGGCAATTTACGAATTTTGATACATGTAGCCCTCAGTGTGTAATTGCAGAGTCCAGGAAGATACATTTCAAAGGGAAGTCAAAGGGCACCAATCTCCCACTGACTACTGAAACCTGATCATGGTACCCATTGTAAGGAGGAGGCAGAAAAGTTGTAGGAACCCCTTCCATAATAAACAAAAGGAGTAAATCTGCCACCTCTGCATGCCAACTGTAGTTACTCAGCTACAGCCACACCTCTTGTAGGGAGGTTCAGGAACCTTTCAGTGTCTGCTGCTCATTTTAGACAATGACAAGGGCCGCCTCCCCTGTCCACCATTTTAAGTAGTCCTGACACAAAAGAATCCAAGATGGATTATTGTGCTCTCACCATCATGGACACACACTCACACTGTCAAGCAAGCCACTCACCTGGTCTCCTTGCTCTTCTTTAACGATGAACGAACCCCAATCTCCCCAGAAGCTCCCCAAACAACAGAAATAATAATATACTCCGATGCTTGGAAAGTTCCCAAGGGGAAAGGGGGATGGGAAGTAAAAGACAAGAGATATTATTTTTCTGGATTCAGGTACTCAGGAAACCCAGCTGCTTAGTCACAAATTCCTCTCTACTGTGTAATGGGTGAGTGGTCTCATCCGCAATTATCTAAAAAACAAACCATATATAGATATGTTATAACAAGAGAATATCACTTTTGCAAGTTCTCTACTATGCTATTCACAAGTCAATGTTTTTACCTAAAACACTATTAGCTGTTCCTTTACAATGTTAGAAACATTCTCTGTAACTTGTGTTTTACTTCCCTTGTCCTGGAAATGAGAAGAGACAATCAAAAACAATAACCTACTGTTCATTTGCTTATGAGTGTATCAATTCTCGGTTTCTCTTTCATGTTCCATAAAGCATAATTACCTTTGTTAGGTGGTAATCCTTCTTACCACCAAATACCGTAGATTAGTATGTGCACCTTATAGTCTTAGAAAAAAAAAAGTTGTTTGTATTGCATTTAAAAAGGTTCAAAGGTTGTCCTTTAGTCTCTTGGTTACAGAAGTTCTTCGTTTTTTGAGGTTTGCAGGCAAGAGCTCTTGTTGCAGTTTTTAATCAAATAGAAAACCAACTCACCGATCTTTTCTGTTGCTTTCTTACAAGCGTTGCAATAGGTAGTCACTGAAATGAAGTCGCTTCGATAGAACTACGTTGAATAAATCCAAAGAAACAAAGAGTAAAGATGTTCTTGAAGCTTTATTCCAGTATCAAGAATGACACCACGGGAGTGCGTCCTTCCTCTCCGAAGTATGAACGGTCACTGGCCACAGGACCGAACATAGTTCAGGGAGGAGGTTGAACGCACGAGAATGCAAGTTCAACAAATGCTCATTTCAAAGATACACACATGGCATGCGCGTGTGACATCCACACGCGCATGCGATTAGCAGAGTACAGAGAAAGCACAAGCCCAGTGAGCCACCACGAGCTCGTGCACACGTTATGCCGCAAGCTGTCATCTTCATTAAAATATAAACAACGAACAGTATACTACATCACCCTCCTCCTTTCATAAACAACAAAATAAAAGATATTTAAGAGAAATAATAATCTTTGTATCTTGAAGGAAATGTACAATTGCGTGTTGGTCTACTGTTAATAGGATCATGAGTCTCTGGAGTAACAATATCTTGAGGTTCATTATGTGACAAAGAGCTAGATGCACATTCAGTAATCTCTTGTAGCATAGAGTAATTTCTGGATGGAACCAAGGAATTATCAGTGGATAAACCATTTGAGAAATATGAAAAATGTAAATCATCTTGAAAAACATTTTTCTTTTTAACCAAAATTTCACTGGCTTGATCTGGAGTTAATTTGATCAACATTCATTTACTCCACCAACCTTTATGACCCAAAAACAAGGAACCTTTAGACACTTTAAGAATTTGGACAGGAAGTGAGAATTTTGACAAACCTTTCTGGACTTTTTTAGGAGATTTAATCAATACCCAGTCCCCAATATTGAACTCATGAGAAAAATTGCAAGCTTTAGTATCAAAATTCTTCTTCTGTATAGCTTGTTGGAGTGTCACATTTTTAAGCATGTTTTGTTTATCCTTACAAACCAAACATGAATCATCATTCTTCCTTAGCACTTTAATCCACGATGGACACAGTGTTCCATTTGGATCTCTCTTCTTGAGAAGTCTAAAGGGTGAAACCCCAGTTGAAGAATGAGGAGTAGTGAGATACGACCAGACTTTCTTTTTTAAAAAATCATCAACAGGTACACTAATAGCTAAAGCTGATTGAATACCTTCTTTTATGAATCTATTCATCCTTTCTACTAAGCCATTGGCTGAAGGAGAGTATAAAGCAACTCTCAAATGTTTAATGGCATGAGCAGACAAAAAATTCTCCATTAAATTTGATGTGAAATGAGAACCATTATCCGTAACCAACTCCCTTGGGAAGCCTTCTGAGAGAAAGACTCTGCACAGAAAACTAATCACCGATGACGTGTTGGGGGAACAACAAAATTCAAATCTAACCCACTTTGAATAATAATCTACTAACACTATTATGTACCTTTTGTCTGTCGGGAGAATTTCAAATGGTCCTGCAAAATCCAGAGCTAATTTTGTCCAAGCCTCTTCTGGAATTGGAACATTGTGCAAAGGCGTCTTTATGGTTTTCCAGTGTTTATCAGATACAAGACATGTATCGCATGAATTTACCCACTTTGTGACATCTGATTCCTTCAACCTCCTAGAAGTAGCACCTATGCCTAAATGCCCTTCATGTGCAATTTTAAAAATTTTGAAGCGCAACAAAGTTGGGGGAACCGCAAGATCACCACGCATGACCAAGCCTTCAACTAGACGAAGCTCATGATTAACCTGTGCAAAAGATTTCAGAGGAGAAGGCAAAGAACGTTCCTTGGGCCAGCCTGACACAATCATATTTTTAACAGCCAAAAGAATAGCATCTTCTTCAGAAGATTTAATCCAATCATCTTGAGTAATGTGCGGTAAATTGGTAATAAAATCCTCAACAGAGGCTACCACGCACTCCACATCATCAAATCTGGAAGATGACGAGTTATCCTTCAATGATAACCTGGAAAGGCAATCAGCTCTTGCATTACGACCACCAGGTATGTACTTTATGACAAAGTTATATTCATGTAAACGTGACAGTAAACAAACAAGTCTTGAAGAAGCTTTACCTGTCCCATTTCCATTTAACAAATGTATTAAAGGCTTATGATCAGAAAAAATTTCAAATTCTGACCCCCAAATAAAGGTTTTAAACTTCTCTACTGCCCATGTACAAGCAAGTGCTTCTCGCTCAATTGTACTGTAGTTAGTTTCTGGAATAGAAAGAGACCTTGACGAAAAAGCCACCGTATTCTCCCTACCATTGACCCATTGACAGAGAACAGCTCCTAAACCATTTTGACTCGCATCAACAGATAAAATACATTTGTGTCCAGGTAAAAATGGAGAAAGAGCAGGAGCTTGAAGAATGAGTTTTTTAATGACCTCAAACGCCTGCTGAGCTTCACTTCCCCATGAAAAAGTAGTGTTCTTTTTCAAGAGAATGCGTAAAGGTTGTACCACCTGGGCATAATTAGAAATGAATTTAGAGTAATACTCTGTCATGCCCAAAAAAGATCTTAACAAGTCTTTGTTTTTTGATACAACCACTTCATCAATGGCTTGAGTGAGAGAAAACTTGGGCCTGATTCCTGATGCAGATATCGAATGCCCCAGGTAATCAAGAGATTCAACCATGAACTTACATTTATCCGTGCCCAAAGTAACTCCAAACTCTTTAAACTTGTTGAGAACTTTCCTAAGAGTAGATATATGCTCATGCTTATTTCTAGAAAAAATAAAACGTCATCCTGATAAGCTTGAACTGACTCAATACCCTCTAACATATGATCCATAAATCTCTGGAATACGCTCGCCGCTGAAGCTAACCCAAAAGGTAATCTGAGAAATTTATAAGCCCCAAAAGGTGTGACAAAAGTGGTTAGTTCAGTGGAGGCCTTGGATAGAGGAATCTGATGATATGCTGACCTTAAATCCAGAATAGTAAAGCAAGTCGCATCAGCAATGTTAGATCACAAATCTTGAATCTTTGGTAATGGGCGACAGTCTACTACAATGTTTTTGTTCAGTGTGCGCAAATCAGCACATAAACGAATCGAATTGTCCTTTTTCCTTACTATGACAGTTGGACTGACCCATTCCGAAGATTCTGTAGGTATTATAATGCCTTCATTAACTAGTTTACCTAGTAATACTTTGAGGTCATTTCTAACACTTAACGGAACAGGTCTAGCTTTATGTGAAATTGGTATGACCTTGTCTTTTAACTTGATGACATGTTCAACCTTTTTGATTTTGCCTATATTAGGGGTAAAAACTTCAGGAAATTCTTTGAACATGGTTTCTGCAATGTTTGTAACATCTGGCACAAAGTTATCATGAACAGCAGAAATAGAAATCTCAGTGTTAATCTGAACAGGATTTTCAGAGCCAGGAACTAACTTTAAACCCATCTTTGCTAGATCCTGCCATCCAACAATATTCTTGCCTTTAGGAGCTACATAGACTTTTGTAAAAATTTTGCGATCTAAACAGGTTATAAATTCAGTGAAAAACCCAAGCATATCAATAATATGCCCACCATATGCTTTTGGAATGATGTCTAAAGTTTGTAATGGTTTTTTAAAACCCCAATACATATCCAACAGGGTGTCTGAGATAATGGTGACAGGTGCTCCAGAGTCAGCCATCATGTCAATTTTAACACAACCAATAATAACCTCACATAATGGTTCTTTGACCTTCTGTGTAGGAGCAGACAAATCATGGGAATCAATAGAAAGCATAAGTCTCTCAAGATTGTCATCAAGTGACTGACTAGGTTCACCATTGACCTTCATAGAAGCCTCCTCAGTATCACGACTACTGACTCTGACCATCTTTCTGCTTCTGCACACAGTATAGAAATGCCCCATTTTTCCACATTTTGTACATTTCTTACCCAGTGCCAGACAAATCGGGCTATCACCTAAATGTGATTTCGAGCCACACCTAAAGCAAAATGAATTATATCCATTTTGTTTCTGTGGAAAAGATTTCACAAATTTAGAGCTGTAAGAAACGTTGTTAATATGCGGATCACTTTGAATCACATTGACAGAAGAAACATTTTCATTACTTAAACATTTTGAAGTAACAATAGATCTTTCAATCCCCTTAGCAATGTCGATGACCTCAGATAGGGAAGGATCTCTACAACTAAGTAAGCGTTCCTGAATTTTCTTATGAAAGCAGCTGTAGACAAATTGATCTCTTATATAAATATCCAGTTGAGCCCCAAAGTTACAGTTTGCTGCTAAATTCCTTAGAACTGAGATATAATCCTCAATGGATTCATCTGAATTTTGTTTCCTTTTCATAAAGTTAAATCTCTCAAGTAATACACTTGGCTGTTCTAAAAATTTCTTGTTTAATCTGTGAACTGCATCTGTGTAAACGTTCCATCCATCCCCTTCATCTGGTGGTGGAATTGTCAGTGGTAAGTTATCATAGATTTCACGGCCAGAACTGCCCAGAAAACTGTAAAGAATCGCTAGTTTACGTTTGGCTGAGTAACCTTCAGCATCTATAGCCACCAGATAGTTTTCAAAAGATTTAAACCAAAATTTCCATGCCTCTTTTGGTTTGCCTTGCCTTGGAAGGAACTGGTCCAACTGACATATTTGTTGAGAAGCCATTGAAAATGTATATAGAAATGAAAGGCTGAAATTGCTGATTAAAGTTAATAATATGAGTATCTTGGCATCTAACTGTACTGCTGAAATTGCTGATTAAAGTTAATAATATGAGTATCTTGTCATGTAAATATACTGCTGAAGAAGTGCAAAGAAAAGATTGCAAGCGTGAAGAGTGAACAAACTTACTTGCAATCTTTCACACGTCAGTCCCAAGTGAGGTCGATCAATTTCCCTTCGAGAAATGACCATAAAACAACTCACGCGCTAAAAGCCAATCAGAATGGGCGTTTTAGCAATGATAGAGGTCAACTGTTGCTAGAACCAATGAAATGGCTCTTCCGTAAGCTCTTCCGTGAGAGTTTGTAATCAGCAGAGGGCGGGGCTCAGCCTGAAACAGACGCGTAGCAGGAAAGGAGGCTAATCCGGAAACTCGTTTCCTGAGGGCGGAAGCCAAACAACGGGAGAGTTTCCTTAGCCTGAATGAAGAAACGAAGTGGCTGTGGAGAGGTACTTGAAGCGAGAAGTCGTCCACAATGATGGTAGGAGGCACAATTCTTTGTAGTGTTGCAGGAAATTACAGGAAATAATCGTCGCCAAATGAAATGAAGTTGCTTCGATAGAACTACGTTGAATAAATCCAAAGAAACAAAGAGTAAAGATGTTCTTGAAGCTTTATTCCAGTAATAAGAATGTCCTTCCTCTCCGAAGTATGAACGGTCGCTGGCCACAGGACCGAACATAGTTCAGGGAGGAGGTTGAACGCACGAGAATGCAAGTTCAACAAATGCTCATTTCAATGATACACACATGGCATGCCCGTGTGACATCCACACGCGCATGCGATTAGCAGAGTACAGAGAAAGCACGAGCCCAGTGAGCCACCACGAGCTCGTGCACACGTTATGCCGCAAGCTGTCATCTTTATTAAAATATAAACAACGAACAGTATACTACAGTCACTTATCTCTTTTGTTTTATTTTACAGGTAATCCGGAAGCGGAAGAAGTCTCTCCACAGAGCTGAAACGGAAGCTCCGCCCCGGAAACCGGAGAGAAGCCAGGAGGAGCAGCAGTAGTCGGGTATCAGCCGGGACTTTGAAGATGCGATGTCGAGAAGAGCAGGATAGGGCTTTGAGTGACGAGACCAAGAGCTGATTAACAAGTGCGAGCGGTTTAAATAGCTTTTCTCTGCTCGTGTATGCCGCGTGAGTTTACTCGTTGATTCACACGTGCATAACTATGCAAATAATTACCGGTGACACGTCAACAATGTTCCTCTCGTTGTTTCAGCATGTGTATGCAGATTGTGACAGTCAAAACATGCTAGAAATGTTTAAAACGTGCTGAAACGTGCTTGTCTTAATAGACACTTTAACCCAATGTCAACTCCTGTGTCTGGCAGTTTCCTTGCTTACTAGACAGGGCCTGTTGTTAACATAGATTAATTAATCTTTTTAACATTTTACCATAAAGAAATAAACATGAAAAATATACCCACGAGTCATACAGTGCAAGCAAGGGGGTTTCAGAGAACGGAATGATGCAAATCATGACAGGAAATCTAAAGATATGGGATTTCAAGTTCTGCAAAAGGGGATAACATAGCTTGGTAGAGGGCATAGCATGAGTGGGATTGTTGATGATCATGAAGAATCAATCACACTCCCATTTACTCACCTATATAATTATACACACACCACCACAGTTATTCATACAGATACAAACACATACTTAATTTCTTTAACAATCACTTCTGACACGCACTCACTCATCCATACAGCCACTCTCACAATCACCCACTCTCACATATAGTGATTTATATACTCCAACACTCACATATACTGCCTTTCACATATGTAGTTACTGACACATGTACCAGTGAGACATCCATTCACTCACCAACACACCCATACACATACTCACCCACCCATACAGCCCTTCACAGATGCACTTTTGAAGCCATACACCCAGTAAATCACCTACTCACACATCTATGCACAGAGTCACACACCCCCAACCACTCACAGAAACTCTCAGGCACCCATACAGATACTCAGACAATCAATCAATAAGCCATATAGACACTCATGTAGCTACTCACAAACCCATGCAGCCACTTACACACCAACTAACAGACTAATACAGACATTCAGACAGTTTAGTCACTAACCCATGCATTTAGTAACACATGATTAATCACTCACTTATACAGTCACTCACGTACCTAGTAAATCATCCATTCACACACTCATACACCCACTCATACTTCAATACACCTTGGCATATATATACATATAAAACATATTTAAACTTTACAGAAACACAGTCACTGGATGATGTCATCAGTGATGTCATTTGAGATGTCATCAATGATGTCATCAGTGATGTCACTGGCCATGGCATGAATGATGTAATATGTGACGTCATCAGCAGTGCATTGCGGGGGCGCGAGTTATAGTTAGCTGAACTAACTATAACGGCCAAATTTCTCTGGTTTTGTACAAATGAAATGTCCAACTAACTATAACGTCCCTGAAACCTGTGTTTTTTTCAGTGAATTTCTAAGGTTTTTTAGATGCTAATTTCTAACTATAACGTGTCTGAAATCTATGGTTTTCTCAGTGAATTTCAAAGGTTTTTTAAATGCTAATTTCTAACTATAACGTGTCTGAAACGTATGTTTTTTGAGTGAATTTCTAAGGTCTTTTAAATGCTAATTTCTAACTGTAATGTGGCTGAAAATTATGTTTTTTTCTGTGAATGTTGAAGGTTTTTTAAATGAGAATTTCTAACTATAATGTGCCTCAATCCCATGTTTTTTTAATTGACTACATATATATATTTTTAAAAAGTTAATAATTTCTAGTTAGGAAAATTATATTCATTCTTTCTTTTTTAAAAATAATTATTATACTGAAGTCGCGTACCTGTCGCGCGCCCTACACAATGCCTGCGCGCATTCTCGTAGCCATTTTGAAAAGTCACGTGCGAGTCACGACTTCGCCATAAATTGTAAAGTATGAAACATCTTTAAATTAATTATGAATAAAAGTTTTGTTTTAAGTGTTTGTCTAAATTTATTTATAAAAGTATTTTTAAACAATTTTTTTCAATATAATCTGTACGAAAGTAAATTTACTGTATGCGTGGCATATTCGCTTAGTGTGCGCGACCCCTCCCTGCACGTATTTCCGGGGTTGTGCTGTGATCACGCTGTGATCACGCCGGGGTCGCAACTTCAGTGTATTTTTAGAGTTGAAAAAATGACTATTGAACGTTTGAATATGACATTAGACTGTACAGTTTTGCTAATATACTTATTAAAAGTTTATAGACATTTTTATTTATAGTGTGTAATCATGTATATGATATTTTGCGGTTGTGTGAAGGGTGCGTGACGGGTGCGCGCACCCTACGCAACTTCATGTCAGCAGAAGCAAAAAAGAATCTGATAGGTTGAAATTAATTTCATTGTGAAAGAGGGAGGATCCATCCTTCTGATACTTCCCTTACTTTTTGTCTTTGATACAAAGAAGACCTGTTTCCTGGTTCTCTTTATTATTACATCTTTTTTTGTGTGTTTGTTTATTTTTTTTTTTCAACAATGGCTTCCAGTCTTGCCTTAGTTGATCCTGTTGTCATAGAGGAGGAAGAAGAGATGGTGCAGCAGAAGAAAAAAAGAAAAGAAAGCATCGTCTGGGCCTTTTTTAGTGTAACGGAGGGTGAAAAAAAGGTTAATGAAAGAAAAGTTACTTGCATAATTTGTAAGAGAGTGCTGTCAAGCGGCTCGGAGAAAAAGTACTCTTGCGGTGAGAGCAGTATAAAGAAGCACATGGAGACCATACACCCTGTGTACCTCGCAAGAGAGGAGAGAAAGATACAGTTAAATGCTGCTGCCGAAGAAGACCCAAATAGTCCATCTACTTCACAACAGGTTTCATCTGCTCCAAGGCCTCACATCATGCCTGAATTTTTAAATGCAGCAGTTAGTTTCATTAAGTGCAACACCCAGCTGTGTGCAGCAGAACAGTGTATTGACGTCATCTCTGCTACCCTTAAAGCACATAAATGTTAAAAAAAAAAATTATAATGTGCTTTTGTTTATGTTCAAGAGATCATTTCCTGATCTTCATTTTTGTCTGTTGTGTTTAAAATGAAAAACACACAAAAAAGTAAAAAAGGTTAAAAAAATTACACTTTTTTGGGGAATTGTTCAGAAAACCCCCCAGTTCTTATGGAACCACATCTTCTGGTTACAAAAAGAAAAATTACTTAAGTGATTGTATGAGAGTATGGACACTGTGGGTGATTACAGATTTGCAAGTGTACTATATAGTGATTTTATGAATGTTTGGGTAGTGGTAACATGATGATAAGTGATTGGGTCATTGCATGAGTACATGGGTAGTGACTGGATGATTAGAGTACTGCAAAGAGAGTGCATGGTGAATGTATCAGTGCTTGGGTATTGGCGGAGTGATTGAATAAGTACATGTGGTGGATGGGTGATTGGAGGAGTGTGTGGGAGTGACAGGGGGATTGCTGGAGTGTATGGGTACTACCTGGATAACTGGAGGAGTGAATCAGTAGTGTGTAGGTGGTTAGAGGTCTGCATGGGTAGTGCAAGGAGGATTGTAGCAGTGCACGAGTTACTCTGAGTCATTGCATGAGTACATGGGTAGTGACTGGATGATTAGAGTACTGCAAAAAGAGTGCATGGTGAATTTATAAGTGCTTGGGTTTTGGCGGAGTGATTGGATAAGTACATGATGCTGGATGGGTGATTGGAGGAGTGCATGGGTAGTGACAGAGGGATTTCTGGAGTGCATGGGTACTACCTGGGTAATTGGAGGAATGAATCAGTAGTGCGTAGGTGGTTCGAAGGCTGCATGGATAGTGCACAGAGCATTGTAGTAGTGCATATGTTAGTGCCTGGGTCAATGCATCAGTACATAGGTAGTGACTGGATGATTAGAGTAATGCAAAGAGAGTGCATGGTGAATTTATATGTGCTTGGGTATTGGCATAGTGATTGAATAAGTACATGATGCTGCATGAGGGATTGGAGGAGTGCGTGGGAAGTCATAGGGGGATTGCTTGAATGCATGGGTACTACCTGTGTAATTGGAAGTGTAAATCAGTAGTGAGTAGGTGGTTCGAAGGCTGCATGGATAGTGCACAGAGCATTGTAGCAGTGCATATGTTAGTGCCTGGGTCATTGCATGAGTACATGGGTAGTGACTGGATGATTAGAGTAATGCAAAGAGAGTGCATGGTGAATTTATAAGTGCTTGGGTATTGGCGGAGTAATTGGATAAGTACATGGTGCTGGATGGGTGATTGGAGGAGTGCGTGGGAAGTGACAGGGGGATTGCAGGAGTTCATGGGTACTACCTGGGTAATTGGAGGAGTGAATCAGTAGTGTGAAGGTGGTTAGAGGTCTGCATGGGTAGTGCATGGAGGATTGTAGCAGTGTACAAGTTAGTGCCTGGGTCAATTCATGAGTACATGGGTACTGACTGGATGATTAGAGTACTGCAAGGAGAGTGCATGATGAATTTATAAATGCTTGGGTTTTGGCGGAGTGATTGGATAAGTACATGAGGCTGCATGGGTGATTGGAGGCGTGCGTGGGTAGTGGCAGAGGGATTTCTGGAGTGCATGGGTACTACCTGGGTAATTGGAGGAATGAATCAGTACTGTTTAGCTGGTTAGAGGTCTGCATGTGTAGTGCATGGAGGTTTGTAGCAGTGCATGTGTTAGTGCCTGAGTCATTTCATGAGTACATGGGTAGTGACTGGATGTTTAGAGAACTGCAAAGAGAGTGCATGGTGAATGTATAAGTGCTTGGGTATTGGCGGAGTGATTGAATAAGTACATGGTGCTGGATGAGGGATTGGAGGAGTGCATGGAAAGTCATAGGGGGATTGCTGGAGTGCATGGGTACTACCTCAGTAATTGGAGGAGTGAATCAGTATTGTGTACGTGGTTAGAGGTCTGCATGGGTAGTGCATGGAGGATTGTAGCAGTGCACGAGTTAGTGCCTGAGTCATTGCATGAGTACATGGGTACTGACTGGATAATTAGAGTTATGTAAGGAGACTGCGTGGTGAATTTATAAGTGCTTGGGTATTGGCAGAGTGATTGGATAAGTACATGGTGCTGGATGGGTGATTGGAGGAGTGCACGAGGAGTGACAGTGTGATTGCTGGACTGCATGGACACTACCTGTGTAATTGGAGGAGTGAATCAGTAGTGTGTAGGTGGTTAGAGGACTGCATGAATAGTAGATATGTGATTATAGCTTTGCATGTGTTAGTGCCTCGGTCATTGCATAAGTACATGGATAGTGACTGGATACTTAGAGTGCTGCAAGGAGGGTGCATGGTGAATTTGTATGTGCTTGGCTTTAGGCAGAGTGATTGGATAAGGACATAGGAGTAGCTGGGTAATTGGAGGAGTGCATAGGTAGTAACAGGGAGATATCTAAACTGTATAGATAGCACTCAAAGGATTGTAAAAGTGCATGAGTTAGTGCCTGGGCAATCACTCAAAGGATTGTAGAAGTGCATGAGTTGGTGCCTGGGTAATTGCATGAGTACATGGATACTGACTGGAAGATTAGAGTACTGCAAGGTGAGTACATGGTGAATTTATAAGTGCTTGGATGTTGGCGGAGTGATTGGATTAGTATATGGTAGTGACTGAGTGAGTGGAGGACTGCATGGAGAGTGACAGGGTGATTGCTGGACTGCGTAGGTACCACCTGGGGAATTGGAGGACTGAATGAGAAATATGTAAGTGGTTAAAGGACTGCATTGGTAGTCCATAAGGGATTGCAGCAGTACCTGTGTTTGTGACTGGGTCATTGCATGAGTACATGGGTGCTGAGTGGATGATTAGAGTTGTGCAAGGAGAGTGCGTAGTAAATTTATAAATGTTTGGGTATTGGCAGAGTGTCTTGATTAGTACATGGTACTGGCTGCGTGACTGGAGGAGTGTACAGGGACTTACAAGGTTCTTGCTGATCTGCATGGATAGTATTGGGGGAATTGAAGGACCAAATGAGAAGTGTGTAGGTGGTTAGAGGACTCCATGAGTAGTACACAAGGATTTTACCAGTGCATGTGTAAGTGCCTGGATCATTCAATGAGTACATGAGTAGTGACTGCATGATTAGAGTAGTGCGTGGTGAGTGGATGGTGAATTTATAAGTGGATCGGTTTTGGCGCAGTGATTGGTTACGGACATAGGACTGCCTGTGTGATTGGACGAGTGCATACGTAGTACCAGGGAGATTACTGGACTGCATAGGTAGTCCTCAAAGGACTGCAACACTGCTTGTGTTAGTAACTGGGTCATTGCAAGAGTACATGGGTACTGACTGGATGATGAGAGTACTGCAAGGAGAGCGCCTGAGTGAATTTATAAGTGCTTGGGTATTGGCAGAGGGATTGGATTGGAGTAAATGGCACTGTCTGGGTGACTCGAGGAGTGCATCGAGAACGACAGGCTGATTGCTGGACTTCATGGATAGTACCTGGGGAATTTAAGATATGAATGAGCAGTGTCTAGGTGGTTAGAGGACTGTATGGTTGGTGCAGAGGTGAATGTAGTAGTTCATGGATAGTGTTTGGGTTACTTAATCTTACCTTTACAATAGTAGATATGAAAGTCTTTGAAACAATTTTTGCAGTTGTTTTTTATAATTTAAATGTTAAAAACTTTCAAACTTTAGAATTTTGGTCTGTAAAAGAGCAGAAAAAAACAGTTATAACATATAATATAATAGTTTAAACTACACAACATAATTTTACCATTATATAAGATATTCAGTTTGCCTTTTTTGCTGTTCTCAGAATCTATTGAATTTCACCATAAACAGTGATTTCAATATTGCTCATCATGTAACAGCGGGTAAAAAAATACAATCAATAAGATTGTTTAAAAAAAAAAAATCTGTGTCCAAAATATTTATAACAAAGTCAACTATGTGTTCACATTTCATAAAATAAACATCTTCAATAACATTGCATATAATACAAATATCAAATAAATGAAATTCTTCTTTCTAAGACAATTTTCTAAATACAATATCAAAGAACAGAAACAAAAATTGAATCAGCAATTCTTCATACCTTCCCTATAGTCTAAATGATGTTCTTTAAAACATTTGCAGTGAGAATATCCAAAATACACTTGTTAATTCATATCAATATCTTTCCACTAGGCCGAATGATATTCCTGAAATCCTTTGTATAGAAATTATCCAAAATAATGTAATTAATTCATAATGACATCTTCCCAATAGGCCGAATGATGTTCTCAGAACTTTGGCATTAAAAATATTAGGTATGAATTTGGTAATTCATTTGGCAACTGATATTTGAAAACCAAATGGGCATCATTACAATATGTCCATCCTTTGTTGCACTTCAAATAGACAGTGTAGTGTCCAGATGTTGTAGAAGGTCCATCTTGGAAAATAATTGCTACTGCTACGAAAGTTCTTCCTGATATTGATAGTTGATTTACTACAACATTTTAATTAAAATTTCCAATTTTCTTCCATCTGCTCTACAACGTTGTATCGTTAAAATAATATATTGTCCAAATCCTTCTATAAATAATGTTGATAACATTTCTGATTTGCAGTGACTACACTCCATATTTTGATTAGCTGATTTCACTAATTTGTTAAAAGTCACTGTTTTACAATCCCATATTGCCAAATATATGAATCTTTCACTGTCTATGTTAGTGGTAGAAGTAAATGTACAATTTTCACATTCATGTTCCCATCTATAACAAAGTCCAAACAGATTTTCAATTTGTATTCCTTCATCTTCCAATACTGCAAGCATAAACAGAAGAAATTCCTGAGCATCTTGCTGTACATTCTGTGTAAATTGTGACGAACCAGAACATATATCCAGAAGATTCCGAATGCCAGAAACACTTTGGATTTTAGTTTTATCAGTTCTCAATCTTTCAAAAATTGAATGCAACAAGGAACAAAACCTTTTTTCACGATTCTCCATAATTTGCTGTTGGAGATTTTCAAGAAAAAATACGACATTCACCACTACATTAGCATAGCAATTGATACCTGAACTATTTTCTAACTGATATCCTAAAATCTCTTCAACAGTGCCATTTTTCTTTTTTATTTGGAACCTGAACATTGTCTTGAATTTTTTTCTTCTTTCCAACTTCACTACAGAGCTTCTCATATATTCGTTTTCGACCTACTACACGCTTTTCATATACAGGATGTTGACTTAAATTGGGAGCATACACTCTTCTTAACCGATTATACTCTCTTAAACAATTTGCATCTGCACTAATCTTTCTCTCATCAAAATCAATCAAATACAATCCAGATAAAGGTCTGGCTCGGCACAATGCAACATACGCCATTCTCTCTTTAAACACTGTATTTCCAATGTTTACTAAAGAGCTGTCTACACCTAAACCTTGAGATTTATGAATGGTCACCGCATAAGCTAAAGAAAGAGGAAACTGTTTTCTACGAAAATACAAATCGAACAGAACTACGTCCAAACTGTTTTACTTAGTCAATCTGATCAAATTTAATTTTCAAAAATTCAATTCCATCTCTATTTTGATAATTAACAAAATCAACAACTTTTCCCATTGCTCCATTTACTAAACCTTTTTCCACATCCAAATTACGCCGTCAAATTACCCGACAGTTTTCACATACATATAAATTCTTTTCTAAACCAGCAGTCTTGGATATAGATTTTTCCAATGAATCCAATTTTGTTTTTAATTTTCTGTCAAAATAATAGTAATACCTTTGTGCTCTATTTTATCAATGGCTTCCATTTTTATTATTTGTTATTTTTCCAGCTTTAAAAGTTCTTCATTGAATGTAGAATACTCTCGCAGTGTTGGCATTAGGCAGACTATAGATTTATTTTCTCTGATTTGTTTGTATATTATTTCCGGAGCAACATCTTCATTTGGAAACAAGTTTGGAAGTAGCCGACTTTGCAAAGCTTCTTTACCATGTTCTGTCAATATACCAATTCTTATATCTTGAAGAATTCTTCCATAGTCTTCATCACTTGCCTGTCGCATATTTTTAATAAGTTCTTTGTATTCAAAATATAACCAAATGTTCACATTTTCAATACTTCCCAAACACTTTCTGGTGTCTTTATGCACAAGTGTTTTAAATACTGGTTGCCCTTTTACAGGAGTATGTTGCAGTAGATCGCCAAAAACTATCATGTTTACCTCCAAATAAGACATCGTTTCTATTTTTAAAAAAATTCTGCATTCTTAAATGCACAAAGGTAAGCATTAAGTTTGAGACCATGCTCACCTCATCAATAATCAGAAGTTTCATTTTCTTTAGCACTCTTGAAACTTCATAACTAGCTTCTCCAGATAGCTTGTGATATTCCAATTTGTTTTCATGTTCAACAGGTAGCATTAGTAAGCGATGTAATGTAATTCCTTTAATGTTGTGTGCTGCTCACCCAGTTGGAGCGATTACAACACAAGATAAATGTGATTCAGTGGTTTTCTGTAGATAACTGGTCAAAACTTTAATTAAGAAACGTTTTCCTGTACCAGCTTGACCACTGACATACATTCGGATAGGTTGAAATGATGTGCATTCTTTTTTTTTAATGAAGAAAGCCATGGTCAATCTGTTGTCTCACTTGCTGATATATTTCTTTCTGTTCAATATTTAGTTGTTCTTCCAAGTTTCATAAATCCATAATATCATGTTGAGCTTGATGCATTGCTGTTTCCACTTCACTCATGGCGATTGCTGCTTCATTTTCAAGAATTGGTTGTCCTAGTGGATCTTGACTCAGTGGAGCAGAACTTTGACCGTCTTGAGAACTGTCTCTAGCAATCTCAGCTGCAATAGTAGCTTCTTGATCAATTTCTTCATTCCACATTTTGAGATAATTTGGAAAAACTGTGCATTCAATGCTATCTTTACAGGCATTCAAAGAATCTTCATGACACTGAAAATCTCCAAGTAATTCCAGTACTGTACGCCAAGACTTGAATAGTTGCAGAAGTGCTAAATAGTAAAATTCTCTTTTATCAGGAGTATCGCAACTCAGTTTCCTATGATTAATCAGATTTCCTTTACTATGTTTTACCAAACATCGTTCTGAACCAATCACTGCACATTTTTCTTCATTTATGTTCTCTGTAATATTTCTCTTAAAACTGTAATATTGCAGCACTTCATAGAGACATATGTTTTCCAGATGAGGACTTCTATTTGGATAGTACGGATCCAACATGTTTGTTTTAACAATATATTTGCTTTCCGGTTAATTTAATGCCAAATATTCGATTGCTTGTACAGATTTAAGTACTTGATTTCGTGTTGCAGCAAAACCTAGACTAACCCAAATGATTCCTCTTGACTTTGAATATAAACTTGCAGAGGACAACCGATCCGAACATTTGTAGGATCCAATCTCTCGATGGGACAGCATCTTCAAACTAAAGCTGTACAATTTCTTACTAAGACGCTTCTCATGGGAAATTTCTTCCCACATTAATTTCAACTCCTTCTTTTCTGATTTGGTTATGTATGATGTTACATACTGTGCAACAGCAATGGAATTATCCGCAACATACTGGATATCCATATTAGCATTCCACATCGACAAAATAACTGGCTACTTTGATTGTTCACTTCTTTATAAATTGTCAGTATTTTTAGGAGATTTTCTAGTGATGGTATGTCTCACTGCTGACATGAAACTGCTGACTCTTCCTTTGGATATTACTGGACGTGGAAATCCAAAACGACATTTGGTATAAAACCTTTCCTTCGACTTGTATTTCCGTTGACAGTATTTGCCACATCGATGAGTTTGAAACCGTAAAACTTGTTGCCTTAAGGTGTTTTCTTCTCTTGTTTTTGGTATAGCACATGTAACATTGTCTTCAATAAAAGATAAAATAGTCTCCTCCGAATCAATTCCAAATTAGGGTGCATCCTTCATCCATAAAAGCATATGTATATGAGGAGCACCTCTAGCTTGATACTCCTTTCTCCAAAAGAAATCAATAACTTCTCCTAGAGGAGGATTGTTTTTATTGCAGATAAAAGACATCATAGCTTGAAACCTATGATTAAAATATCTGCACACATTTACAGGAATCCAAGGAACACAGTTCTCTAGGTGTCTTGAATTCAATGTTTTTAATATTTGATTTGCTTCTCGAATAAAGTAATAAGTAAATCGTCCCATGCGTATTCAGCACAGCTTAGCGTAACAAACCACCTAGGAGTTCCTAAGTTCCTTAACATGCATTTAAGTTCTCCATGACGATGATATCAATACTTATTAGTACCACGCTGACACGCCATCAAATTAATCAATTGAGATTCTAAATGATCATCTCTCTCGTGTACTTTGACCATGAGTTCCTTTGCAGAAACATTTTGAAGATGAACTGTTTTTAATATGTGGTTGACTGCATGCGAAAGTCCCGACAAGTCACTTTCAAACAAAAGATGAAATATATATGGGATACATTGTCGAAATCTTGGATCTTCTGAGTACAATCTTGTTGTCCGATTTTCTGATGCAGGAATCTGTATTGGTCGTTCGTCATATCGTCCACCTTTTCCAGTGGGGAAGAGTTGTGGAAAACAATGAGTTTCCAAACTTTTTCCCCAAACACTCATGGGAGTCCCCTTCGCTTTCTTTATTTGGAATAATTCAATATTATTTCCCATCACTTTTTTGGAATGTAAAGAATGTACACTATAATGTTCATACATTTCTTCACTTTTGGACATGTCCACTTTTTCAATTTGGCCACTTGACATTTCGCTATCATCTCCTAAAACTATTTCTTCTTCTTCCACATACACATTTTTGTAGTAATCATGGTTTTTAATGAGATATAACGTTGCCTTTTGCACTTTGCTGACATCTACTAATTCTTGCCATATTTTCCGACACTTTGTAGGAGCACCATTAACTAGAATAACTACCGGTTCAGTTTCCTCTTTCTCTACACCAATAGTTTCAATATTTCTTTAAATCTAAAGGTAAAGATACAACTCTTCCTTTTAATCCTCTCTGTAAATCTGTGGGAGGCAACTTACCTGTTTTAGGCTCCATACGAACAATAGACTGAAACAGGTGCACAGATTGAATCAGAATAGACTCCTACGTATTCAAATCTACTGGTTCTGGAGGAATAGCTACCAACTCTAGGTTATTATGTACAGCTCTAGCTGGCATTTTGTTGTCCTCTAATTGGTATAACAATATTTACAAATACGTTGATCAGTACCCAACTCAAAGCAATCTTCTACCAACAAAAAGGTTGAAAATTCGTTCCACTTATCATTGTTTTCTTTTTCACTTTTTAAATACAGATCAACATTCCTAGTCTGATTTTTATTCATCGGCAAACAATACAAACATTATTTGGTCTTTCACAACAAATTACCTTAAACTTCGTAATTTCTTCTTCAAACTTCTCAGTACTACCATGTTCCACGTCTTCTTCAACACCTACTTCTATCAATGTCTCACTTTGTCTGCACTCTTCTTCAGGACCAAAGTAATGAAACTCTATTTCATCACAAATTCTTTTTACATCTGATACTGACCAATGCCAAAGAGCACTGTTTAAATCACTTAAAATTATTGCTGGACTTTTTGCGTAATACAATCGTCTGACTAACTTCTGCATTTGAGAGTGATGTACTGCTAACATTCTGAAATGATGAAAAACACTTTGACACACTTTTCTAGAAAGACACGCCAGAGGACCTTACAAACCAGTGTTTTTTCTCACTTGGCAAGGATCTAGTCCTTGCAGCATCTTAATCGTTTGTTTAACACTTTTGTTACTGTATGCTTGTAAGAAAGTTTGTAAAATATCAATAGACTCCTGTTGTATACTACAAATACTTATACAATCCCAAGTATACACTGAGGCTTTCCTACGTCTCCCTAGAACTTCATCAACTATCACTTCTTCAACATTTCTAGGAACCATCTTTTCTTTTTCAATTAGAAAACCGTTCTTCACTTCATAAGCACGATGTCAGAGCCCACACTTCCTTCATAATCACATGGCCACCAATACTACGTAATAAATGAGAGACAAGAGCCTATTCTGCAGAAATGAACAGCTCTTTATTTAGATTCCCTTAAACACGCTTCGAATTCCTGCACTCAGTGGCGGCTCCGGTGGGCACGCTGGGCTGTGGAGGTGAGGGGGCACAAGAGGGACCTGGCCTGGGGTGTACATTTTGTTGTTGGATGTGCAGGGAACCAAGAGTGTATTCCTTGAGATAGCTGGTACTTTTCAGGATATGTTTCAATTCTAGGTGTTTCAATGATCCTGTGTGCTCAGTTACAAGTATAGGCAAGGGTGATTTCTTTATTTTCAAGTTACCATTTCCCTGAAGGGGTGTATGCTGTGTGTTGCAGCGGTACCAGCGGTAGCCATTTCTTGGATTTAAAATCCAGTGTGCTGTGGCTGTTCTTAATTGATAGCTAACCCTCCCCCGAATTGTTGAACAATTTGAGCGTGACTTTTTTTTCCTCTAGTCATGCCAGACCTCGAGTATTGTAGCCTGGCTTATACAAAGGGCTCGATTTTGTAATGTCCCTGTTGTGAGGAACGGACTGGGATAACTCAGAGCTGGTGGCTCGAGTAGGTGTGTGCGCAGGTGTGGGGCTTTTTTTTTTCTTTGGTGGTAGGTCTAGATTGAGGATGCCCGGGGCGCAAAGAGAGGTTCCAAGCATCCATGGACTGAAGTATATTTGCAGGTTTTGATGCATAGGATTATGAGATTTTTGCCCGGTTGCAGCCGCAGGCCCACGGGGGCACCTAGTCAGCCGATAGTGCCAGCAGAGAAGCCTAGGTGGCCAGGCAGACATCCAGGGTATCATTTGTACCGGTTAAGAAGCGGGCAATGGTCAGGAACCGCATAAGTAAGTAACTGCAAGTTTGGGGTGGCCCCACAGGCTCTGCCAGTAGGTAGCGCTGGGGATGTGGTAGCACAGGGCAGTGTTTCTGCCATAGCAGAAGTGGTGGCGACAGGTAATATTGTTTAGAACAAAAACAGCTGCATGGTGATTGAGGTTACGCCAGATGGTGGCATCAACCATTCGGATTTGGTTGCTAATTTACCCAATGTGTTGCCTTGGCTGTCGAAGGTTGTAATGCTACCCACTCCCCTAATAAGGGCCTCACTGGCTGGCATAGCAGAGGGAGATAATGTTGAGAGGGCCAGGAGGTTAGTGGCCTACCTGGACGGTGCAGAGGGTCAGGGAGTGCAGGCAGGGTGTGCACCCAAGTCGGGTGCCAGTGGTGCAATGCTCTCTAGCCCTGTGCTGCAAGGGACTCCAGCTCTGGGTACCAAGGTTGCCAGCGGCCTGCCACCTACGGTACCAGAGACAGTAAGGGTCACGCTCCCTTCTCAAGAAGCAACGGTGACAGGTACAGGGGCATCATTGCCGATTTACTGGCTTGGGGATGTGCATTCAGAGCATGACCAGCTTGGCAGGCACGTGCCATTGGATACTAAGAAAAAATGTGGAAGGGAAGTTATGTGAATGTGCAAACTGATTGGGGATATGCCCGAAAGGGAGAAAGGCAAGCAGTGAAAAGAGTGCTCACATTCTAAGGATTGAGGCCATTGGCCTTACAAAAAGAGGGTGGAGGACACTTTGATGAACTGGGTGAAAGGATTTACAATTTTCTAAGCTATTATTGCTGAACGCTTCACTAACTTAGGGGCCCAGTTGGCATGCTACCAGAATAGAATAGTGTATGCGCATGATGAATTTGGTGGCACGGCCAGGAGGGATCACGACAAGGAGTTTAGGAGGATTAAGGCCACTAGGCCCACACTGGCCTGGGGTCAGATAGACATGAATACTTTGTTGCCGTTCATGAAGCCTCAACAGCTCGAAGCTTCCCTTAGTTAGCCCATTTGGGCTGGTGCAGGGGTAAGCGGCAGCGGAGGGAGAGGGGGTGGAGGAAAGGGTCATGTTGGGATTTCAATAAGCGACCCTGATCCAGACCCCCGGGGACATGCAAGTTCAAACATTGCTGCTCCTTCTGTGACCTGCCATCACACTCAGAGTCTGAGTGTTTCAAAACGTCTAAAGACAGAGACGCCAAAAAAGAGGAGTGATAACCCCCATCTTGATTAAGGGCCCTTCCCCGGTTAACTGGCAGACAATGATCTCATGGTTCAATGTTTATAATAACCCCATGGCGCTAGCATTGTACAAAGGTTTTAAGGAAGGCTTTAAGATCGCAACTGCAGCGTGTGTAGGTGTCCCCTACTGCAAGAATCAGCAGTCACTTAGCTCCAATCCCAGCATCTTCAGGCTAAGAAACTCAAGGAGAGGAACTTGGGGAGGGTCAGAGCCGCTTCTGAATTTTGTATGCTTACCCTTAGGGATATTCCCCAAAAAAGAGTCTGGGAAATACTGATTCATACACAGCTTATCAGCACCCAGGGGTCAGTCTGTGAATGAAGCTATAGATGGGGCTTAGTGCTCAGTCAAGTATGCATCTCTTGACCAGGCTATTCAGATGCTGCAGTAGCTTGGGCCTGGGATGCTCTTAGCGAAGTCAAACATTGAATCATCCTTCAGCCTGCTACCTGTACACCTGGACAACTTCCATCTACTGCGTTTCCAGTTTGAGGGCTCATTTTATTTTGGCAAGTGCATGCCCAAGGGCAGCATGGTCTCATGCACTTATTTAAAAAAAATGCAGCACATTTCTCAAATAGGTGTTCAAGCAGAGGTCGGGGCACCAGTTGGTGTTTCACTACGTGGATGACTTCCTCTTCTTGGGTCTCCCCCTGGAGGGTGGAGTGTGCTGGGGCCTTAGTCTTTCCAGGAACTGATGGGAATCATTGGAGTACCCCTAGCACAGGGTTCCTGGCGATTGAGTTGGACTCGGTTGCAGGTGTTTCTAGGCTCCCTTTGGAGAAAGTTACCTCTTTCTCCCAGGCACTGAAGATATGTCTGGGGCCTAAGGATGTGGCCTTGCATCATCTGCAGATGGTGGTTGGAAAGTTTAAGTCCAAACATGTGCGAGGTGTACTGAACAATGTAGCCAATGCTTTGTCTCGTTTTAAGATACAGGCTTTCAGGTACCATCATCCAGGAGCAGTGGAGTTCCCTACACCTTTCCAGGAGCAACTGTGGCGGCTTGGTGCTCCAGTCTACCAGACCTTGTGGCAGCCAGTTTAGAACCCAGGATGAGGCAAACCTATGAGAGGGCATTTGGCACATATTGAAAGTTTTGGGGGCGCACTGGGTGGTGGGCTGGTTCGCTCCTGAGTCAGTAATAGCATTCCTGGAATCTCTCAGGTAAGTGGGGAGGTCAGTTTCACATGCCAGACCTCAAACTGTTGCGATATCACTGTTTGCGCCAGGCCCAGTTGGTGACTGTAATGGATTCACTTTTGTCCAGCAGGTATATGAGCCCAGGGGTTATTATTGTACACCTCAGTGGCAATGATTTAGTTGAGATTGGCAAGAGGGATTTGTTTGAGTTGGTGGTTTCTGAGATTGGTTGGCTCGCAAAGAAGTTCCCAGAGACGGTGCTGGCTTGGTCCAACATCAATCTCAGATTGTAATGGAGAGGTGGGAATTTGGTCTGGGCCATCAATGACTCGGTAAAGTGAGTGGATAATAAAATTGGTACGTTTTTCACCTCACCAAGGCTGTCGACTATACTGCATGGTTGCATAAGGGGTGAGAGGTTTCCTTTCAGGGCGGGGTCCACTTGTCTAAAGAAGGTAAGGAAATATTTCTGAAGAATTTAGTGGCATGGTTAGTTTATCGCCTTAGTGTTATTGGAGGGTGAGGCCAGATAGTAGGTGAACTATGCTGGCCTGTAGCTGATGAGGTAATAATTGGTGGGACGGTTCAGGTCTATGTAAGGCATCCTTTTACACCAAAATAATAGCAGCGTCACAAAACCCTCAAAGTGGTGCTGGCAGCAAGTCAAATGGAGTTAGCAGGGGTGTGGGGGGTTGGGTCTGCCATTGTCACGCGGTCTTTACCTGCCAACCACCCAAAAAGGTGCAAGCAAGCACCGGGCCTTGGAGGGAAGAAATGTTGGATGTAGGCTGTGCCTGAAGTAGGTATCCTAGCGGGCAGATGCACCCCTTTCACAGGACTATCCAAGTAGGGCAGATCAGCAGGTGGGGTCCTCCCCTAAGGAGGTACCCACCCATGTCCAATTTTATTGCACAAGGGGTGTTAAGAGAAAGGGATATTTGGACCATTCATGATCTCACTCGCAAAAAGTATTTTGAAGGATGCACAGGAACAATTTTAGCTATGGTTAGGTAAGTACCATGTATTAGCATCTCTGTTAAGGCTAGCTAATAATGCCCATAAACAAAACTGTACAATTGTGGGTTTCTGTACTTTAACAAAATAGCCTTTTGGTTATATGTGAGAACATTTATGGCCAGAGGTCTTATAACCTCAAACTCAAAGAAAGAACTTGTTTTGGTTTCTTGTCTATGACATGGGTTTGTTGGGGCGGGAGAGTTTGGGGGTTAATTTCATGAAGGAACATCTGCGATACCTGGCCATATTAAGATTTGCATTTAAACTGTTGCAAAAGAAACTCAGGTGCCCATTGCATGAATATCTGTTAACATTCATGCCAGCCCAACTGGTTCCCACAGTAGCACATGGCCTGGACATCCCGCATGGAAAGGAAGAGGCCACGCTGAATTTATTGCAAGCCTCGATGAAGGCTGAGAACTGATTGAATTACATCCAAAGCATAAGGCGTGGTTCATTTAAAAGAGACAGACAAACACAAAGGATGTGCAGTAATGAATTGTTTGTGGCTCCGCCGAGCCTACAATTATGATCCCCAAATGTTTTTTTATTTTTATTTAATTGTATTCTTTTGTAGTGCTACTAATCACAGTGTAGGGTGTCAAAGTGCTTACATCGCGCACAGGGAATCAATAAATCATACAAGTGTGCAAATTAATGTACAGGAAATGTTGCATATGACAATGAGGGTTATAAGGTGTAGGAATCACATATCATCCATACTAGTAGACATTTTATGTTAATTGTGAATTGTCAGGAGAAGCACAAAGTCAGGATATAAATGTAACGCAGTGATTGTGTTAGTCTGCTCTAACAAGACTATATTACTTCCCAAAACGACCCTTCTTTGCAATCTTAGAATAGCAACAGATTGAGAAAAAAGCAATAAGGATCTCAACTCTTGATTTACAGTTTGCATGCTGCATGTTGATGCTGGCAAATAGATCACTGTGCTATATTAGAAGGCTTGAAATTTATGAGCTGGAGTTAACAAAATAATCTCAGTGTCAAAAGCAGTAGCCCACTTACCTAGCTACATAAAATACAAACCGGTGATTTGCATGTTACACAACGTGCCTTGCAACAGGTACATTAACTCTCTATGCTACTTTAGGAGTCAAAACTGTGACTGAACAAAACACAGACCTCTCCCAGAGCAGTGTTAGCCATTAAAGTTATTTTACCACTATTATAATCCCTCCAAAATTACTGGGAACACATTGACCTCTGCAGCAGGTGTCTTAACACTGTAAACCATTTTAAAATGCAGGCTCATTTTGCACTTTGCCATTTTTACCAATTAATTTGTAGTAGATTATATTTAATTCATGTATATAGTGATTGTCAGGCTCTGCTTTTCAAGCTTAGCCCCACGTGACTCCACCCCCTTTCCTCAGCCACACCTTGGCCCTCAATTTATGGATTCCCAAACTAATTGTTTCCAATTCTAGCTCTAATGCCAGCTGTAGGAAAGTAGGATCTGCTTATTATGGTTACCCCCACTTTTTGCTTGATGTCTCACTGTTTTTGACTAGTCTTGCTGGAATCCTGCTAATCAGGACCCCAGCCTATCTGCGTTCTCCCTTAAATTGACATACATGTACTTTGGTACACTCCAGATTGGATACTGGGGTACCCTAATCAGTCCCAGGTATATGGTACACCATATACCCAGGGTATAGGTACCCCTGAGGCCTCCCATGGGTTGAAGCATTTATTATGCCATCCATGAGAGGCCATGCAAAATGGAACTCTAGGTCTGCTACTGCAGCCTGTGTAAGATGGTGCTTGCACGACTTACTTTAGATATAGGTTCACCCTATCTAATGGTCACTACACTTAAAACTCATGTCACCCCTATAGCAGGCCTTAACAATCCTGAAGGCAGGGTGCTGGGTTTTATGTGAGAGGGTGCCCCTGGATGAGCAGAGACTCTCTGCAGCCTTTGGAGACCATTCTCCCAGGTTGTCTGTGACTCAGCCGAACATATAGGTAGAGGTACATTATAACCTTGCGGTAAATGCGATCTCTAAAGTGGCTGCATAGAAACATATTGTGTTTGGTATCAAACAACTTGGAACCATACCTCCACACCAGTAACTGGTATGAGAGGTATGATTCCACCCTTCTAAAGCGAGCTTTGTGGGGTCACTGGTTTTACCAGTGCCAGCCTTCTCGACCCGGACAGCACAAAATGGATGCTGCAGACGGAGACACTTTTCTGCCCTCCTGCTGCTGAGCCAAGCTCGAGCAGAGGAAAGCAGCAAAATAGGCATCCTGTCGCAGGGAGGTGTGACCACCTCCCAGCCAGGATTTAGTGTATGGGGGCTGGGTGGGTGCACTCAGAGAGCCTGAATGTCTGCACTTGGGCCACATTTGGTGTCTCTGTGCATAGTCTAGCTCAAACCAGTTCTGGGAGCCATTGACTACTGCTCTGGTGCGAAACTGGACAAAGGACATGGGTGTAACCACCCCTCTGTCTTGCCGCTCCCCTAGGAGGGTCCCCTGAATCTGTCCAACCCTCTCCCGTGGGTATAAAATGGGTTACCTAGCTACAGGACATTGGATTTTACGTGGACAAGATTCTACAAGAAGAAACCACTGACCTTCAACCGTCTGGACGCCTTGAACTTCGTTGGACCTCAACTGGGCTTGACTTCCTTCCCCTTTCTGCCCGAAGCATTGTTTGTTCTGTGACTCCATACAGGCTCTGTGCAAGACCTGTGGGGCACTTAAGACAACAGAAGAATCTCCCTTGTAGTGAAAGAGTCACTCCCCTGCTTCGCAGGCACCTAAAGCGCAACTGACTGGTAGCTGTTCCTGAGCTCTTGCAGACTCTAAAGATTTCAGCAACACAGGAGGTAGGTTCCTGAATGTCCCTGAGGTTGATCTGCCCTCTCACCGAGTTTGAGGCCAGTATCCCTCATGGGGGCTGCGTAACCTGAACCCCGATGCACCTTATCCATTTGCAAGTGCACATGCTTGTTGGTGACTCCTGAGCTTGTGCATTGGACCCCGTGTGGTCCTGACCCTGAACAGTATTTGCAAAAAAGAACTCCAGCCTCATTACACCGTGTGCTCCGTGGGCTGGTACTTTGCAGACTTGCATGAGGTCCCCTCGCGACTCGTGGTCCTTCGGCCTGTGGATCATCCTGAGGGTCATCTTGATTGTTCTTGAGCTTTCCTGGTTGCTCCAGATGTGCCCTGACTCTCCATTGCTTGGAGAGTCCCCTGGACCATGCTGGTCCACTCCGTAACCGGTTTGTCCTTCTTGCAGGGGTTGCTGTTGCCAAGGCTTGTTGGTGCTCTCGCCGGACACATACCCCTCAGCACTCAACATCCTTCGTGGGACAGCTCACCGCTGGCTCCTTGTTGTCCTCGATGCATCCGGGACCTTGTGGCTTCAGAGTCAAGCATCCCTTCTTCGCACCTGAAGCACCCAATGTCGGTGGGCATTCGTCTCCCATGCTCCTGGTCACTCTGACGTGACCCAGACTCTGCCCCTTCTGCTTTCAGGTTCCTTACATCCAGAATCCAGGCTTGGATTCCACCGGACCCTTTACACCTTCATGGCAGCAGTGCTTCTTCACTTCCTTCCATAGAGAACTACAAGAGTTTCCGACGCCACTTCATACCTATGCACCCGGCTTCCCTAGAATAGGCAACTCCGATAATACGGTATCCACGGGTGGGGTGGCTCTTTAAACTCTTAAGTTCCGAAGGGTTTGCTCGAAGTCCTCCTAGAAGGATTTTTAAACTTTAACTTTGCAACCGCGACTTTCCCATAGAGTTGTACGGAGCACTCGGTCGTGTTTCCTCACTGCCCCCGTCCTCCGTGGGTTTCTTGTGTTATCACCTTGGGTGGTTCCTTGGAGTCCCAGCGATTCTACATACACTAGGCACTGTGTCTAGTCAAGTCGTGATTATGATACCATTATTTTAGTATAAGGCTCGGTCTCCCCCTGGAGCCCACTGTGCATTGTGCTACTTACAACTGTCCTATTGATCCAGTATCGTGTGCTTTGTGTTCTAACCCTGTGTAGAGGATTGTAGAGAATGTTATATTAATAAATACATATTTTTATATAACTACTTTGTGGTTCTCCTTCATTTAGTCATTATGGGGTGATATTCTGGTAAAACAAGCTGCTTTACATTCCTTCAAGATTAAGCCTGAAGGCTGCTCTCCATAGCTACCACTAGGATAGCTTTCATAAAGGTTATCTTTGACCTCATACATCATAATCGTGGGGATTGGTACAGGGTGCCCACTTTAACTAGTGGACAGCAAATACTAAGCCACCTTCTCACACCAGCTGTTTATTTCTCAAACGGGAGCTTACCTGCTCTCCAGGTTCTCTCCCAACCCCACCTAAGACCAGTTAAAAGTACATTGGAAGGTCAATTAATAATTATTACTATCGTATTCCACTGATGCAGCTACGTATCAATTTATAACTGGGCAAAGTGTAGATCGATAAGTAGGTTGATCCGGACCTGAAAGTTAAGGTAATTTTTAAGGGTGGGGCTCGGGGGCGCACAGCTAGAGCATAGGTAGCGGGTGTGTATGAAAGAATAGGGGCATATTTACAAGCCCCTAGCGCCGTAGTAGAATCGCTTTTTTTGATGCTCCAGTGATGCTTTGTGCTGGCCCATATTAACAAGGTCACACAAAACCACTTTGCGTGGCTTCACATGGCCTTGTAAATACGGCCCTCTTTCACACAGTACTCTGCGTCAAAGGGGTGTGTCATGTGTGTTGCTGTGGGTGTTCCCATGCAACACCCATGCCTTTTTGACACTTCCCCAGATTTACAAGGATTCGTAAATCTGAGGCAGTGCTAAAAACTGATGTCTTTTCAAGGGAGGTGCTAAAGTGGGGCAACGAGGAAAAATACTTTTATTTCTCCTTGCTTTTTGCTCATTATGTGTGTGCTGCATTCTGCAGGTGTCCCTCCCTGCAGAACAAAAATCATGTCTGCAATGCAGAGACCCATGCACCATGGCGAAGAATACCTGCGTTGGTGCATGGCTGCTGTTTTAGCGCAGGGGAGATCACAGGGGTGCACCGTATTCTTGTAAATATGGTGCATCCCTGCATTTTTGAAATCACGCAGTTCAGCACAACAAAATCACTTGCGGTGTAGCGCTGCGCCATTTCATTGTAAATATGCCCTCTAGTTTATAAGCTTCCAGTGCTCTAAAGCTCTGGGGCTAACCTCACTCGGCCTTCCTCAACCTCTTCTTTTGCTACTGTTGTTAATACCTATCATGCTCTCATTCTCTCTCTCAAGCCTTGATAGGTTTGCCTATTCAGATTTTTCTGTTTTTCCGGGTTGGTGTATGAATTGGCCTTCTATACCAACTGCCACTAACTCCGCAGGCTGCGCCCCTTACCTCTATATCACCAGTGCACATTGTGCATGCAGCCATCAGCCTGAAAACTGGCTGCATTACTGCACCTCGCTGTTCACTCACACCACCCCAGCCTCCCCAGATAGATGATAGAGAAAAGTAGCGCAGAGAAGAATATGAGCCTAGAGAGACACTTCCAGCAGAGCTGGCCTTGGTTAAGATAGCGCCCTGGGCGGAGATAAATTTGGCACCCTTGCTGATGCTAAGAAATTAAAGGATATATTTACTACGTTTTAGTGCTGTGCTTGTGAAACAAAAGTGATTCAAAACAACGCAAAATCTTTTTTTACAAATTTTGGGGCAAATTTACAGCGCTCCTGCTGCACTTTTGCACAACAAGAGCGTCACTTTTGTGACGCTACGGAGGCGCAGTGTGCTGGCCCATATTTACAGGGCCACACAAAGCCACCCTGCGTGGCTTTTCATGACCTTGTAAATCTGGAGTAAGGCAATGTGTTACTCTGCGTGCAAGGGGCATTCCATGGGTGTTGCTGTGGGTGTTCCCACGCAATATTCATGGTTTTTGACATTGCCCCAAATTTAAAACATAGCGTAAATCTGTGGCAGCTCCAAAACGAACGCCTCCCAAAACAGGCATAATGAGGAGAAATGTTTACATTTCTCCAAGTTTTTTCCTCTTTCCATTTAGAATGAGGAAAATGCCTCCTTTGATTGTTTTTGAGCAGGAAGGTGTTCCTTCATACACAAAAACAATCATGCCAACAACACAGACACCCTTGACCCATTGCAATGGTGCCTGCATTGGCGCTCGGCTGCAGTTTGTGTGCCAGCGCTGGCAGAAAGGGAAGTAATGGACTGTATCTTGTAGATAAGGCACATTCCTGACCTTTTCTTTTGACGTAGGGCTTGTGGCATTGCCCTACGCCAAATTATTGTAAATAGGACCCTTCCAAGTGCTAAACTTGTTTAGTCCTGGAAAACACTTGAAGGTAGAGCAAAGAAAGGCACAGTGCTGCTTTGCATTAGTTAGTGCCAAGTGGGCATACCATGGGTGGTGCATGGGCGTTCCCATGCAGTCATCCAAGGTTTCTGACAAGGCTCAGCCTTATTTACTTTAAAAAGTATACACGGTTAAGCGTCAGTGTTATAAATGGTGGTCTCTAGTTGGCAAGGGTTTGCACCTTTGTCCAAGTAGGGACCCTTCCTTCTAGTCAGGATAAGGGAGTTACACTCCTAAAATAACCCCTGCTCGCCCCCTTGGTAGCTTGGTATGAGCAGTCCGGCTTGTCTTAGAGGCAGTGTGTAAAGCATTTGCACATAACCAACAGTAATACAGTGTAAGCACTACAAAAGGACACCACACCAGTTTAGAAAAATATCCAATATTTTGATATACTTAAGACAAGACCAAAACTATAGAAAATCCACAATACAGTACTTAGAAATCTTCAGTTATCAAAATAAACTTGAAAATAAAGTTCCTTGATGTCGATAGCTCTGTCTGGGGCTATCATGGAATTGTGAACAACAAATCCAAAGAGTTCTGGCCCATCACAGCATTGCTGGCCAGCTACGGTGTCGGGAAGACCCGCAACACATTACCTTTAGAAATGCAGGGCGTTGGCGATCTCTCGTTGAGCTCCGAAAGCACAGCATCCTCAGGCATTGGTTCCGGAGGTCAGTGCAGGAGTCGTCGGGCCCTTGAAGTCACCCACGTTGCAGATCGAAGTTCTCACGGTTGAAGTCAGGAGTGCTGGCGTCGGCAGGCGTCGGGTGCTGCGGTGCGAAGTGCAGTGGTGTGGCGTGCAAAGCCCTCAGGTTGCAGTGTAGGCATCGGCCGGTGACGGTCATCCAGAGGCATCGGTAAGACCAGGGCTGCAGTGGAAGTGATGCGGTGCTCGTCGCGGTGCTGGCAGGTTGCGGTGCAAGCAGCGGCTTTGTCATTACTAAAGCGATGTCGGCAGTTGACGAACTGGAGTCGATGGCACCGGCGTCAGTAGGCCAAGGCTGCGGTGCAGGATGAGGACGGTGAGTCGTGTACCTTACAAGTGGTGCCCTTGAACCACGGTGCAAGCAGCGGTGTCGATGTTGGCATGGAGCGGCGGCGTCGGGGATAACAGGGCGACTGCATGAAGTGAGGCAGTGCGGAGTGCCATGCTCACAGGTCGCGTTGCAAGCAGCGGCTCGGTGGCGGCATCAGGTGGCGCCGTTGGTGAGACCAGGGTTGGGGTGCTGCATTGTGGTGGTGCCGGCGTCATAGACGGCATCAAGTTGCTTTTCTTCTGTTGCAGCACAAACACACACAGTCCCCAGAGCTAATGGCAGAAGAGCTTGAAGTCTTTGCTGTTCCTGAGACTTCTTGAACAGGAGGCAAGCTCTACCTCAAGCCCTTGGAGAAACTCAGTAAAGAAGTTGTAGAAAGTTCAAGTCCAGTCCTTTCACTGCCCAAGACAGAAGCAGCCACTGCAAGCCAACTCAGAAAAGTGGTAGTTCCTCCTCACAGCTTCTCCAGCTCTTCTTCTTGGCAGTCTTCTTGGTCCAAAAGATTTCAAAAGCTTAGGGTTTTGGGCCCTGTAGGAAGGTAGGATCTGACTGCATAGATACCCCCACTTCTTTCCTGGTGTTTTGCTGCTTTTTTAACTAGTCTGACTGGGATCCTGCTATTTAGGACCCCAGTCTATCTGCTTTCTCCCTTATATTGCTATGTATGTACTTTAGGTGCACTTCAGATTGGATACTGGGGTACCCTTATCAGTCCCTAGTATATGGTACGCCATGTACCCAGGGCATGGGTAACCCCAGAGGCCTCCCACGGGCTGAAGCATGTATTATGCCACCCATGACAGATCATTCAAATTGACATGACAAGCCTGCTACAGCAGACTGTAAGCTGGTGCTTGCACCACTTACTAAAGATATAGGTTCACTATATCTAAATAACTACACTTAAAAACCTATCAGTCACCCCTATGGTAGACCTTATCAATCCTGAAGGCAGGGTGCTGGGTTTTACGTGAGAGGGTGCCCCTGCATGAGCAGAGCCCCTCTGCAGCCTTCGGAGACCATTCTCTGGGGTTGTCTGTGATGCAGCCAGACATATATGTTTAAGTGCATTATAATCTCGCGGTAAATGCTAACTTTAAAATGGCTGCTTAGAAACATGTCGTGTTTGGTGTCAAACACCTTGAAATCATACCGCCACACCAGTAACCGGTGTGGGAGGAATGATTACAGTCTTCCAAAGGGACATATGTGGGTCACCGGTCCACCCAGTACCAGCTTTCTCGACCGGGCAGCACAAAATGGACGTTGCTAGCCACAGACACGATTCTGCTCTCCTGCTGCTGAGCCAAGCTCGAGCAGAGGAAGGCATGACAATAGGCATCCTGTCACAGGGAGGTCTGACCACCTCCCAGGCAGGGTTTAGTGTATTGGGGCTGGGTGGGTGCACTCTGAGAGTGCCTGAAAGTCTGCACTCAGGGCACATTTTGTGTCCCTGTGCATAGTCCAGCTCAAATCAGTTCTGGGATCAATTGGCTCCTGCTCTGGCGTGAAACTAGACAAAGGACATGGGTGTAGCCACCCCTCTGTCCTGCCCCTCCCCTAGGAGGGTCCACGGAATCCTTCCAACCCCTTCCCATGGGTATAAAGTGGGTTACCTGGCTACAGGACTTTAGATTTTACCTGGACAAGATTCTGCTAAGAAGAAACCAAGCACTTCGACTGCCTGCACGATGCTGAACGACTGAAGAATCTCCCTTGAAGTAAAGGAGTTACTCCCCTGCAGAAGCAGGCACCTAAAAGCATCTGACCAGTTTTCTTCTACCGAGGTCCTGAGAACTTGGAAGATTTCAGCAACAAAGGAGGTAGGTTCCCGAAGGTCTTTGAGGTAGATCCGACCTCTTGGTGATTTTGAGACCAGTGTCCCTCGTGGGGGCTGTGCAACCCGAACCCCTGTGCACCACATACATTTGCAATTGCATATGCTTGTTGATGATTCCCGAGCTTGTGCATTGGACTCTGCGTAGTCCTCACCCCAAGCAGTAATTGCACCGGCGATATCCGGCCTCCACTCACCGAGTGTCCTGTGGGCTGGTACTTTGCAAACTAGCTTGAGGTCTCCACGCGATCCCTGGTCCGTTGGCCTGTGGGTCCTGGTGAGTGTCACCTTGTTTGTTCTTGGGCTTACCTGCTTGCTCCAGACATTCCCTGACTCTCAGTTGCTTGGAGAGTCCCCTGAACCTTGCTGGTCAATCAATCAATCAGAACATTTATAAAGCGCACTACTTACCCGTGAGGGTCTCAAGGCGCTGGGGGGGGTGGGGAATGCTGCTACTGCTTGAAAAGCCAGGTCTTGAGGAGTCTTCTGAAGGTCAGCAGGTCTTGGGTCTGCCGTAGGGGGATGGGGAGGGTGTTCCAGGTCTTGGCGGCGAGGTGGGAGAATGATCTGCCGCCGGAGGTCGTTCTTCGGATGCGAGGGACTGTGGTGAGGGCGAGGTAGGCGGAGCGAAGCTGACGGTTGGGGGTGTAGAAGTTGAGCCGTCTGTTGAGGTATGCTGGTCCGGTGTTGTGGAGTGCCTTGTGCGAGTTGGTGAGGAGCTTGAAGGTGATCCTCTTGTTGACGGGGAGCCAGTGCAGGTCTCTCAGGTGGGGTTTGATGTGGTTGAGGCGAGGTATGTCAAGGATCAGGCGTGCAGAGGCGTTCTGAATGCGGTCAAGTCGTTTCAGGAGTTTGGCCGAGGCTCCTGCGTAGAGGGCATTTCCGTAGTCCAACTTGCTGCTGACGAGGGCCTGGGTGACCGTTCTTCTCGTTTTGGTGGGGATCCACCTGTAGATCTTGCAGAGCATGCGGTGGGTGTTGAAGCAGGAGGATGAGACGGTGTTGACCTGCTTTGTCATGGAGAGGATTGAGTTGAGGATGAAACCTAGGTTGCGTGCGTGGTCGTTGGGTGTTGGAGTTGTTCCCAGTGCAGTCCACACAGTAACCTGTTTACTCTAACCGCATGGGTTGCATTTGCCAAGGCTTGTTGGTACTGCAGCCGAACATCGACCCCTCAGTACTCGACATCCTTCGTGGGACAGCTCACCTCCAGATTCTGGTCATCCTCAATGGCTCCTGGTCCCGGTGGCTGCAGAGTCAAGCAACCCTTGGCACCTGAAGCATCCGATATCGGTGGGCATTCATCTATCAAGCCCCTGTTCAGCTGAAGTAACCCAGACTCTGTCCCCTCTGCTTTCAGGTTCCTCTCACCTCAAATCCAGGCTTGGATTCCACCAGACACTTTTCACCCCCCTGGCAGCAGTACTTTTTTGCAACTCTCCATTGAAAACGACGTAGGTTTCCGACACCACTTGACCCCTATGCACTCGGCTCCTCTAGGATAGGTAACACGGGTACCTCGGTACTCACTGGTGGGCTACCACTAGGATAGCTTTCTAAAGGTTATCTTTGACTTCATACATCATAAGGGTCATGTGGACTGGTACAAGGTGCCCACTTTAATTGGTGGATAGCATATACCAGGCCACCTTCTCATAGGCCCCACTTTATATAGCCCAAAATCCTGTGTTGTCTGGGGGCAGAGAGTGTCTGTGCCCAGCCAGAACCAGTTCTGTCCTCTCTGGTGCAGCTTCCTGGCAGGAAGTGGAGACCGCATTGTCAGAGGTAGACCAGGCCCATTCAGGTGAAAGGAAATCTCCTCCCACTACTCTAAATGCAGCCCAGGTCTATTCAGCCCATCCGTGACCTATCTAGACACTCTGAAGCCACTGCTCCTCCCTAGCCCCTGCCATCCCAAAGCCAGGCAGTCAGTCCCCAAACCCAGCAGAGGCACACTGGATGGCTGAGCAAGAAAATACCTACTTTTTAAAAGTGGCATTTTCAAACACAGAATGTAAAAATCACCTTCATAAAGGATGCATCTTTAAATTCTGAGTTCAGGCATACTTAGGCTTTCCTGTTTTCAGTTTCTATTTTTGGTGAATTCTGGTGGTGTTTTTTCAGTGTTTTCCAGTGATTTCAAAACCTCAAAAAAACAGTGCTTTTCAGTGGTTACTCATTTTCGTGCCATAAAAAACAACTGAAACGGTGTTTTACCGGTGTTTATGGAACGCTTTGCGTTTATTATTGCTTGCTTTCTTCATTGATGCATGGTATATAGACAGTGTACGTACAGTGTAGATGAGGTCCAAATACATTTTTACAACTCGAAGGTTAAGTCAGCACTTTCTGAAATCTGCCTGAAAAGGGTGGCTCTGTGCAAGGCACACCTCTTGAACTGCGGGGTACAGAGAGAACGTTTTGGAAATGAGAGATTTCTGGGGGTGTTGGGTGTTGTAGGCAAGGCAGGCAATTCTCATAGTTCATTTAGAATCAATGTGTTGTCATTTGAAGAAAGTAAGAGCTTGGTGAAATGTTCATGGTTTTGGGCACTCCTCACAAATATGTAGTATGATGGCACAGCTCTGAGTAAAGCTAGGCTGGTTTTCACTGCTGGTTTTTTTTCCACTCTGAGATGTTGTACTATAGGAAACCTGCTGATGTGAAACATGTATGCTTTTTATTGTACCATGCAGATGTTGGTGCGTTATTCACCAAACCCTGCATGTTAGTCCCAGAAAACGTGTAATAGGCCCTATAAATAACAGACCTGGGTATAGTTATTGATAAGGTGTGATGAACAGTGCCTTCGTTCCTGATCAGGCCCTTAGAGTTTTTCTCTGACTCTTATTTGTGGAGAGCAACACAATCCTGCCCTTTGTCTAGTCATTTCCTCTATATTGGTGGACATGGCTTTCACTCGAACTAAGAAAGGGAACCTCAGGGCCAGCAATGGAACCGAAGGTTGCTACAGGTGATAGCAAACCAACCCACCACTCTTTATTTCTTTATTGATTTAGCTGAAATGCCATACAATGAATAAAAAGAATTCATATAAATCGGCCAGTAATTACACATTAAAAGACTAATTACTCACTCAAAATTATTTGACGCAAGTTATTAAAAGTGCAAGTTACAAAGTCCATGTCTTTGTCACTGACAAAGTATGCTGTACAACTGCGTGCTTTTTCATAATCAGAACAGATATAAAAATGCAGAAAAAGAAAAGAGTTCAATAGTAGAAAAACAACGTCCTTCGTGTTATGGAAAACACAGACAATAATGCTTACTATACAACCAAGGTTGCATACAACATACACATATTGAAAGCAACATATACCCTTGCAACAGAACAAAATCTATATAGGACAACACTTTTATTTAAATTACGAACGCTAACGCACTTTTAGTAGCTCCTGTGCTGAAGCACCATTGCTGTCCGTGTGCATGTATCCAGAAAACAAAAACCAAGTAAAACAAACTGATATGCAGCAGTGATAAAGCATAGCAGCTTTAAGTTTGGTGCAAGAATCACAACTCTTGCCATAGGAAAAACGGCTAAAATAAAGGACCAGCAAAATGAAATAACAAACTGTAGATCACCCACCTCGACTTCGTAGATTGGAACTGGTGACCTGCACACACTGAAAGGGCTTTAATTAACTGAGCTCAGCTGATACTTTTGCACTCTGAGCTTCTCTAACTTCTCTGCTGGACTCGAGCAGCCTGCACTAGGGAAGAGAAAAGGCACGGCTAAAGTAATTCGACACAATGCATGCCAGCCTCGTGTACTCTTGCAGTTCCTAGGTCTGTGGCGGGTGGCGTGCTGAAACAAAGTGCTGTACCTGTGTACATAAAATGTTTGCGGGTGGCGCCATGGTAATTAAAAATAAAAACGGACACCGTGCTAAATGTAAAGCGCAAAGCCTGTGCTACCTTTAACGTGTATGCAAAGAAACATTACTGTGAGCGCCTTGCTAAAACGAAGCCGGCACCTGTGTACATACAAGTTATGGGCGCAGAAAATAAACAGCTCCCTGGTGCAGGGCCGGCTGCCAGAGAAGGGCAGGGAATGGAGGAGGGGGGGGAAGGGAGGGGAATGGAGGAGAGGAGGAGGCCTAATACCAAATCCCATTCGCTTTCACATTTAAACATGCCCAGGCAGTGAATCATTTTAAGTGAGGTGGTTAGCATGAAGCCACAAGCTTCATTTACTAGACTGGCCCCTTCTTGAAGGGTTCACTTCCCGACGCTCCATCCAGCAGCAACTGGTTCTGTTCAGTATTGAACAAGTTAGTGTCCTGCTCCGCTCGAGGCTGGCAGGCTACAGCAGTATACTTAAAACGCAGGTAAATCTATGTTAGAAGCCTAGGACATGAGCACTGCAGAATCATTGAATCAGCAAATCCAACGATTAAAGCAGCTTGGTAACAAAAAGAGAAGAAAAAGAGCACACAAACACACAGCTTGGACAGAGAGGAGCAGCCTTCAGATACATCAGTTTAAGCCTTAAGGTAAGCTCACACATTTGCTTTGCATGCTGGTACTTGTAGTTATGCGTTTATAGTGTGCAGAATAAACAACTTCAGGTCTCAGAGTGCAAGAAAGGCAGTGGCTCTATGAATCCCCCCACACTGACACGGGCAGTGAGAGCTCGGATTTGTAATTTACAGCACGGAGTGTAGGTTGTGAATTCTGCAAACCCTTGAGGGCCCCGGAGAAGGAGGAGCGGGGGCAGCGGGTCCCTGAGGGCGCGTTTATTGCATGTCCTCTGTCCCTATGACCACGGCATGGCATGTCTTTCCATGCACACCCAGAAGTGTTGGCCTGGGAGCCTGCTGGTGACCCCTGAGGGTGAGCGGGGAGCCAGGCTAGAAGAAAGCAGAAGGTCTAGGCGCATCTAACATAGATAAATCATGTATAGGTCGGCGTCAGTTTGGGCACAGCAGAATCAGCTCAGTTGGGGTAGTTTACCTGCAAGTCACAGGGGTTTTGGCGTGAAACATGTGGTATGAAGGTAGTGAAGTTGGATCAGCCTCATCCTGGAGGAATTAGCAATTTTGCTGGGCCAAATCACGCTGTCCAGAGGAACCACCGAGTCTTTCCACCTATGTTCAAGTAATGGAAATGCAATGGGTGCATGAGTTACCAGCGGGCGCGCAACACCCATTGGACTCACAGGGCTTCAGCCCCCCCCCCACCCCCCGTCGTGTGTGTCAGCCCGGGATGTGACAGCTTCCCGGTGCACACACAGCCGCACCCGAGCACTTCACAGGTCTTTAAAAGACCTTTTGCATGTTAATGAGGCCTCGCTGTTGTTTCACCCCTTCTAAGAGCCCCTGCAGCTCCACTCTGCCTATGGCTTAAAAGAGCCCCCCCCCCCGAAATTTTTTCTTAGCGCCCCCCCCCCCCCCCCCCCCCGAAATTTGGCTCTAGTTGCGCCTCTGGTTACCAGTGTATGATGTGTACGGCAGGCTGCTCATTTACCGAGCAGGCCCGTAAGGAGTTTGGCCACAAGAGGGCTGAGCTTGGGTACGTCAGTGGAGTCACTGTGTACGAGTTAAGGAGAACTGTTGGTGCAGTTGTTGAAAAGAACAAAGGTGTCCGTTTTGTCAAACGTCAGCTACAGCAGTAAGACCAATTTTATCTGAACTCTGGAACCTTTCAAGACGAGGCGTGTGGTGCAGCCATTTCCCTCCCACAGTGGAGTAAGTTATGCAAGTTTTCGTCCCACCATGACTCTCAGGGTAGCTCTCCAAACCCTAATAACAACTGAGGTCATTCCTGGGAGGTAACGAGGAATGGGATTCATATAACGCAGTCCCATAGTAGCGTCCAACCCCAGACATGAAAGTTCTAGTCTGCCAACCAATCATTGATCACCGTCAATTTGGACGCCCAAGTTACGTCCTAAACTAGATATAGGAAGGAACCAGATGAAAAGTAAGCTCCGGTTCACATATTAATGACCCTCAAACTCAGAGGGATTTAAAAACAAGTTTGTTCTACGTAGTTTAGGCTAGCTCAGAAAAAAGTAACAACTCTACGATTCAGTGCGGCGCTTTTTTTTCACAAAGTGATCAACATTGGCGCTAAATTCGCTCATCTGTTTACGCTATTCGGAATCTTACAAGAAATGGAGTGCATGCACATACGTAGAGAGACTGGATCGATGTTCCGACCTACTAGGGAGTTATATTCCATTTGTTCCTATAAGCAATGACTGTATTGTACTGCTTTGGCTCCCTCAAGTGGCCAAAAGGTGCAAATGGCCGAGTGGTGAATCCAAATTGAAAAATTCAGCGATACTCGGTTTAAACCGGGTCAGCTGATTTGCAATCGGTAGGGTAATCTCGGGCGGAGTCGGTTTTAACCGAAATCCGAACAGCCTAGGCATACTACACTTTATTGCTCTACATTGTTCCCAGGGGCAGTTATGTTTCTAAGATGTTATAAACAAACTCCCCATTCTGTCCTATGGGAAAAGGTAATCTTGCAGTAGTGAAAAATGCAAGTGGCAGTAATTCACTCTCAGGACATGCCACACACACAAGGGAATGTCCTACCTTTCACATATACTGCACCCTGCCCACAAGGGTACCTTGGGCCTACCTTAGGGGTGACTAACATGTAAGGGCTTGGCAAGTGGGTGCACTTGCCAAGTTGACATGGCAGCACCAGACTGCACACAGGCTCTGCAATGGCAACTCTGAGTTACATTTACAGGCTGCTTGGGCGGGTGGCACAACCCGTGCGGCAAGCCCACTCGCAGCATTTAATTTACAGGCCCTGGATACACACGGTGCATTGCACTAGGGACTGACTAGTAAATCAAATCAGCCAATCAAGGAAACACCAATCCATAATAACAATTGACTACAGGAGCACTTGCACTTTAGCACTGAACAGCAGTGAGAAAGTGCACAAAGACACTAAACCAGCGAAAACAGAGTCAAAACCGGGAGGTCAGATATCAAAAAGTTAGGGGAAACACACCAAAAGATTCCAAGTCTAACAGTCAGAAAATAGCATGCACATCAACCAGGCGCTAGCACAGAGAAATGCTTTATTTTCTCCATTCTTTCCCGATTTTGCATGTGTGCTGCACTGTACAACCTGCATGCAAGGTGGGAAAAGGTTTAAAGTGAGTCTCAGCATAGCAATTTGTACTGGAAGGGTATCCTTCTGGTACAAAACCTATGCTAGATTCACAGAGACATCCTTGCACTATGGTGCAAATGTGTGTCCGTGGTGCACAGCATCACATTTTTGAGCCAACGCTTGGAGGGTGGGGGGAGGAGAGTGCCATATTTCCGTAAATATGGCATTCTCCTCTTCTCTCCTTCTCATGCAGCATTTGTGGGTGCTGCACTGCGCTGTGTGGAAAACTAGTAAATCGGTGCCTAAATAAGTCATCAGGGGGTCCCTTTTTTGTTCAATGGTCAGTCCCTGGCTGAGCAGGGACTGGCCCCTGAACACAAACGTATCCAGACCTGTCCCAGCTCACTTAAATCACTGATAGCTTAGATGCCTCATGCTGATGAGGGCTTTGTTGGTGTGTGTCAGCAGGGGTGAGACGGTGAGGGAGGGCAAGGAAGGGCACAATGGGGTCTTAAAAACATTGCCCATGGTATGATAATGAAGGATTAAAGTTGTTAGAATCAATGGGAACTAGCTACACGGTAGAAGCTCCTTGTGTATGTTTGCAGATGAAAAAACATTTGAAAAAACATTTGTTTTTTATAAAGACCCTCACCCACCAATCTGGTTGGTGACATGCTTCATCATCGGGTCCATCCCAAGGCACCGAGTGTACCTCGGGTGTGCCTCAACGCCTGATTACAGCGGAGCAGGTATTGTGCCGTGACTGTGCGGTGAAGGTGAATGATGTGTGGGTTAAAAAACTGTCCAGAGGGTCCCAAAGGACTATTTTAATAGTGAGCCCTTGGCAGTAATAAAAAACTGAGAAGTGGATATTAGTGGAGATGATTAATGACTCAAATATCCAGTGTGGCCAACATGTTTCAGCCAGGTCTCAATGCTAAACTGGCTTTCTTCAGGACCTTATGAGTGTGGTCCACAAACTGTATATTGAGACCAACTATGTGGCGCACGTGCTAAGGTCTGGTATGTGGAAGAGGATGGTTTCCTCTAATGACTCGATTTCTGTAAAGGAAGAAAGATGACAAACAAACACATGTAGTTTAAATAGCTTCATTCTGGCACATTAAATCATGTGACTCAGGAACGTAGTGTCCGTGCTCTATGTGGTAAATGAGCGTTGTGAGGACGGAGCGTGGCGTTTTAGTGCATTGTGGTTAAAACATGTCTTGAGTTATGCGCTATCGTGTGGTGATCAAATAGCGTTAATGCATATTATATTTTGCAGACACGGTGGGAGAAATATTTAGAAAATTGTTAATCCTACTCTGAAGCTTTCAGAAATAAGCCCCATGAGTTCCGTGGGGAGCCCGACTATTGTCACACACTGTGTGTGTGAAGAAAAGGAGGAAAAAGCAACATAGAATTTGTTTCTAAAACCCTGGCTGCGTGAGGACTGGTCTCCGCATGCCGGTTTATCAGGAAAAGAAATGAAACCCCATAGGTTTGCCCCACTTACTTCATCAAGGTCTTAGACCCTCTGCCTGTACCTACTGCGGCCGCATCGGAACTTCGTTGATGTCTGCCGTTCGTAGAGCCGGTGTATAAATACCTGAATTTCTTTCCAGGTGCAGCCGATCAGCATCATGGTGAGTAGCGTCTAAACCGCAAGGGAACTGACAAAACAAAGAGCGGACACATGTCTCTATCCATGTGTCGCGCTGGTTATGTGTTCCGCATAAAGTGTTGTTGTCAATATAGAGGGAATTCCTAAACAGATTAAGCATGGAATAAATTGATTATGGTGCAGGCTACAAGTAGGTGCATTCGCAGTATTGAAATGGTTTTGAAGGGATATAGAAAGGGAGGAAAGACTGAGCACCGGGTGCCCACTGGTGGAGTCTGTGGGGTCACGCCTCAGAGTATCTCTTAGGGCTGAATTATCGGTCAGATTTGGTATATGGCCGCGTTAGGATTTTAAATGTGATACCTTGTCTTATTGGGATATTATATATAACTGTGTGCACCACACTGGTATCGAGGTCCCTGTTCTAGGCTTGTCTATAGGTCGAAATTACACGTGTGGTGTATGGTGGTGTGATAGACCTGTGAAGTTGGGGTCACTAGTCATATAGAGTGGTTATTGGCAACATGTGACATTGTCTTATTTTGTTGAAACCAGGAGTATATTATAAGCCCTTCCCAGAGGGTAGAGAAGTCAGGGATGGGTTCAGTGGTGGTTCAGGATATTCCACGGGATGTTATCATTTAAACCCACTTTATGAGTGGAAAGGCCTGGGTGCAAATCGCATGGCACTAGACTAGAGATGGCAACAGCCTTGCGGTACATACCCTCACCAAGGTCAGAATTACGCAGCACCAGTGTTCACCTATCCACCCCAGAATTCTTTCTTCAGGTGGCCATCAATGTTCCACCCTGGACAACAGGCCAATTACCAACCAAACCAAGGGCCACTGCCTTTTTTAGGGAGAGGTCGGAGACCCCGAGGAAGAAGACGGAACCAACCACAAGTGCACTGGAGAGACGAAGAGGGACCAGTAGGTGCCAACACGCGGAGCAAGTCGAGGGAACACCAACCAGGCCACAGTACATGATGACAACAAATGATCAACACATACTCTCGCTAGTGTTCAATCTGTCCACCACTCCCCTTACACCGTTTGAGGAAGATGTCCTCAACAAGGGCCTCTCTTTTGTCCCTACAACTCGCCTGGACAAATTCCAACTTCATACTGAACTGGCAGAATTCTTCCGCAAGTTAAAGCTCAAGGTCTTTTTTGAGAAACAGCCACTCACTAAATCTACACCGCCGAACAATAAAACAGGCTTGAGATTAAAATCTACTTTTCTCCCACCACCTTCCTGCCTACTGGTGGAACTAACGACATTTGAGCAGGCAGTATACAACCAGATTGAAGAAATACGTCAACCCAAGACCTACAATAACTTTACCACTAAGGAGAGGGAAGCGGTGCAAAACTTACAAGAAAACCCCAATATTGTCATCAAATCAAGAGGCATAGTTATCCAGGACAAGAAGGATTACACCAATGAGTGCCGAAGACTACTCAGTGATGAGAGAAACTACAGAAGTCTCAGAGAAGACCCAACCAATGCACTCAGAGACACCATCATATCAATGGGGGAGTCAGCAGAAGCTCACAATCATATCTCTAAACAAGAGGCAGATTTCTCTGCACCAAAAAGGCTAAAACACTATGTGGACTAAACACGAGGAGGCCAGAGAGGGAGAGGGAAGTTCACAATAATTTGTATTGGATCCCAAGGGTACACAAAGCGCAATAGTTCGATATGTCTTTAGCTCCTTAACGTCAGGGGCCCAGGGGGAAGTTGCGCGTGTGAATCTTCCTGTTCTTCAGTCAGGTGAAGGCCGTTTCCTCCCAAGCACGAAAGAAGTAAAAAAAGAAAGAAAAAAAACGAAGTTTAGAACGGGACCTCGTTTTGTTTCAGCAGTGCACTGGGGAAAGGGACTGAGGAAGAATCACCCGGACCGCCACCATGTGGAGTGTGGAACAGGGTAAGGGATCCTGGAGTTAACGGAGCCCTCCCTCCACCCTTGATGGGCCGGCTGGCGAGGTACTAATGGGCTTTTTGGTAGTAAACCACCCACGAACCCTGGCACGTACCTCAGGGAGCCATGCACCTCCTGGGGCGTGGCTGGCATTGTCGCGTTACCGGAAAAGGTCCAGTTCCTTCTCTCGTGGCTGTCCCTGGTTACCTCGCTTTGCGGCCGCTTCTTCTTTGTGATGGTGCCTCCAGGCTCTGTTGCGTCTCCCCTGGTCAGGCGCTTCGATCTTGGAGCTCCTCCGATAGCTGTCGAGGTCTGTGACGTCCTCTTCAGTCTGGACCTCCGGCGTAGCAGCAGCCTCTTCCCTAGGTCCCGTACCGGTCTCAAAAAGCGGCTCTTCCTCGTACGTCACCCTGGTGCGATCAGGTGATGAGGTCACATGGGAGATCACGTCATCGGAGAGATGACCGGAATTAAAGGGGCCGCTGGCTTCCCAGTACTGCGATGTTCTTGGGGACTGTGAACAAAAAACAGGAGAAAGGTAAGGGGATATTTGTCCGTCGTTGTGAGAAGTTGGCTTGGTATATGATGTTCACTAGTTAAAGTGACCACCTTGTACCATGCCAAGCAACCCTTATGGTGTGGTTGTAAGTCAACCTTTTCGGACTAGCTGCCCTAGTGGTAGCGTAGGCTAAGCAGTCTTTCAGGCTAAACTCGTTTTGGCATGTAAAGCAAGCTGTTTTACCATATGTAACCCCCCTTTATACCAATGAAAGGACACCACACAGATACATATTCAAAATATATATGTATTTATTACTCAAAGTATCCCCTAGACTCTTTATGAGCACAGGAGCACAAATCGTTAAACAAGAAAGTATCACAATATACAGAAGTTGCACTTTATATGGATGGGCCCTGGTGGCCACTCAAACCATGTACTAAAATAGTGGTATAAGTACCACGAACAGGAAAGGGAAAAGGCCTAGGGCCTCTAGAATCGCTGGGCCTACAAGGAGCTAACTTCAGTTAGTGACCAGGAGGTCCACGGGTCGCGTGTGCAGTGAGGAAAGTTACACGCGGACTCCCATAGGTTTTCAATGGGTGCGTAAAAGTTCAAAAGTTACTGCTAAAAGGGTCTTCTGGTTGAACTACGAAATCAAGACTTCAGATCTAGACATTAGAGATGTTACTCTACACTTGTGCACCGGAGTGCCAGCTTTACCTCACCCACACGAAGCGGGTGCATAGGTCTCGAAGTGCGTCGGGTTTCGTCTATCTGTTCAATGGAGCCTGATGACAAAGATGCTGCAGGCGGTCGGTCCAGAAGAGATGCGGTGGATCCAAGGATGGATCGGAGTTGTAGAAGACCTGTAAGCAGAGGGGACAGTGTTCACAGTCACTAGCCAGTGACCGGCGTGGCACCAGGTAGGTACCAGGCGATGTCGGGTGCAAACAGGTGAAGAGGTATAGCTTGTCTCCACAGCCACGTGGTCCCTGAAGGTCGACGATGTCCAGGAGTCGGTTCACGAGCTGTCCCACGCAGGCTCTCGCTGTCGGCGGTGTCTGCGACTCAAAGGAAGCAAACAAGCCTTGGCAAAAGCAGGAGTCGCAGGAATTGAAGAAAGCTGTTTACTCTAACCAGCAAGGTCAGAGGGGCTGCTCCTTTGGAGGGAAGCAGGGGCCAGTCTGGAGCAACCAGACCAGCATCGTAGTTTTCAAAGATGGTCGCCAAGATGGCCACTAGCCAACGGGCCAGGGTCTGGTTAGGCGCGTCGAGTTGCAAAATGCAGAGGGGCCCCACGCAGATCGTGGAGATGCTGGAGGGGTCACCTTTGGTGCAGATGCTGCTCGGGTGTTGGGCTTCTCAGGTCCCAAAGCACAACTTGGAGGGAGCCTCTGTTGTCGCGCTTGCAGCTTGTCGAGTGTCTTCCAAGATGGCTGGCTCCACGTGTCTCGGTGCCTCCACGGGTTCCTTCTTTGCAGGGACTGTGGATCGGGCGGTGAGAGGTCTGGAGGTCCAGTTCTTGTCAGTCTCTGGGCTCGGGCTCCGGCAGGAGGCGGCAGCAAAGCAGAACCCGATTCGCTGGTTGGTGCTTGCGTTAGCAAGATGGTCACTCCCTGACCATAGGGGAGAATTCCTTCAGTCCTCTGTGCAGCAGAGCATCGAAGTTCCCGTCTTCTTCTTAGTGTTAAGTTGATTCCAGGATGTCTGAAGTCTTAGGACACAGCTCCTACCTTTAAGCGGATTCTAGGGGCCGGGCTACCTGCTAGGTCCCTCCCTAAGGGTGGGACCAGGAAGGGGGGTGGTTACACCCCCAATCCTTTGTCCAGCTCGCCCCAGGTCCGGGGCTGGTGTGCCCCAGGACCGGTTTGAACTGGCATATGCACCGAGGCTCCTTGTGAGCCTCAGGCATGTCTGATTCTATTCAAGCCCTACCTGACCAATACACAAAATCCTGTCTGGGGTGGTGCTCGCACCTCCCCTGGCAGGAAACCCTTTGTCCACGTCTCCCAAGCTGGACTCCCAGCAGCAGGAGGGCAGACTTGTGTCTGTGGTGGCAGCGTCCATTTTGTGGAGCTGAGGCTATGTCTGATTTTACCCGGGTTTCAGGTTCTGTACATGTCGTGTCCCTCTAGAAGGGTGGAATGCTAACCCCGTCGCCAGAATTGACGAGGGGTTAGTATTCAAATTCATATGACACCTTACTTGACATGTTTTGATAAAGCCAAACCAAAGATAGCATTTAACCGCGAGGTTCATAATGCACTTAAGAGTATATGGTATGGCGATATCTGGAAACGGTAGAAGGAAGTTGTTCCGACCACTGCAGACAGGCTCAGCTCATGCCAGAGCACCATCTCGCATGAAACCAAGCACTCTGCCTTCAGGATTGTTAAGGCCTGCCATAGGAGTGACTTATAGGTGAACATGTGTCCCATTTAAGGTTAAGTATAGGTATACTACACCTAAGTAAGAGGTGGATACACCAACTTAGCCCAGCTGAGTGATCAGCCAGTTGTGTCAAATTGTTAGGCCAGGCCAGGGGTGGCACAATACATGCTTCAGCCCCTGGTAGGCCTTAGATACACCAATGCCCTGGGTACCTAGTGTACACTGGTACAGGGGCTCACAGGGTGATCCAATTCCAATTGGGTATGCACCTGAAGTGCATAGTGTCAATTTAGTAGAGAGAACAGCAGTCTGGGGGTCTGATTAGCAGGCCCACAGCCTCAATATGTCAAAAACCAGTGAAGCAAAAAGCAAAAATGTGGGGTGACCATCGGATAGCAGACCATACACAACCCCCCCCCCCCCAAACGCAGGGACATTAAACTAGCCTTGACCAGTCTCGTCTTCATGTCCTAAGTAGAAGTACCTGGAGAGACCATCTGCATTCCCATGGTCTGTACCTGGCCGGTGCTCCACTGTAAAGTCCATCCCCTGTAGGGAATTCTACCACCTAAGCAGTTTGGGGTTTTCACCCTTCATCTGATTTAGCCACAAGAGGGGCTTATGGTCGGTCTGAATCTTGAAGTGAGTGCCAAACAAGTATGGCCTCAGCTTCTTCAAGGCCCACACCACAGCAAAGGCCTCCCTCTCAATAGCTGACCAATTCTTCTCTCTGGGGGTCAACCTTCTGCTAATAATAGCAATGGGTTGGTCTTGACCATCTACATTAAGTTGTGACAGCACAGCTCCCACACCCAACTCAGAAGCATCTGTTTGGACAATAAACTCTTTGGAGTAGTCAGGACTTTTCAGGATAGGTGCAGAGCACATGGCCTTCTTCAGGTCATCAAATGCCTTTTGACAGCTTACTGTCCACTGAACCTTTTTGGGCATCTTCTTGGATGTCAGATCATTAAGAGGAGTCACAATGGACCCATAGTTCTTAACAAACTTCCTGTAGTACCCAGTCAAGCCCAAGAAAGCTCGAACTTGAGTCTGGGTGGTTGGAGGAGACCAGTCCTTGATGGATTGTATCTTACTCTCCAGTGGTTGAACTTGGCCTCCACCTACAAGGTGGCCCAAGTACACAACCTTACTCTGCCCTATCTGGCACTTAGTAGCCTTGATAGTGAGGCCTGCCTTTTGCAGAGCCTCAAGTACCTTCTTCAGGTGGATCAGGTGATCCTCCCAGGTGGAGCTAAAGACAGCAATGTCATCAAGATATGCTGCACAAAAGTCATCCAACCCAGTAAGGACTTGATTCACCAACCTTTGGAAGGTGGCAGGTGCATTCTTCAGACCAAAGGGCATCACCAAAAATTGGTAGTGTCCTCCTGGGGTTGAAAATGCTGTTTTGGCCTTAGACTCCTCAGCTAACCTGATTTGCCAATAGCCAGCTGTCAAATCAAATGTGCTCAAAAACTTAGCAGAAGCCAGTTTATCTATGAGCTCATCTGCCCTTGGATTAGGATGTGCATCTGTCCTAGTGACAGCATCGAGTCCTCTGTAATCCACACAGAACCTCATCTCTCTCTTGCCATCTTTGGTGTGAGGTTTGGAGACCAGAACCATTGGGCTGGCCCAGGGGCTCTCTGAGGGCTCAATGACACCCAGTTCCAGCATTTTGTGTACCTCAGCCTTTATACAGACCCTGACATGGTCAGGTTGTCTGTAAAGTTTGTTCTTCACAGGAAGACTGTCACCAGTGTCCACCACATGGGTACACCAATCAGTTTGACTAGGTATCAGTGAGAACATATGCTGAAATGATTGTAGAACCTGTCTACATTCAATCTGCTGATGCTCAGTGAGGTTGCCTCCAAGGGTCACTCCTTCAACTGAACCATCTTCAGGGTTCTGAGACAACAGGTCTGGGAGAGGGTCACTCTCTTCCTCCTGTCCCTCATCTGTAGCCATGAGCAAGCCCATGTCTGCCCTGTCAACATATGCTTTTAACCTGTTAACATGGAGTACCCTGTGGGGACTCCTGGGAGTGCCTAGGTCCACCAAGTAGGTAACCTCTCCCTTCTTTTCCAGGATTGTATGGGGTCCAGACCATTTGTCTTGGAGTGCTGCTGGGGCCACTGGCTCCAACACCCATACCTTCTGTCCTGGCTGAAACTCAACCAAGACAGCCTTTTGGTCATGCCAAGCCTTCTGTAAGGCCTGGCTTGCCTCAAGGTTTTTGGATGCCTTCTCCATGTACTCAGCCATCCTGGAGCGGAGACCAAGTACATAGTCCACTATGTCTTGCTTAGGCTTTTTGAGAGATAACTCCCATCCTTCCCTCACCAGACATAGGGGGCCTCTTACAGGGTGCCCAAACAACAATTCAAAGGGGCTGTAGCTAACTCCTTTTTGTGGGACCTCTCTATAAGCAAACAGAAGGCAGGGTAGAAGGATGTCCCATCTTCGCCTGAGCTTTTCGGGTAATCCTTTGATCATACCCTTTAGGGTCTTGTTGAATCTCTCAACAAGCCCATTGCATTGTGGGTGATAAGGAGTGGTGAACTTGTAGTTGACACCACATTCCTTCCACATAGCTGTCAAGTATCCTGACATGAAGTTGGTACCTCTGTCAGAAACCACCTCCTTAGGAAACCCCACTCTGGAGAATACTGCCAGTAGGGCCCTGGCCACAACAGGAGCTGTTGTGGTCATAAGGGGAATTGCCTCTGGATACCTGGTGGCATGATCCACTACCACCAGTATAAATCTGTGCCCAGATGCAGTGGGGGGATCCATGGGACCCACCATATCTATTCCCACTCTTTCAAAGGGAACCCCCACCACAGGTAGTGGTATTAGGGGGGGCCTTTGTTGTGCCACCTGATTTGCCACTGGCTTGGCAGGTCACACAGGAGCGACAAAACTCCTTGGTATCTTCATTCATGTGAGGCCAGTGAAAGTGAGGGACAAGCCTGTCCCAGGTCTTGTTCTGGCCTAAGTGTCCTGCTAGAGGAATATCATGGGCCAAGGTAAGAAGGAAGCCCCTAAATTGCAGAGGTATAACCAACCTCCTGGTTGCACCAGGTTTTGGGTCTCTAGCCTCTGAATAAAGGAGCCCATCATCCCAATACACTTTATGGGTACCTTGAGCATTCCCAGCAGCCTCAGCAGCAGCCAGCTGTCTGAGGGGTTCAAGAGATGGACAGGATAACTGAGCCTGCCCCAAGTCAGCCCTGGAAGGTCCCCCTGTCCCCAGAAATTCAACCTGGTCAGGTTCAAGCTCTTCAGGGACATTTCCTTCAGGGTTCTCTAGATCATCCTCCTGGGAAGACTGATCATCACTTGGAGGCAGGGGGGAAGGCACAGCCTTAACCCTCCTGTTCCTCTTCTTGGTAGGTGCTTGGTCCATTGTTCCAGGATCCAAGACCTGTGGTTCAGTAAGGCACTTTTTGGCCTGTGACCTGGTCACAGCAAGGACATGTGGTGATATACCTAACATCTCTGCATGTGAATGAATGAATGAATGAGTATTTTATTGCTGGTTACTTAAAACCATAACATAAAACCTTAGCATATAACAAAGTTGTAAAAAAGATAACAGCATTTAAAAGAAGGCAATAATTAAAATCCGTGGACGTCAAGCAGACTTGCAATTGACTGGGTCTCTAAGTGGTGGAGCCGTCAGCAATAATCGAGTCTGTTTGATGAATTTGCCAAACTAAGCCATATGTTTTACTGTGTTAAATGTGTACAATTGAGAGATCGCCTCCTTGGCTGTACGGGTGCCCAGTTGTAATAGAATTGGCCGTAGATAGAGACTGCGGGCTGTGCGCAAGGCCGGGCAACAAAATAAAAGATGGGCCAAAGACTTGTGTTTGTAATTGCAGAGCCGGCAGCCCTTGATCGCCGTTGTTCTCCGTTTGGTATTGTATATTTCTTGAAGTGGCAGAGGATGTAATCTGGATGCCAAGATCCTAAGTAAGGCTGCTCTGCCCACGGCCTGCGTGAGATGGTGTTTGGAGTTGAACCCTTTTTGTGGCAGGGTTTGACTTTCATGGAGGCCTTTTTTGTCCAACAGTTCCAGGTCTAGAGCGCGAGAGAGGATGCAAACTTGTTTTTTAAGTGTGCATTTGATGGCGGAGTACATAATGATCTTAGGGTTCCAATTCTCCAAGGCTAATTTGAGCTGGACTGCTCCGGCTGCGAGCGCAGTTGACCATGGGTTCCCAGGTTCGCAGAAGATATGTTTTAAAACTGCCTTCATAGATATCTCTTGGGCCGCAATAGTAAGAAAGTAGTATTTACACAGAGAGGCCATCTCTTCCAGCATTTGATGGTTCAAAGAGAATTCTAGGCGCACCAATGTGTTTCGGGTGGACACAGGTAGGTGAAACAACCTTTTGTGGGCACTGCAATGAATTTGTTCAAGTTCTTTAGTTAGTTTTCCAGGGAATGCTAATTGAGCGTAAGTGAGAGCGGGCATTAATGTTGCGCGTAGGACTCTTCGGATGGCCGTCGTGGTTGGGCTGTGCAAAGTAGCTTGTTATTTGCAGAGAGCGTAAGTAATGCATTTCCCTTTCATTTGAATTTTGTGCAGTTGAGCACACGGACGCCCGGATTCGGTGAGCCAAACGCCCAGGTAGTTGTATTTTTGTGCGCTTTCCAGAGTCAGCTGGCCAAGGCTCCATCTTGCTAATTTCTTTTTCGGGTGATGGGCGAAGATGACAACTTTAGATTTGGATTGGTTGGCCACCAGTTTGTGGGCCGCGTTGTAGATTGCCAAGGCCGACAGAGCTTTTTGTAGACCTATTTTGGTGTGGTCTAAAAGTACCAGGTCGTCGGCATATTGGATGAGCTGTATCTTGGTGTCCCCGATCCTCGGCGTGGCCAGTGCTGCTCCTGTCAAGGCTTGGCCCATGTCGGCGGTATACAAATTAAACAAGAGCGGAGCTAAGACGCACCCTTGCTTTAAACCCTGGTCTGTTTTTATTTTCTCTGTTGCTGAGGTATTGGAGAGTTTAATTCTGACCCACGTTTTATGGTATAATGATTGTATAGCTTTCAACAGCGCTGGGTTAATGTTCCAAAGTGCCAGCTTCTTCCAAAGGATTGTTCGGTCTACACCATCGAATGCTGCTGAGTAATCAATAAAGTATGCGAAGAGAGGGAGGCCTTTGCGAATAACTGCTTGATGGGCCAGGTAAGAAAGGGCATTTATGTTATCAATCGTCGATGCCCCAGATCTAAACCCTGTTTGAAAGAATGGTAAAAGACCTTCGGAACTTGCCCAGTGGGTTAACTCTACCAAGATGGAACTGGCGTAGGCCTTGCCCTCGATGTCCAGAAGAGCGATCATGCGATAATTGTTCGGGTTGGATTTTGGGCCTTTCTTATGGATTGGGTGAAGGAGCGACCCTCTCCAGGAGTCTGGCACATCCCCTAGAAGCCGGCATTCTGCATAGAGAAGCGTCAGAGTCGCGGACCAGAATTCTATGTGTGCCCTAAACAGAGAGCCGGGCAAGACGTTGGGACCCGGGGCTCCGTTGTGTCTGATTTTTTTAAAAATTCTGGTGACTGAAGCTGTCTCAAGGTCAACTTTAAATTTGGCGGAAGAGTCTGGTTCGCCAGTCCCAGTGTCGGAGGGAGGATTTATTACAGGACAAGGAAGCTAGGGGCGGTACTCAGAGCCCCGGGAGCTACCACAGAACTGGGCAGGAGAGTGAGTCAGGGACAAAAGGGGCACCTTAATTTGGGCAGGGGTGCCTGGGAACGCTCGCTCTAGAATTGAAGAAAACAGACATGTGAGACATGGAATTTGAGGTAGAACACAATAGCAGTTTAATGAGAAGATGCAACTTCAAAGAAACCGCAAATCAGAGACACAAAATACAGAATTCATATAATCACATGTCCATTCTCTCCGTATCAGATTGCCTGAGAGAAGGAAAGCATTTTAAGAGACAAGTTATACCTAGGAGATATGTTTCAGAGTACAAGAACTCTATTACCTAGGAACTCTCACGTCTACTCTAGAGCTAGCATTCCTGCAATTTTGAATGAAACGAATACATTTTGATCAAATATAAAAAGACAATAACTAAGCATAACAGTACATTTCATATAGGTGAACACAACACAATGCTAAGCAGGCGCAGAAGCAAACACAAGAGCCCCTAAGAACTCTTGGGGAAACCTACGGAATCTGTCTGTCACCTACATACAGACAGCGAGGTAATCTGTTGAGGTGTCTGCGTGTTCTCCTTATATACTAAACTTTGGGCTGCTTCGCACGCAACTCTTACCCAAAAATAAACCTCGTCTGCAGAATTTCACCAGACATGTCGTCATTTACCACTTAATGCTGACAATGAACTAGGTGAAAAGGTCAGTTTCTCAGGCCAATCGCTTGTCGTAAATTACACAGAGCAAGCAGAAAATATAAGTAGACATTGTGCGCAAAGCGAAAAATACAAACAAATATTGTGCTCAAATTGAATATATACATACATAAATCCTCTCAACTTAAGCTCTGCGGTTGCCACTTCCTGAAATGCGGGAAACCTGCCCAGGAAGCAAGTGCTATGCCAGGATGCAGCTTACTGTATGTTGAAGTGTCAAGAGGATGCTGAACTTTTGGTACCGACCGGGTAGGGTGGGGGCTACCAGCTTGGAGGCAGAAAGCTTCGCAGAAAGAGGAACTGAATCTGCGTTGGGTCAGAGTTGGGTCAGACCTGCCATCAGCCTGCGATGCACTAAAATGGCAGAGCCACGGTCAATTTAACAAAGGCCTATATAACATATAAAAGGGCCTACACAGCACGGGCAAGTGGGAGGGATGTCTCAGGACAACTATATGGGACAATCAGTCCCTTTCTCATTTCCCTCCTCTTGTTCATCTTTAATGAACACCATTCGTACAGCATACTTAGCTGGCGGTGGGGGGAGTGGCCATGTGGCGTCACGAGGAGAAAGCCCTCCCTCACTCCTATTCGGGCCTGCTTCTATTTCTCCCTGTGATTCCTCTTTATCCCCAGCCATTATCTCATATGGGTGTACTAAGTCTTTCCTTGAGGGAAGTGGGGGGCTTCCAGGCACCTGGGGCTGATAACACCTACTAAGGGAAGCTTGTGACGCGTTGGACCCAGGGATGGTGAGCTCTACTATGTTCAGCCTAGTTACTTCTTCCCCATCCCCCTGTTCAGTGCGTATTCCAGTGTACTCCCCTGAGCTTGCGTAGTTCATACCAATTACCGTAGAACTGAATCTTTTCACACAATGTATTAGAATCTGTACACCACAACACAACAGCAACAGCACACAAATTATAGGCATCATAAGTTTTAGTACAGCAGACAGCCATGAAGGCATCCAGTCAAAACTGAACAAATTATCAAAAACGTCTGCTTCAGCACCTCCTTCCTCATGCATCTGTCTCCCCAAAGTGTCCAAGTCTTCGATGGCTTTTGTAAGTGTTCCGTTGTCCGCATCATTAGCCAAAATGAAAGTACAGCAGGATTTCCCCACTCTTGCACATACACCACCACTCATCGCAGTCAGCTGATCTAGAACATATCTGTGCTCTAGAACCTTAAGTCTCAGAGGTCTCAGTTCTTCTTTCACGGCGTTGAACCCATCACGGGTGTTGTTGACGAGCTGCATCAGTTCGTATCGCGTCACTTGGAGCCAGCGAGCATTGGCTTTTGTCTGGAACATGGGGACAGCGCCCCCGAAGAATAGTTCAGCTTCGTTGAAAAGGAGGAAATCTCTTGGAATCTCGTGAATTGGACCACTTGAGAAATATTCCTGAAGGCTCCTTTTTCGGTGGTGGAGCAGGGTGACATCACCTGTCATTGGGTGGGTATGGATGCGGGAAATGTTCGATGCTGGTACAACCAGGTGTAGTTCATGCATCATGACCATGGAACACAGTCCTTTCCAGTGGGGTGGCAGCTGCAGATAAATGTGTTCACCGCAGGCCCAATAGATGTCCATGAGGCTGGAGGTGCCGTACTGAAGGTCCGAATTAAAAATTGTGCTGCTGCAGTTTGTGTTGCGGCCCACAGAGATCGTTCCGTTACCTAGGAAACAAAGGAGAGGAGACTTTAGCTTGTATGCTTTCTTTGGTTGGTATCTTGTACCCTCATTGAAAGTGTATCTTCTAGTCTCTTGTGCCCATATCTCAGCGCACTCCTCCCCTATCTTCTTATCAACACGATGTGTGTCATTTTCCTTCACAATTGCATCCCCTAAGGAGGCTGCCTTACATACCAAGTCATGTGGGCCATTCCACCTGCCGTTAAAATAAATGTTGGCCTGCAGGCGCAATATTGGCCTCCACTGACAAGGGCACTGGGAATCATTATGGTAGGCTTGGCGATGCACTGGTGAGTGACATTTTGACGGGGGTGTTGGGAAGGCGAAGTACCCTAGTCTCCTAAAGTTGTATCTCCAGACCTCCAACAGGCCGATGGGCATTTCCATACCACGGTAAGCCTCTATCCTCCTTTCATACTCTGATGGATTTGTTATCACTGTAAATGTAACATACTTGTCATCCCACTCTGTAGCATTCACAAACACACCATCTATTGTGGCTGAGTGGAGCTGTATCTGACCATGTATGCGACAAAGAAACAGATGTAGGAGACATTTGGCAGTGGGTGGTGGCACTTCTCTGGGAAATATCAATTTGTCTGCGCCTACAGCATGAGGGATGTGAGAGCACACAAAGCAGGATTCATTCGTGACCTTCCTCCCGACCTCCCTCATGTCTCTATACCACATGTTGTCAAACAGTGCATTGTGAACCCCATTATCCTCTGATATCTTATCAGTGCGCTGGGAGGGGGAACCAGGCATGAAATGCTGGTCATAGGTGAACACAACTGTGTCCTGAAGTTTACTAACCCAGTCTGCTACTGGCGGGGCCACTGCTTGCTTGTGAGTGTTACGTGGCGTATACCTGGCAGGTGCCTTTATGCCTCTGACAATCAATTCACTCCCAACACTTCGCTTGTTCTGGCGGGCCTTTTTATGAGTATCTGGCACATGGGCATTCAAGGTGATATCCAGTACCATATCCCATTCTGTTGGGTTAGCAGGCGGTGTGGATGGTACCAGAGTGGGCGGTGCATAGGTGTCAGGAAGTGTCTCAGACTGGGGTTGTCCTAGGGTGGATCTAACATCGCTAGCTGTACCTCCCCTTCTCTCTGGATACACCACAACCCAATCAAATGCAATTACTGCAATTAAAAATGCAACAAAGAGAATACCAATTACTGTACATATCTTTTTCAGTGAAAGCGAGGAACGTCTGTTACTGTGTCTCAGTCCATAGATGGCCATGCGATCTTCATACTCCTTCTCTTGGTTAGACCATGGAAACATGATGCCCTCCTCTTGTCCATAGTTCAGGCCTGGGATGGTGCCGGGTGGATCCTCACGTGGCTCCGATGTATCCATGCCTTCCTTTCGGCTATTCGGACTGAAGTGGGTGAAGAGTCTATGACCTGATAGGGTCCTTCAAATTTAGGATCTTTCCACTTCCGGACTTTTTTCTTTACGAAGATTATTGTCCCAGGGCAAATAGGTGGAAGTTCATCAGAAATAGAGCCCTTGTTCTGTGTCCTTGATATCTGAATAGAAAGGAACTTTGCAGCACGAGTTAGTGCACACAAGTAATCAAACAGTTCAGCTTTCACAATCTCAGAAGACATTTCAGTGTCTACTTTAGGTCTGGTGGAGGGAACAACCACATTCATTGATCTGCCTGTGACAAGCTGGTGAGGTGTAAGGTGATGGTCAGAACTGGGAGCATTTCTGAGTGTGAACAGAGCAATGGGAAGGCAATAGAGCCATTTCTTTCCAATTGTGGCACTTATCTTACTGATTTTGGCTTTGAGCAGGCCGTTAAGGCGCTCACAAATACCATTGCTTTGTGGATGATAGGCTGATGTCAACTTATGTTTTATTCCTAACATTGAGGTAATTATGGCAAAGATATCATTTGAAAAATGGTGGCCATTGTCACTTCGAATAGCATCCGGTAATCCCCAGCGACATATGACCTCACGAAGCAAAAAAGTAGCTGCGGCCTTTGCGTCACAATGGACACATGGTCCAGCTTCAATCCACCTTGAAAATGGGCATACCACTACAATGAGGTACCTGTAATTGTTGCATCTGTCAATCATGTCTATGTAATCAATGTGGAGTTCTCTAAAGGGACCTTTGGGCCTTGGTATTGTTGAGGCAACTGTCTTCATAGTTGGGTTAGGTGAATATTGTTGACAAATGAGGCACTGATGAACGAAGAGTTGTATCTGCTCATATGCATTGGGGATGAACCACTCTGTCTGCAAAGTTGTGGACATGATATCACGAGGGACATGTGTCGGAAGGTGTAACTGAGTGAGCGCTACTTGTAATAGTGCCTGTGGCATAACTGGCTTCCCTGTCATTGTCTGTCTGTAAATGAAATCTGAGACATCTTGTTGCACTCCTCTCTTCTTCCATAGCTCTTTCTCTTCAGGAGGGGCACTCTCCTGTATTTCTCGTAGGTGTAGTTGTGCAATGATATCATATTGCTGTGTATCATCTATAGTGTATGGAAGTGTTGGATCAGGGGTATCTGAGAGCAACGATTCACTTGTGTCATCTACTGTACTTTGTGTATCTAACTGTACTATGACGGATGCATCTTGAGCAAACAGAATGGGGGCACAGGTATTTTGCTCTGTCACTTGAGATGGTGCAGGTCGGGGCCCTCTGGCAGCTGCTTTAGCAGCCCAATCTGCCATGGCATTTCCTCTGGAAACAAAATCTTGGCCATTTGTGTGTGCAGTACACTTTACTACAGCCACTTCTGCTGGCAATGTTAATGAATCTATTAGTTCCTCAAGTAACTGTTTGAGCATTACAGGTGTGCCATCAGTTTTAAGGAAGCCACGCCTTTTCCATCTCAGGATGCTGGAATGTGTTGTTGTGGTGACATATGCAGAATCTGAGTATACAGTAATCCTCTTATCAGCTCCATGTTTGAGGGCTGCAATCAAAGCTACCAACTCTGCTGCCTGCGCTGAATAATGTGATGGCAATGCTATTTGCTGTACGATGTCTAGAGAGTCAGAGGAGTCTCTCTGTTGTGCTCTGACCACTGCAGCACCTGTGTATCTTATTCCTGTCTCTTGATCAATGGTAGAGGAACCGTCAACAAAGTAAATTACACTATCTGGCAATGGGTCTTCTTTCGCTGTTCCTGACTCATCTGGACAATATGTGGCACAGTCATGACTGTCATCATCAGTGGTGGCAATGGGATGAACAAAGAACGTGGCAGGGTTCACAGTATGACATTTAACAACCTTCAAGGATGGTAATGACAGTATCACTTCATATCCTGACACTCTTTGTGTAGTAAGAGTTGTTTTAGCTTTTTGTATCACTGCGAATACTGCATGCTCAGTGTACAGTGTCAGAGGGGACCCCATGACTATGGGGGTGCTTTTCTCAACAGCAAATGCTGCGGTTGACAAGGCCTGCTCACAAGGATAATGGCCTTTCATTACCGAATCTAACATGCCACTGAAGTATGCAACGGGTTTGTGGCCCATGGGGTACTTCTGGGTGAGGACTGCTGTCATGACCTGTCCATTACAGTGAGTGAATAGATAGAACTCTTTTGTGTAGTCAGGAGAGCCTAACACAGGTGCGTTTGTAATCTCATCTTTCAATTTGGCAAAGGCTGACGTCATTTCAGGTGTCCAGTCAATCTTATTATGCCTGTCTTTGGCCGTTTTGACAGCTGTCAGGAGTGGTGCAGTGATGGTGGAATAGTCAAAAACCCATTGTCTAACGTAGTTCACTAGTCCTAGGAACTTTTGCATGTCCTTAACTGACTGGGGTTCAGGAGTGCTTCTTATTGCCTCTACTCTTCCTGGGGTAACTTTTCTCCCTGATGCTGAGATTAGCTGTCCTAGGTACTGTACTTCTTCCTGACAATATTGGAGTTTCTGTTTGTCTACTTTGTATCCTCTCTGTGCCAATGTTGTAAGCAGAGCAACTGTATCCCGTCGGCACTGCTGCTCAGTGGCGCTACAGAGGAGTATGTCATCAACATATTGTAGCAAGGTGCTGTCACATTGGAAATTTGACAAGTCATCTTTGACAACTCTGTTGAATACACTGGGGGACTCACAGTACCCCTGGGGCAGTCTTTTATATGTGAATTGCCTACCTTGGAACGAGAAAGCAAATAAGAACTGGCTGTCTATGTGTAGAGGGACACTAAAAAATGCATTTTTCAGGTCAATGACGGAAAAGTATTTAGTGTCAGGTGGGATGTTGGTAAGTATCACTGAAGGGTCTGGGACGATGGGAAACTCTGGGATCACTATGCTGTTAATTGAGCGTAGGTCATGCACTAATCTCCATTGATTAGTCTTCTGTTTCCTCACCGGAAAAAGGCACGTGTTACACGGCGAGATACAGGGGTATATCACACCTTGATGTAGCAGCGCTTGTATGGTAGGGGCAATTCCCTCCTCTGCTTCCCTAGACAAAGGGTACTGGCGCACTCTGGGTAGAAGGGCACCTGGTTTCAGTGTCACTCTGAATGGTGCAGCTGATTTAATGAGCCCCACATCATTGGGACCTGTTGTCCAAAGAATGCTTGGTACCTGAGCTAAGTCTGAGTCACGGGTAGCATCGAATACTTCGGGCGGAGTTGGAGTTCTAATCTCAACTGTCACCGACAAAGGTACTGGATTTTGATAAATAATCTCCACTTTGGAATATTCCTCAGGATCTCCAAACAGTTGGTGATCTGAAATATTCCTTACCTGATGTCCAGGTTCAATGAAAATGACACAGGCCCATGTGTGGGCATTGTCGTCTAGTGCTAAGAAAGCTCCATACGTGGGTGTTATTTCAAGACAGTGTATTCCTAGGATCATATTTTTGTCAGGCACAGGCATGTTCTGTGACTGTGGACGAAAAAGGAATTCTTTGGGAAGTTGGACAGTGCGCCCATTCATCTCTGGTGTATTGGCAACAACAATGTGTACCGCTGTGGAGAATGCTTGCTCAACCATTGGGCGGGCTCTTATCTCATCTCTCAGGGAGGAATCCACAGTGACAGCCATCATCCTGCACATCGATGTACCAGGAATGGAACAAGTCATTGTACCGTTCTCTTTAAAACTAATTGTCATATTTAATTTGGCCATGAGGTCTCGTCCCAAGAGATTGACTGGGGACTGTGTTGAGTAGAGCAGGCGTTGCTGAATACATTTACCTCCTATTTCCATTGGTACTGGTTTGGTAAAAGGGACCCTTATTATTGCCCCAGAGAAACCCTGTGTGTCTGCGCTCTGGTTGGAGATGGGCAGTGCTCCTTCCCTGATGCAGGAAAATGTAGCACCTGTGTCAACCATAAAACTATAAGTTTTGTTGTTTATCGTGACATACACAACTGGGTCCTCTCTGATATTTGTGAGGCACGATAACACGGGACACACTAGAGTTGTCTGTGGGCTGTCCTAACTTGAATATCCTCCAGCCTGGTACTGCTGGATGGTGCCCTGTGAAAAGGGATTGGTGGTGGGCAGTATCGTGGCTCCCTGTGGCACAGGAGCTTGTGTCTGTGGCACCATTTGGTACACAGGCATCTGTGGCTGAAGTAGCTGTGGCTGTGCTTGTTGGGTCTGGGGCTGCACTTGGGCCATCACAGGTGTCTGTAATTGTACCTGCTGCAGCATTGGCTGCTGTGCTGGGGAAGGATAGGAGTATACTGCTTGGGGCGGCAGCGGCTGCTGCTGCTGGTAGTATTGTACTGGCACTTGAGCTTGTTGTGTATTTCCTCTACTTACTGACCTCCCTTCATCCCGCATCTTCATATGACATTCCCTCACATAATGTCCAGGTCGCTGACAGTAGTAGCACACTCGTGCTCCTGGCTGTGGCGCAGGTCTTTGGAAGCCTAATCCTCTACCTCTCCCCCGCATCCCAGTATTTGCATATCTCATTTGCTCATTACCATAATACTGCTGTTGTTGCTCATTGGTGTATGCCTGTTGTTGCACACCATTATTGAAGGGCTGTGCCTGTAGGTTTGGTGCAGCTACTTGTGTGTTACCTCCTAGTGCAGTCTGGGCATCTTGTGGGAAATTAGTGACAGCAGTCATCTGACTCACTGGTGAAGCCACCATCATTGTATCAGGGGTCTCCCTTTTCTTAAGTTTTTGCTGCACTAATTTAGCTGCTGCATTTTCAATAGCTAACAACCTTTTCTTCTCCTGTTCCTGCTCCTTTTTGCAAAAATGAATGATGTGGTGTTGTATCTCTGGCCATGGTTTGCACTCCATGGCTACTATTCCATCTAATTTGTCCTGTACTGCAGTGGGCAGTCCCTTCTTTACTGTGTGGTAAAAGAACCTACAATTACCCCCTGTCACATCCCATTTTTCTCCCAATTCCTGATGCCATTTCTCCTTCATTCGTGAAATGTACTGTGCTGGATCTTCATTGCTTTGCATTGTCTGTGACATCAAAGAGCTGATGTCAGGAACGTCAGGAAACTTCCTACGCAATTCATTCCATAGGGGTGATCTAATCTTATTGAAGGGGTTACCGTCACACTGTGTATTAGTGGTAGACAGTCTTGTGTCAATGCGTGTAAACATGTCCTCTGCATCCTCTCCAATCAAGGAGGTGAGCAGACTCTTTACATCTCCAATAGCCAATGGAACACCTGCAGTGTGTTTCTCAAAGGCCTGTATCCATTTTCCAGCACCCTCTGTGAGAGGTGGGAGTTGTTTCTTTAAATTGTCCTTGTCCATTAGTGACCAAGGAACATAAAGGGGGGGATCTTTAACATTTTTAAATAACAGGGGTAGCTGGCGTGTCACCCCTGTGGGCCTTGTGTTGTCATATCTACGTGCGTATTTCTGCCAAACTCTTAGGCCCTTGCTCATGTAATCGTAATCCCAATCGTCATCTCCTGCCCCCTGCAGAATACATTCCTCAGCTGTGGCCATGTCTTCTGGTTCAAATGACCCATCCCGAGGCCAGACATTCATTTGAGGTGCATTAGCTTCTGTCCAACCTGCTAAATTATCTGAGAATGGATTGACATAATAGTCAGTCCCTTCCCCAAGTATCACTATCTCATTTGGCGTCAGACCATTGGTCATTGACGGCAATGGCCTGTTAGGGGCCATGTGATGCAGAGTTCTAGATCTTGTTGTTCTTAGCGTTGCAGTACCTGATACATCATAATCTTGTGGGATGTCATCAGGCCGCCCATGGCTACCTTGCACTGCAAATCTCTCTCTCTCTGTCCTTCTCTGCCTTCTCCATCTTGTTTCTGCCCGTTCGAGCACACTTGGTAGATCAAGATTATCAAGGTCCATCTGTTGTGCATCTGGCCTGCGTGGTGTGACTACTGGAGGCACTACCTGAGGTATGTGTATAGATGGGGGCGTGACAATTGTTGGCAGAGCTTGTGGTGTACTTGGGTTGATCATCAGAGGAGCTGCTGGGTTACTCTGAGGTGGGGCTGGGGCTATGCTTTGGACTTCCTGATGGAAGTCTATCCATGGCTCCTGCTGTGGGGGGATCATTGGGACCCCACCACTACGTGAACCCACCGGGCCTGCAGCTCCAGCCAATTCACTTAGTGTTGGTGGCTGCCTTCTTCTAAATTGGCCTAAGCCACCCATTAGTTCAGTGAGTTGATCCTCTACCCTGTCCACTTGTAATGATAACCGCTGTATTGTTGCGGGGTGGCCAGTAGGACTCCCTGAATGTTGCTCGTGTGACGTGTCCCCTGATTCTCTATCTGTTCCTTGGTGTAAGTTGTGCTCTGTTCTCCATCTACTAATGTCCGCCTCGGTTATTATTTCAGGGCGAGATTGTTCACTATCTCTGTTTCCTCCTTTGAATTGTAGCAAGTACTCTTCCTCTCGCTTGGGACCTGTGTTAAGGGGTCGCCACCCGTTATGGTGTGCCTGTGTATTGCTGTGCTGCTGGCCAGGGGAGAGGAATGGGCCATAGTGTCTAGTCCTTGTCTCTAAGGGCTCGCTATTGTCAGTGACAAATGTAGGCGCTGTAGGGTTAGGCCTAGGAAACGGCAAGTGGGAGCTGTGCTGTGAATCACCAGAGGCTCCATCACTCTCTGAGCCCTCTTCCTGCTGGTGAGCTGCAGAGTTGGGTGCTGGTGTCAGTTTTATTGTGAATAGCGCATCAATCTGACCTGGCATTCCTGATGTTACACACTGCACCCCTGGGCTTTGGGAGCTTAGTGTTACCTGGCCCTGCGCATTCCCTGGCATGCTGTTTGGTGAATCTTCTGAGGGATCTGAAGCAGAAATATCCTCATGTCCTACAGCTGCCTGTTCATTTAAATTAGGCTCTAAGTCAGCCTTAACAACTCGCTCTGTATACATGCCATCTGCGTCATAGGCTGGTGGCGGTGCGGTAGGTACTGGGGCCTTTTCATCATTGTCCTTAAAGACTCTCCACAGAGCTAGGGTTTCTTTACGTTTATCTAGTTTGTTCCCAGAGTACTTCCCCTCCAGGAACGTTTGAGCATGATCTAGTACTGCCCTATCGAAGGTACCCTCTTTTGGCCAAGGGTGTAGCATAGTCTGTGTGAGCTTGTGCAGCTCTCCACAATGTTTTCTAATACGCTTCCCCTGAGTAGTAACATTCTTTATCACGTGTTCTAGTGGTGTTGCCATTATTCTCTAGCGTTGTGTGTATTCAGAAATAACAGTATACCTCCACTGGGTGTCACCTATCAACCTGCCACAGATGTGTTGTTATTTATACCCTAGGGTATTGTGTGGGTTGACTTATTTCTGACCACAAATAAACAATGTTATTGTCTTGGTAACAGGCGGTTCTGTAAGTATCCCCACAGTAATGGGTAATGTGTTATAGAAGGGCGTCCCTGTAACTGCTCTATGATACTTAATGAGGGCTGCTGCTGCAGCTGCACATGCAGCTGCTGGGCGTGATGCTCACAAACCAGGGGTAAGTTGGGGTCGTTAAGTGCCTGCAACAATATCCTGTGCTGTTCACAGCCTAATACGTCGCTAGTGATTTGTGACCCTTCCTGTTGTTCCAGGTGGCTGTCGCCTGGAGGAGACGGTGTGAATAGAGGGGATGGTGTAAGTGATTCTTGGTGTGCGAGATCAGGGCTCCCCAGTTGAGTTAATGCCGTGGAGGAGTCTCTAGCAGCACATGGCGTCGGAGGGGACACTAGTGGCGGCTGCAGCAGTGTATCTGGAGCGTCTTCCACAGAGGGGGTGCTCTGTGGCAGCTCAAGTACAGGGTCTGGGTTCAGGGTAATGGGTCTACAGGTAGGCACTGGGAGGCGCAGCTGCACTAGGTGTAGTGAAGATACCTTTACCTCAGTGCCATGTGCTAGTGTGATTCCCAGCAACTTCCACGCTCTGGCTATCAAGGCACTTTGTCGCCTCCCAAAAGTTGCTATAGTCTGTTCGCCAGGATTGTGCACCGCTATTATTCTGTCATTTAGTATGTGCAGAACTATCCCAACTGACTGATGTTCACTATTGCTCATCTGTATCCCTTAGTACTCTATATTAATATATATATATACTGCTCTCCTTATGTGTCAGTAGTCAGGGTGATCATATATCAGCTCGTCCCCCAATGCCTCTTTAATGGTTAAATAAAATGCCTCTTTAATCTCCCGTTTATCTGGACCGTTATAGACACCTTCTGGTGAGAAGTCAGGAAACTGCAGGGCACCAGGATGTTCGCCAAGGCAATAATGAAGGACCTTGCTTCGCAGGGGGTTACGGGGCCAGGAGCTAGTGACCTCAGTCAGGTTTCTAATCCTGGCACTATCATAGAAATTTGCACATATATGGTGTCTGCGGTTCTATAAGTTCTGTAACCAAATATTCTATTCATCTGTGTACCTATGCTGTACCTCAAACCTTAGTGACACCTAGTTAATGTTAGCAGCACTAGAAATGTTCAATGGTTTGGAAAAAAGGCAGCACTAAATAATATACTTGTAACAATTGTGGCGCAAAAACATGTTGAATACAAAACACAAAACTTTTTTTTTAAAAAAAACGAAAATCACTACTGTTATCAGTGGCAGATCAATACATGTGGGAGTACAAACAACAGTAAAGCATTGACATTCCTCCCTAGTTATTGAATCTCACTAACAAACCAATCTTCTACATTTGGCAGTGATCTTCTGTTACAATGATAACCCTACCTAGCGGGTCTTATCCTAATAAAACGATACAGACCAGTCAACATCAATTTAACATCATGTCCTTATACATTCAATATGCATCTGCATATCATACAACATATCATCAAATCTGCATATCATAAAACATATCATCAAAAAATACAAATAACAAAATAACTGTGCACGTAAATAATATGGCCTTACTAAAAGCAGCTTCTGTGTCAGTCAGTGACCCTTACTGCAGTGCCCATATAAGCACCAACCACAATAAAGTGCAATTGCTTCACTTTAATGAGCCTCTGTATGCATTATCAGACGGTAACCTGAAGTCATGCAGTCATGAAATTCTACATGTGTTTCACGAAAGAAGTAAGTCAGGCACGTTCAGAGTGTCTATTCTCAGACAATGACTGCATACCTTGCCCTCTGAAGGACAAGAATAGAACACGTGCTTCCTATTTACAAATGGCGCACGCACAAAAGGGAAACTGTCACAGAACTACCAAAAACTCATAACATCCAATAAACCAACCCGGGAAACCTCTTAAAATCCTCATAAACCAGGCGATATCCGTTATCCAGTAGCTAAGTGGACCGACAATATCCAACCTCTTTCCTACCTTGTATTGATGTAGGAGAGCCTCCACTGTATCCACACAGCACTCGGTGGAGCACTTTTTTATTGCTGAAAGAATACGATAGTAAATCGTATCTCTCCTTCTCTTCTACCAGGCCGACCCGTAGCCCCCTGGTAAAGAGGCGCTCTCTGTTTCACTATATACAGAGAGACCCAACAGCAAGCTATACCAAAAAGAATAGCATTGAAAAGACTGCAGACATAACCAGCCTCTCCTTATCCCTTATTCTTTTTACTTTTTTATTGTCTTTCTTCTATGCCTGTTTTCCTACAAAAACCAATGTAAAAATGTAAAATGTAAAAATGTAATACTAAAAAAGAGCTAAATAAGCCCGTGAAAGGCGCAAGACGCAGCCTTCTCCTCCGGGCACTCAAGGCAAAAACAATAGCACACACATCTATATATAACATAAAGGAAACAATAAACCAACAACTTCCTGACCGTACTGTCCAGCTCAGAATTCCATGCCGCACACACAAGCCTCCCCAGTTAAAAAAAAACGTCCTTAGCGAGGCCAACCAAGACAGGAGACAGGAAAGAACTGAGAGCCGAGAAAAACACAGAAGCCTCACAAGCGCTCCTTTCATAAACCGTTACCAAAGCGTCACTTCACGTCAGGTAGTCATAGTACTCACCCGAGTGCTTGTACTCAAAGGCTTCAGCCAGAAAGGAGTCACGAGTGCTCAGTCTGCGTCCCCTCGAACCCAGCCGTTACTGCCCCCGTCTGCAGGCACTGCTAATCCGAGTCACGGCACCAAAATGTCGGAGGGAGGATTTATTACAGGACAAGGAAGCTAGGGGCGGTACTCAGAGCCCCGGGAGCTACCACAGAACTGGGCAGGAGAGTGAGTCAGGGACAAAAGGGGCACCTTAATTTGGGCAGGGGTGCCTGGGAACGCTCGCTCTAGAATTGAAGAAAACAGACATGTGAGACATGGAATTTGAGGTAGAACACAATAGCAGTTTAATGAGAAGATGCAACTTCAAAGAAACCGCAAATCAGAGACACAAAATACAGAATTCATATAATCACATGTCCATTCTCTCCGTATCAGATTGCCTGAGAGAAGGAAAGCATTTTAAGAGACAAGTTATACCTAGGAGATATGTTTCAGAGTACAAGAACTCTATTACCTAGGAACTCTCACGTCTACTCTAGAGCTAGCATTCCTGCAATTTTGAATGAAACGAATACATTTTGATCAAATATAAAAAGACAATAACTAAGCATAACAGTACATTTCATATAGGTGAACACAACACAATGCTAAGCAGGCGCAGAAGCAAACACAAGAGCCCCTAAGAACTCTTGGGGAAACCTACGGAATCTGTCTGTCACCTACATACAGACAGCGAGGTAATCCGTTGAGGTGTCTGCGTGTTCTCCTTATATACTAAACTTTGGGCTGCTTCGCACGCAACTCTTACCCAAAAATAAACCTCGTCTGCAGAATTTCACCAGACATGTCGTCATTTACCACTTAATGCTGACAATGAACTAGGTGAAAAGGTCAGTTTCTCAGGCCAATCGCTTGTCGTAAATTACACAGAGCAAGCAGAAAATATAAGTAGACATTGTGCGCAAAGCGAAAAATACAAACAAATATTGTGCTCAAATTGAATATATACATACATAAATCCTCTCAACTTAAGCTCTGCGGTTGCCACTTCCTGAAATGCGGGAAACCTGCCCAGGAAGCAAGTGCTATGCCAGGATGCAGCTTACTGTATGTTGAAGTGTCAAGAGGATGCTGAACTTTTGGTACCGACCGGGTAGGGTGGGGGCTACCAGCTTGGAGGCAGAAAGCTTCGCAGAAAGAGGAACTGAATCTGCGTTGGGTCAGAGTTGGGTCAGACCTGCCATCAGCCTGCGATGCACTAAAATGGCAGAGCCACGGTCAATTTAACAAAGGCCTATATAACATATAAAAGGGCCTACACAGCACGGGCAAGTGGGAGGGATGTCTCAGGACAACTATATGGGACAATCAGTCCCTTTCTCACCAGCATGGTCGTTATTTGAGTGGAGACTATGTTGGTCGTCTTGATATAATGTCTGTACGTGACTGATCCAAGAACGTGCATCAAGAGAGTTTTCTCTGTGATTATGACCTTGAGCAAGGGTGTTTAAATAGCTCCAGAACTCTTGGGTTTTACAAGGACTTAACAGATCAAAAATCCGCAGCCATTGAGCACCTAAGTGGTCGCGCTTAGCAGCCCACACCGTTTTTGAGTGATTTTTTGCGGCTATTTTTAATCGCCTTCTGTCTTGATCAGAGCCGGTTTTTCTGTGTGTTCTACGTAAGGCGTTTAGTTTTCGGGCGCTTTCTTTAATTGCCGTGTTGGTTCCTGGTTTGTGGGGTACATACATTCGGGCACAACCTGCTGAGTTGTCACGGAGCACAAGGGCTAGATCCGGAGCTAATCTGTCCCATTCTTTTATAACACCCCCCGGGTTGGGACTTATTGGCCAGCCTTCCCATGCTTGTTTCCAGACCTCGAACTTGGTGGCCGGCACAGGCCCCCATTTAATTCGTCTCGGAAGGTTGTACAGTTCTTCGCCAGTGGAAGTCCCGAGGCAGATCATCTTAGGGCAGGATTCCATTGTGAGGTTCAAGGTAATTGTTAGGGCAGCGTGGTCGCTGTCATTGCGTGGGTGAACTATGTAGTTTGACAGTAGAGGTTGTATATTTTCGCTTAAAATGATATAGTCAATCGTTGTTTGATTGTTGAAAGTGGGGGCTATGGAGGCCATTGGATGAGTTTTTAAATAGACCACATGAGCAGTGGCCAAGTTATATGATTTGATTAAAGCATTGAAGACATTTGTTGCCCCGGAGGGATGGCTTTGGATGGCCCCTATGTTGTGAGTGTTAAAGTCCCCAAGGATGATGGAGTCCAGTAGGGGGTACTGCAGAAGTAAGGCTTCTAGCTGGCTTGTCAGCTGTGACCTGGAGTCCGTGGCCCCCTGCCCATGGGGGTTATAATATACGCTGATTAAGAGTATGGGAAGTGGGCCATTGGACGAGTGAAGCCCTTTCAGGATGCCCGCCAGGAACAAATGTGAGGTAAAAGGTGTTTCAGTGAATTCGATTCGCAACGAGTGCTTGATGTAAATCGTTATCCCTCCTGAGGGTCTTCCGAATATGTTGGCTTTTATAGCTGGTTTGCAAAATTCGGCGTACCCCCTTTAGGATATGGGTTTGACTGCCCAGGTTTCTTGGGTGCAGATTATGTCGGCACCTTCTAGAAAGTCCACTGCCGCTTGATTTTGAGGTAATTTGCTTATCCCTGCAACGTTCCAGGACATGATGTTTAAACTGCTAATGGTCGGTGGTCGTGAAGAGTGTTTTTTGGGGGGGCGACTATTAGGTGCTGGGGTTTAAAACGTGCGGCAACCAAGACCAGTCTTTGTTGATATTTCCCGTTACGCAGCAAAAACGTTTGCCCTGACCCAAGTTAGTTGTTATTAATTGGGGTTTCGTTGGCTGGGCTGGAGGTCGTCCCCCCTTTGGATCCAAGTAGGACAGAGACTACATGCGGTGTTGGTTCCCGCGCAGCACTCGTGCCCTCCTGCCGCCCTGTGTTCCCCTCTGAAGAAGCCAGACGGGTCTCCAAACCGCAGGTTTTCAGTATCAGTGGATATTTTTCTAAGGGTTGAATCTTTATTTTTATGCCCCAGCTGTCCAGTAGCGTATGGTGATTTTTCATAATCTCTGCCGGAATTGGACTTATAAAGGTTAGCTCCGTGGTTTCGTTGGTCTCATAAGGGCCTCGGGGTAGAAAAGAGATGCTCTCAATGTCTGTTGTTTTTATCATTTCCGGGCCGGGGATATTTGCACAGAGTTTCAGAAGGTTGCTGCGATTGAGGGTGTCCCAATTACCTTGAGAAACATACTCTGGATATAGCAAAATTTTCCGTTCCTGTTGTTTTGTGTGGGACTGGGTCTGAGTCCCAGTTACCGGGATTGTGACAGTTGCCAGTGTAGAAGGGATAGTTAGGCTGGCTGCCGTGCCCTCAGTGGCTCGTCTCCGGGGGGGGGGGCGTGACTGTTGTTGTCCCAGCGGAGAGCCCTGGCATTGACCTAGGTGGCACTGAGCTTGTATCCGAGAAGGTGTCCAGGTCGGTTTTGATTAGCGACTCTTGTGATTGTCTGTTCTTACTTTTGATTAAATAATTTCTGAGCGAAGGATTTTTCAGCTCTGCTAAACGATCTCTAGGGGAGCTCTGTGTTGCTTCATTCACCTGGATAATATGTAACACAGTCGAAGTCTGTTGGGCACCCGGACCCGAAGGGGCTGCCCAGCGGGGGGCAGAAGAGGCAGCTGGGCCCAGAATGGGGTCGAAAGTAGTCGTGCCAGGAGCATCGTGACATGCTGAGTTTGTTGTTATTATATTGATTGCTGGTTGCGACGTGGCTCCCTGGAACTCGTTGGAATGTTCGAGCGGCTCTGAGCAGACGGGCAGTAGCCATTGTCGAATTGAACCATTCGAGACAGACTTGTGTTTGCAATGCTTGTTGAGTTTTTTAAATCTTTTTTTATTTTTTCGGGAGAGATGTCGAGTAACTGAGCTTTCTGGTTTTTCAATATTGTATTCATCGTTTTTTTTCTCTCGGGGGAGATTTGGAAGGCAGGTGATCTCATCAGATTTGGCGCTGGGCTCCAAGCCGAGTCTGTTGTCTACTTCAGCTGGATTAGCTGGATCAGGTTTGCCTGAGTAAGCGTCTGTGATGTTAAATAGCCCGTCTGTTTTTTGGTGGGCGGGTTCATTGTTCCGTATTCTTCGGACTTCGTCTTTGAGATCGACGATTAGCGTGCTCATTATGTCTGGGAGTTTTCCTAGCTTGAGCAGTATGGGGCTGCAGCCACAGCTCACTGGTTTGATCGAGTAGGAGGTGTTTGTCTGTGCTCTGTGTATTAAGGAGTTCAAATTGTCCAGTTTAGTGTCTATCCCAGAGATCAGGCCAGCCACTGCCTGTAGTATGGTTATTTGAATGTCGAGTTTGTCGGCGTGCATTATGGCTGCATTTGCCATGGAAAGTAGCGCCTCATTAATTAATGTTAGGTGATTAGCAATTATAGGTGACTGCTCATCCTTGCATTTATCTCTGCTCCCTAGACAAGGGGACTTAGAATCGTTAGCTTGGACCGGGCTGCCAGACGCTGAAAAGGTGGTAGCTTGGAGATGTGTAAAATCAGAAGTTGAACTGGTTGTGGCTCTCATGGCAGCGTTGATCTCGTTTCCCCCGTCTGTAGACTGGCTCGGAGTTAAGTCAGCCAGCTGGTGTGTGAGAGAGCAGCTTGGGCTGATATCGTTGCCTGTTTGGAAACTCATTTTGGTGGGCTCCGTTAAGGTTGGCCCTTGTAGAATGGTTATTTTGGGGGACAGTGGGGTGTTCGGCCGACTAGATGGGGCTGAGCACAGAGATGTTTCTAAAACTGAGGCTTTGACGGTGTTGCTAGGTGCTTCCATCAGAGTCGTGTCCGCTCTGGAGTAGTTGGCTGAGTGCGCTGCTGGGGCCGTGAGGTAAAAGAAGTCTCTTATGTCTCTGTATCCTGTGGACTCAGAAGTGGTCTTTTGGGGCTCGGGACTAAGCCCACTGACCAAGTGGTTGTCTGGGGTGAGGGCCTTTTGTTGGCATGGTTTTGTCGGTGTCCCCAAACCAAATGTGAAGGCACCGTCTTGAAAAGCTTCCCCGTGGCCTGAACCTCGGTCAGAGTTCGTTCTGCTGGATGGGTAAAGCAACTTTCTTTTTTGCCTCCTTGCTGATTTATGAGGGCGAGAGTTCTCAGTGCGCTGGACCAGGGTCGAATTTCTAGTCCTCATGTTAAATATTGTATGTTAGATGTTCAATGGCCGGGGGGGAGTGTGGTGAAGTCTATAGCTCCCAAAGCTTCCTATTCGCTTCCTTCCAGTGCAAGGCGGAAATATGCAGGGCGCAAGAGAGCCTGTGTTTTTAAACGCTATGGGTGGGCTGGATATATTTTGCCAGCGGGGCCTCCCTGACACCGGCCCCCCCTCCCCCGCTTCTTGCTATGCTGTTGCTGCCACGGGGGGGAGGGGGGCTGGGCTGAGGAGCCCAGTAATTCGCCTATACAATCTCCCTGCTACCACTTGCCTGTTTGCTTGCTCTTTCTCTGCCGTTTTCTGCTCTTATTGCTCTTCTTGCTTCTCTTGCGCCTCTTGCATCTGCACTGAGCTGGTGGTTCTTGAGACCCCTTCTCCTCTTGTTCCTGGGGCTGGCAAGGGAGACCAGGCAATAGGTTATGCAGTGAGTGATACAGCGAGCCTGCAAGCTGCCTCCTTAGTCCTTCGAGACTCCTTGGGCTGGCCGTCCGTTGATGCTTTCCTTCTCGCCGCCTTTCAGCTGATTTACCTCGCACTCGCACTTCGGGGCCCCACAAAACCTGCTAGGTTCAGGATGCAGAATAGGTGCAGGCAGGTGGGCGGATAGGTACGGGCAGGCTGGCTTGTAAGCTGTGCCCGCTTAGGCCTCCCGGTGATAGCTTCCTGGAGCTGCGGCAAACCAAAGCGGCAAGACAAAACCAGGACTGGAACCGGCACCCTTGTATCTCCACTGTCTCCTCTATCCCCTCTGTCTCATTCACGTTGCCGCAGCGTGGGCTCCGAGGCTTAAGCTGGACATGGGGCTTGCGGTGTCCAGAAGGCCCGGGGGGGGGGGGAGCCGTGGGTCCGGCGGTGTCTAAAAGCACGGAACACAGTGCTGCTGCTACTGCTGTTCGGGGCTCACTGCTGCTCACTCTCGTGCTTCTGCGGCTCTCTGCTGCTCTCTGCTGGTCTGCGTGTAGTCACAAGAGTCCCTCAGTCAGAATGCATGTGTCCTGTACACCACTTCTGACCATAGAGAACTCTCTAGGTCATTGCCCAAGAAACATTCTACTGGGAGGTCTGCACTAACCACAACCCTTTTGAGGCCAGTTACCCCTCCCCATGAGAAGTTAACAATAGCCACACTATGAGAAGTAGTGGCATTGCTGGCATTGGTCACCAGGTAATTCTCACCTGGTATGTACTGTCCAGGATCCACAAATCCTGGTGTCACCATAGTGACACTGGCACATGTGTCCCTGTAGGCTTGAGCCACTTTTGTATTTATCAAAGGAGTCTGTCTGTACTTGCCCAGATTACTGGGGCTCACAGTCAGGGACAAAATCCATGTCCCCATCACAGATCAAGACTGCCTGTGTAAGGGTTCTGTCTAAGTCAGAATCTCCTTCAGTTCCCATAGTGATTCCCACTACACCCTTTGTCTGGGGACCAACACTGCTAACAGTAGTACTGGGAGCAGGTGCCTTAGGGGCAACAGTGTTGGGGGCTCCACCCTTCTTACAATCACTAGTCCAGTGAGTTGTATTCTTGCAAGATTTGCACCAGGGTTTCTTTGGACCTTCTTTCTTCTTCCCTTTAGGTTGTTGGGACCCACCCTTGTTAGTACTAGTTTGGGGCCCTGTTGAAGACTTCTGGTCTTTGGATTTCTGATCACCCTTTTGGTCTGTTTTCTTCTGATCACCCCCTTGGCCCTGGTTCTGGTTCTTTTGCTTAACCCTGGTTCTGACCCATTTGTCTGCCTTCTTTCCCAATTCTTGGGGAGAGGTCAGATCTGAGTCAACCAAGTGTTGATGCAGTTGCTGGTTTTGACAGTTATGTAAAATCTGTTCTCTCATCATCAAATTGTACAATCCTGTATAATCAGACACCTTACTTCCCAGCAACCAACCCTCCAAAGCCTTAGTGGCACATTCAATATATTCAGACCAGTCCTGAGTCTGTGTCTTCTGGGTATCTCTGAACATTAACCTGTACTGTTCAGTGGTTAAGCCTAACCCATCAACCAGGACACTCTTCAGGGCTCTGTAGTTTCTGACATCCTCCTCCCTAACAGTGAGGAGTCTATCTCTGCCTCTACCTTCAAAGGAGAGCCATAAGATTGCTGCCCACTGGTCTTCAGGAACCTGCTGCACTTTGCAGGCTCTCTCAAGAGCAGTCACCCACTTGTGGATATCATCCCCACTTTTGTAGGGGGGCACAACCTTGGACAGGTTCCTATTATCAAAGACCCTATCTTTGTCCCTAGGGACAATGCTGCCACCAGTGGGTATAGACCCACTCTCTCTAGGTTGGTTAGCCTTGCTCAGTTTCTCCTCCATCAGGGCTACTTCTAGCTCCTGTTTCCTGATCCTCAGCTGGGCTTCCCGCATTCTGGCCTCATGCTCCCTCCTCTGAGGGCTGGTCATCCTTCTTCTAGAGTGACCTTGAGAGCCTCTAGAGGCATGAGAGGCATTAGAGTCACCTGAGCGATTCCTCTGTCTCCCAAACCCCTGGTTAAGTCCACTAGGGAGATTCAATGGGGGGAACCCATTGTCAGTCCCAAGTAGTCTTAAGTTAGCTGAGCCAGGTATAGCACCTGGCACTGGGCTATTTCTCCCATCAGAACTACTACTACTATCAGACTCACCCCCTTTGTCATCCCTGTCCCTATGCTGATCCTCATCATCTGTAGTCTGATTCTCAACTAAGGGGTGACTATTAGAAAGGGGTACTTCAGTAGCATCTTCAGAAGGAGGGCCTCCTGTTCCAGTCCCTAAGGGGTCTAACTGGGAGGCTTTCTTGAGAGCTCTCTGATCTTCATCAGCTTGTAAGAGTTCTCTGAGTTCAGCAGAGCTAGGGTTCCTGGGCTGTTTAAGGCCCCTGATATTTGCCAACTGCCTGAGCTCATTCTGGTTTAGGGTAGCAAAGATGGATGGTGCCCTCTGGGGGTCACTCTCAACAGAGATGGGTACGTATGACCCCTCTGCCCCAGCCATTGCTCTTAAGTGTGGGTGGATGTGTTGCAACTACCTACACTTGGGTTTTCCTACTAAACCTATCTAGTAGTTGTAATCAGGGTGTGCTACTCCCTTTGCTCTACAACAACTAAGTTCAGTAGAACTTAAGTATATAACTAATCTTGTTTTATATGTACCTAAAGGTACCTGTATGATCTTTCAATTGGTAACAAAGAGATTACAGAGGTAAAACACAGCAAGCTCAAATCCAACCGCTGCTCACCAATGTGAGAAGTTGGGCTGGTGTATGATGTTCACTAGTTAAAGTGACCACCTTGTACCATGCCAAGCAACCCTTATGGTGTGGTTGTAAGTCAACCTTTTCGGACTAGCTGCCCTAGTGGTAGCGTAGGCTAAGCAGTCTTTCAGGCTAAACTCGTTTTGGCATGTAAAGCAAGCTGTTTTACCATATGTAACCCCCCTTTATACCAATGAAAGGACACCACACAGATATATATTCAAAATATATATGTATTTATTACTCAAAGTATCCCCTAGACTCTTTATGAGCACAGGAGCACAAATCGTTAAACAAGAAAGTATCACAATATACAGAAGTTGCACTTTATATGGATGGGCCCTGGTGGCCACTCAAACCATATACTAAAATAGTGGTATAAGTACCACGAACAGGAAAGGGAAAAGGCCTAGGGCCTCTAGAATCACTGGGCCTACAAGGAGCTAACTTCAGTTAGTGACTAGGAGGTTACGGGTCGCGTGTGCAGTGAGGAAAGTTACACGCGGGCTCCCATAGGTTTTCAATGGGTGCATAAAAGTTCAAAAGTTACTGCCAAAAGGGTCTTCTGGTTGAACTACGAAATCAAGACTTCAGATCTAGACATTAGAGATGTTACTCTACACTTGTGCACCGGAGTGCCAGCTTTACCTCACCCACAGGAAGCGGGTGCATAGGTCTCGAAGTGCATCGGGTTTCGTCTATCTGTTCAATGGAGCCTGATGACAAAGATGCTGCAGGCGGCCGGTCCAGAAGAGATGCGGTGGATCCAAGGATGGATCGGAGTTGTAGAAGACCTGTAAGCAGAGGGGAGAGTGTTCACAGTCACTAGCCAGTGACCGGCGTGGCACCAGGTAGGTACCAGGCGATGTCGGGTGCAAACAGGTGAAGAGGTGTAGCTTGTCTCCACAGCCACGTGGTCCCTGAAGGTCGACGACGTCCAGGAGTCCGTTCACGAGCTGTCCCATGCAAGCTCTCGCTGTCGGTGGTGTCGGCAACTCAAAGGAAGCAAACAAGCCTTGGCAAAAGCAGGAGTGGCAGGAATTGAAGAAAGCTGTTTACTCTAACCAGCAAGGTCAGAGGGGCTGCTCCTTTGGAGGGAAGCAGGGGCCAGTCTGGAGCAACCAGACCAGCATCGTAGTTTTCAAAGATGAACGCCAAGATGGCCACTAGCCAACGGGCCAGGGTCCGGTTAGGCGCGTCGAGTTGCAAAATGCAGAGGGGCCCCACGCAGATCGTGGAGATGCTGGAGGGCTCACCTTTGGTGCAGATGCTGCTCGGGTGTTGGGCTTCTCAGGTCCCAACTTGGAGGGAGCCTCTGTTGTTGCACTTGCAGCTTATCGAGTGTCTTCCAAGATGGCTGGCTCCACGTGTCTCGGTGCCTCCACGGGTTCCTTCTTTGCAGGGACTGTGGATCGGGCGGTGAGAGGTCTGGAGGTCCAGTTCTTGTCAGTCTCCGGGCTTGGGCTCCGGCAGGAGGCGGCGGCAAAGCAGACGTCGATTCGCTGGTTGGTGCTTGCGTTAGCAAGATGGTCACTCCCTGACCATAGGGGAGAATTCCTTCAGTCCTCTGTGCAGCAGAGTGTTGAAGTTCCCGTCTTCTTCTTAGTGTTAAGTTGATTCCAGGATGTCTGAAGTCTTAGGACACAGCTCCTACCTTTAAGCGGATTCTAGGGGCCGGACTACCTGCTAGGTCCCTCCCTAAGGGTGGGACCAGGAAGGGGGGTGGTTACACCCCCAATCCTTTGTCCAGCTCGCCCCAGGTCCGGGGCTGGTGTGCCCCAGGACCGGTTTGAACTGGCATATGCACCGAGGCTCCTTGTGAGCCTCAGGCATGTCTGATTCTTTTCAAGCCCTACCTGACCAATACACAAAATCCTGTCTGGGGTGGTACTCACACCTCCCCTGGCAGGAAACCCTTTGTCCACATCTCCCAAGCTGGAAGGACTCCCAGCAGCAGGAGGGCAGACTTGTGTCTGTGGTGGCAGCGTCCATTTTGTGGAGCTGAGGCTATGTCTGATTTTACCCGGGTTTCAGGTTCTGTACATGTCGTGTCCCTCTAGAAGGGTGGAATGCTAACCCCGTCGCCAGAATTGGCGAGGGGTTAGTATTCCAATTCGTATCACACCTTACACGACATGTTTTGATAAAGCCAAACCAAAGATAGCATTTAACCGCGAGGTTCATATGGTATGGCGATATCTGGAAGCGATATCTGGAAACGGTAGAAGGAAGTTGTTCCAACCATTGCAGACAGGCTCAGCTCATGCCAGAGCACCATCTCGCATGAAACCAAGCACTCTGCCTTCAGGATTGTTAAGGCCTGCCATAGGAGTGACTTATAGGTTAACATGTGTCCCATTTAAGGTTAGGTATAGGTATACTACACCTAAGTAAGAGGTGGATACACCAACTTACCCCAGCTGAGTGATCAGCCAGTTGTGTCAAATTGTTAGGCCAGGCCAGGGGTGGCACAATACATGCTTCAGCCTCTGGTAGGCCTTAGATACACCAATGCCCTGGGTACCTAGTGTACACTGGTACAGGGGCTCACAGGGTGATCCAATTCCAATTGGGTATGCACCTGAAGTGCATAGTGTCAATTTAGTAGAGAGAACAGCAGGCTGGGGGTCTGATTAGCAGGCCCACAGCCTCAATATGTCAAAAACCAGTGAAGCAAAAAGCAAAAATTTGGGGTGACCATAGGATAGCAGACCCTACTCTCCTACAGTCATCTTCTCCCTGAAGGGGCGTCTCGTGACACACCCCTCCCCTAGACAGTTCACGTTCGGGGAACTGAGAGACCCGGGACAAGAAGTCAGCATTAGCATTAGAACTACCCTTCCGGTGCTTAACCACAAAGGAGAAGGGCTGGAGGGAGAGGAACCAACGAAGGATTCTGGGGTTATTACCCTTGTTACGAGCCAACCATTGGAGCGGAGCATGGTCTGTATAAAGGAGGAACGGGGCTCCCTCTAGGTAGTAGCGCATCTTTTCTACCGCCCATTTCACCGCCTGACACTCCTTCTCAATAATAGCATAGTTTTGTTCACGTGGGAAGAGTATGCGACTAATAAAGGCAACAGGTCGCTCACTACCATCACTTGTCACTTGGGACAAGACAGCTTCCAACCCCGTATCAGATGCATCCGTCTGGAGAATGAAAGGACGCGAGAAGTCGGGGGAGATCAATACAGGACTGGATGTTATGGCCGTTTTCAGATCCCGGAAAGCCTGGAGAGCCTGTGGAGATGGTGTGAGGAGGCCTTTCTCTTTCACTCCTTTCTGAAGGAGATCTGTCAGGGGGTTGCGATCTGGGAGTAGTGGGGAATAAATCTTCGGTAATATCCCAGTAAGCCTAGGAATGCCCTGACCCCTTTTTTGGTTGTAGGAAATGGGGTGTTAGTGATCGCCTTGATTTTCTCCTGTTGGGGTTCGATCACCCCGTTTCCCAGAAGATAACCAAGATAGCGGACTTTATGATAGGCTACTCTCGACTTCTTGGAATTGATATGTAATCCTGCATCCCGTAGGGCACTGAATACTGCCTGGCAGTGTAGAAGATGTTGTTCCCAGTCTGGACTATAGATGATGATATCGTCTAGGTAAGCAGACGAGTAGCTCTGATGTTGTCTTAACACTATGTCCATTAACCGCTGAAATGTGGCCGGAGCCCAATGCAGCCCAAAGGGAAGGACTGTGAACTCGTACAGACCAGAGGGAGTGGAGAATGCGGTTTTGTGCTGGTCCTTTGGAGAGAGAGGCACCTGCCAATACCCCTTGGTTAAATCTAAGGTTGTTATATATTTGACCTCTCCTAACCGCTCTTTTAATTCGTCTACTCTGGGCAGGGGGTAAGAGTCAAATTGTGTGATGGAGTTGACTGCTCTGAAATCTATACAAAAGCGCACCGATCCATCGGGCTTGGGTACAAGAACCACTGGGGAGGACCAATTGCTCTTGGAGGGCCTTATAATGTCGGCAGTAAGCATGTTCTGTATCTCGGTTTCTATGGTTGCTCTACGCGCAGCCGGAATACGGTAAAGGCGTTGTCTTATACTTTTCCCAGGTACGGAGGGTATGGTATGTTCAACCAAATGGGTCAGACCGGGTGCAACGGAGAAGATGGAAGAGAATGAAGTCAACAGAGCCAGTAACTTCTTGAGTTGCTCTTTTTGGAGATCGCTGTTTATGTCAAGTGATTGGAGAGTGGTCAGGGACGTTATAGGTTTTGTGGTCAGCAATACATTGGTTTTAGGGGGGGGCACCTATCCATTTTTTTAGCAGGTTTATATGAAAAATCTGGGTCATGTTTTTGGACAGGCGTAGACGGTAGGTAGTTAACCCGATCTTCTCTATGATTTCATAAGGCCCTTTCCACTCTGCTCGGTGTTTAGGAAGAGATGACGGCACAAGAACCAGTCATGTGTCTGGAGATGCCGCCATATTTTCCCTTTGTCGTAAAACATTTGTTGTCGCTGTTGTGCTTTTTCAAGGTTGGTGTGAGCGAACTCCCTCAACTTAGACAACCGTGACCTCAATCCTTTTGAATAATCAAGGGGGGCCTGGGTCTCCTCAGGTGTTTCTTTCTCCCAGGCTTCCTTGGTAATCTCCAGGAGAGTACGCGGTTGCCTACCGTAAAGGAGCTCGAACGGAGAACAACCAAGACTGCTTTGTTTCTGGCAACGGATAACAAATAACGCCAAGGGTAACAGGGCGTCCCAGTCAGGGCATTCAGCCGTCATCATTTTTTTTAATGTGAGCTTGATGGTACCATTGTAACGTTCGCACAACCCATCCGTTTGCGGGTGATATACAGAGGTCCTGATTTGTGAGATATCCAAACTTTTACATACTTGGGCCATGAGCTTTGAAACGAACGGGATGCCTTTGTCTGTGAGGATCTTGTGGGGGGAACCGACACGGGAGAATAACTCCATCAGTTTCTCACAGATGGACGTTGTGTTGGGGGTTCTTAGGGGAAAAGCATCGGGATAACGGGTGGCATAGTCGATAACAACAAGTACGTACTGATTACCCTTTCGTGATGTAGGTAAGGGGCCGATGAGGTCATTTCAGACACGGGCGAATGGTTTCCCTATGATAGGCAAAGGCTGTAAAGGGACTGCGGGTGGGCGGTAGGGATTTCTTTTTTGACACACATCGCATTCATGGCAATACTTGGACACGTGTGCATATATCCCTGGCCAATAGAAGTGTTCAAGGATTGCCTGGCTAGTCTTTTGGGCTCCGACGTGACCGGCAACTAGGAGACTATGTGTAAAAAACATGACCTGTTCTCTAAAGATTTTGGGGACAAGCAGTTGTTTCGTGGCATTTTGGGTACCCACTCTGTACAACAGATCATTCTCAATGACAAACGCAGGATAGGAGATAATGGTCTGTGAGGCCTGTTGCCACGCGGTTTGGAGAGTGAAGTCATTTTTTTGCGCATTCCGAAAGCTCCTGTTGTCCTGCCAGGGGGCTTGACTAATAAGTACAGCTGGCCCATTAGGGGTATTTTTGATTTTGTTATGGAGTAAGTCAATGAATTCAGGATGATCGGTGCCTAAGATAAGTTTCTCGGGGAGCTTGCGTAGAACCCCTATGACTGCATGTAGGTCCCTTCCATCGGGCAGTCTTACTTTCACCTGTGCAGCCGGATACGCCTTTACATCCCCGTGCACACATTTGATAGGTATCATTCGGTGGGGGATAATGTCTTTTGGCCTGATGAGAGTACTCTGAATGACTGACTGTCTGCAACCCGAGTCAAGGAGTGCTTTCACACAGACCCCATCCAGGACCAAACTTACATAATACCCTGTGCCGAACTCCTCTGTATATAGGACATGCCGGGGCAAATAGTTTATGTCCATTGGTTCCTCCGTAGTCTTCTTTGATGAGCAAAAACGAGCGATATGACCCCATGCACCGCATTCGAAACACTGCAGTCCCTTCCAAGATATGCCCTCGAGTTTAGAGGGTCAGGGTTTAGCAATTTCCGGTAGAATTCTGGGCATCTTTTTGTCCTGTTTTCCTGCCCCTGGACGGGGTTTGTTTTCCCCCTCCCAGACTGTGCTCCGTGGTTGTGCTCGGGCATACGTGGTTGCCATTTCTATAGCTTGTTCAAGGGTAAAACCGGTATGTTGTTTTAACCACCTTTGTGTGGCATGAGGCAAGGCTTCCAAAAATTGTTCAAGATAAATCATGGCCATGATTTCCTCTTTGGTAGGGTGTTGAGGTCTTAGCCATTTATCTGCAGCGGACTTTAATTTATGAAATAAGGTTTTCGGAGTGTCCCCAGGTTTTCCTCTTTCTTTTCTAAAACGTGTCCTATATGCCTCGGCATCTAGACCTATGTGATCTAGAATAATCCCCTTTATCTCGGTATATGAGGAAGTACCCATAGGATTGGCCGCCTGATAGGCCTCTTGGGCCTCTCCAGTCAACAATGGGGCTAAAAAAAAGGGCTATTTGGCTTCTGGCCTACCCGAGGCACGGGCTGCCCGTTCGAAATGAGTCAGGATCCTCACCCTCACGGTATTTCTGTAGGGGAACAGTAGGGAAAGCAGCGGGATTCCCCTGTCTTATAGGTAGTCCTATTTCAGCAGCGTCCTATCTTTCCGACATTTTATAGAGGCTCTCTAACTGCTGATTTATGGTAGTACTAAATAGTTCTCTATCTGCCTGGGCCGAAGACATATGCCTCTCCAATGCCCACTCAAGTTTCTCCTGTCCCGCAATGAGCTGTTGGACAAGGTTCTCCATTATGCAGCGTCTAATGGACCCCAAATCCCACTTCTGACACCACGTGTGGACTAAACACGAGGAGGCCAGAGAGGGAGAGGCAAGTTCACAATAATTTTTATTGGATCCCAAGGGTACACAAAGCGCAATAGTTCGATATGTCTTTAGCTCCTTAACGTCAGGGGCCCAGGGGGAAGTTGTGCGTGTGAATCTTTCTGTTCTTCTGTCAGGTGAAGGCCGTTTCCTCCCAAGCACGAAAGAAGAAAAAAAAGAAAGAAAAAAAACGATGTTTAGAACGGGACCTCGTTTTGTTTCAGCAGTGCACTGGTGAAAGGGAGTGAGGAAGAATCACCCGGACCGCCACCATGTGGAGTGTGGAACAGGGTAAGGGATCCTGGAGTTAACGCAGCCCTCCCTCCACCCTTGATGGGCCGGCTGGCGAGGTACTAAAGGGCTTTTTGGTAGTAAACCACCCACGAACCCTGGCACGTACCTCAGGAAGGCCACGCAGCTCCTGGGGCGTGGCTGGCGTTGTCAGAGTACCGGAAAAGGTCCAGTTCCTTCTCTTGTGGCTGTCCCTGGTTCCCTCGCTTTGCGGCTGCTTCTTCTTCGTGATGGTGCCCCCAGGCTCTGTTGCGTCTCCCCTGGTCAGGCGCTTCGATCTTGGAGCTCCTCCGATAGCTGTCGAGGTCTGTGACGTCCTCTTCAGTCTGGACCTCCGGCGTAGCAGCAGCCTCTTCCCTAGGTCCCGTACCGGTCTCAAAAAGCGGCTCTTCCTCGTACGTCACCCTGGTGCGATCAGGTGACGAGGTCACATGGGAGATCACGTCATCGGAGAGATGACCGGAATTAAAGGGGCGGCTGGCTTCCCAGTACTGCGATGTTCTCGGGGACTGTGAACAAAAACAGGAGAAAGGTAAGGGGATATTTGTCCGTCGTCTTCTCCCTGAAGGGGCGTCTCGTGACACACTATTTCTACACGGTGCCTAAAATCCACAAGGAACCAAGACCACCTCCTGGACGCCCCATAGTGTCAGGGATCAATTCCCTTTTGGAGCCACTATCAGGGTTTTGTGATTTTTTTCTAAACCCCCTGGTGCAGAAGTCCTTCACCTATGTCAGGGACACAAAACATTTACTCAACCTTATTAAGGATATGAGCTTCGACCCCACATCCCAAGTCCCAAGTAGTGGGTTTAGACATCGAAATTCTATATACCAGCCTCTCACAGGACGATACCATACGGGTCCTCCAAACCATGCTTATGGACACCACTTGGGAGTACACAACCCCGAAGGACTTCATCTTACAGTGCGCAGCACTAGCCCTTAAGGAGAACTACTTCGAGTTTGAAGGTGAGTTCTTTTTACAAACTAACGGAACATCAATGGACAGCATTTTTGCCCCAAGCGTGGCAGGCCTCTATGTCAACGCTCCGTCCATCATTTCCTTTGGTTTTTGCTTTGTTCGCCATAAGTTGGCAGGGTATGCTCAGACGTGAGTCCCTTGCTCACTTTGCCACTGGATTCAAGCAAGCCTGGCTGAAGACGGCTGAAATGCCAGAAAACGGTCCTAGGAAGCTTGTTTCCGGTCCAGGGAAGACATGGCTCGGCAGTTCGGGCTGGACTGTTCCCATGAGGCACAGGGTCAGACTGATTTGCATATGGCCATGTCTGAACTGGGGTGGCAGAGTGGGCTAAAGAACGGTGATGGATTAAACCCAGATCAGTTGACTGGGGGTGAGTGCTTGCAATGTTCAAAACACTTCCATCATTTCCTTTGGTTTTTGCTTTGTTCGCCATAAGTTGGCAGGGTATGCTCAGACGTGAGTCCCTTGCTCACTTTGCCACTGGATTCAAGCAAGCCTGGCTGAAGACGGCTGAAATGCCAGAAACCGGTCCTAGGAAGCTTGTTTCCGGTCCAGGGAAGACATGGCTTGGCAGTTCGGGCTGGACTGTTCCCATGAGGCACAGGGTCAGACTGATTTGCATATGGCCATGTCTGAACTGGGGTAGCAGAGTGGGCTAAAGAACGGTGATGGATTAAACCCAGATCAGTTGACTGGGGGTGAGTGCTTGCAATGTTCAACACTCTGTCCATCATTTCCTTTGGTTTTTGCTTTGTTCGCCATAAGTTGGCAGGGTATGCTCAGACGTGAGTCCCTTGCTCACTTTGCCACTGGATTCAAGCAAGCCTGGCTGAAGACGGCTGAAATGCCAGAAACCGGTCCTAGGAAGCTTGTTTCTGGTCCAGGGAAGACATGGCTTGGCAGTTCGGGCTGGACTGTTCCCATGAGGCACAGGGTCTGACTGATTTGCATATTGCCATGTCTGAACTGGGGTGGCAGAGTGGGCTAAAGAACGGTGATGGATTAAACCCAGATCAGTTGACTGGGGGTGAGTGCTTGCAATGTTCAACACTCCGTCCATCATTTCCTTTGCTTTTTGCTTTGTTCGCCATAAGTTGGCAGGGTATGCTCAGACGTGAGTCCCTTGCTCACTTTGCCACTGGATTCAAGCAAGTCTGGCTGAAGACGGCTGAAATGCCAGAAACCAGTCCTAGGAAGCTTGTTTCCGGTCCAGGGAAGACATGGCTTGGCAGTTCGGGCTGGACTGTTCCCATGAGGCAGAGGGTCAGACTGATTTGCATATGGCCATGTCTGAACTGGGGTGGCAGAGTGGGCTAAAGAACGGTGATGGATTAAACCCAGATCAGTTGACTGGGGGTGAGTGCTTGCAATGTTCAACACTCCGTCCATCATTTCCTTTGGTTTAGGCGTCTATGTTTACCAATTTGAAAAACAACACATCCTACCAACCACAAACCCTTACAGCAACAACATCAAATTTTGGTTTCCGTACATAGACGAAATTCTCACGATCTGGACAGGATCACAAGATTCCCTAACCACCTTTCTCACCTGGCTCAATAAACGGGACCCTTACCTGCACTTCACAAGCAGTGCTAGCGCTTCCAGCATAGCGTACCTGGACCTTACAATTGAATCCAAAGAGGGGCATCTACAAACCACAACGTACTAGGAGCCTACTGCAAGAAACTCATTACTCCAATTTGAGAGTTTCCACCCGCGGCCCCCTCAGAGAAAATCTCCCATATGGCCAGTTCCTACGCATACGCCGGAACTATAGCCTTACACAGGATTACCAGAAGCAATCCACCGACCTAGCAAAGAAACTCAAAGAACGAGGGTACCCGGAAAGGATCATCCGGACCACAACAAATGTGCACGTAACCAACCCAGAGAGGTACTCCTGGAAGATACCAGGCGCGAAAGCATCACTACCCCACTCACATGCATTACCACGTATAACGCAGCTTCCAACCAGGTGGCTAAAATAATCTAGAAGAATTAGCGCATCCTAAATAAAGGCGCCCGAACATGGGACCAACCGCTCTTTGCATAAAAGAAGGCAGGCAGCTTGAAGGATCACCTGGTCTCCACCCGCCCTAAGAATCCTCAGGCCCTCACCATCAACACGATGCTCAATGCGTGGGGACTACCTAGCGTAGTCGGTCACTACCCTTGTGGTGACTGCAGCGTCTGCCACCTCACACAGGCTACCAAAACCCTAGACCTGGAGGTAGGCAAAACCTGGCACCAGGGGAAACACACGAACTGTAACTCATCCAATGTTGTTTACCTCATTGAATGCCCATGCAGACGCAGAATGCATCGGAATGACGGGCCGTAAAGTGAAGACAAGGATTGTAGGACACCGCAGCACCATACAATGCAAAAAGAACACCAGCAAAATTACAGACCACTTCATCCAAAGAGGTCATACCCCCAATGACATAAGGTGGACAGTGATTGAACAAATTGAATGCCACAACACCACAAATGACAAAATACTACTCCAAAAGGAACAGCGGTGGATATATTGCCTTTCCGCTCATAAAGTGGGTTTAAATGATAACATCCCGTGGAATAGTCTGAGCCACCACTGAACCCATCCCTGACTTCTCTACTCTCTGGGAAGGGCGTATGAATACTCCTGGTTTCAACAAAACTCCTCAATCAGACAATGTCAAATGTTGCCAATAACCACTCTATATGACTAGTGACCGCAACTTCACAGGTCTATCACACCACCTTACACCACACGTGTAATTTCGACCAGTAGACAAGCCTAGAACAGGGACCTTGATACCAGCGAGGTGCACACAGTTATATGTAATATCCCAATACGACAAGGTATCATATTTAAAATCCTAACGCAGCCATATATCACATCTGACCGAGAATTCAGCCCTAAGAGATACTCTGAGGCGTGACACCACAGACTCCACCAGTGGACACCCCGATGCTCAGTCTTTCCTCCCTTTCTTTAACCCTTCAAAACCATTTTAATACTGTGAATGCACCTACTTTTAGCCTGCACCATAATCAATTTATTCCATGCTTAACATGTTTAGGAATTCCCTCTAAATTGACAACAACACTTTATGCGGAGCACATAACCAGCGCGACACATGGATAGAGACACGTGTCCGCGCTTTGTTTTGTCAGTTCCCTTGCGGTTTAGACGCTACTCACCATGGCAGTGATCAGCTGCTCCTGGAAAGAAATTCAGGTATTTATACACCGGCTCTACGAACTGCACACATCGACGGAGTTCCGATGCGGCCGCAGTAGGTACAGGCAGAGGGTCTCAGACCTTAATGAAGTAAGTGGGGTGCACCTAGGGGGGTTCTTTTCTTTTCCTGATAAACCAGCATGCGGAGACCAGTCCTCACGCAGCCAGGTTTTTAGAAACAAATTGTGTTGCTTTTTCCTCCTTTTCTTCACACACACAGTGTGTGACAACAGGTCGCCCTGGTGCAGATCAGAGCTTCCGAATCCCCTCTACTTCCACGGACGGAATGATTTCACAGTCATACACGCATACACACATCATACGCTGGTGGGGCCCATTACACCAACATTCACCCTAAATCACACTATCCGTGCCCTGTAAAGGAGAAAACACCTTTCACATATGCTCTATCTAATCTGCCTGTACTTTGAGGTCAATGCGACCAGCTAGTTGCTGTGGATCTAGTAAAATACATTTCAAAGAATACACAATAAAATCAATAAACATGACCAGAAATAACCACCCGAGACAGGAATTCAAACAGATTGTTTATTTATCTAAAATTTCAAGAAAAGCCAATTAAAGGCAAATTTCATTTCTCTCATATTTACCTATTCTGTCTAAATGTCAGATCCTAAGTCAGAACCGGTCCTCTGTAGAAGCATTAGAGTCTTTTGTCGTCATGTAGAGTCATCGTCCTCTCCGTCAGCATAGGGACCTCGCATCATCAGCTCGGGAAGAAGTGGCGCTAGACCTCTCTAGTCTACTATTATTTATACTGAAATTTACATTCTAAAAAGTAACATTTCTTTATTCAGAACGGATGAATGGCGGAAATAATGTCATCTTGGTACTTTTTCGATATTATACGGGAGGTTCTCACACATAGATTGTCCCAAATAATGAATAGCAGAATTGAACGTCCATGACTAATTCGCTACATCTACGGATGTCTCTACTAGGTGAATTTGTTTCAAAAATGGGTTCACACTAAGTTCGTATCAACTTTTCCGTCTTTCAGGGGCTTTTGGCAGATGTCCCAGACTTGTCATCATGCTTATGGCTTTTCAGTTCATCGGAGGTGCAAGGTCACAGGCAGAGCGAAGCCTTTCTGTAAATTTCCAGCAACTCCAATGCAGGCTGCGGGTGGTGGCCATTTTGTGGCAGGCCACAATGGACAACTTTAAGCAAAATAGACATAAAACAAAATTACTGCATAGAAATGATTATACAGTGTTATTCCCCTGCTAATACCCTTATGTGTGTGTATTTATCTAGCCATTTGCGACATCAGAAGCCATTAATGCATATTAATTATAAGCGCAAAACACCATAACATCACATAAGCAACATCGTTTTCTGTCAGTTTGCTCACCAACTTAGTTCACTTGTTATTTAGCCATGCAATAGCATTCCCACGTGTAATTCTCTTGTTAATAAGGTTGATTAGACAACATTTGAAAACTTTTAATACTTAATAATTAATCAGTAGTACTTTTAGTTATAACATGCGAAAATGAAACAGGTATTCGGTTTTAAAGTAAAAACCCTGCTCCATCAATCCCCCCTTTGGTGATATATAATCACCACAAAAATCAAAACCCCAAAAAACAATTTAGTTTCCCCTTTTGGAAGAATTTGAAATATCTTCTTGTTCTTGTTTTTAGACCCTAGTTTCCATCTCATCTTCCTTTTTAGTTTCTATATACATGCTTTCTCTTAGCTCTTCTAGTTATATTTCTTGTGGATCTCTTTCTAATTTCTTTTGTCTCTTTTTAACATATTCTTTTGTGATTTTCTTTTTATTTCTTCTATATCTACAACACATACATCCTAACCTAAGGATCAATAGTGCAACTATTACACAAGTTAATGGAAATAATATCTTACCAAATATGGTACTACCTATCTTAGCTACAAAATTCTTAATAGCAATCATCTTGTCCAGATACTTTCAGCTTCCAGTGGTACTAATTCTTCATGCAAATCAGTTATATTTTTGATGTAAATTTTTAGATCTTTACTTTCGTCAGGAATGTAAGTGCAACAATGTTGAACTTTCAGCATTCCACAGACTCCACCCTCTTTTGCCAAAAGAATGTCAAGGGCAAGTCGATTTTGCATTGCCATAGCACGCAAAGCAACCATTTCTGTATTAACCAAAAGAAAGCCTCCAGCGGTGCTTGTTGACAAGCGATCTACCACTGTTGACAGCTTCCGAATGCCATATGCATTTAAAGAAATTCCCACTGCTGGAATTAAAGCTCCAAAAATATCTCCTACAATTTCTGTCCATGTTTCTCTTTTATAGCGTGTTAATGTGTTAGAATGTTCAGCATCATCTACTCTATCCATGTGAAAAATCTTTGGAAAGACCAGGCCAACATAACATGTACCAAACCAATGGTCAGGCAAACGGTAATAAGCCTTGTTCCCACAAATATAATACACTCCCGGAAAAACTGGATCTTCTCCTCCTCTAAATCCCCATCCGGTTGCAATAAAGTATGTATCATGGCACTCACTAGTCCCTATGAAATAATAATCATATTGAGATCTCTTCCTGGTAATGCACAGTTTCCCTTTCTGTGGGGCATCTATAGCCATGGTTGCACTGGCCCCATTTTTCAACTCCTTTTCTTTCTCAATATCCCACATTGTGTCACTCATTTTATGCCCTTCTGCTTTCTTGTGCATGTTCAACCTTCTTCTCTCAACCATGTCTAGAAAATTCTTCTCTTCTCCTTTCAATCTGCAAGTTAAATTGTTTCTAAAAACATAGTCTAAGGTTAATTCTTTGGTTTCTATAAAAATCTCACCTAAAGTGTTAGCATCCTTTGCAGGATTCAGTGCTTTATTCATAGGCAACTGCCCAAGAATATTATCTATATTAGACATATTGTAATCTAATTTCCCTAACTGATAAAATATACTAATCAACACACTACAGGAAATTCCATACGTAGCCGGAAGATGATAATAAGTCACTCCTTCCGAAACAGAGGCAGGTACTTGCATGCAGACGTAGCAATCCCTTACTTCCATTGTCTTTACGACCTCATACAACAATTTAGAAAAAACATTGCTAGAAAAATCGTTAATTGACCTATCTTTATGAATATGTACATTACTAGTTCTAGTCGGAACTACTTTTAATGGACTCTTCCCTATATTAGTCTTGTTCTCAGTATGACCTTCTAAAGTGTCTATAGTGACTCTAAATGAAATCAGTAGAGCAAGCACGCTCCAAAGCAGCATTAATAAACCTGTACAGCAGCAGCACATTTTGCACCATCTTTTCAGAAAGGTACATCTACTTTTATTCTCAGTGTTAGCCATTTTGTTAATTTGACCGTGTCTTTTGACTTAGCCTCTTCTACTCCTTTACTGAACTTTTAAGGGCAGCAAGTACCCACCAGATTATTAAACTCTACTAATTTTAGTACTACTTCTTCTTCTCTTCTCCAAGTGATTTTTCCTTGGATTCACTCAATTTGGGTTTTCATCACTTTTCACTGTCTCTTCATCATCATCAAACTGTATCAGGTCCTGAACATCCGTCTCCTCTCCAATGTCGGACAAGATAACTCTCAGGATTCCCACAGCTTCTTCTTCAGCAACCTCCTTCAGTAAAGCCTCCTCTGGACTTCCTTGGCTGTCCGCCTCTTCTCCTTCTTCAGGCAGTGCCACATACGTCCATTCCGGTGACTTGTACCTCTGGTTTGGTTTTCTTACTCTTTTAGTTCTCTCAGGTATCTTTGCTTCTTCTTCCTTAAAAGGATTCTGACTTGACACTTCGTTCACTTGTTCAGCTTTCGAAGAGTTAACTCGTGTCAGTCTGTACCTTAGTCTCTTTATCTTATTTGGCCAGAGATCTCCTTTAGCATTTCTCTTTTGCTTTCCTTCTTTATTGTTTCTTTCTCCAAGCCAAGTTCTCTTTCTCAGAACTCGTCCTCCATGTATCTCATTGTCACTTTCATCAGACTCTGTTTCAGTTGCTACTGGTTCGTTAACAGCTTCCTTTTCTTCAACAATTTCTTTTTCTCCAACAGTCTCTTTTTCCACCACTTGAGATTTCCCTACTTCTGTCCCTCCTCGGGTCTCCGACACGCAATCTTCTTGCTGTCTACTTGTCCCTTCACCTAGCTTGTTGTTGATGTTCCCTACACCTCCTCAGGGTCTGCAAAATGTCCCTCTCTGTCTTTGTCTATCCCTTTTTCTTCAATATTTATCTCAGGTGGAACTTGTCCAATTCCTTCATGTGACTCAGGTGTCTCTTCTGTTGGAATGTTCTTTTCTTTTCTTTCCTTCTTTTTGTGTTTGTCACTGTTAATTGGAACCTCAGGCAATTCTTCTGAGTCTGAACTTGCTTCTGCAGGTTGCACTGTTCTCTTCAGAACCTCTTCAGGTGGGATGAAAGCTTCTCTTGACTCACTTTCCCCACTTTCAGGATTCTTTTTCCTTCTTACTGCCTCACTGTCTGCATCATCACTGGAGTCTGACTCTTCAAAGTATTATTTTCCAGTACCATCTCTCGGATTTGGAACTCTCAGTGTGTGGCTTGCATGTATCCAATTCTTCACACCAGCGCACTTCACAGCAGTCGTTGTGGTCAAGATGACTTGTCTTGGCCTTCCCCACCTTGGAACCAGGCAATTTCTTCTTCTGTGGACTTTTATCCTTACCCAGTCCCCTGGGCTCAGATCATGGGCTGGTTTCTTTTCAAGTGTGGTGGCGTCTTCTCCAACCTGGTGAAACACAGAATGAACTGCGTCAGCCAGGCCTTTGCAGTAATCCAAAATCATGTCATCAGTTATAGTCATCAGCTTGTTCACTGGTACATATGCATGCCTCATAGCACGTCCCATGATAATTTCATGTGGACTCAAACCTGTTGTTCTGTCTGGAGTAGACCTAATGGTCATCAGGACTAGAGGCAAGACATCGGGCCATTTCATTCCTGTGGCTAAGCACATTTTGCCAATTCTGTTTTTGATAGTACCGTTCATCTGCTCAACAACCCCAGAAGCCTCTGGTCGGTAAGCACAATGCAACTTCTGCTGTACACTCAATGCTTCACAAATTAGACCCATGATTTCATTATAAAAATGTCCTCCTCTGTCTGATTCAATGGTTACTGGGAACCCGTACCTTGGGATGAACTCTCTTAACAGTAATTTTGCCACTGTTATCCCATCATTTCTTCTGGTTGGGTACGCCTCCACCCACCTTGAGAACAAACAGACCACCACCAGGACATACCTCAACCTGTTGACTGGGGGTATTTCAATGAAATCTATCTGCATTCTTGTGAAGGGTCCTCCCTCTCTGCCTATTGTTCCTAGGCTCACCACTGTTTTCTTTCCAGGATTGAATTGCTGACATATCAGACATCTCTGGCAGAGACTTTCTGCTATCAGTCTGAACTTTGGACTGTACCAGGTTTGCTTAAAGGCTCTTATCATAGCATCCCTCCCCAGGTGTCCTTGGCCATGATACATCCTTGCCATTGTTGATAGCATGCTGTTAGGCATGACTGGTCTTCCATCCCTGTAGACCCACACATGATCCTTTTCTCTAGGTGCACAACCTGCCTTCACCCAATCTCTCATTTCATCATCTTCTGCCTCATCCTGCAGCTGTTTTACTTCCTCCCATGTCCCCACTTCATTAGTAAACATTAATGAACAAGAAGACATTTCCCTTTCTTTGCTCCTGTTAATTGGGTGATTGTTCCTTGCACAATATTGTGCTATGTCATTGACAAACTTGTTACCAACTGTTACAAAATCGTCACCATGAGCAGCACATTTTACAACTGCTAGTTCTTTAGGCAGCTGTATCGCCTCTAGCAGTTTTCCAACCACTTCAGCATTCTTTATGGGAGTTCCACTTGAGGTCAGGAAACCTCTTTGTAGCCATAGCTGGCCAAAATCATGGACAACTCCAAAGCCATACTGGCTGTCAGTCATCACAGTCACTCTCACACTTCTGCCAATTTTGCATGCCTTTGTCAGTGCCACCAGTTCTGTCACCTGAGCGGATATAACTCCTTTCAAGGGTGATGCTTCCACAACTTCCGAGACTTTGCACACAGCATATGCAGCACTCAATGCTCCTTCCTCTGTTCTCAGACAAGATCCATCCACAAACAACACATGATCACTTTCAGGCAGTGGCAGATCTCTTATGTCTGGCCTTGGTTTTGTGCAGTAATCAAGTACATCCAGGCAATCATGATCAACATCATTTCTCACTCCCACACATTCATCATCAGGTGACAGTGTCGCTGGATTCACATTCACACATCTCTCCAGACTTACATTTGTTGCACCAAGAATGACTTTCTCATATTTAGTCAGCCGACTATGAGACATAAACTGTGTCCGGCTCCTTGTTAAAAGGATTGCCACATCATGAGGTACAAATACCCGTACAGGGTATCCCATTATGATTCCTTCACTTTGTTCCAAACTTTTGCAAGTAGCAGCTACTGCTTTCAGGCAACCTGGCAAACCCACAGCTACTGGGTCAAGAGTTGCTGAGAAATAGGCAATTGGCCTTCTCAGACGTCCGTGTTTCTGGATTAACACTGAAAGTGCACATCCATTTCTCTCACTACAGTACAATTCAAATTCCTTTTCATAATCAGGCATCCCTAGGGCAGGAGCTTCACAAAGTCTGTCTTTCAGCTCTCTGAATGCAGCCATTTCTTCTGGGTTTAGTTCTAATGGGTCTTTCACCTCACTTTTGGTCAATTTAATCAATTGTTTGGCAATCAGGGAAAAATTACTTATCCACTGACGACAGTAACCCACCATTCCCAGGAACATTCTCACTTCTCTTTGTGTCATTGGGGCTCTCATTCCCCTAATGATTTTGATTCTGTCAGTAGTCACTTTTCTCAGGCCTTTCTCAATATTGTGTCCCAGATACTGGACTTCTTTCTTACAGAACTGCAATTTGGCTGGAGATACCTTTAATCCTCCATCTGCCAAGTGATTCAGTAATGCAATGGTATCTACTTCACAAGCTTCGCGTGTTTTTGATGCCACAAGTAGGTCATCAATATATTGGACCAAGACTGAATTTTCAGGCATTGTCAGACTTTCCAGAGATTTCTTTAGCAATTGATTAAATATCGAGGGGCTCTCTGTATACCCCTGTGGGATTCGGCACCATGCCAAAATCTGCTCTCCAAATCTAAATGAAAATATTGGCTGGCTGTCATGATGCAATGGGATTGAAAAGAAAGCATGACACAAATCAATTACCGTGTACCATTCTGCATCATGAGGAATCTGATACAAAATCACTGATGGATTTGGCACAATCGGACAACATGGCACAACAATCTTGTTAATCTTTCTCAAAACTTGTACTATTCTGAACTTTCCATTAGGTTTCTTCAGTCCCATTATCGGTGAATTACATGGGCTGCTCAATATTTCTCTTAACACCCCTTGCTGGATCATCTTTTCAATTAAGGGTGTTATTTCTTCAATTATTTCAGGTGTCAATCTGTATTGTGGTATATTTGGGTAAACCACTCCCTCTTTTACAGTAATCTTTACTGGATCTACATTTCTCATCAAGCCCACATCTTCTCCAGTAAAATCCCAAACTGTCTGTTTCAACTCTGGGGGTAATACATCAGGATTAAATATTGCATATGTCCCCAAAGCCTCACATTCTCTGTTATCCATGGTCATTCTGTATAGCACATCCTCATCAGGTGTCTCAAAGGTTATTCCATCTGGAGTACAGAAAATAGTGCAATTCATTTTGCACAGCTGATCCCTGCCTAACAGGTTCACTGAACTGGTGTCACACACCACGAATCGGTGCATGTCTGAAAATTTCCCTATTCTAACCTTTACTGGTTCAGTGAGTAATGTTTTGATCTGTGTGTTGGACACACCAACCACTTGGATCGCTTCGTCCGAGAGAGGAAGATTCTTTATATCAGCTGACCTGACAGTTGATCTCGTGGCCCCAGTATCAACTAGGAAAGTGATGCTTTCACCATTAATTTTCCCGTCTACAAAAGGTCCTGCCTGGTCTATTTCCAGAGTTGCGCAAAGTACGCACTCCTCCTCCTCTCTTCGGCACCGTCAGAAGTCTCCCTCAGAGTCACTTCCCTCATTTTTCAGCCAGTACTGAGATACAGCGCTTGCGCGTTTTGGTTTGATTACCTGCTCTTCATCGTAGAACCCCGATTCTTGGCTGTACTTCTGGGATCCTTTTCTCTGTGGCAAGGGTGGTTTTGGCACCTGATTCTGCTGCTTATCAGCCTTCTGCTGTTGCCGATGCTGACCACACCCCTCGCTCTGCACCTGCAAATTCAATGATGAATTATCATCGTTAGTGGACGGTGGATTCTTACACTCTGATTTCCAGTGCCCCAATTTTCCACAGTTGTGGCAGGGGAACTTTTTCTTTGCTTCCTCTATATTCCCTTTTCCTTTTCCTGAACCAAACCTAGGTTTATTTCCTGGGTTATTTGCCTGTTCAACCAGCTGAGCTTCCTGTCTTTCTGCAACTTTCACCTGTGCCCAAATTGCATTTTCTTTTAGTTTTCTCTGCTTTGCCTCAATCTCATCACTGAAGTATTTTGCATGTCTCAAAATCTCATCAATCTTCTTACTCTGCCAGTCCACGGTATGCTGCCGTATCATTTCACTGATTTCAGGCCGCAAACCATACACAAATCTGTACACAAAATGACTCAGATCCTTGTCACCCAGGTGTTCATCTCCACTGCTAGTATCAGTCTTTCATAGTAAGCATGGACTGATTCTTTCAATTCCTGATGTGTTCGGTCTATTTTAACCCAATCTGTCTCCTTGGGGGGTACTTTATTTTTCAAGAAGGCCATAACCTGCTCATACTTTTTCATTACCTCCGGGTCTGGAGCTCCTGTCTTTTGGTCTCTCGGGTATTCCTTAGTGGGCCAGTCTATGACTATTTTACATTCTGCCCACAGGTCTGCTGGTACAATTATATCAAACAGACTATTCAGGTCAATCCACAGTACTTTTGACAGCTTTACAAATCTGTCGACTTGTCTGTACCACTCCACAGGCTTTTCCTTTAATCGAGGGAAATCATTTGTAAATGATAAAATATCCTGTCTGGTCCATGGGACATGTACGTACCCTCCTCCTGGAATCTCTCTCATGGGGTAAGCTGTCACTGCCTTCTCTTTTTCTGCTAGGGGAAATGCTGAGTAGGTTCTATCCACTCCATCATCTCGCTTTTGATACCATCTGTCTTTCCATCTTTCTACATCTCCCCATTTCCTTAACAAGGCAATCATTTCCTTAATCTGTCCTGTTCGGCCTGCATTGTTCAGATTCTCAATATCCTTGTCTGAAAAATCCACTCGGTATGTTTTCTGTAAAGCTTTCACCTTATCTATGTCAATTCCCACTTCACTGGCTATTCCTTTCAACCTGTCGTGTATGTTCTTTGCTCTCCATGTGATACTCTTACATAAAAAGAGGATCTCCCCTTCCTGATAATTCTTCAGTGTTTCTGTAGGTATGGTTCCTACTATCAATTCTTCCATTTCCATACGTAGCCTAGCTACATCCATTCCCTGTGACTCTTTCTCCTTTTTCTGTAATGTTTTCAGCCAGTCATTCAAATCTTCAGCAGTTATCACAGATTTTTCCGCAACCCCTGGTTCTGTCACCCTTTGCGGTTCCAAAATTGATCCTCTGTTCCCTTCCATACATCCAGAATTCAAACTTGAGTTAGTCTGCACACTCATTTCCCCTCCACATACGGTATGTCTCCACTGATTTTCTCCTCTTCTCCATTGTGTTTCTCCCACTCTCATTTCTGCCTGTTCCGGAGGTACAATCAACCTATTGCCCACATATGGCACCGTCAAACCATTTTCACCCGTCCTCTGCTTGTCAAAAATCGGCATAACCGGGCCTATTGTCACAGGCACCGTAACAGCCTCAAGATTCTTAGTCAGCTCCCTGATTTTCTCTGTTAGTTCAGATGTGGTTCTTGCTAGTTCTCTGGTCTTTTCATTTTCCAGTTCATACTCTCTCTCTATCTCTCTTTCTCTCTCTCTCTCTCTCTCTCTAACTCTCTTTCTCTTTCTCTCTCTCTCTCTCTCTCTCTCTCTCTCTTTTCCTATCTCTCTCTCTCTCTATCTCTCTTTCTCTATCTCTCTCTCTTTCTCTCTCTCTTTCTCTTTCCGCCAGAGAACAACCGCTTTTCAGCTCAGGGGCTGTAGCCTCTGTCTTTATGATCCGCAGAGTGTTTCTCATTGGGGTAACTGCTGTTCCTACCTCTGGTTCTCTTCTATATGGGGGTGGTCTTTTGTAGAGCATGTCTTCTAAGATATCATCATCAGACTCATTTGCCCCATATCTTCTGGTCTCTACATTATGTTCTTTTTCTGTACACTTTCTCCCTCCTGATTCCTCTGCTGTTCTTACAGGATATAACCCCTCAGTCATACTGGCATCTCGCCACCTTCTTATTCTGTCATGATGGGTTTCGCGATCATACTTTCGCCCAAACATGTATCGGTAGCTACCCCCACCCCTCTGCTTTCCTCGTTCATGCATTTCGTCTTCCCATTCAGTTAATGCCTCAAATTGCGTTGGCCTAGGCAGAGGCTCTAGGTTCATCATCTGCACTCGTAAGTTCCTCAGTATGGCCAGATTAAATGAACCATGTTCTGGGAACGCTAACACTCCATCGTCTTTAGTGTATTTCACCCAGTTATCTAACCAAATACAGGTATGATACCCATACTTCGCAACCATGAAGGATGCTGGGGTTCTTATCGGGGGCAATAACTGTCCTTCCCTTGTCACTATGTCTTTATCCTTGTCAAACCAGGTTTTAACCTTACTAAACAAGAACTTTTTCTTCTTTTCCTCAGCATGGTAACACATCTTCTTATTTTCCACTAGCTGTTTACTCTTATTACAGCTGTACAATCTTTTGTCCAATTGCAGCGCGACTCACACCAACGCACCAATCCTGGAGCGTCTATGTCACTGACTTAGTCCACGAATCCCAGCGCGACTCACACTAACGCACCAATCCTGGAGCGTCTACGTCACCCTGTATGTCTCCCAATCCTAGCGCGGCGTACACCAACACACCAATCTCTGCGCTTCCTCCGTTCTAACCCACTGTCCAATCACAGCGCGGTCTTCCTGACGTCAGCAGTCGCTGCAGTCGCTTCTGCTCCTGTCTCCTGTCTCTTCCGTCTACCCCTCCTTTACAAGACTACTTGGTAGACTTTGTTTCAACTTCTACGAGTCTGTTAGTTACAACATACAAACATCTCCATTGTCTGCTTCGCTAGCCACAGAACAGCAAAAGACCTTTCCCACGAGAATTCTGCCTTTCCCGAGTACAGCGCTTACCTCTGCCCTACTACAGAATCGTTACTTCTGTTGATAAAGTAGCACATCTCTCTACTTTACCCTTCTAACAAGCATCAATTAACTGTTTCCCTCCGGAATGCTCCTAAGAGTTTCACAATTAACCAGAATGCCTTCTCATTCTCGCACTTACACACCAGAAAATGTAGTACATTCACACAGAATTCCGTCTTTCCCGAGGACAGCGAACAGTCTGTCCTACTACAGAATTATATCATACGTTAACAAAGCAGCGCTTACCTCTGCCCTGTCCTTCTAACAAGCTCCGAGAATACCTATTACTTCTCCAGCGGTAAGCTTTAACGGAATACCTTACGGATCCCTGGGACTTAAGACCAGAGTTTCACAGATAACCTTTGCTATCATATACACTTCTCTCACACAGAAATAAGTTTCTAATGGCAACACACGGCGATGCTACCTTGTCGAACCCAGACAATGCGACGCGCAACTTCAATTGTCACACGTTTTCCCCTGTCTGCATACAGGGCTAACAATCCCGCCTTTTTCCGAGAGCAACACTCCCTCTGCTCTACTACGGAACTGTCACCGACTTCCTACATCCCAAAAGCCGTTCACAATACATAGAACTTAACACGACTTCAACATATAGTGTTAGTACAAATATCAATCAATAATCAACAAGCCTATATACACGCAATTTCGCTAGATCAAGACAATAGCTAACCATCATTCTGCTACCAAGAAACTGGTGCAGATCAGAGCTTCCGAATCCCCTCTACTTCCACGGACGGAATGATTTCACAGTCATACATGCATACACACATCATACGCTGGTGGGGCCCATTACACCAACATTCACCCTAAATCACACTATCCGTGCCCTGTAAAGGAGAAAACACCTTTCACATATGCTCTATCTAATCTGCCTGTACTTTGAGGTCAATGCGACCAGCTAGTTGCTGTGGATCTAGTAAAATACATTTCAAAGAATACACAATAAATTCAATAAACATGACCAGAAATAACCACCCGAGACAGGAATTCAAACAGATTGTTCATTTATCTAAAATTTCAAGAAAAGCCAATTAAATGCAAATTTCATTTCTCTCATATTTACCTATTCTGTCTAAATGTCAGATCCTAAGTCAGAACCGGTCCTCTGTAGAAGCATTAGAGTCTTCTGTCGTCATGTAGAGTCATCGTCCTCTCCGTCAGCATAGGGACCTCGCATCATCAGCTCGGGAAGAAGTGGCGCTAGACCTCTCTGGTCTACTATTATTTATACTGAAATTTACATTCTAAAAAGTAACATTTCTTTATTCAGAACGGATGAATGGCGGAAATAATGTCATCTTGGTACTTTTTCGATATTATACGGGAGGTTCTCACACATAGATTGTCCCAAATAATGAATAGCAGAATTGAACGTCCATGACTAATTCGCTACATCTACGGATGTCTCTACTAGGTGAATTTGTTTCAAAAATGGGCTCACACTAAGTTCGTATCAACTTTTCCGTCTTTCAGGGGCTTTTGGCAGATGTCCCAGACTTGTCATCATGCTTATGGCTTTTCAGTTCATCGGAGGTGCAAGGTCACAGGCAGAGCGAAGCCTTTCTGTAAATTTCCAGCAACTCCAATGCAGGCTGCGGGTGGTGGCCATTTTGTGGCAGGCCACAATGGACAACTTTAAGCAAAATAGACATAAAACAGAATTACTGCATAGAAATGATTATACAGTGTTATTCCCCTGCTAATACCCTTATGTGTGTGTATTTATCTAGCCATTTGTGACATCAGAAGCCATTAATGCATATTAATTATAAGCGCAAAACACCATAACATCACATAAGCAACATCGTTTTCTGTCAGTTTGCTCACCAACTAAGTTCACTTGTTATTTAGCCATGCAATAGCATTCCCACGTGTAATTTTCTTGTTAATAAGGTTGATTAGACAACATTTGACAAACTTTTAATACTTAATAATTAATCAGTAGTACTTTTAGTTATAACATGCGAAAATGAAACAGGTATTCGGTTTTAAAGTAAACACCCCCCCCCCCCCCCGACGGAACTCAAGGGACTTATTCCTGAAACTTTCAGACTAAGATTAACAGTTTTCTAAATATTTCTCCCACCATGTCTTCAAAATATAATACGCTTTAACGCTATTTGATCACCACACGATAGCACATAACTCAAGACGCGTTTAACCACAATGCACTAAAAACATCACGCTCCGTCCTCACAACGCTCATTTCCCGCATAGAGTACGGACACCACGTTCCTGAGTCACATGATTTAATGTGCCAAAATGAAGCTATTTAAACTACATGTGTTTGTTTGTCGTCTTTCTTCCTTTACAGGAATCGAGTCATTAGAGGAAACCATCCTTTCCACATACCGCACCTTAGAGCGTGCACCACATAGTTGGTCTCAATATACACTTTTTAGACCACCATTTTAAACCACACACATAAGGTCCTGAAGAAACCAGCTTAACACTGGGACCTGGCTGAAACATGTTGACCACACTGGATATTGGAGTCATTAATCATCTCTACTAATATCCACTTCTCAATTTTTTTATTACTGCCAAGGTCCCACTATTGAAATAGCCCTTTGGGACCCTCTGGACAGTTTTTAAACCCACACGCCATTCACCTTCACCGCACACTCACGCCACAATACCTGCTCCGCTGTAATCAGGCACTGAAGCACACCCCCGGTATACTCGGTGCCTTGGGTGGGACCCGATGATGAAGCATGCCACCAACCAGGTTGGTGGATGAGGGTCTTTATAAAAAACAAATGTTTTTTCATCTGCAAACATACACAAGGAGCTTCTACCCTGTAGCTAGCTCCCATTGATTCTAACATAATACTAGGGGAAGTGAACTAGCTCTGGCTTGTCCTCTCTCTCCCGCTTGATATTAATTATGAAGGATTAAAACCACTTACAGGCAAATCAGACAGAAACTAGCATGCAGAGGCATGGACAAGGCTGAAGCAAGGCGACTGGGCTGCTACTGTTAGCATTACCTTAATGCACACAGTTATGTGCACCCCTCAGAATATTGGAGCCCGGTGTCTGGGCCCAGCTCACTAATGCTAAAGTAGCTGCAAGCTTGAATGTCTCCAGCTGGACAGGAGTGTGAGGTGCACGAGGAGGCATGGTGAAAGGGAGGAGGGAGATGACCCCGAACTTTGAACAATATGCAGTATCCAACACACTGTCACAGCATTACTGGAAGTCTCATTCTCTGTGGTGGGCAGTCATTGAAGGGTGTTGTCAATTAAGCCATCGCTGGAATCTGGTAACCAAGAGGGACCTCCGGATAACCTGTAACTTCTCAATATCTCATTTCTGATAAGTTATCAGACTGTGAACAATATCAACAATATGCTGGCAGAAATGTATTTGAGTACCTTTCAAAAGGATAACTAAACATAAGAACCAAGCTGTTACAACTGTTCAAAGCAGCCAAGTCGCTAATTGTCATAAGTAACAGCTTCAGGCCAATCTGGACAACAGACCACTGCTCTTTGAGATTTGTCGGTTTGTTTTAAATGGATGTATGACGTATTCATGCATGCTTTTACAACGCATGCCTTCACAACATGGGCATTGCAACAAACGTGTTGTTATCATGCATTCCGTTACAATGCAAGTTGTTACAGTGACTTGCCTGAGGGAAGAGCTGGATTTTGGAATAGTATATTTTACTATTCCAGTCTGTGCAACAGTAGCGAAGATGTTGGATTTAAAATCCAACAATGCGTTCCCTAAAGCCAGTCGTTGTAATGACTAGCGTGGTAACTACGTGTTCGTTGTAGTGCCTGCATTGAAATGGCACTACGTAGTTCTGTCTGCATTGTAGATGCCGTTTCCCATTTAAACATTTTTAGCATGGGTTTAAAAATCCAGCATGCAAAGTGCTTTTGGTTAACATGCTTTGGCAAAGCCAATAGGTCTCACCTATGGGAGAGGTATTGACTTTGCCAATGTCATTTAGCCATGTTGTACAGCAGCATGGCTCCTGATTAGCATGGATAAAAGTTAGTAGCATAGAGTGGAGTTGAGTAGCGTAGGGTGGCATAGAACATAGTGGCATGGAGTTGAGTGGCACTAAGTTGAGTGGCGCAAAGTGGCGTAGAGTAGAGTGGCATAGAGTGGCAATGTGTGGAGTGCCGTAGAGTGCTGTAGGGTGACATTGGGAGGAGTGACATATAGTGGCATTTAGCGGAGTGGAGTAGCCTAGATTAGAGTGATGTAGAGTGGAGTGGCGTGCAGTAGAGTGGCTTTGTGTGGAGTGGAGTGGGGTGGAGTGGAGTGGAGTGGGGTGGTGTGGAGTAGAGTGGCATTGAGTGGAGTGGTGTGGAATACAATAGCATAGAGTCTAATAGCATGCAGTGGCATAGAGTAGTACAGTTGTGGTTGTGTAACTTAAAATCAAGCAAAGGAAAGGTGCTTAAAGGGAGTGAATGGCTGGTGTCATGTAGTTCCTATATAACCAATACAGGATCTGCGCGTTTGGATAACATAAACTGTGAGACTGGTGGTGGACTGATTCCGTGAACCCCCACCGGATACATTAGCCTGTCTGCATCAGCTAGCTCGCAGTGCCACTTTAATCCCCTCTTTGAGGGGAGAGAATAGATCTCGGCAACCTCAGAAGATGACAACCCTGATCCCTCAGAATCGTGGAAACAATATACTACCTTTCGCTCAGTCACTCGTGCTCACTTAGTTGGTCTCAGAGAGCTACACAGAATAAACCGGTTGGGCGTTTTCAATAAGAATTTACTGAACAGTTGTTATTCTAGTATAGAATAGATGAGCTGCAACAACCATTAGACAGTAGCAGAGATATATGATTAGAAGCACTAAGAAAGTGAATTGATGGTATAGCTCCACCATCTTGCAATAATCATGAATACAAACAAGTATATAAAACACATGATAAAAGTTAGTACTCCTACTATGCCTCCCTAGCTAGATGTACTTAAATGTACCTATCTTTGGTGTAGGTGTTATGCCAAGAATCCCTCCAGGATCTAATCAACCCCATTATCTGAGAATGAGAGAATATGGGAACCCATCCTGGTCTCGAGTTGGACACCCCGCGAGGGATGTTAGACCACTGCGAGCTGGAGTGTCTGCATGCAGGAACCTCAGCGTCTCTGGTCAGTGTGTCAGACGGAAGTCACGGTCTCCTCTTCTTTCTTAAGCAAGATGTGATGTATAAATATACCCACAGGTCTCCCCAGGGGTCCTACCTTGCTGTGTTACTGTGTCGGCCTAAAGGATGACGTAGGGCCTGAACTTTATACAGAGATATTATACGGGAGATGTTCGTCCTGCTGTCAGTCCTGCTGTGCTTCCAAGAAACCTCATGCATAATGTATGAGTTTCGAACTAGGGAAAAACCCACGTTCAGAATGCAGTGTCCTATCTAGGTAAAAGGTCAGTCCCTATGAACCGTTATGTATGTAATGTAGGGAAGGATATAGGTGAAAGGTTGCAGTGTTACCTGCACCTATATAGGGTACATATATGGAATATAACACTGGAAGGCAATGAAAATAGGCATGTGGCTGCAAGCATCATGAAGGGGTAAATGTGTTAGTGTGGGAATTGTATATTATAACTGTTTAATCCAACCCTCAAGAATTGCAATTTATTTTTAGTTGTACGTGTACCAAAAGATGCAAGCGTGAATAAACAATGTCCAAAAATGTGTTTGAAATTAGAATGAATAGGGAAAGCGGCAGAGAACTGCAAACAGAAGAAGTGTCCTGTAACGCCTACCTCAATCACATCGTAATCAGCAGGCGGGCATTAATGAAGTTGAATCATCAGCGCTTGGTCCATGCTCCACAGAAAGAAAAGGAAGTGATGCATGGCACACACTAAGCAATAAGGAGGCAGCAAAGAAGAGTGACAATGAAGCCAACAGATGTAAGCAATATGCGTGCTCCAAGTCCTTTAATGTAAAAAATAACCCCTTGAATGCAAGAGTGCATGCGCTGTTGCAAGCGAGACCTAAAAAGGCAGGATTGACCGAAGGTATATCACATGGCATGTGGCCAGAATAGTACATGACAGTATGACATAATGAATTTCAATTGTCATCAAAATTAATTTGATACAAGTGTCTTGGACATTTTAGCTCCTTTGTTTACAATGCATTTCAAATTTCGCATATCTGATATATTAAGAAAAAGTATAACACAGTATTGCTTTTGTGCAATTCTTTTATTATGCCCCTGTATCCAGTGCTTTACTTGAAATGTTGACTTGCTTGCTTGGAGCGATTTTTTTTAATGAAAAGCCCCACTGCAAATGAGTTTTTCCTATGTGTGTTAGAGGGTATACCCTAACACTCCACTAGGGCCCTTATAATAAATGGGCTGTAAAAATTCCCATTCCTGCCAGATTCTGCAACCCCATTACCATTTCAAGTCCCTTTGGAATTTACAGGCCACTTTCAATGAGAGCCTAAAATTCCATACCTTGCTTGCATTATTTAATAGAATAATAATATTGTCATTTTAGTGGGAACTAGTGGAATTACTTTACTCAATGGATGATAAGCATTAAACAATGTCAAGACTATTTCACTATGGCAAGCTGATTTTTGTTTTTACGTGTGACAGCTATGTCAGCTTTAGCTAACTGCTACACTCAAAAGTACTGACAAATTGAATAAGTTTGTCTTGCACATGCCAACGCCTGTAATCACAAGCATTCACAAATGCGCACAGACTATTTGTGCCATGTCTCTCATACAAATAGTCTTGAGGAATTAAAAATAGGATACAGAGGACGCCAAGAAAAAGGATGGCCCAAATAATCTCTGTGTTTTTCTGCTTCTCTATGTGCTTGTTATGTTATGTTAATTTATTCAGCGCACAGCTACTCGGAAGTGTCCCGGCGCTATAGACCGCTGGGGAACCTGTCCTGGCTATCCCTGTGAGATGGTCCCTTTCTGGGTATCTCCAAGGTGAAACCAGGCATCCCCCCACCGGCGTCTGTGGGGGGCCGTTGTAGAGATGAGGCAAGCTTAATGCCCAGAGTTGCCGAGTGTGTTCCTGGTTAGAGTAGGTACCGAGGCGAGAATTAGCGAGTCCGTTTTGACCCTGGTCCACGACCCTGCCCCGTCGGAAATTGAACCCTGGTCCCTGGCCGATTCTCTGCTTAAGGGTCTGCCGCCTCTAACCAGTGAGCCACACCTCTCCACACCAGTGAGCCACACCTGTCTAGGTTAGCACGCATTAAACCCAGGCTATGTGAGTGCTAGTTTCTTTCTTTGTTCCCGCTCCTGTTACTCTCTTCATTTTTTCACTATAAACGTATGCACTCCTTTCTCATCCCTTGACTCTCGAATGAGTCACCTTTCCAACTACCCCACGTTGATGTCAGTGGCCGAGCACCTTCCTTCCTTTGAGCATACCCCCTTCAAGCAGACCCACTCCAGTCATAGACAGTTTTGTGCATTGTGACCCTTCTTTTCCAGCTCTGTGGCATTTCAACTTCAGAGCATTCAAACGCGCAAATCCTGTTTATTGTTGTGGATTCAGCTCTATCCGCGTTTTAAGTCAGATCTACTGTGTTGTTGTTGAGAGCCTCTATTGTTTACTTCAGTTTCTAGATCTCATAACTCACTGCTATGACATAGCAACAGTTGATAGTAAAACTCAATAATAAAACGTGCTACCCACTGTTGCTACCTCCTGAAGGCCTTCCAGGCCAGGCTGACAGAGCTGTCTGAGGGCCAGTCGGTGCGGGCTGCTTGTGTGCGTTGAATGAAAGCAGAAAGCAGGGGTTCAGGAGGGGGGGGGGGCAGGGAAGGAGGTGGGGGTTGTTCAAGGAGAGCATGTATGTGTTTTTAGGTCTCGCCTGGTCTGGCGAGACTTATTGAGAGGGCTCCAAAAAGTGCTAGCAGGCCAGCATAGAGCTACAGTGCATGTGCGCCGGCGCGCGCGCCGCGTTTTACCGCAATTACTTTCACTTTCGGGGCCGCAAGGCCGCTTTGATGTTGATCACGATCGCAATCGCGATCACTTTCACTTTCGCGGCCGCAAGGCCGCTTGGCATAGCCAATTGGTCTCGCTTTTGGGACCTTATAAGTATTAATTACGCAACTGTTGCATGGCTAAACACTTATAAGGTCCCAAAGGTGAGACCTATTGGCTATGCCAATGCTTGTTATCTTTGGGGAAGGGATAAATAACAAAGGCCATGTTATGTATGGGTGCCCCTTTAGTTTTCTGTCGCTGCATAGTAGCTGAAAGCAGGGGCAATTGATGTTGGGGGCCATACATAACGTGAAATTAATGATGGGTGAAAAGTGAATTACTGGAATGTTTTTCACCCCTGGGTTCAGAGAGACGTCAGACAACCATACATGCCAATAAACCCGATTCAGGAGACTCGATTTTTTAAGCCAAAAAAAAGGCTTTCTTTTGGCTGTCTCCCGTCTGAAATTGCCTCTCCTTCAATAGAAGTCAATGAGGGAAATACATTATCGTGATTTATTTTTTGGGGGGAGGGCAATCTCCCACTTTCCCCTTCTAAAAGGTTGGCATGTGTGGACAACTCAAGCTTCACTTTTGTTCATCTATTTCGTGTCACTTCCAGCCCCTTAGTGAAAATCATCCCTGTAATTCACTGTGACCCCTCTATAAGTCTATATTTAATGATCCGCCTGCCGAGCACGTGTCCTCTTTTGATGTTTCTTGGTTCTGTGTCCCAGCCCAGGTGCCTCTGAGCACCTACTATCTTGTCGCCTACCTCAGCGCATCTCCTGCTGCGCCCCCCCCCCCCCCCCCCCCAGAAGTTGGAGGGACGACTCTGGTCTCCTCAATAGATCAGAGCAGTGTCAGAGAGGGGGGGGGGGGCTGAGTCGTGTGCCATTAGAACAGTAATTAGCACCCCGGACCGACTCTGGTGCTAATCAAGCCCGGTTCACCCTCAGCGCACCCTGTGCTCTTGTAATCAGGCAGGCCAGTTCGAGAGGCAGCTCCCCTGGGCTGAATGGGGCTAATCAGCGCTGGAAAGCGGCAAATCAAAGCAAATTAGCAGTCAAGGGAGCTTGGAAATTCACCCCGGGAGGGGCCGCAGTCTGCCCCTGCTTACCCCTCCCTCTCGGGCCGCTCCTTGACTCTCTGCCCAGGCCCAGCTCACAGCCCGCAGTACCCACAGCACACGTGGCGGCCGGGGAGGCATGAAACAACCAGCGCTGCCTAATGAGACCTTATTAATCAACACAATGTGCATGAAATGAGGCTCTTTAAGAAAGATATTCCACAGAGGAGACTTTCTCCTTTGGTGGAGCGGCTTTTTCCGGAGGCCGCCCGTGCGGGAGACTGGACTGAGGGGGCCTCTCGCCCGTCCCTTGGAGTCACCGCGGGTCAATCGCTGGGGCTGCTGGTTTCTGATCGCACTTTCTCCCTAAAGCCGGCTCCCAATATGAGCCGGGTGGCCGTGGTGAAGGGGGACACTCGCCAAGTTTTCCTTCGAGCTGCTTCCTCTTAACTTGTAAGCACTGGGACTGCCTGATGAGTGGTTTTGCCCTCTCTCCCAGTACTGAGATTTGGAGGCAATAGACGCCGCAGCCCTCCCTCCCCGATTTTTTCTGGGGACCTCTTTCTTTTCATTGAGTCACTTCCACCCTCTGTAACCAGGGGGCGGGAGATACTCACAGGGGACATCACTCACTTACCATTGATCACCATCATAATGTTTACAATTCCCCCCAGGAAGCAAAGGACTGGACACCGAGGGTGAGGGGACCGGACCCCAAACATCTGCCTCCTCTCTGCCCCTCAGCTTCTGCCTGTCTGCCCAAAACTCCCACAAAGACGCCTTGTTCAGACGCCGAGCCTAAGTCATTACCAATCATCAATCAGCATTAATAATAGCTGATTAGACTGGCGTGGCTGGGGAGGGGGCTCCCCGGGAGCAGCAGGCTGTCCCACTCCGTGCCAAAGAGGCGAAGGGGCCTGAATGAGGAAGCCAAGCGTAATTTGAGGAAGATGGATGAGACTGCAGCGTGACACCCTCCGCCCCCCTCTTGTCCTGATGAAGATGAGCTGGGAGGGAGGCGAGAGGCCGTGAAGCAGTGCGAAGTGTGAGAGGAGGGCAGAGGGAGCCGGTGCAGCAGGAGCGTGCCGCGTGTTCCCCCAGCCTCCTGCCCCACTGCCTGTCCTGTGCTTGGCTCCGCGGGGCTCGTTCCTCAGCCTGCCTGCTTCGCCATGCCCGCTGCCGCCTCTGGTGGGGTCCCGTCCGCACTCCACCCATCTGAGGCTGTGTGACTGATTGCTTTGAAGTTTATTCCAGAACTAAATAAAGGGACTCCGCGCTCGGAGATTGCTGGAGGCCTAAGTGGCGCTGGCGGTTGAACGCTGCCCCGGGCGCAGCCGGCAAAACTTCGGATCCCACCTGTGGCAGAAGTTCCACTGCGCCGCCATGCAGAGACCCAGCGGCCAGGGCACAGCCTTCTCCATCGACTCTCTCATCGGGAGCCCGCAGCCACGGCCTGGACACCTGCTGTACACCGGGTACCCCATGTTCATGCCCTACAGGCCCCTGGTACTGCCCCAGGCCCTCTCTCACGGCCAGCTGCAGTCCGGCATCCCGCCGCTCGCCCCCCTGGCATCGTTCGCCGGCCGCCTCTCCAACACCTTCTGCGCCGGCCTCGGGCAGGGGGCCCCATCCATGGTGGCACTGACGACGGCGCTGCCCAGCTTCAGCGACCACCCTGAGAGCTTCTATCCGCCTCAGGAGCTGCCGGCAGGCCGGGGCAACCCGGAGGCTGGCTGCAGGAGGCAGCGGGAGGCCGTTGACCTCGAGGAGCTGCAGCCCAGGGAGAAGGGCTCGGACCCGCTCCACTTCCAAGACTCCTTCCCCAACCTGACAGGTAGGTGGCGAGTGTCAGTAGACTCAAGCGGTGTTTGTTTTTGGGTTATGTGTTTTTTCTCCTAAAAAACGAAGGGGGACGCAAACTAAGGCAATGATGCAGGTCTTCTTCAGGGCACAGGGGGAGGCCGGGGAATGTCCCGCAAGCAGGTAGGCAGGCAGCTGCGCCCGAGGTTAGTACCGGCGCGTGCTGGAGGCGAGACTTCCACAGAACCACAGACAGCCTGCCCTCTCGGCGCCGCACTTCGGTCCTGGGGACCCTGGCTGCGGTTCCCGTCGAGGGCCCCGCACCGCAACAAGAAGATGCCCATATAAACCAACCAGCACTGCGGCCCCTTTACACCAACCCCACGGACACGTTTGCTAGTTTCGCGATTTTTGATTGTGCAGGCGGTGCGCCCTCACCTTTTATCCTGCGCACATTTGAGGTAAATCGCTGACAGCGAGTTGGAAACGTGTCGCTGGGGCCATCCTTAGGCAGGGAAGTTTCATCGCCTTTAGGGAGCTCACGCATTGATACGTTTCACAGGTTTCGCAGGACAGGAGGGCCCTTAAGGTGCAGGAGGAAGGCACAGGAGTGAAGCTTGTGAGGGGTACTTATAACTCAATATGTTGTAAAATAAAAAGTTTGAAGACTTTTAAAACCGAGACAAGGGTGGGCGTGTGTGTATGTAAAAGTCCCCAAGTGAAATCGACAAACACCTCCCCATATCCCATTTAAAGCGCATGTACCCAACTATGTACTACAGAATACATTTATTAGGAGAGATTACCACCCCAACTACATTATGCCATTGATAATTGACAGAGAGATTCAGTCAGTACGAATTCTTCTTCTCTGAAACCTGCATTTTCGACACCGAAATTCGCAATTGTTTATTATATATATGTGGAGCGTCCACAATCATTACCAACTAGGATGAAACTTTTGACAGCAGCTTGTCAGGTCTTTGCAAGTGGTAGGGTGCTTGGCAAGGGTCTGGGACAAGTCCACAGCGCCTATGGGTGCCTTGGTGTGGAACCGGCTGGTTGTGTCCAGGGAGTTTCGCTGAACAGAGCAGAGAACCCACTTGTTTCCAGCCCTGAGAGTGGCTAACCCAGAGTCCAGCCTTCTTAAGAGCACGGTGACCCCAGTGGGAGAAATTATTCTATTTTGTTCGCCCCCTTTTGGGCAGAGCACAGCCTGCTCCTCACACAGCGGATTTTCACTTGGCGCTTAAATGCTAGCTGTTATCACTCAGAACATTAGCCCTGACTTTACCAACCAGGAAAGTGAAAGGCTGAGTCTGCCCTGACAGTGAAAGCGCCCTTGTGAAGTGCGACGCTGAAAGCAGCAGGACACGTGAAGCCAGTCCCCGATTAAGGCGGTAATACCGTCGCGGTATGTCATGTTTGCGGTTTTCTAAAGAGACGGCATTGAGAGGCCCTGGGGCTGCCCGGGACCGGGGCTCCCTCGCCAGACAGGAGGGGCTCTGGGGCTGCCCGGGACCGGGGCTCCCTCGCCAGACAGGAGGGGCCCTGGGGCTGCCCGGGACCGGAGCTCCCTCGCCAGACAGGAGGGGCCCTGGGGCTGCCCGGGACCGGGGCTCCCTCGCCAGACAGGAGAGGCCCTGGGGCTGCCCGGGACCGGGGCTCCCTCGCCAGACAGGAGGGGCCCTGGGGCTGTCCGGGACCGGGGCTCCCTCGCCAGACAGGAGGGGCTCTGGGGCTGTCCGGGACCGGGGCTCCCTCGCCAGACAGGAGGGGCCCTGGGGCTGCCTGGGACCGGAGCTCCCTCCCCAGACATGAGGGGCTGTGGAGCTGCCCGGGACCGGGGCGCCCTCGCCAGACAGGAGGGGCCCTGGGGCTGCCCGGGACCGGAGCTCCCTCGCCAGACAGGAGGGGCCCTGGGGCTACCCGGGACCGGAGCTCCCTCGCCAGACAGGAGGGCCGGGGACTGCCCGGGACCGGAGCTCCCTCGCCAGACAGGAGGGGCGCTCTGGACTTCATGCCTTAGCAGTGCGTCCTCTCGGCTATCCGCGTGCACAGATGCCGGCTTTTGGGGACACGTAGGAGGAGCTTTAGAATAAAATAGAGTTTTTAATTTGCTTATTAAATGAAGTTGAAGATGAATATATTGTGAGTGGGATAACGCAAATAAAGCTATTTTTTTAAAGCGCTGGCCTGGATTGCAGTACATTTGTCATCCCAGCGACGAGCCCCAGAAAAATGCCTGTTTAGCTCCTCGCTGAATTGGGTAAGATGTGGGGTGCTCGTGCTGTTTGCATGAATAACTTAGCCAGCTTCGAACGCGTCTGATCGGATTCCATCACTCCCTCGCCGAGGTGGGTGAGAACTGGGAAAAAGTGAGGCTGAAGGAAAGTGGGCGATCAGACCGCTCCGGCGGCGGGAAAGGCTTGGTCGGCCGAGGGTTGCCCTCAGCTCTGCGGGAGCTCGCAGTTTCATGTGTGCGGGGACGGTCGGGCTCTCTCAGTTGAGGGAGGCTGGCGTGAATGCGTTTCCAGGGTTGCTTCTCCCTCCAGGTGGAGAGCAGTCGCAGAAGGGCTGGGAGAGTGGCAAGGAAGGCTGGCATGGGCAGGCGCCCCCTACCTTGTCCTTTGTTATTGTTTTCTTTAAGGGAGCCGGGGTGCTGCTGGGACCCACAGAGTTCAACGTCTGTAGTAGGCGGAGGAAGTAGCGCAGCGGACAATGACGTACGCAAGGTGAGCTTTCATGGAATCAGGGCCAGGTGCGGGGGAGGCAGGGACGAGGTCGAAGGGCAGAAAGAGGGTGCGAAAGGCTACACATAGGACAGAGGCGTGGGGGAGATGGTGGGGACATCAGGGTACGGACGTGAGTGGCGTCGGATGAGGTAAAGAAGCTGTTTTGGTGAAACGGAGTTAAGAATTAGATATGGGGAGGCAACGAGGGGGGCGAAGTAAATCTATATTTCTGAGGTGGAAGCAAGCCTGGAGGGTGGGGAGAGCATGATGCAAGGCCCTAAATGTAAGTGGTAGGGCAGGGCGAGAAGGTGCGGGGTTAAACGACGGGAGAATATAGGGAGATGACAGCGAGCGAGTTGAGCTGTGCATCAGCGCTGAACACTGAATCTCGTCTTGGTGCTTCCAGGCGCCAGAGAATGTCCTCTTTTTAATTAGCCCTTTTTCTGCTGTTAACTCTGACCCCTAGCGTTGGAAGCCAAACCAGACCTCAGAGAAATAAGGTGATTTGAGCAAGATAACGCCACATTAGTCTCGCTTCTGGTGCACTAAAACAACTAGACAATTTAAGAATGCTTTGGTGGATGGAAGCCCGAAGGATAGACAGATGACTGTGAAAGTGGGGGCGTGGCGTGGGCGAGGGCCTGATTGGCGGGGCAGTTATGAGGGACTCGGGTGGAGATACTAGGCCGATGGCAAACATGAGCACTTATGAAAGTGTAACCAAACGATGGCAGGACAAACCCTTCTCTCCCAAATCCCAAACCCACGGGGGGCAGGCGCAGTCTGGTGGGGCGGCGATAGGGCCCCTACAGGATGGGAAGCACAACGCCAAATGCTGGAGGTGTAAAGTTTCCGTCTCCCTCTTCCATTGGACAGGATCCTGGTAGCCGGAGGTGCGTCATCAGGGGTGCAGCGTCGTTGGAGGTCTTGTAAAGCCCTCTGGGCCATGACTGGGCCGCTGTGATTAACCTGCCCATCCTGGCTACTTTCCGTTACATTTGCTCTTGGATGGCGGCGTTCTCGAAGTGGTTTTATGAATTCTGTCATTAATAATGCATGTATGGTATGAATGTGGACATGTCCTTAACGGTTGTAGAGAGGGCAGGGTCAGTACTGCTCCAGCTGTACATCAGTGCTGATGGGAACGTCACATCCCGTAGCTTGAGGCCTGAAGTCCCCGCATGCAGTGGGGCCCCTGAGGGTGGGGATGGTAGTTTCCGTGGCACTCCACGGGGGTCTGCTGACCCCTGTGTCCCCAACCTGACAACCCTTCAGCCAAAAAGCGGGATTGGGTCTAGGGTGGGCGTCTACTGACTGTCGCCTGTGGTCGACCCCCAGAGTGAGGATGTTCAAGGGGTCTTGGCCCTCAAGCACGACGCAAGATTGGCATCTAACCCTATGATTTGTAAGGGTCGTGCACGTGCGTTACAGCTGCACTCATGCTTGCCATACATATAACTAAGGAGGTCTCTTGAGTGGGGGCAGCGCTGGCCTCATTTTTCTCAGTCAGATGTAAATACATTTCTTATGAGAATAATGTCGATTTAGCAAGTTATCATCTTCCTAGATTTGTTTTATAATAATGTGTTTGACAAGTTTAAAGTGGTTATGAAAGCAAACGAATGTCTATGTAGATAAATACAACCTATATATATATATATATATATATATATATATATATATATATATATATATATATATATATATATATATATATATATTTGTTTACGCGCATATTTGGGTTGTATGTACGTTTTAAGTAGAACGGGGGTCCCTGCCTGGCCAGTGCTCACCCACAGACCTGGAGCCTGTGCGGGGGTGAGGTTGGAGGGACGGGTCACGGTGCGAAGAGGGCAGAGGCGGCTGAGCTTGGACAAGTGCACGGGTTCAGGCACCGGTGGGGCACTTCAATCATTAGCATGAGAGTAGCACGAAGGGTGAGTTGGGGGTGGGCAGCAGCACGTGAACTGATGGTTGTATAACCTACAAGGCAAAAAACGCAACCCAGACGAGCTGCCTACACGAGGAACTCACCAGTGAAGGTGGGTGTCCCCTGGCCCCCCTTATATTAGAAATTCTGAACTCAACAAGCAAAAATTACAAATACATATTTGTTCTTGCCCGGGACATTGGATTCCTTACCCAGAATCATGTGAGCATAACTACCTTCCTTTATGTTCAGGAAAGTCCTGATAATCTGTTTTCAGAGTCCCAATGGGATGAATGTATTTACCACAACTCTCGTGAAGCCGCGCCCATCAGTGACTGTGCTCCCCGAGATGTGTGCGCACTTATATGAGGATGGAGTGCGTCATTACCGTAAACGCCGCACTTTCCACAAGGACCTGTCTGAGTGAGAATGGGGCACGGGTGCAGCTGGCACAGGATTAGAAGACAATTGGCAGTAAGGGTGGCATTGGGGTGTGTGGTGGTGAGAAGGCATGGGGGAATGCGAGGTGGTGTCAACGCTGGCGCGGACAACGGCGACCCTGGAGGCCATGCTAGTGAGAATGGGGGCGCGTGTGGAAGTGAAACCGGTGGGAAAGATGGCGTTGAGAACTGGGGACTACGGAGGCCAGAACGGGCGGTGCGTAGAGCAGCAACGCAGTTCAGGGACATCTTAAGGATTTTGGGGGCCCTGGGCCAGAGGTATTTTTGGGGCCCCTCTTTGGATCAGCTTCGAATTTATGATCCATTTTTAGCTATTTCATGCCCTCTTTGGACATGTGACTGACAGTGCATAGACACACTTGTTGAAATTCTAACTGTGTTTATATCTAATATTCAGATATAATTATGTGTTTTCAATATTGTATCACAGCAGCAGCTAACTAATATTATTGCAAATAATCTCTGTGTGACACCCTCCCATTTCTCATATGTGAGGTCCTGTTTTGGTCTAAAAGAAACTTCTTTTTAGGGATGTTGCATGAAACATAAACACGACATTTTCTCTGCAAAATATCTGTAATGCACCCTCACACATCACCCTCATTTAAAATAATTTAATGGAAAACGGTATTTAGAAAATATGTTTAGGAATTATTCAAAGTCATTCGGACAAGAATCTGCAGCACAGACCTGGCTCCAAGGGGCCCCCCTGAAAGGCTGGGGCCCTGGGCCAGAGCCCACTTTGCCCATGCCTTAAAACGTCTCTGACGCAGTTGGAGCCTCGTAATGCCCTTTCGCGGGTGTCTTGTCGATGAGTAACCATTTGAACCTTTTGGTCTGTTCTACTTACAATCACCAGGGCCTTTTATTACTCGGGTCCCCTTTCCCTAAGGTCTCTGTGGTTTGGAAATGTCTTTGCTGTTGTGGCGACAGCATTGATAGAGTGTCTCCCCTTGGTAGGACGTGCCATTTCTGATATTGACCGGCATTCGACTCGGTTGTTGGTCAGTACCAAGGAAGTGAGATGCCTACGTGTTTGTGTGTTCCTTTTACAGTGACCTCAAAGTCTAGGGTTCAAACACTGACGGAGCTGACGGAGCCTACTGAAGTGAACAAAACTGATCCTGGTTTAAAGGGGGTGGGGGGTGCTGGCAGGATGGCAGAGTGTGGGGAATGTTCGCCTCGAAACAAGGGGTGAGCTACAGGTTGGAAGCTCGAATCTTGGCCAAGCCTACCTTAGTCTTCCAGCCTTCACAGGTTCTTAAATTCAGACCCATTACATTCGATAACACTAACACAAGTTACTTGGAGCGCTTACAAATGTAATAAGAGCAGTTCGTAACGCCTATAAAACAAGTTATAAAGCGGCAGCTATGCCTATGAAATGCTGTACTGCAGCGTCTTCTGCAAACGGTGCATCTGCAGATATTGATACAAAATACGTCACCGCCTGCAGATTGAGCAAAACACGTTTTTGATTCATAATGCACGAATCATCGAACCTAGGGTTCAGTGGCTGGCATGACGGTGCAACAGTAAACCCGTCAACTCTCGGCTACTGTTTGCTGTACACTGGCGTGCAAAGAGGGGGCCGGTGTATGATAGTGTAAGCATCACCTTCGAACTTGGGGGGGGGGAGGGGGGGCGCCTATATACCAGCAAGGTAAAGCCGAAATAGGTCGCTTCAATGTTAAAGGGGAGGAAAGGTATTATGACTTTGTAGTGAAACCAATTGCTATTGGACACGTCTCCAAGTAGATGGTATCTCGAAAGTGCCTTTCTGCTAAATGTATTTGTGTATTCTGTACCTGTACTTGTTTTGTCTCACTTTTATGACTTTTGTCGAATAAAGCTGTTTGGATTGGATTGGATTGGAAAGTGCACCCGAACAGAACCCAAACGTGTCCGACCTCCTTTTGAGGGGTCGAAGGGCTCAAATCCCAAACGTGTTTCTGAGTGACACACACGCTATACAAATTAATGCACTGAGCGTGGCTGGGGAGTTGTGTCCTAATGAGCCGGCGATGGAAAGCAATATTTTATTCGTGCGTGGCCCCTGGTTTCTGGTTTTAAATACATCTCACACGAGGCTGCTTTACTAGTTGTCTCTCATCTCCTGCATGTCAGAGCGCCGAAATGTCCTTTCAGGTTCGAGTCGTTGCGCTATATCAATATCAAATTAGCCGAACATAACATAACCGTTACCCCATAACTGGGACTCGATGAGCAAATAAAACCGTTTTATTACAAGGGCTATATCTCAATGAGCGCGTGTACCCTGTATAGCGCTCCGCTCTCTCCTTATGAGGACATGTAAATGCAGTCACATAATAAAACCAATGCTTATTTCATCAAATAATATGCCTATGCCGCATAATTTGAGTTTCCATGCAGCATAAATAATTCAAACTCTCCTAGTAATCTTCGAGGCGCTTCAGATAGCATCTCATTTCACTTGCTGTGCATTCAGTAGCTAGTTAAAATATATATATATATATATATATATATATATATATATATATATATATATATATATATATTGTTTCTACACCTAGAATAACCCCAGAGAAGCAAGAGCGACTGGAATAAAACGCAATATTCGAATTGTTTCAGACTACTGGCGCTGCACAGCAGTGTCTGAAGACGAGGGGAGGGGCCGCATCGCGCGCTTCTATACGGTGCGATTGTACATTCTGAAGCAACGCATTGATTCAATAAAATAATCTGTGACCTCCTCCCCCAAACAGTGGCTTCTATTTAATCGCTGTGTTGCCTTTAGGAATTCTGAGTTAACTGTGTGTTTAGAAAGTGCAATCGAATAGAAACAGGCGCACAGCTGTGCCCTGGGGTGAAAGCACACTGCACGATACGCCCGGCGTAATATTAGGAAACTAATGCTTTTTTCTATGCGGAAAATCTGTAATCCAAAACTCTACACGGTTAATCGCTGGTATCGCCTGTGATCTGTGGGTGAGGAATCCAAAAGCTCACCACAGCGCTCTTTATCCTTCCGAGGCCGATAACCTAGCAGCCTTCAAGTGGACAGTAGTAACACCTGTGATTTACGGTGCTGACTGCGAGAGACTTGGGGTAGAACGCGCGGTTTTGTCTCTTTAAGAACACGGTGTGTGGACACCTACAAAGTAAGTTTGCATTCATCAAATAGTATTCCTACAATATGTAGACGGCCGTAGCGGAGAAAGGATACCAGAGGGACTGGCTGGTGCATGCCAGGAAGATGTCCTTTTGACTTCTGTGGGGTGGTACATACCGCTGGGCTCTGGCCCCGGCGCCACTGCACCAGCTGCACCAGCGGCAGCTCCGCCTCAGACGAAGCGGCTTCGTATCCCACGCCTCCGTGTCTGTAAGGTATGTCTGTAAGACGTCCATGAAAGCGGGCTTTACACTCGCTGCTGTCGGATTCCTTGTTCATGGACCGGGCGAAGGAATAAGCTGAAAAGTCACGGCGAATAAATACGCCACTTCCACTGTTTCTCCTCCAGCACAAAAGTCCACTCATTGGCTTTATGAAAGCTTCGTTTTACCCATCACGTTGCTGATCCAAAAAACACGCAGAGACCTATCGAAACCTTATGTAGACTCTTTGTTGTGTTGTGTATTCCCGTTGCACGCTTTAGTCTTCTCAAATTTAACCCCAGTCCTCTAGGGGGCAATAAATGCTGCCCCGCGGAGTGAAGTATGGAAACCACGGCGGCACCGGAGGGTGGCGGAAGGATACGAAGTGAATGTCGGCGTCGCTTCAGAAGCCCTGAGATGCGACACAGGCTCCAGGGTGAAGACGAGGGGACTTGGGGGGCTTTAAGGGGGAGGTCGGTCGGGGTTCACGAAGGGCCAGAGGCGCACACCTCTGCTCCGAACTGGCAACCCCTTGGCGAGGGGCAGTAACTGAAGCAGACAGAAACTGCGACAACGTCCTGCAAGAAATGACGGAAATATTTCAATTATCTTTCCCCTCTTTTGTTGTAAATAATTAAGCGCTGCTTGCATCTGTCAGCGACCGCGCCGTTTGGATACTGTTACTAAACAAAATAAATACATTTGGGACCTCTTCATTGCCAACGATTTCTTTTCTTGAGTGCTCTATTTTAAATGTTTTCTTTTCCATAAAACGTCTGCGAGAGATGTTCTATGTGGGAAAATAGTGTCTCTAGTCCCATGTACCTCAATTCACCAAAATGAGGGCCGGCTTTAAGACAGTGCGATCGGTGCGCTGACCTGTGGAGGGGGGCGCCGACCTCAGAGGGTGCGCCGTGTTTAGCAATAACGTATGATTGGAGAGATGAGGGGCACTTTCTGTGGGAGGTACTGAAGGTATCTTAGAGGAGGTCACGGGGGAGGGCGCCAAAAATGATAGTCGCACCGGGCGCCACCATCGCTGAAGCCGGACATGACTCCTGCGCAACCCGCTAATTCTCCCATCCCACGATCCATGAGCTCTCCTGACTCGAAGTGCTTAGGAAAAAAAAGTGACGACTCTGAGCTCTATGAAGAATAGGATAATAAGCTAGTTGTGCTGGGATCGCTAAGGTGGACAGAAGTAGCTGTCATGTAGTGGACACCTTACCCACAAAGCAACACAACCGGAAACGCGTCAGCTCTTCTGCGGGAAGTAGTAGAAAGGAGTGGCGGGCGAGTCGAGCACCGCAAGAACCCTAGGCAAGGACACGCCAACAGACCAGGCCCCAGCCAGCGAATTTCTTTTTTTTTTTTTTTAAAAAGATTACACCATGTCGGGTTGTATTTATTATCACAGAATTACACAGGGAAACATTAAAATGAACTCATTAAAGGATTTTTTGATTTTAAAAAGTAGCAAATCTAGATTGAGTTCCAGTACTGAGTAACCTAGACAGAAGAATGTGTTAACATCATCCACCCTGTGCACCTTTTGTGAGAACTTTGTCCGACTCCTCCTTCCAAACCATTCTGAGCTCCACTTGGTATTGTGAATGCCCACCAGAATCTTGCCCAATGGCTGTCCCCCCCCCCTCTAAACGCAGGCACTGTCCATCCTTAGCCCCCTGGATTAAAAAAAAAACCTCTAAATGCCCTCTTTTGAGATCCAGATGAAATACACCATTCTAATATTTATTCGATGCAATGCAAACATGACATGCGATCAGAAGGTCCAGCGCCAATCATGAGCCCATCCAGCCACAATCTGACACGGCGCACCTGCCATTCAATCTAATTCTGAGACACCCAGACTTGTGCTGCAAAAGAAAATACTTGCACAAGGGGTTAATTGCTTCCAGCGATGCATGCACGTCATCAGTATGGAATAAACCTCTCTCCCCTGAGACAACCAGGGACGTAGCTTCACCGGTGCAGCAGGTGTAATGGCTCCTGGTCTCAGAGGCCTGAGGGCCCCACTGAACCCTGATTATTGCTGTATATCAATCAATATAAACTTTTTTCGGTTTAAGAATAAAATGCATAAAAGCAATGCAAGCCATAGGATAAAATAACCAATAAAATCCATCCTCGATGAATACAGGTTAAAGTAAAAAAACGTACATTATGTAAAAAATACATAGAAATGACCACAAATCATTTAAAACAGCCTCAGGCACCAAATCATATTAATGACATTTTTTTCTTAACCTTAAGGCAACTTTTAAAAAGCTAAGGATGTTAAGAATGGTATACCCTGTACCCTTTTGCAAATAAATGAGGGCAGGTCGGAGCTGAATAAAGTTAGCCCTTTTCAGTTTGGGGAGAAGGTCTAATTTCCTGCGAATAGTATAAAAACTGCAGAACATAGTAAAATGTAGTGTGTCCTGCGGAGACCTATTGTCGCAGCCGCAGGACAAAAGCTTATGGCCCCAATTCCCACAAAAAGGTAGGCTAACAAAAGGGCAATAGGTCTAAGTGAAATCTCAATAATAAAAACCGATCATAGCTTCTTTTGAAGCACAAAAGGTAGGGCTCGGTGGAGGACACAGTTTGCAACATGACATAGCGATGAACACTGGCCTTCAATAAAGCTCCCTCTTCCCTAACCAGCAACCTCTGTCTAAAAAATGCTCTTTCGCCAGATTATAATCCTACTTGCAAATCCCATCTGGTTACTTAATAAATCTCCCATTCCTAGACTCGAGAGAGAATCCTGTATATATTTAAACCAAGGGATAGGAAGGAAATGATCAAGAGACAAACATTCCTTTAAAATATTTTTATTCAATTAAATTCTAGGCCTGGACCAAATGCTCACCCAAAGAGAGTGAGTGTGTTGATTATATAAGACACTCAATTCAATTCAAATTAAGCTTTATTCGATTTCTTCATTGGAAACCATAAAAGCATATACAAAAATCAAATTCTATTTAAAAAATGAAAACAATATATATTCCATACAAAAAGTACAAACATTTTTAGAGCACCATAAAATATTCATATTAAAAAGGTATTTCTACATCTAATCACACTCTTTAGAAACCTTACAATGGATACAAACATTTTAAAGCACCATAGAATATTCATATTAAAAAGGTATTTCTACATCTAATCACACTCTTCAAAAACCTTGCCATAAAGAAACATATGTACACGCTAGGTAGGAACTGTAAAATTAAGAATGCAGGTCGACATTGTCTAAACCCATAAGGCGTCAGTATCAGTAAAACCCAGCTCTTTCCCTCTTCAATATAGAAGCTATATAATACAGAGTGCATTTTTTAAGTATAGTGACATGTCATCACAAGAGCATTTACAAAGACATTGCGACCAATCGTTTATCTCTGGGAAACTGGTCAGGCAATAGAATATGCCCAATCTGAAGCGCATTAGAACAAATCTATTTTGTGTCCTCTCAGTAGATTTTAAATATGGTTACATGTCATGAGTGACCATGATCATTGGATTATTACGACACTCTGCTTCACCTATTCCGAAGACAGTCTTAATCCCTCCAGTAATGATAAACACTCACTTTTTCAATTTCTTTCTATCAATGTTTTCTAAATATTTTGGCTGAATATAAAATGTGGGGTGGACCAGATCACTCATACAATTTTTAATATATTTCAGCCATTGTATACGAAGAGCAAAATGAGATTTAACACAATCCCTAATAATGTCACTATTGAAGGTGGTTTTCTCAGTGGACCAGATAGGGCACTCCCATTATTTCTTCGTAAGGGCACTTTGTGGGACGCACAAGAAATGCCTCAAAAATGCATTCTCAACCTGACGCAGCTCATCCAGGTTCGTGTATCCCCAGAGCTCGCTCCCTTATACTACTTTGGAAATACACTTGGCCCTAAAAATCTGTAGGAGAGACCCAGTGGATCTACTGCTCAGCCGTGATGCAAAAACTGCAGCCGTTGCCTTTAAAAAATCCTCCCTCTTCCTGTTAATCAGAGGACGCCAACATAAGGCAGAATTGGTCAACAGGCGCAGATAAGAAAACATGCTAGTCGCTGGCACAGAAGACTCAACTTCAAATAAATTCAACAGACACTGCAGTCACTTGGTGGTTCTAGCAGTATATCTCAGTTCGAACAATGGCTAGGGGCCCATTTCGTTCCTTGCCCTAGGGCATATGACACACTGGCTGCAACCACGTGGAATGGACGTTACTACTGATATGTAGACTCACCAAGGGAAGCGGCAGAAGCCCCCCATTAGGATTCTTTTCACAGAATGTCTCATCTTTCTCAGGCAAAGGTCTCTGACGCTGAACCATCTCATCATGAAACCTGTCTCACAGGTATGTTTCTTGAAATCTCCCTCAGAGTGACTCCTAGACTCGCCTAGCTTACACATGTCCAAATCACCAGACTTCAAGTAAAGGCATGATACCTACTGCATGCGAAGGAAGAAAAACAGCATCAGTAACCTAACTGCTGAGAAGAGGATTAGAGACAACACAAGGAGGGAGCAAACTACTAGACCATCTTTTCGCACACAATAACTTCTAGCAATCTCACTTACTTATACGTAACCTCTGCACCAACCCAGGCTCCAGGCCACACACTACAGATGATGTAGCTGCCTCAGTCCAGAAGGAGTGTTGGCTGACACTAGCAAGATCAATACTAGCACTCTTAAAGCTTTGTTGAGGACTCCAGTAAACTGGACCCTCAAAAGGAACCCTATTAGCATGTACAAAATAGTCTCACCTTTCCAGCTGGGTGAATCTTAATGCAGTCCCTCAGTGCCATCATGGGGCAACATGGGTGGCCTGGGACCACCCCTCAACTCTTCGTGACTCCCCTTCCCATCCAATCTTGGTAATATTTTGAGAGGTGGAGAGAGATGGAAAGTGCTCCAGAGGCCAACAGATGCTGACACTGTAGCATTAAAAAGGATGCCCACAGTTCCCATCCCTGCATATTCTTTGTAGTACAGGAGTCCTCTCTGTCTATTCAGGTGAGCTTATTGTTTGCTCCTAGGAGGCACTACCTTTTTCACACTTAATCAAGGCTGAGAACAGGGTGTGAGTTGGCAGCGTATTATGCTAACCAACCTTATGGCAGTTAAAGGGTAACTTTCTAAAAGTCACATTTCCGTAACAATTATTAAAAATCCAACTTCACTCCTCTGCTGCCTCCAGATGGAAGCATCTAAATTCCTGAAACTTGAAATGAAGCAGAGCATTAACATCATTTTTCATCATCCTAGGGGACAGACTTAGCTTTGAGCTGAAACTTATTTTTCAAACATAACAGTACAATTATTTTCAATAACCTAAAAACCATCCTCAATTTTGTATGCTGCGGAGTAATAGACTCAACCACTGACATGTTGTCAGACCAGAAGTATTACAGACTGACCATGGAAGTGACCTATCCAGGTGCACAAGGCTAGTAAGATGGGGAACAATTCCAAAAGCCACATTCCCCATTATGCCAAACTTGCACCATTCTTTAGGGCCTTTCTGGTCACCCCACTTCATTCACAGAATTACTCCAAAACCAACATTTCTTGTCTCTATAAAACCGAACACCAAGAACACAACTATTGAAACTTGCAAGGAATGAAAAACAAAAACAAATCATGCTTGACCAGTCAAGTCAAGTCAATAAACTTTATTCGGATTAATAGTAATCCATAAAAGCACAAAATACAGTTAGCATTACAAAATACACAATATGATGCTGTTTACAAAATAAAAAACAACAATCCATACAAACTTTAAGACATAGTTAATCGGGCACGAACCACAGTTTTTAAGAAGGAGCTCATACGAAAAACAAGTTCATGATCGTCCAGGGTCAAAATCATCGAAAATGCAAGGTCCAGGCTGATTAGTTTCAGTTTTTTAAAATACGGGGTTAAAAACCATTTAATATATTTAATATAAAATTTACAGAAGAATAAAAAGTGTAAAATTGTTTGCTCACTCCGACAATCACAAGGGCATGGCTCGGTGAATTGATCATTATAGTTCCATAGCGGAAAACTAAGAGCATATTTGATGGTACCTACCCTAAGACGGAATATAAGGCCTCGCTCCCAGTGACTCATTGGGAGAGTTAGATAACTAGGTGTAGGATAAGTTAAAAGATTGCGAGCTAGATACCTAGAGACACTAGGTTTCATAGACTCTCTCGCGGCCCTTTCGTCACTGAACAACATAGAAAGTGCTTGTTTAAGTTCAGACTTGGGTGGTAGCGTAGTGGTGGTAGGTTTTAAGAAAACATTTTGAAAATTCACACTGCGAAGGGCACTCAGCACCCCTGAGAGCCAAGGAATGGCCATGCCCTTATCACAATGTAAGCAATCCTCAATAATGTCCCTGGTCAATTTGGCGGCAGGGTTTTTCCAGATCGCCAGCCAAAAAAGAGCAGGGCGAGCACGAATAAAGTCCCCTATAAAATGCAACCCCAATTCCTTATGGCATATGTAGTGTGGGGAGGAAATAGGGGCGCAGAGGAGTTTCCTGCAAAATCTATTTTCCTCAGCAAGTATGTAAGAGCATCTAGCAGTTCCCCAGACCTCAGCACCGTATGTGGCAACCGGGACGCATTGGGCTTTATATATTTTTGGAGTAGCAGCCAGCGCACCGGTCTTTTTAGGGCGGGGGAGGCTCAAAATTGAGTTAATGGCCTTTGAGAACTTACCCCTGGAGTGGGCAATATGCCCACTCCAGGAGTTGTTCGCAGCAAAGACCACTCCCAAATACGGGAAACTACTAGTTGACCCCAGTCTCTCTGTCCCCACTACAATGCTACCAATATGTTGTTTCTTCGGGCCACATGACATAACAAAAGATTTTTTAAAATTAGTCTTTAAGTCTAAGGAATCCATGTGGTCGACGAAACCATCACTAAAATGCGTAATGCATTAAGGGGTGCGGCCCATAAGGACCGCATCATCTGCATATAGCAGGGCGGGGAGATGGTTGCCATTTATTTTAGGGACATCGCCAGTTAGGGAAACCAGATGTTTTTGCAGGCCATTAATATAAATGATAAATAGAAGAGGGGCTAGGACGCAGCCCTGTCTGACCCCTCTGTGGACTCTTACCATCTCAGTCACCTCACCCCCTTGGCCAATCCTAATACAAGCCTTCAAATCTCTATGCAAATAGGCCAGGAAATGAACCATAGATTCGTCCAGGCCATATTTCAATAAGGCCCTCCAAAGAAGCGACCTATTGACAAGGTCGAAGGTGGTAGATAAATCCATAAAAGCAAGGTAAATTGGGCATTTACGTGCAACGGTATATTTGCCCAAAATAGGGTTGAGGTTAAGGCACTGCTCTGCAGTGCCAACCTTATAATGAAAACCCAACTGGCAACTCTCTAAAATATGGTTATCCTCGGCCCAGGTCAAAATTTTATTATACAGTACTCTGACTAAAATTTTTAGGGTATTGTCGATAAGGGAGATAGGCCTATAACATGATGGTTGGGACCGATCGCCCTTTTTAAAAATAGGCACTATTATGCTCGATGACCAAGTTGGTGGTTGAGAGGTAAGAGTTAAATTTTTAAAAACGTTCAACAGAGGAGGGCCCCACAAATCAGGGTAGGCATTAATAATGTCAATAGGAAGGCCATCCGAGCCTGGGGCCTTATTCCCCGCGCTCTGAGCGATGGCCTCTTCCACCTCCGATAATGATATATTTACCCACGGAGAGTGGTTAAATATTGGAGTGGCCGTCGATGAGGATGGGGCGGCATAAATCTTAGAGAAATGGTCCACCCAGGCAGCTCCGGGAATGGTGCAATCCATTGGAGTCAAGAGCTGACCTGAGCAGCGCAGATCTTTGACCACGGCCCAAAAGATGTCCCCCCTTCCGCGATCAGCGGTTTGCGCTAACACCTCCCAACGCTCTTCAAGGATCTCCTCCTTCCTTCTACTAATGGCCAGTTTATAGCGAGTCCTAGCATCTTTCACGTTAGTCAAGTTCCTCGGGCAGGAAGATAAAACACGCCGCAGGTCACGGTTGGCCAGAGAACACTCATGGTCGAACCATCCCTGGTCCACCGTGATTGCACGCAGCGGGGTCATAAGCTGGGCTCGAAGAGCTGAGCAAATCTTTACAAAATCCTCAACTGCCTCAGGATTCGGATTTAGATCAGACAGACATGAGAGAAAAAGGGGTAGGTTATCTCTAACCAGAGTCTGAAAGGTCCCCATAACGTTAATACCCCTCCATTTTAATCTAAGGTTGTTTGAGCAGATGGAGAGGTTCCTAGCTCCACATTCCTTATTATATACTGGGCGGTGGATTGCTTTTAGGCAGACCTTAATGGGGTTGTGATCCCCTTGAGGCATAGGAATTACTATAGCCTTACTGATACGATCGGCCAGCCCAGGAGAAATAAAAATGTAGTCAATTATTGATGAGCAATCTCTACCTCTAAATGTGGGCACTAGGGGGGCTGTTGGGAAACAGTTAACCATTATGTCCATGGCATTCTCCAGATTATGTGAGCTCAAAAAGGAAGTTAGTTCCACACCCCTTTGACACCCAGGTGCCAGGTTACAATCCCCCATAGGTGGGCAATCAGCATTAAGTCTCGCATTAAAATCACCTCCCAGCACAAGGCCGCTAGTATCATCAAAGTCATGCCTAGATTCCAGAGTGGTAATAAAATTAAACAGGTTTATAAAATTTATGTTTGGTGATGAACTAAAATCGTTATTATAAAAATTGACCAGAAAGAAACTTATTTTCTGATTATATAATACAGCCTGGAAATTCTGGTTGTTCGTTGGTATAACCCTGGTAGTGCCTCCGACAGAAATATTAATCCAGATAGATAAGCCTCCCGAAGGGCGGCCCATTCTGGATTTGGTTGCGAAAATGTTATGACACTGAAACCCATTGACATATAGATCTGTAGTGGCCCACGTCTCCTGTAACATAATTATATCGTGACTCTGAATAAAACTAACCCACCCAGGGTCACGAAGCCTTTGTTGGAGGCCTGCTACATTCCAACTTAAAACATTTAAGGTGCCTACTCTTGACACTACACTCTCTAAATGGTTATCTAAACTATTTGGAGTGACGGGTACTAGTGCTAGGGGAAGAGCAGAAGCCTCATTCTGTAACGAGACTGGAGATTCAGCACTCATTCTTGGTTGTCAGTCGGGACGTCTAAATCAGACATAGCTGAGAAGCGATTCGCCAAAGGAAGGTCCGTGGGCGTGAGCACACTATCGTTAGTAATGGGCTTATAAAAATAACCAAGAGTAAACATACATATATTTGTCTTAAAGCCCGGCAATAACTCACGGGTTCGCATTAGAGACTGAACAGTGTGTGGTCTGCAAAAATTTATAACAATACAATCACCTGTGATGTTTTTGACAGATGCACCCACCCATCCCACTCTCCGCACCATTAAGATTTCGTGTAATCTGGCCGGATCAAATCCCTTGTGTTTCCTCAACCAGTCCACACATTTGTTACGAAGATCCACCCATGACTCCTTCTTTGCACCTGACAAGCAAGGAACTCCAGTCAAAATTATCACATAAGGATGTGACGCAGGGGGGAGATTCAAAGTCTCGGTATTAGCGAAAGTCTTTGGTGGCATTGGGGCTGTGGGGAATTGTCTCACTTCGTGGTCCGATATTTGGGGGGAACAGTCACAGAGGAATGTTGCGATAAACTACTAGGTGGACACTGAGTTCTATTATTAGCATCAGCCATCCCAAGACCTAAGTTAACGGAATCCCCCGGCAAACAAGTGGTTGTGATTAGAGAATTACGATTAACAACCGATGGATCAGAAGCTGACTCCCGGGTTAACAATTGCTCCATACGTGTGAGTCTTTCCTGTAAAGAGGCAAAGTTTTTATCAAATAAGGCCTTAGAGTGACTAACTATTGCTTTCAAGCCCGACTCCAGGGCTAACATAATGTCGTCCTTACTTTGGGAACTAATGATATCATCAGTTTGGGTGCCAGCGGACACAGTATTAGGAGCAGCTAATATTTTTAGTGGAGCGGTATTAAGGCCTTCGGGACAGCAATGAAAATTAGATTTGTTGTTGGGGCTCCTTTTTCGTTTGGCCGGCGGGCCACTAGATTTAGCCTCTACGGTTATTTTAGAGGTACGTGATCTAGTGCGAGCTTTTTGGCCACTTGGAATAGTACCGGCGGGTAAATCCGAAATAACTAAGGGGGAGGATTGGGGAGAAGATGCCACAGACATAGGAGGTAGGGTAGGTGACACAGAGAGGCGATGATGTAGGATGTCTCCCTGTGTAAAGGCTTCCAGAGAAGAGCGCCGCTGAGCCGTAATTAAATCTAAAGATAAACGCCGCTCAGTTAGCTCAATCTCGTGTGTAAGTAAGCTCTCTGCCCTAATCATAAATGCATCAAGTGTCCCCACCGCGCCCTTACGTCTATTCATATTGCGCAATTTAAAACACCCCCAGAAGCAAAAGTACATAGCAAATCAAACAGATCAAACAGCCGGGAGTTTGAATATCACCTGGGCACATCGGTAGTCAAAAACAGCAAATTCAAGGGGGGTGTCCCGGCCCGGCCTCCTCTGGCCCCGGGCGGCCACAGACGGCCCGCCCTTTGCCCAAGCTTTGCCCGGCGCGTCCCGCACGTGTCCCGCGAGGCGGGCCTCGGTGATTCTTGAATGCGCCTCCGGGCGCTGCCGTGACGTCAACAGAGTGCGCCGCCGCAAAGGACCTCGGGAATTGTAGTCCCATAGCGGCGGCGCTATCGGCAGAGGCAGGGGCTCCCAGTGAGCGGTTTGCGAAAAGCAAAGACTCCTGGCAGTGTCGGCGCTGAGCAGGGACTCCAGCCGGTGTAAATTTCCAATGTGCTAATGGTTCCCCCCGCTCCGCCGGCCTCGGTGATTCTTGAATGCGCCTCCGGGCGCTGCCGTGACGTCAACAGAGCGCGCCGCCGCAAAGGACCTCGGGAATTGTAGTCCCGTAGCGGCGGCGCTATCGGCAGAGGCAAGGGCTCCCGGTGAGCGGTTTGCGAAAAGCAAAGACTCCTGGCAGTGTCGGCGGTGAGCAGGGACTCCAGCCGGTGTAAATTTCCAATGTGCTAATGGTTCCCCCCGCTCCGCCAGCCTCGGTGATTCTTGAATACGTCTCCGGGCGCTGCCGTGACGTCAACAGAGCGAGCCGCCGCAAAGGACCTCGGGAATTGTAGTCCCGTAGCGGCGGCGCTATCGGCAGAGGCAGGGGCTCCCAGTGAGCGGTTTGCGAAAAGCAAAGACTCCTGGCAGTGTCGGCGGTGAGCAGGGACTCCAGCCGGTGTAAATTTCCAATGTGCTAATGGTTGACCTCTGATGACACCCTCGTCCTGTCAGGTTTTACGTGGAACCCAGGCAAGTCCTCAGCAAAAGACTTGGACAATAGGCAGCCCGTGAGAATAATGAATAAAGTAAAATTCAGTTGGCCAGCTAACACCTGCTGCTGATGTAATGTAGCTTTGTGAGCTCCCAGGAAATTCTGATTATACTCCTTGAATGCAGCCACCACCTTCTTCTGGCAATCTGAACAGGCCCTCAACAGTGCCAGTCTCAATCATCAGAATTATAAGGGTTGTCTGAGGGCCATTGGTGTTTTCTTCAGAATCTAGTCTTGTAACCAAATGCATGAATGCTGCAAGCAGCTGCCCCAAATTCCTAGAATCTAGTTGTCCAAGGAACATTAAATCGTCAAGGTAATGCAGAACTTATGCAGACTCTTTCCCAAACACCCTTTTCAAGAATGTGCTGAACTTTTTGAAGTAGGCGCAAGACACTGCACACCCTTTAGCCATGCTTTAAAAAACTGAAGGAACCTCCATTGGGAGCCAAGTAGATGAAAATCTCTTGGGTACTTTGGAAGAGGTCTGCAAACGGTTTCAGTGTCAGACTTTACAGGGAGAACCCTCAACCCCAGTCATTTGAGCATAGCTACAGCCTGGGCTAAGGAGACCTATTTCTTTGAGCATAAGACATGTTCACTAGCATCATTAACAGATTGTTCTTTAGAGAAGAGAGGTTATGGGTGAGGCAGACTTCGCCCAGCTCTTTCTTTGGCACCATCCCCAGTGGGAAGCAAGCAAAATCAAGTAAAGGCTTGGATCTAAAAGGGCCATTAACCCTCCCCAAGCCCCCCTATTTTTTTCCAATCTTTATTCGGCCATATATGGCCATAACAGACAGAAACCATACAGAGCAACTTAATGGTTATTAAGCAAATTACTCCATCAAACTCAATATAATTTATAAGATAAATGATCCAATAACCATAAAGCATAATAGCTTGTGCTCCACAAAATAAAACTACAGCACATAAGTCATTTAAAACAATTCACATATCTGCATATAAAGTGCATGGTTTATCTATGAAATATGAACTAATCAAGTATAGTAAATAAATATCTAAAATAAGAATACAACTTTTTAAACAGGCAGTACTATTTGTCCATCGTTTTCCTAGTTAAAACAGCTGCTTTAAGGAAAGAACATACTCCGAGACAGACAATTGGAGTATCTAAGGATTTCAATTTGTTGCAAAGCCTGTTCACAGCTTCAGTACCCAAAGGATTTCAAAAGCAGTTTCAAAGAGAGTCTCTGGGCATAACTAAAATAATTACAAACAAGGATGTAATGCATTAGTGATTGTGAGGAAACCCCATCACAAAGACAAGCCCTGGAGGGGCCTCCCAAGGCGTCAGTTCGCATTCTAAAACTCATAAGCCGCCAAATAGAGCCTGATTTAAAACGGAAGAGAAGGGACCTTTCCCATTGCGTTAGTTCAAGAGAAAGATAAAGAATGGACTTTGGCCTGGCAAGGATACAATAGTAAGTCGAGACAGAGCTCTTGGCCAGCTCCTTCTGTGTTCTTACCTCAGCACAACTTCCTCAAAGACACTTTTTAGCCTAGATTTGTGTACGTTCTGTAATCTAATTGGAGACCAGAACAATGGAGACAACCCCAGCACTTGAGTGGTTGCGTCAATGTTTTTCAACCATGGTACAGATCCCCCGATTAGCCAGATAGAGATAATCTGAAAGTATTGCTCTACAGAATATGGCTTGGGGATTTGTCCTTATACTGACCCAAAGAAGTAGAGGTGCCATTCGGACACTATCCTCGATAAAACGTTGCTTAATTTCAGTGTGTAGGATAAAACTAGAGGCTGAGGGGGAGCTGTAAAAACCATCTACATATACGATCTTCCTCCTGCTGAAGGGAAGAGCTCTTTCAAGCACCCCAAATCCCTGCCCCATATGTAGCCGCAGGGACGCACGGAGTGCTATAGATTTTGAATAGAGGTAGAAACATCCCCTTACCCTTTGTCCTGAAGAGATTCAAAATGGCTCCTGCTGACCTACTAAGTTTAAGACTAGATCTAGCCAATTGTGGCTACAAAGAGCTGATGAGCTAAAAATAACACCCATGTAAGTGAAATCCTTCACACTAGATAGAAACTGACACATTATAGGTAACCTGCGGGATTCGATTCTTTCCAGTTCGCAGGGCATAATGTGGAATTTAACATGACTGCTAACTAGATCTAAACTGTCCATGAACTGGACAAAGCAGTCCAGCAACACATGCAAGGCCTTAAGAGTGGAAGCCAACAGGACTGCACCATCTGCATATACAAGTGGGGGCACCTGAGTATCTACCACTCTAGGGGTATCTACCCAAACAGAAGCCTGGTAAGGGCCAAGGTCATTGATGTTTAGGATGAACAACATAGGAGCCAAAATGCAGCCCTGGCCCACTCCGCGATTGAGGCCGAAAACCGAGGACATTTCACCATTTTGGTTAAGGCGTTCTTAGGCAACTAGATCCGAGTGCACATTAAACAGAAAATTCACCAAAGACACTTCTACCCCATGTCCAGAACTTTTAACCATAATTAAGTTCTATTGACAGAGTAAAACTCTGTTGAGACGCCCATAAAGGCAAAATAAAGAGGACAGCGTCTGGCTAAACTGCATTTATTAGTTATTAAACATAAGTTCAGGCACTATTCGATCGTTCCCAACCCTGGCCAAATCCCAAATTGGACCGTAGACAGGATGTGCTGCTCCTGGACCCAATCAGCCAAATGATTTTAAATGACTCTAACAATAATTTTAACGGTCCTGTCTGGTAAGGAGATAGGTCTATAGCACTTTGGGGACATCCTGTCACCCTTTTTAAAGATTGGTACGATCAAGGCCAGTTTCCATGGCTCAATGATATGCATGTTTGAAGAGCTGTTCAAAACATTAGTAATCAGGGGGCCCCAGAGGTCAATATTGCTCTTTATTAAGTCAATAGGGGTCCCATCTGTGTCTAGTACCTTACCCCCAATGCTCTCCTTAACCACAGATTCAACTTCTAATAAAGATATATTAACTGGGGGGGTGGAGGGCCATTGCATAGTATGCAACATTAGAAGTCTGTTGCTTCCTCTACTTCATCTAGGTGGTAAATAGGTGAAAAAGGGCCCACCAAATCAGAGTCTAAGATGTTGTATTGCAGCAGGGAATTATCAGGGGCTGATCTTAATCTAATTCTGTTAACAGAATCTCAAGAGTGTCATTCGGCTACCAACTGCAGCTGATTCAAAATTTTCCCAATCCTGCTTATGCAGGGCCTCCTTCCTGTCTTTAAGGGCTCTGTTGCATATGTGGCGGGCAAGCTGTACTTCTGAGCGTCCTCTTGAGGAAGCAGATAAAGCTAACTTTAAGCGCAGATTGGCTCCTGAGAACTGTTCATCAAACCAACGGGGATCCCCGTTATATTTCCGTACTGATTCTAAAAGAAAGTTTGATGGTCTGGACTAATGTTTAAAAATAGCCCAACATATCACTTCCACACAGGTGCTGCTGATAAACAGTTCAATAAAAGATTCCCTGACTGATTTTAAATGGTGCCCAGGGTAAGTACTGGATCTTTAAGGTGCCAGATTATTCTAAATCCATCTATGAAGTGCTGAGTTGGAAAAATAGCACTGGTCGGTTTAACTCTCTTTACGGGAAGAACTCCAGAGATGAAAATAACATTGTGATCTCCCCAATTCCATCTGCACAATCTCCCCTTTAAAAAAGCACTCCACAAAATTCCTAATTATAATAGGGAATGGTGGAATGCCGACCATGACCCCTATAGCGACAAGGTCATCGGTGGCTAGGTATTTTGGGCCAACTCAAGTCCCCTGGCAGCATTAAGATCTCCTAGGGGTCTACCCTCAGAGGGCTCTCCCCACCTATTCTAGCATTGAAGTCCCCACACAAAATATACAGTGGTTGGATACAATCTTATCCTTCTGAGTTTTTAGACTAGGTAGGAAGTTAAACAACTATGCATAAAGGGTGCAAGAAGAATTGATCAAATCATTGTTATAAAAATTAATTATGCAAAATGGCCCTAGGTATGGTGACTACCAGGCCATGTGAAGGATCCCCAATTGGTATTCCAACAAGAGTGGGGCAGTTTGACGAGAAATGGAAGGGTACCGTGATCGTGAATAATGCTTGGTTGAGGGATGGAGGGACCTATAAGACCAGGCTTGTTCAAAGAAGAAACTGATGTGGGTTTATAAAAAAAACCTAATGGGACCAAAGTAGTGTCGCTCCTCGGAGCCGCATGCAAACGAATACCAAAAAATAAGTTATGAACTAGGAACGGAAATCTAAAATTCATAATGACACAATCACTGGTGTGATCGCTATGGTCCGGGCCAATCCAGTCACATCTACGAACCATTAGGATGTCATTGGCATTAGTCAATGGGAACCCTCTATGTCGCACTATCGAGTGCAGCGATTTGTTATATAATTCCTCATAAGATTCTGACTGATTCCTATTTAATGGAGGAACACCAATAAGTATTGCCACATAAGGACATGCAGTTGGTGGCAAATTGACAAGAGAATTATTGGGCATGGGATCCAAACCTGAAAGGCCCTTTGTCAATTTTGAAGATGGAACAGGTGCACTGGTGTGGCCTAAGTTGATCTGACTATCACTAGTGACACTTGTGAAAACAGGTGGCCTGGCCTCCTTTCGAGTTAGGCTAATGCCATTCCTTCCTAAAGAATTACGGGCCAGCTCTCCACCTGTACGTATCTCCACAGTTGTCTCCACTTCATTTAGCAAATGAACACCTCCTCCCCCTGTAGCCACTGACTGACTAACAAAGTTAGTACATGCAGATGTCAGTAAGCCAGTGCAAGAGAGGGGGAAAAGTTCGAGCTTGAACCAAGACTAGATGCGATCGAAAAAACCCTCCAGTAAGGGCGTAAAATGATCACCAATTGGGTGCTGAGAAGATCCCCCTGTTAGAGCAGAAGTGGGATGGGCAGAGGAGCTCAGCCAAAGGTCATCAGTTTGGGAAGAAACTGTTTCGAGATACTCTTTCGCTTTTTTTTAAGGTACCGCCGCTACAGAAGCTAAAAGATTTTGTGGCCTCGACGGGGAAAAATTAGATGGACGTATACAAAGGAGAGTCACCATTGGCTTGACTGAGCATTCATCCAAGGGAGAACCTAGGTCTACGCTACCATTAATACTGCTACCAGGTCCAGCGCTTAAGGACATCCTCCTCACTGTCAGCGCAGTCTCTTCTCTATCTACGTTAATGGCCCACTCCAACATAAGATCAATAGAGGTAGGTTTGGTAAGGGGAGTAGCAGGGAAACCAGTTGCCTTCTTTTTCCCTATGCCGGTTGGACAAATGGGCTTCGAGCTCGTGATAAAATTGGCAAGCGAGGGACCCCGCATGTTATGCAATCAGCAGCTATTTCAAAGACAGGCTCCACAGGAATAAAATCACATACAATTTCGAGTTCACCAAGTAAACCCTTAGGAACAGTGCCCGCTGTTGTGATCCTTGTTGCATCCATGTTTGTCAACAAAGACTGCTGTTTCCTGCACGTAGCCCCACTAATACTCCCTGCGTAGGGATTCTAAAACCGAAAGGAAATCCCAAGTACATCTACCGAGCCATCTAGAAGTCTGGATAAAGGCTATCACCCCAAGAGCTGCCATTGCCCAATGTCCTTCCCACCTCTGAGCCCACTTTTAAATTATGATACAGTCATGACAATTTTACACTTTTACCCCAGTGTTCTAGGACCAGCTTACTATTACCCATAACTGAGTACCAAGTTTACCCCTAGAGCACTTGACCCCTAAACTAATGGACAGAGCGGTCTAAGGCTTACTCAGGGAGTTGGTATGGTCTAGAAACGCAGAAGTCACCAGAGACAATAATACAACCAAAAAATGCTACCAATCCAACCAGTGATTTTACTTTAAAAAGGAAAAAAAGTTTATACACTATTAAATACTAAACATGGAAATATGAATACTCATAGAGTAAGAACACTCAATATAACACATGCTTTTCACAAAAAACAGACGCTGCCTTTTATTTGACCTTGACACAGGGTATACAACATCAAAATTGCTCTACGTATTGACTTTGACAGATGATCTTCACTGTCAAACTACTGCCTATGAACCATTGCGCCAGGTTTTTCATCACAGGCAGACTTAAGCCTATTGGTTTTAACAGGGACCTCTCACTGTCAGCAGTTACTACTTCTTCTGTGAAACGCTGCTCACGTAATTAAGAACTGATCTGGTATGGGGGCACATACCTGGTCACAGCTGCCAAAATACTGTTTCAGCCCCACCTCCTCTGTTCTCATTCTGTTCGCTCCCCCTTCTCCATCAAAGGGGGAGACATAATGGTGAAAGTGTTGCAGACACAAGCAGCAAGGTTGTCTTCTCTGACATGCTTCTCCAAGTTAGAGGGGGGAGCCATACTTCATTAAATGAACAGGAGAAAGATTCTGGCAGCTTCCTTGGGCTTAATCTCAACCCCTTGCCCCTACCAGTGGACCAAGGAGCCGACCTTTGTCACAGAAGTTATTATCCCTGGTTGGGTTGGAGGGAGTGATGAACGACTATGGTTGGATCCGGTGCCTTCACACTGGTATTCTCTGGCTGAGGCAGTGAAATGGGGAATATCTTTGAAACCACCTAATGCAGGTGTTAACAGGTGCTATTTTCAAAGCCGTGGCTCGCAGGAGCCCACAATAATGCAACAGCTGAACTCCATCAAGAGTGACTGATTTATCACTCTCCTGGAGGCCTGATCTCGGCTAAGCCTGGGTGAAATTGTGTTTACTACATACACAAAGGAGCAGAAGAGGGAAACATAACAAGGGCGCTCTCCACTCAACTCATCATATTAAACAAAAAGCCCATGGTATGGCAGACGCATCAACTAATGTTTGTATGGATTTCAGGGTCTAATTCATCTATATCAAAGATAGTGATGTCTCTAGTGTACATCTAGGTGTGTGTGTGTGTGTGTGCGTGTGTGCGTGCGTGCATGCATGCATGTGTGTGTGTGTGTTACTATAGGACAATATTGTACAGCCGGGTGGGAGAAAAGGCACAGGCTCCCTGTCTCTGAGCAAGTGTCAGTCCAGCCCGCTCAGACCAATTCCGGTGCTGCTCTCCTACATGAGAGCAGCTTCTGGATTGGGTGGGGAGCCTGCATAGCGCACGATCGTTGAAGAAGCTGGACTCTGGCAGCGGCAGGTAAGTCCTTTTTTAAATATATATTATTCCCTCCCCCCTCCCCCCCCCCCCCCCCTTAGGACTTAAAGCCACATCAACAACCCTACCAACAACTCCTAGGACAGGGAGGAGCAAGTTGAAGGTGCTTTTGGGACATTTACTGTCAGATACTGGGGAATCATGGATGGAGAGAGCTCACCGCTTACTTGCTGGCAAATACTCCCCTAGGGTGTACGGTGTTGCACTCATTTCTTTGTCCCTCTTGCACAGCTGTGGTAGAGAGTGCCCTGCATTACCCCTCTTCACGGTGATTTGGCCTCTTTCCTCCCGGTAGAAGCAGCACATCCACAAGTGTTAAGGTCCCAGTCCTGTTCCCAGCTCCTTAGTCACAAGATTGCTGGATTGGTGACTCAACCAGGCAAAGTATCTTCTTTGTGATTCAGTCCAGAACTCCCCCTGTATGCATCAGGCAGCGCCTCCTCCAGGCAGTCTTCGGCTCTCCTAGCTGGAATCTTGGGAGATAAAGCGGGGGAGCAAGCCGACACGAGACCACTTTCTCTCTGTGAAAAAGGCCACTTTATTGAAACAGGTGCATATCACAATTTTCAACCCTTGGCAACTGCCTTCCAAAACTAAGAACCTCACTATACAAGAATTTCTTGACCCCTTGTTCCTCCCCCCACCCCTACGATCCCCACATCAGATCCCCCCACCCCACGAAATACAACATAACATTCCATAACCACAATTTTACCCAATCCTACACAATGTAGCATTTCTAAATCCTAAACTCCCCTGGCCCTAATCCCTACCTGCCTTTGTGCTACTGTAACTAACCAACCTCTAATCTAAACTTATCCTACCTGGTTACCCTTTCCCTGCTCCTGCTCACAAACTACCAACATATAACAAAAAACTACAGCCAATCCCGGCCAACTGTCAACCACCCCGCCTGCACCTATTCCAAGCGACACATACCATATATAACAACCCCTATGTACCTGTTCCAACAAATGCCGCCGACAAAAACCGAAATGCCCAAATAGAAAACCATAAAAATTGACCCCCCCCCCCAAATACCTAAAAACTGGGGAGGAAGAGGACAAAAAACCTAACTATGTCAGCGCTCCCAGCCACCAGGTCACCAAACCTAAAATGGTGGCTGGGGAGGTGCGAAAATGCAATAAATACACCTTGGGCTACATATCTTGATATTGGGCAACAATTGGGCTAGTCCCAATGTAGCCTAAAAGCATCTAAAATGGCCGCTCGCCGGCCACTCCCCACCCCCTTTCCCAATCTGCCCAGGGGGCAGACCTCGCCATGCTCGGCTGCCCCTCATGCCCCCATTGTCCCCAACCTGCTGAGAAAGCCACAATCAAGGCCCCTAGCTCTGACATACAGCTGATTTCCTGGCACTGGTGAAAGAGAAACCTTGACACGTTTACCTGGGGTTTTGTCCCAGTTATTACCCATGGCTCCTGTCAACATCAAAGACTCCAAGGACAAGAATTGAATGTCGAGTAATTGACTTGAATTTGACAAAGAAACAGTGCGTGGGACCCACATGGTTGGTTATTACATCATAAGTCATCGACCAGTTTTTCATAGTCTTCTGTGAGGAGCTCCTCAATTCCCACTGATTCCCATAGTACTCTTCCGGCTTTTACTCTCTATCCAGGGAATATTTCCTTCCTGGAGATGAGAGAAGGTTTATGTCAGCATCTCTCGTAGGCATCTGAGCCTCCCTCCCTTTCCAAATACTTTTCGCCATTCACGGTGTGGAAGTGAATTTCAAAATTATTAATTCTGTGCTTTCATTAACATACGAGAATCTCAGATGACGTGTTTGCATTGTACTAAATGTAATGGAGTTCTTAAGTTGACATAAGTGGACCTAGTCGAGTTTTCAAATGCACTTGAATACGTGTGATGTGCAAGTTAAACATTGAAATGCTTTCTAATTTTTTTTACCGGGGCACCAAAAGTTGCAAAAGTGGCCTTCAGTATTTTTTTTAATTATACGAAATTCAGTCAGTTTTATAGTTCTGCTTGCTCTGTAACCTTTGAAATTGTAATATGTATGGCCATGTAGTTCCTGTAGAAAGAACCGATTTGTCTGTAACAATTGAAGGTCATTTTCTATGGCAGTACAGAGGTGCTGTTTATATTTTGAATGTGCCCTTTTTCCTGTTGTGAAATATAATGTACCATTATCATTAGATGTAAAGCAAAAGGTCATTACCTCTAATTTCTTGCGGAAGTTGTCGTCTGCGCGTGTGTGCAATGGAGGGATAGTGTTTCTGAACTGCGCGCATGCTCAGTGATGCTGTTTCATGTCTATAATGCTATCAGGTTGCTTCGACCGCTTCGGGGTGAATTCTCCTCCTTAAAAGGTTTGTTGGAAGTCACTTGGGGTTCCTAGTTGGGGTTAAGTTGTACCAACCTTGTTTATTGTCTTTGCTTATCTCTCTAACGGCGAAGCATTCAGTTAAGAGAAGGTACTGCTAGCCTTGTTCTTCCTCGTCATTAGTTGGTCGGTGCATCTTCCTCTGAAGAAGAGCAGCACTTCCATGGAGAATGAGACAATAAAGAAGCTGGTATAGATATTAGTCTATTTGAAGAAGAAGAAAGGTGATGTTGAAGAAGGAGCAGGGCATGAGAGCATTTATTCAGCCATCTCTAGTTGTGACTGTAGTGTTGTGGGCCCTGGGCCCACATGTTACTAAAGAAGTGACACGGACACAGTCATAATGCTTACTGAACTGGCCACGAGCATGTGCACCCAGGCCCTTTTATTGGCGGGGCCACGTCACTCGTGACACCTGTGATGGATGGTTGTCGGGGTGCAGTGTGTCCAGCCCTCAAAGGAGTGGCTGGGATTACAGCTTCCTGCGGAACACTAGAACGTGTCCCGCAGGACACTACAGTGACCTTCCGGACGGTTCCACTCCACCTCCGGAGAATAAGGGAAAATTTAATTCTAAAGGCTTTTTGCCTGATCTTTTAAGCCATATAAAAGGCATTCCGCCCCAGGAGGTTGCTGGATCAGGCAGTTCAAGAAATCATCCAGTATTGGGGTTCCAATACATCAGTTCTTTATGGATGTTATCCTTAACAAATGGAGAGATCCAAACAGGATCAACATCCCCAGGTTAATTGCAAAACGTTATCCTTTGGAGGATACGGAGGATACGCTATCTGATTGCGTTCATGTGGACTCTGTGGTAGCCAGCCGGGTGAATCTATCTTCCATGGCTGAAGATAATATTGTGAGAGAGCCTGCGGATAGTAAAGTGGACACTGCATTAAAAACCTACTCAGGTTTACACTGGCTCTCCAGGCTGGGGTCTATGGTGCATACATGGCTCAGTCTCTCCTTACACATTTTAAGGAATCATTTAAGGCTATGCGAGAAGGCATACAATATCCTGATCTAGAGAATGTAGAGGAACAAGTGGAGTTTCTTTAGGACATTTTGTTTGAGGCAGTCAGGGCTTCCGCTCCGTTATGTGGGGCTTCTGTGGCTGCACGTAGAAATCTTTTCCTAAAAGACTGGAATTCAGTACAAAGAACGGCTTCTCTGAAAATAAAATAATATTTCGTATGGAGCTTGAAGACAAATTACACAAGATCTTTAAGAAAATAAAACTATTATTTATTTCATAAGTAGCACCAGTTCAAAACGTCATTCTATTTCAAACCTAGATCTCTTAGACAACCATCTAGGAGACAGAAAGAAGTTCAAGATTCTAGTGGAACAGTTTTCCCTTTAAGTTTCAAAGAAAGCTGAAACAGGAAAAACATAACATTAACCTACTTCTTTGACTATGCCAGGGACGACAAAATAAATGGAGCCGAGGTCGAGGTTGGTAAGAGAATCCAATATTTTCTGAACAGTTGGGAGGAGCCCACGTCCGACAAGAGGATGAGAAACATCATACGGAGAGGCTACAAGATAGTTTTCTTTTCCACTGACCCGCTCGGGGAACTTTCATACTCCCTTGGCAAAATCACAAAAAAAAGAGCCAGCGTATGGTCCTGAAGAAGGAGGAAGGAAAAGGAACTTACTAAATTGTCATTCTTGTTCTGAAACTGAAGGGGGTTTCCAGATTTTGATAGACTTAAAAAAGCTAAACAAATTACTGAAAAAGATTCCTTTTTATTGGACTTGGCCCTCTCTGCAGTTGTGTGCACCTGTTTTTGTTGGCTTTTGGGACTCTATGCACCATATTACCTTAATACATTTAATACGTTTCAGCGTTTGATTGGGAGTAGGAAATAATTTCATGTTGAGACTCAAGTTAATTGTAATTTAAAACCCACTTTAATGGTAATGTTGGACTTTAGATTACAGTTTTGAAAAGACCACTTTTGAAAAGTTGCAAAAACAACAATTGATGGGCAGAATGCAGAAGAATGTCATACATTCACCCCAGTACAGAGATCTGGGCCTAAATTCATAATTATTTTGCTCCCCATGCCATTCCAGTTTGAACCCAGCCACATGCAAATCAGTCTTGACCCTGCTCCCAATGGGAACAGTCCAGCCCGAACTGCCAGGCCAGGTCCTGCCTGGACTGGAAACAAGCATCCTAGGATCAGTTTTGGGGTTCCACCTCTCATCAGCTAGAATAGCTTGACTCCAGTGGCATGAAGAGTACGGGACCCAAGTCTGGGCATACCTGTCCCACGAGGGGTGACAAAAGCAAAAAGAAGTTTCAGAACTCCGTCCATCGTCTCCTTGTGTTTGCTTTGTTCGCCTTAAGTTGGCAGGGTATGCCCAGACATGGGTCCCTTGCTCACTTTGCCACTGGATTAAAGCTAACCTGGCTGATGAGGGGTGTTACCTAAGGGTGGGCAGAGTTGGTGGAGTGGCACTACGCAGAATTCTGCAGAGTTGCCTTACAAAACAATGTGGAATTCCACGGAGTTCCGCTCTGCCCTATGACAGCAGCAGACTACCTCTCAGCTGATCTAGGTGCACGGTGCTGCCACTCCTCCTGCCGCCATGGCGGTGATCCATAGTGTTTTTTTCTCTCAAACGAAAGCACAGTGGTGCATACTAAGCTGGCTCCGTGTGAGATGAAGTGCTCTCCGATGCCTAACTTTAGCCCTGTCCCCGTCCCCGTAACACAACCTGCTCCTAGAGTAATAAGGCAAGTCTACCAATTCAGTGCATCCCCAGTCCTTACTCCCTTTCTCTTCGTGGATACCCATCTATGAGGATCCGCTCATTCGCCCCCCGCTGCCCTGTCTACAGGATGGTAAACCCCCCACCTCCCAAAATTGTGCCCTTGAGCCCCAACCAACCTCTACCATCGGGGTTCAAGGGCAGAGTAGACTACAGTGTCCAGTGCCAACTAAGCTTACACGCACCACAGGAATTCAAAAGAGGACTGTGGCGCTGATCATGTGATGTGCATCGGTACTATGGGTGCCAATTGGGTTGTTCCTCTAATGCACCGGAACATAAACGCTAATGCACCGGAAGATAATGTCCTCGTAACTCCACCACATGGCCTGAGTCGAGCCTGGGTGTGGATTTTATGAATGCCAGGATGGCTATGATTAATTTTTGATTCCTGCGAGGAGGAGACGAGGTGATTAAAAGACAGTGAATTTCTTCGCCTCCGACCTGTTGAGTTCCCACGAGGATCCTGCCTGCTACCGGTAACCCGATGTTAGTGAAACAGAGAGCCGAGTGTCTGTGTGTGGTAGTCTCCTAAAGAATAGCAGATTGTATATGTGGCTGTCAGTGAAAGTTTGTGACTAAATAGCAGATAGCAATGACATAATGAATCAGACTATTCTGTGCCAGGTAGGAAGTAAACTGTGCCACGAGATCAATTGCCATGTTTGGCTACCACATAAGGGTGAGCGGCGAGGGCAAACTCTGCCACACAGCAGAATCTGAGTTTTTTGCCCAACTCCGCACTCCCACGGAGCGCGGAGCTGGAAAAATTCCGCAAACTCTGCTGGCGAACCGGAGTTCGCCACCCACCCTTAGTGTTACCTCGAAACTGGTCCCAGGATGCTTGTTTCTGGTTCAGTGAGGGCCTGGCAGTTGCGACTGTACTGTTCCCATGAGGCACAGGGTCAAAACTGATTTAAATATGGCTGGGTCCAAGCTGGGCTGGTGAGCTAAAGAACGATGATGGATTCAACTCCGATCTGTGACTGGGGTTGAGTGACTGAAAAGTTTCAGCACTCATTCCTTGTTTACTTTTAGAAAGTTGCCATTTTCCACCCTAAACCCTCTGAAGTATTCTAGGAATTTCCAGTTACCTAGGCCTGTTAATTGCTCCCCTATCTGGAATGTGTATTAGGCCTAGACAGTGAACAATAGAACCTAGGTGTAGCTGGGAAAGGGCCATCCTGCCACAAAGGGATGGGTGGAGCTGTTCCCTGTCCCACTTACATTTCTAAGGCTGCCTCCAGCACACTCATAAAGGAACTTGACATCAGCCTTTTTTCACCCTAGACTTCTGCAGGAAGGAAGACATTTCCAGAACTCAATGTGGGGTGGACTAGATGTTTCCCCCACTTCACAAGGGTGGCACTGTGTATCAATAATAACCTCCTGAGCCACTCTTTAGTACACCCCTGGACCTGGGGACATTACAAAAGAGGAACTGTCCTGTTTCCCACTGGACTGCTCTGTTGCTTGAGGCTTGCCTTGTTTTCCAAAGGACTGGTCTGCTACTTAAGGCCTGCCTTGTTCTTCAAAGGATGGCCCTGCTGCAGGAGGCCGGCCCTGCTCCCTGAGAAGGAAAAACTGAACCTTCTCCCTTCATCTTAGGCTAACCTGAGTGACTTCAAGGGTCAGTTGACTGACCTCCAGTTCTGAGTTACAGGGAAACAACAAGCTCCAGAGACCTCTTGCAATGGCCCAGCTGACCTACTGCAACTGGCCCTACCTGGACCTGCCTGTACCTTCGACTGGACCTGCCATAGCCCTGATACCTCTTCTGTAGTGAGTTCCTGATCCCCAAGAGGTGCCTTCCCACCCCAGGTCCTGGACCCTTGGCTGGAATCCAGTGAGCTCCTCCTGTGAAATTCGGAAGTTTTGAAATCTGTGAGTTGTACTTTTGCAAAGGTAACTCTTTCAGCAGGATTAACCTGGCCCCTGTATCCAGCCAGCACTCATCACGATTGGCCTGAACTTGTGACTTTGTCCCAGTCTAGCATGGCCAGATCCCCACAGTTAGCGCTTTCACATTTGTGGCACTATTTTTACTTCACCCTTTAAAATGTAATATCTTTGCTTCACTTGGTTGTATGTTTGTTGTTTTGGTCATATTCTACTTATTGAAATTTACTCTTTACTCTATTTTTCTATATCGGTTTGGGATTTTATTGGATAGTTTTTTCACTTTATTACTGTTCGTGTGCTGCATACATGCTTATCACAATCCCTCTAAGATAAACCTGACTGATGTTGTGCCAAGCTACCATAGAGCTAAGCACAGGTTAATTTAGTGACTTTGGTGGTTCAAACTGACAAGGATTGTGGTTGTTGCTTGAGGAAAAATTAACCACCCCTCCCCGCCCCAACCAATAACCCAGTTTCTTATATTGGTGTTCAGTGGTGGGATTCAGTGCTTGTGTTTGTGCAATAACACTCAGTAATGTTGTGTAACTCTAAAATCCCATATAAATACCTTAATACAGGCTGAACATATTTCTTTCCTCTCCTTGATTGGTTTATTTAGCTTTTTTCAAATTCACTTCCATTCTACCTGACTTTGTACATCGGTGCCTTTGCCTGCTGCAAGCATGGAGTTTGAGCTCAACAACCTCAAGAGCTTAACTGTGGCTGAGCATGAAGGATCCTGTAGGGAGATAGGCCTTTAAGCAAACAAGAACTCCAAGAAGCAGCAAGGTATTGCTGATCCAATTTTCCTGAGCCCATCCTGGTGGATGGTAGGGATTTGGGGTGAGACAGCAGATTGTGTTGTTAAAGGTTAGGAAGTTTCTAGACAAGGCCTGCCCTCTGGTAGTTCCCTAGTTGCTGTTACAGTTATGCAGATAATAGCCAGGAGCAGGGTCTTCACACTTCATTGTGCCCATATTTTTGATAATCGTGCTTGGTGCCAACACATCACTACGTGTTGAGAGCCAGCACCTTGCACAAATGTTGTCTGCACTATGATCAGGAAATTACATTTAAAGGGAACTACCTAAAAACTGGTTCCAGGTCCTTGGAGTAAAAAAAACCCAAGCCACCCTACTTTGTTCCAGGTCTAAGCTGCTCATTGACCAAGGAACAGAGAGCTCTGCAGAGTACTCAACAAGTTACTATGAGGGCAGAGCTGGTGACCTACATGACAGCTGGACTCCCAGAGGTCAGAATACATCACACAAAGTCCACACAACCTGCGTGAGAAACCTGGATCTACGTAGCACCTAGAAGCTGGTCTGTCTGTTCAGAGATGGAAAAATGCACCTGCCAGAGTGGAGACTGTCCAGCATGAGAAATCCAACCATGTTCCAGGTGGTTTTAGCACCCAGAAGAAGCCAGCTGCTATTGGAAGTGCAACCATCACCAACCAAGACGTATGAATTTACCTTGTTTCCAGTGGAGATCAAGAGACAAACTCACCCTGTGTGAAACTGGGAACCTACTCCTTCGATTTGAATGCCAAAATTAGTGCTGCCACTGTTCATCATGGTTGTGGCCCAATAACCCATGTCTACCCTGTGGAATCCCCAAATGGGGTCTGATACTCCTATAACTAGAAAATCGTGACCAGCCACTTCTGAGATATAGACTTCTATCAGTTTTGACACCCACTTGTTCCAAGCGCGAGGTGCTCTTAATTCCTCATGGACCCTTGGTAGCCGGCACTGCTGACGGATCAGTTTAGACTCTTCATTTTACTCCAAATTGTGTCTTTTCACCCGTTGATTCTAGAGGAAGCGTGGCAGTCTGATGCTGGTAACATTGTATGAGGTAAGTTAACACCAAAGGGTTGATCACAAGTTGATCTTTAATCCTGTTCCAGACAAATTCTCCCTTTTTTGACCATCATTGTATTTCAAGTGATTATCAAGTGCGATAAAACCTGGGTATAATTCCACCTGCCCAGTGCTAAGAAAGGTGTGGTAACTTTGCATCCCACTAGTTACTCCCCATCACTTGACCATTGACTTGTAATTGCATAATAATATTACTGCTCATGTGACGGCATCTCCAACAAGACGCACCAGAGAGTAGCCCAGCATCGCCCAGCCTTTTCGCAGACCAATGCCACCTATGTAAGATTTTAGAGTAGCCTTATTTCAGACAGGCCTCTCTCAGGCATTTATTGGGGGTTAACATCCGCTCTATTTAGTAATCTCCAGAGTATTTACATTATAAACACATTCACTACTTTACATTATAAACATTATAAATATTGAGAAACCCAAACTTTCAAATGCTCTGATTTTGAGACTGGGAAAACATGGTTCATAATCATCTCTTAGAACACCTGTAACACCCCTTAATATATGTCCCAAGTGTGTAAATATGAAAGAATTGAGCATTCTGGGAGATAAATAGGATGTGGACCCAGTACTTTATTGAAATAGTGGGATAAATGTTGATGGTCCAAAATTGTTTGGGGTGAACATCAAACTTGACTTGTGCTGTAACGTATGGTTTCGCTACACTATCTACAAGTAAATGAATTTTCTAGACCTGTGTATTTGTTCACAACTTATTTTGTGATCTTCTAGGCAATTCTTTACACTTAACCAAATCCATTAAATCACATACAGAAAATCAAAAAAGCACATTTTTACACTATACAACACTGTACAAAGCTTGGACATTACTTATACCATAGTGACAAATATTGACACACACTCATATGACCAGTCTGATAATGAACCTAATGCAGAGTTTGTAGTTGCTATGATTATATATGCAGAAGAACCAAGGCTTTCCCCAAGAGTTTGCAAAGGTAGAGCAAACTGCTTGTGAGTGCTATGTGGCCCCAAATCGATGCAAAGCAACCTTCGGTTGGCGCATGTGGAGTTGAAGCTCTGGACCAGCCCATACACAGCCATGGAAGAAGTTGAAGGCCCAGAAGAAGAGATACTATGCCATGCCATATTACAGAGCTATCATCCATGTGCAGCAAACGCTAAAGGCAGAGACAACCAGCAAAAATATACTTAATAGCACAAGCAGTTAAAACCCACATGACATCTAAGTGGACCTGACGACCCTGGCTCAGGTGTTAGGCCAATGCCTGCAGCAGTTTCAGGTGGCATGCCATGTGACGAGCACTGCCTGAACACTATATACTCTCAACGGCAGAGGAAGGAAGTGCGAAGCATACCACAACTACATTCCTGAAGCCACCACCTCCATTTGACACCACAAAAAAAACAGAAGATCATTGCTAGATGGGCTGCATAGATTGAAACGTTTGATTTCAAAGATGCACTAGAACAGGGGTCTCCAACCGGTCGACCGCGAGCTACCAGTAGCTCGCCGACCCTCTGGGAGTAGCTCGTGCCTCCTATCTAATTATTAAGACGTGATTTCGCATTTTATTTTGTATTCCATCATTCTCTTGTAGGGCAATAAGCCCTTGCCCGTCCTCACTCAAATCAGCTGCTCGGATTGGCTGAAGTGAACTTAGCTGGGGCGGGGCGGGCTGAAGAATGTGACGTTCTTCCTGAAGTTACACGCCACCTCACTTTTCCAGGCTGGCATCGTGCTTCGTATTTCCCATTTGATCCTCCCGGAGTAACTGCAAGGTAAGATGTCCCGTGGCCGAGCAGCAGCATAGTGACTTGGTAAAATTGACTCCATGCATGCAAGGCCCTTTGGTTTTAACATCGGCTGCCACCGCGCTTTAGATCTGCATTCAGGAATAAAGCGCGGTGGCAGGCGACGTTAAAATCAAAGGTCCTTGCAGGCACTGGGCTGCTACCGCTGTGGCAGCAGATGCTAAAATGCAAGGTCCTTGCCTGCACTAATCTGCTTTCACTGACTTCCCCACGCTTTCATTTGCCTGCGCGTAGTAGTCAGTGAAAGCAGTTCCGTGCATGCAAGGAACTTTGATTTTAACATGGGCTGCAACTGCGCTTTACATCTGCCTTAAGTAATAAAGCGCCGTGGCAGCCGACTTTCAAATTAGAAGTCCTTGCATGCACTCTGCAGCTACGGCGCTTTACATTTGCCTGCCTTCAATAGTAAAACACGGTGGAAGACAACATAAAAATCCTTGCCAGCACTAAAACTCTTTGACTGTCATGCAAAGGCAAACATATAGCGTGGTATAGTAATCAGTGAAAGCCTTTCACTGATTACTACACGCGCTATATATTTGCCTGAAGTAGACAGTGAAAGCAGCTCAGAGCATGCAAGGATCTTGGATACTAACGTCAGCAGCCACCGCGCTTTACATCTTTCTTTAATGGTAAAGTGCGGTGGCAGCCGATGTTGAAATCAAAGGGCCTCATATGCACTGAGCCTCATTTTTGTAATTTAACTGTTGGGCAATTTGAAAATGAAGGTCAGACTGAGGCCAACTATAACAGTACATCGAAAATATGTACTTGCACTATCGACTCAACATTAATGAATGTATATTTTTTTGAAACATGAAGGCTCTGTGCGTTTTGCTTTGCATATTTCCCTTCTGCTACACAACATGTGTCAACAGGCAGAAACAGGGCATTGCCACCAGTCAAAGACGGAGTCCCTTTGATGGGTTTTTCTCTTGTTCTTCTCTGCTTTTTAAAGCCCAGTTTGCAAAATCGCAAAATTCATGCCACATAATGTCAGAAGGGAAAATACATTTTTACTTGCCCATCTCCTACTTTTGCAGTAAGGCACAGGCTCCAGAGTCCAGAATTAAAGAGGTTTACACCTGTATGCCTTAGGGGTATGTAGCAATTGTGCGCAGAGGACAGCTGTACTGTTAGTGAATGGCTTTTGAGAAAATGGAGAAGTGCTTAGTATAGGATGCAGAAAATGCTGGCATCTGAAATCTGTGAAGTGCAGGACGAAGTGTGAACATAATTGAGTTAGGACAGGTGAAAGGTAGACTGCAAAGTAAGCCCTTGTAAAATAGACTGCAAATTATGGTTTTGATTAAATAAAAGGCTGCCAAGAATTTGGAGTTGGATTTCTGGAAGTAGAAGACTGGGCAGAGAGTGCAAGGCTTAGCAGACAGTATGTTGCTGTGCTGAACAGAGTGAAGAGCTATGGCTATGCATTTTCTGGACTTTGCAGAGTTGAAACATGTGTTCTAGAACTGAGTGAAGTGCTTTATAGTGAAACTAGGGTTGCTACCTTTCCAAATATCGTCCATTTGTTGCTGTTTTAATAGTCTGCAAAGCGCCGAGAATGAAGAAAAGTCATATATATTCACTTGTAACATAACTTTTCTCCCTTTGTTTACCTTACTTTCTTTGATAATGAAGTAAGGGGAGGCCTTCTGTTGCAGCATTCTATCTATTCTAGCGCTTACTAATCCAATGTGTGGCACTGAAGCACTTACCTACGTGGTCAGCAAGCTATGGCATGTGAACCGTGGGTGGTTGGACATGGTTTCTTTGGTTTGTGATCCTATGTGGGAAGTGTTTACTTGTCTTCCCAGATGAATACCAATAATTAGGCTTAAAGTCAAGGAAGCTGGGTGATGGGGGGTGTCTCAGAAAAATGTGCGAGTTGCTCGGCCTCTAGTAGCTCACAAGGATTTTTACTGATCAGAAGTAGCTCTCACTACAGAAAAGGTTGGAGACCCCTGCACTAGAAGAAGAAGACAATAAGAAAACTGTTAAATACTTGAAAACCATGGTGGTTATAGAGTGGAAGAAGTGATAAAGAAAGTCTCACAAACTGATGCAATGTTGTACTGAAAGATAAAAGAAGCTTTGGAAGCCAAATTCAACCCAATGCCGGCTACGAAAGGTACATCTTCAACCAAGCACGACAACAGGCTGGTGAAATGATGGATGAGTTGATGCACTTATCAAACACTGTAAATTCTCTGACTTTAATGAGGAATAAGCCTTGCGCCTTAGGATCATTGATGGTTGTCTTTCAGGTTCATTCAGGAGACGCACGTTGAAAGAGACTCTCAGTTGAGAGAACATGCTAATGGCTGCAAGAGCAGAAGAATGAGCAGATTGACAAGCTGCTCATATGGAAGCACAAACAGCATGTGATTAATCAGCAATGATCATGACAAGCAAACATAAGCACAAAGTAGTTGCACACAGGTCGACATCTCCAAAGAAAACGAAGTGATGTTTCTGATGTGGATTTGCATTTCCCCATGAAGGTAAATGTCCAGCCTCAGGATGCAACTGATTTGGAAAAGAAAACCACTTACTAACGGTCTGCAAATTGAAAGAGAAAACAAACGTGTCACAGCAAGAAGAGAAAATGGACTTGTGACTGTTCCAGAAGCATTCTCACCATGCCCACAAGGCCAAAAGGCAACATCATTTATGACAAGTGGAAACCCAGCACAGTCAATCATCGTCTAGTTCATCATCTAAAGACTCTTCAAATCATTATCAAGCACTAGCAGAGAAGATAGCTGTGCGTTAATGATATCGACTAAGAAATGACATGCACATGTAGGATTGGCTACTTGCATAGAAGATCAAAAGGCAAAGAAAAATCACCAAATGAAGCTATCAAACTCATTTAGAAGCTGCCGTAAAATTACATTCAAGGTTGCCCAGTAACCTTCATTATGGACAGTGGTGATTCGATTAACAGCATGCAAGTAGAAAAGTTCAACAGCCTAGCTCCTGTGCTACATCTTACTCTGTTAAACAATAAGGTATACACGTGGGCTGTCCTTGGTCGTTTGCAGCAACCATGCAACATAAGGCAACGTCAGTACAAGCGCTGATTCATGTCCTTCAAGGAACTATTTTTAGTACATGCCTACTTAGCTTTGTCCCTGCTGCCAGTTTGTGACTGCTATCTGTAAATTACAACCTCGGTGCTCAGTTTAAAATTGTAAATCAGTTTCTGACATTGTTTCATGGCCTAGGAAAACTTGCAAGATAATCAAAGTGCAACTCCATATTAATAAGGACATTCGCCCTTTTGCTCAACGGCACCTCAGAGTCGCTTTCCATCTACAAGTAGCCACTGAGAAAGAACTAGAAGCACTTTGAAGCATGACATCATTGAAAGGCTGCAGTCCCTACACCGTGGGTTTCGCCCACAGTTGTGGTGCCAAAAAGGACAGTGAAGGTGCAGTGCACGTTTGTGTTAATATGCACCAGGCAAACAAAGCAGTTGAGAGAGAAAGACATCCTGGTTCCTACATCACCGTCCTGATAAGGCAGCTTAACGGAGACAAGATCTTCGCCAGCCTTGCCTTGAACAAAGGATACTATCAACTAGAGCTCGAAGAGACCTTTAGGTACATTACTAGTGTTTTTTTACTCATGATGGTTTGTTCAGATATAAAAGACTGAGTTTTGGATCATATTCGGCTGCCGAGATATTACAGGATGCCATTCACCAAATAATTCAACCTGTTACACATGCTTTCAATTAGTGATGATATACCAGTGTTTGGAGCAACACAAAAGGAGCATGACAAGGCTCTTACACAATTGTGCCAATTGCTTACTGATGCAGGTCTCACTCTGAATGCAGCTAAGTGTGAGTTTCGCAAAACCAAACTTAAATTATTTAGGTACATATTCTCTGATGGGGTAATGACTCCTTACCCGGATAAAATGCAAGTACTGTCACCTACTTGCCCCCACAAGATGTAGCCATGTTGCAATCCAATGCAGTTATTGCTCAAGGTACATTTGTGACTTTGCTACAGTGAGTGCCCCACTGAGAGACTTAACAAAACTGAATGCCCCATTTCACTGGTCTTCTGAATGTGATCAAAGTTTCAAAGAAATAAAACCTGCAATTAGGAATGCGACTGAAATGACCTTTTTTGACCACAAGTTACATAATGAGATCATAGTCTAGGCGAGCCTGGTGGGGCTGGGGACAATTCTGGCACAACACAATAGCCATCCAAATTCTCAGAGACATAAATTGGAGCTTATGCCAGTAGAAGCCTGTCTGAAACAGAACGTGCCTATTCTCAACCAGAAAGAGTCAGGCTGTAGTGTAGGCCTGCAAACGTTTTCATGCGTTTCTATATGGGAAACGTTTCACAATTATTGAAACCCATCAAGCATTACTCACTATCTTTGGAAACCTAAAAACTAAGATGCCTCCTCACATTGAGAAGTGGGGATTGCGCCTTCAAGAGTACGAATATGTGATTGTACAGAAACCAGGAAAAGATCAAAACCCCACAGATTACTTTTCATGAGTGCCGCTACATCACCACAGCTCAACATCTAACCCGGCTGAAGAACAAATCCATTTCATTGTGAGGAAAGCATGCCAACAGCTCTATCCATTGAAGACATCATTGCTGTTACCAATCAGATAAGGATATGCTCATCCTCAAAGACTTCATCATGACACGATCTTGGAAGAAAAGCTGTCGAACTTTTGCTAATGATGTTGAATTTCAAAGATTCCAAAATGTACAGGATGAGTTATCCGTCACTCAAGAGGGTATCATACTGAGAGGCTTGAGAATCGTCATACCCGAGAGCCTGAGACATCAAGTCATTGAGCTAGCCTAAGAAGGACACCATAGCATTGTAGCCACCAAGGAGCTCCAAGAGACTGAGTGTGGTTCCCCCGCCTAGATGAATGAGTTGAAAAAGAGCTGAAATTATTCCATCTTTGTAACTGCTTAACCCCCAAGGTAACACAGAATTCGCTGAATATGTCTGACCGACCTTCCTGCGCATGCCTGGGAGAGGGTTGCAGTTGATTTCTTTGGGCCGCTAGGAAATGGACATCATCTCTTGGTAGTCATTGATGAATACTCGCGGTGTCCTTTGGTGGAAAACATATGATCACAACCCATGACAAAGTTATTGAGCGGCTTGAAGACATTTATGCAGCACCAGGTATCCCCGCTATTTTCAAGGAGTGTCTCATTCGACTCAATGCCAAGCATCAAAAGAGCACACCTGACTGTCCCCAAGCCAATGGTGTTGTTGAATGCCTTATAGACACCCTCAAGAATGTGATTCAGCTAGCATCAATTGAAGGTCTGAATCAATCCCTGTATCATACCCTTCATGCCTATCAATCAACTCCTCACTCCACCACTGATGAGAGTCCTGCTGCCTTGCTATTTCGGAGAGCCATCAGAACCAAACTATCGCAATGGACATCAGACTGATAGCTGAGTGCTGATAAGGTTTGTGTCACAGACACTCCTCAGAAGTGCAAGATAAAAACATATGCAGATCGACGCTGACGTGCCAAGGAAACAGTCTTCATTAGATGGGACTGGTTGCTAGTGAAATAGAAACGAAATTGGAAAACAGACACTCTGTTTTCTGTTGACCCTTTGAGAGTTGAAACATGCAAAGGACATATGGTGACCATGAAGTGTCCTGGAATGTTCATCACCAGGGACACATCCTATTTTAAAAACCTACCTCAACACTCATCAGCTCCTGAGACCATGTGCGAGATGACTTCACCTAATCGTCGCAATCACATATCTGAACCTATGCCATCAGTGCAGAATCCAGCTGCAACTCAACTACCTAATACCAGCCGATATGACAGACCAGTTTGAGTGACTCAAAGCCTCATTAAAGAAATACAAAGGGGGAGATGTAGTGTCATCAACACTATGTGCTCTAGGACCCTCGTGGTTCTGGGTGGACTCTAAGGGGAATTACATAATCTGTGGGGAGTGGTAAGGTGTGGCTATTAAAGGTTATGACGTGATGCATGCAGACGTAGTCATATGTTGAAGAATAATGATGTTTGATGCAGAACTCCGTATGTGGCATATTCATTTTCATTCGCCTTGGCCGGGGAGCATGCTACAGTTCCTTGCATGGGGATGGTCGATCAGGTTTTTCAATTTTGACCCCACAGACCATTGTCTTGTTACTGTATGCTCCTGTCTTTTGGGCATGTTCTTGTCATTACAATCTAGAGGAATCCTTCGAGCAGACCAGGTTCGTAATATTTTGCAATTAGTCTGTTCTGAGTTACTAGCAGGGTGGCGAGGTCTAATAAGCCGTCACAAATGCCCAGTTTCTTCAGGCATGCGCTGAGTGCCAGAATATTCTCTGTTCTTGTGCAGGTTCCTGCAAGATGTCTTCCAATAAGAAAATCCAGTGGTATTGATATAGATTTCATATAGAAAAGGGCCATGTTGCTTTGCTTCCATGACAATCTGCCTCATATGTTAATGCCTGAGAAAGCAAGCTATCACCTGACTGCGACCTTCATTTCCTACCATAAAGTACATATAAAAGTAGTGTATAGAATGCCTGAATTAATCTCAGCCACTGGAAATTACTTGGGCCGCATCTCAACCGATCATTATTTTGCAAACTGTGACACCTCAGTTTGGACCCAGCCATGTGCAACTCAGTTTTGACCCTGCTCCAATCAGAACGATCCAGCCCGAACTGACAGTCCAGGTCCTCCCTTAACTAAGACACAAGCAACCCAGGCCTGGTTTTGCCCTAGTTGGGGCTCATCAGTCAGATGTAGCTTGGTTCCAGTGACAGTGTAAATGGGACCCACCTCTTGGCATACCGCTTCTCATCGGCATCCAGACCTAATTCTGTGTGTGCTTTGTAATTCTAACAGTGGGTCGAAACTGAGTTGAACAAGTTCTGGAATGAAGCAGAGCAAAAATAGGTTCATGTCATTGCCTTCCAAATTTCCCAGAATTATGAAGAAATGGAGGTAGTCGTGGTGGTTCCTGTCCTCTAGGTCACTGACCTTTGTTGCTTACACCAAGAGTTTTGTTCCCAGTCCGTTGATACTGCTATTTTTGTGTTCACCCTGTGAACGTCTGTCTTGTATTCCTTGCAAGTGGCAATTGAAAGGAATGTTCTTATTGAAAGAATGTCTGCAGACACTTTAATGATATTATTTCCTACAATTGACAATGATGTTCTGGTGGTGTTCCTCCAAAATGTTCTCAGTCATTGTGCCATGCTCTTTAGCAGGTTGTTGGGTTTCCCCTCTAACAGCCTCCGAGACTAATAACTGTCTCACAGATTTAAACATCAGGTTAGTTTACTTCTCAGCCATTAATTAATTGGATTGTGACTTCAATGTCTCATTCTGTGTGTCTTCAGTTTAGATTTTATCTAACACAGGGCTTGTGGGCCAACCGGTCCGTTAATTGAGAGCGATTCACCTTTGAACCCCTGTGGTCTGAAAGGGATTTAATCAGCCTTTCCCTGGAGTGGCAAACGATCAGCGAGTTTGCAAAAAAGTAGGCGATCAAGTATTTTGTGTCATCTATGGTTATCAGTAACTGGGAGGCCTCTATGATGTGCTTATCTTAGTGTTTTTTTAATGGGTCGAGGCACTGGTGGTTGGACGTGGGAATACTCTGGACATTAAGCGTTGGTTGTTGACTTTGAAAGGAGCCTTTCACTCCCTAAAGCAGCTCTTGCATCTCTTCTCAGAACTTTCAGCTTACTAGTCCATTCAAGATGACCACCATTGACATTCCTCTATGTCTATGTGCAGCAGTGCCGGTTCTCCTGTTGTGCCCAAAACCCAGCCTTGGACCAGCTCAGGCTGTCTCCCACCTATTCTAGCAGTGAACCTTAAATTGTAGCACTGTGTCATGTGTATGAGGGCTCTTGATATAGTGTTACAGTACTGCTCCATCTTGCTACTTCCTCTTATGCCACCAGGACTTAGCTCACTCTGCCCTTGTTGTGCATTGTTTGAAGGCTGAATCTGCTTTCTCAAGGCTGTCAGTGGGTGTTGCAAACGCACCCCATTTTCTGTCAATCGTAGGACCAAGACATTATTCCCCAGAACTGCAGCATCGGCCATGGAGGGTGGAGCTCTACTAAGGCTGCCACTCCAGTCCTGGGGGTCCACCTCTTCCCTTGTCTCATGTAGTTGTTAGCATATTGTACAAAGCTTGAGTCTTTTGACATTAGGTAACATTGGGGCCTCATATTTTGTTCAGTAATGGAATCTTTTTTCCCAGTGCAATAAACTATCTGAAAAGGGCCAGTGAAACACACATCATTTTACACATTCCTTCTTTTAGCACCCTAAGGGCACTTTGGTATTACAGGAGTGGCCATAGATGCATGCAGCCTTTCTGTTATACAGATTATACAGATTGTGCTCCCACTAAATGTGCAAGGAGATAATCTCAAGGGTGCATTCCCCCTTTTGCATGTGGTGTGGCTCCAAGCAAATGAGGGTAACCTTTAGCATATTCCCGCATCATATTACAGACTTGGGCATAGAGGCAAAGTAAATGTCAGGAGGTGCATTGACAGTGTTTCACATAGAGGCGGTGTACAGTTGGTGCACCTATTTGAATTGAGGCATGAGAATCCCCGGGGTCACTACAAAAGTTAATGTACAAATACAAAAGTGTTTGCAACTCAGATTTACTACTAGAATTCAGACTGCCCCACGCTACAATACAACTTACAGCACTGCATTGCACTAACCTTAAATTGTGCAGCGCCAGATTCATCAAATGTTATGCGCTGATGGTGTTATTGGCAGCACTTGAACAGAAAGGGCCTGTTTCGTGTGAGTCATATATGATGTGAAAATGAGCCAGAAGAGTCTACTATGAGATATCTACATGTTAAATTCACCTTCCAGAACAAATTTATATTTATGGTATCCAGCTTTCGGTTATAACCAATTACTGATGGTGAAAACCTACCCAACAGAAAGTCATACTTCATAGTTAAAACCGTAAACCACAGAACCTTTACCATAAGATGGTAGCAGGAGATTATTTAGTTCATAAATAATACTTTGCTCTAGTGTTTTAATGTTTTTGCTGCACTGATGCTGGATGAGGAAGAGGTTGTAATGTTGCAGCAGCTTTAAGGGGCCTCATCTTCTAGTTATGCCACTTATGCTGCAGAGAACAGCATCTCTCAGTCCACGGCCTTCAATGTTATCCCTCAACTTCTACGCTTTAGAGTGTGCTCACAGGGTGCCAGTGCGGGAACCACGTCCTGGGGCCCGTCTCGTCCTGTAGTGACCCGCCTCCTTCATTTCCTCTGCAGCAACCCGTGCAGACAACCCATTTGTGATGGATAATGCCAAGGTGTCTCTATTACCAGACTTTGCTCTTCAAGTCCAAACACAGAGGGCATCCTTTATGGCGGTCAAGAAAAAGCTCTGTGACATGGGTCTGCTGTACCCCTTGCTCTTTTCTAGTCACCTGCGGGTCCAGTCGGAGGATAAAGTACATTTTCTCACTGATCCATCTGCGGCCTGAGATTGGATTGAACTTCATGACAAATGCTTGGTGCATCATGAGTCGTCTCGTCTTGACTACTCTTCGCGTCCTAAGTGCGAACATTTCCGGGGGAGAAGGGTGGCTCGCCCATCTAAGATGCAGGTAGTGCTGGAGCAGTTGAGGGCGACTGAGATTGCTGCCACTTTGGATTCTAATGGGGACCTTGCGTGCCCTGTGTCTTCACTGAGCTGTTCCTCTGCTTCGGACTCGGACTCTGAGGACTCCGCTATGCCTGGTGTTGAGAACAGTCTGCCTGGGGTCACTCCTGGGTCTGTGGTCGATTTGATCTGAGGTGCTCCACTGGGCTTGTCCTTGGTGACTTGCCTTGTTTGCGTACGATGTTTATGTGATGGGTTGGTTTATTTGCTGTCTATTGATGTCTCCTTTCATTAATTCTACCTCAGGGGATTTGTGGGGGGGGGGGTCCAAGGGGAGGGGGGAGGAAGGCTGCATTCTATTGCCATACTGCTTTCCTTGAGTGCTGGTCTCCACCACTGGCTTTGTGCTGGGTGACTTGCCCTGTTTGCAAACAATGTTTGTGATGGGCTGGTTTGTTGGTTTTTTATTGATCTCTCCAGGGTCGGGGGTGGGGGTCGAGGCGGAGGGGAGGGGGGCTCTCAGGCCGTGTTCTATTGCCTTAATGTTTTCCTTGAGTGTTGGTGTCCACCTCTTGCTGGTGGCTCCCTCTCCGTGTCTATTCTTCTGTTATAAATCTTGTTGGTCTTCTGACCTTTAGTTGATTCCTATCTAGAACATGTGTGTGCGGTTGTTTGGACAGGATGGTTGTTTGCTTGTCCTTGAGGGGGGGTTGGGAGCACTGTTGAGGTTTTTCTATTGTGTTTTGTTGCGTATTTGTTTGCCAGTGGTGGTACGTCTGAGGCTGTGGTGATGTATGCTTGGTACAGTGGGCCCACTTGGTCTTGTGGTTTTCTTCTACCAGTTGGTCTTTTGGGTGTTTTTTTTTCCTCCTGGTTTGACATTCATGGCTACAAAAATTAAGTTGCTTTCTCCCTCTAAGCATTATAATTTGCAGTCCTACTCAAAAGAGCTTGGGGGTCCATGTTGTGCGGGATACTTGTCGGGTCTTAGTGAGTGGCAGGCAGCAGGGTTTGATATCCTTGGCAATCTTTTTGTAGGAGGTTAATTGAGTTCTCTCTCGGACCATACGGAGTCCTTTGACATCCCGGTGGGCCATTTTCTTGTTCATGGCAACCTGACGTGCAAGATATGGGAGTAGTGGGGCGGCGGTTTTGCGAAACCTCTGGAACATAGCTACCTGTGCCATCTTTTCCTTATTACAGGTCGAACGAAAGTGGTCATGTTACTTTATAGGGCTTTGCTGGAGAGGGCGCAGCTGGCTTCGAGCCGTCCGTTTACGTTGGGAAGCAGACTAGGTTTACCTTTCACTGACTCCTCTTGGAGGAGGATCCTAAAATCCAGTTTGAAAGTGTTTGTAAATTCTTGTTTTAAACTTCTACAGTTCTTTAATCTGCATCGGGCCTATTTGACTCACTGGTGTATTCATGCTATGTTCCCTGCTGCAACTTCGTAATGTCCCTGGTGCACTTTGACGATGCAGATTCTTTTCACATGGTCTGTTCTTGCCCGCTCTTAATGTCTTATTGGACAGTGATTCTTCAGGTGGTTCGCAAGGCCATGGATAGGGATTTTCATTTGAGTAACTTCCCTGAGCTTGCTGGGTCTCCATGAATGTTCTGTGGATAAAAAGTGCTGATCGTTTTTTGGATCTGGCCTTGATCCTTGCCCGCAGTGGTGGTTAGAGTTGACGAAGTGGACAGACAATGAAAGGGAGGCGATTCATGGGGAGGAGGCTTAGGGGGGTAGGAAGGTGCTGATCTTGCCTACATGGAATGCCAGTTTGTTGGCTTGTCCACACATGGATTGAGGGTGCCAGGTGATTGTTGATGGTTCCCTTTCTGGTGGCTCTGTACCTGCCTTGGATGGTGGAGCGCAGAGCCCGGACTCCTCTGACTGTCCTTAGTGGCCTTTTCCTCTCTTTGCTTCACTACTTTGTTTCACCCCCCTGGTTGTGAATGGGGGATCTTGGGGTCTGTGTTTGGGAGTATCAGGGGGTATTTCTTCCTGTTTGCTTCTCTGTTTTGTCCTTTCATTCATGCAGGCTCCCTTGCCCTTTTATATGAAGCTTGCCTTCCTCTGCTGGGTTTAGTGATGAAACTGTTATTCACTGCACCTGTGTTATGTTTTCTAATTATTGCTGCTTTGTTTCTGGGTTAAGTCTACTGGCCTTTATGTTTTTACATTTTTTTGAATCGTTGTGTTGTGTTAAAACGCTTAATTAAAATATTTTCAAGAATGCGCATCATGATCCAAAGTTTGTGTGAATCAAAGGGAGTACACAACAATGCCCCTATCATATTAAACAGTTTGTGGAGAACCCAATGAGGAATGGTAAGAAAAGAATGACAATAAAGTAAAGAAATCCCTTTCCAATGGACTAAAAAGTGAGTGAGGTAGATAAATAAGTGAATTCTGTCAACCAACCCAAAATGAGGATCATGTGCTGTAGGCACCGTCTACAAGAAAAATAACAGAGGTAAGTTACAACAATAAACACAATTGCTATCTTGAAAAAAACCTTTTGTTTACAAACTGCTGTTTTGTGTTGCAATGAAACTCAATAATCAAACATATGGTCAAATATATCGTATTCATGGGTGATTCTGGTTTTAAATGGCAATATTAAATACTTAGTGTCCGATAGTTTCTTGCAGAACCAAATTCCTATCTCCTTTAATGAATTTCAAATCTTATCCAAGGTTAAAGATCTTTTATCTTCCTGGTCTCCTAAATATTTCTTGGTGGGGAAGATTGCAAACTCTCAAAATGATGATTACACCAATTTATTAATTTTTTATCCTCCAAGTTACCTATAAAGCTTTCTTGTGCCTTCTTTCCTGAGCTTGACCTAATCTCTTCAAAATTATTATGGAGTGATAAAAGAGCTAAAATTGCCTTCAAATACCTCAGGAAACCTATTGAGTTGGGGGAGCTGTAATCTTCCAAATTGGAATTTACATCAGATCTCCTTTCTTGCATTTCAGGGGGGCCTTTGGTTCTTACAGGATTTGCATCTAGTATCCCCTTGGATTTATATTGAAAGGGAACCTTGCTCTCCTTTCTCCACCCCTTCTCTCCTCACAGCATCTAGCCTTAATTTAGACCATTCTCAACGTATATTAGACCCGATTAATGCGTTAAAATATGTTGATAAAAAAATATCTAAACCTATACATAAATCAAGATGGTGTTCTTTATAGCATAATCCTAAACTTTCTACTGATATTAATCCGAACATAAATTCTGTGTGGGCGACCAAAGGTATTAGATTAGTGAAGGATCTGTACGATTCTAATCATGATCCTCTTCCCTTTTCTTTTTTTAGCCAAGAAATATCATCTTGGTAACATGGACTTTTATTCTTTCTTAAAGATAAAGGTTAGAATTGCTAAAATATCCCAGTCTACGGACTCTGGCATTGTTTCACTCCTTTGTACATGGTTACGTTCGGGTCATACTGCGTCTAAAATTCATAAGTTCTTATCCATGTCACTCCCTTCACAACCTACGATTACTTATGATAAATGGGCACACCATTTGGCAGATTACACTTTTAATCACATTTCACAAGATCCTTGGTATCTGATTGGGAAATTATCCCTACGCAATAAAACTGCTCCCTTGCTTATCCAATCTAAATTTTTCACATTAAATCTTCTACATTGGACCCCGGCTCGTTTATATAAACTGAAACTTCGTGATAGTGATCCATGTTGGAATTGCAATCTTGTTCCAGGTACCCGTTCGCATATGTTCTTTGAATGTATGTTATTAAATTCCTCCTGGGGTTCGATACAGAAGCATTTATTTTAATACACATGTTGAACTTTCTTTACCTATGATTTTATTAGGTCCATGGGCTGCAGGTATTCCTTTACCCCTTGACAATTTCGGATCTGGAATTATTAGATCTACTTTAATCTATAGCTGTTAAAATTATTTTAACAGAATGGAAATCTTTTCATTCTCTATCTTACTATACTTGGTGGGCATGGGTTTCATATTTACGTGGAGCTCATACTTTTGTTGAGAAAAAACATTACTCGCCTTTCATCTCCAGTAAGGTTTGGTGGTCTTTGGATAACTATATGGATTTGTTCTCTCAGGGATTGATAGCTCAATATCCTTTTGATGCCCTTTCTTAGTTTATTTTCTGCCATTGGAGCAGATGTCCCCTTTCATCTCTTTGATTCCTTTCTTTTTCTGTCTTTTTTCTCAATCTTTTCTTTTTTCTTTTTTCACTTTTCCTTGGCTGACTGTTTTATTTATTAAGCAATACAACTAGTATATAGATTTTCATTTTTCTTTATCTTGATATATGCAGTTGTTTTGCTTTTTATTTTTCTGGGATTTATATTAGTAACTCATGAACCTTAAAACATTTATTATATGCCATGATACCTATTTACTTACCTTTTTAAAATAAAGATCAGTTTACCACCCTTTTTATCCCAGTCCAATGAATTTTCTTATGAAGGCATCTTTTTATTATCAAAACTATTCTGAGCTAATATTTTAGATCTCACTTTGTACTGGTATATTGTTAAAGTATTACTATTGTATTTCTCCTTTAAACTGCAATAAAAATATTTAAACAAAAAAAATATAGATCATGTTTTATTTAAAACTGTTATTGTTTTAAGAAAGTTTTTTTAAATTTCTAAGGTGCAAATACATAAAGTGACCAACTTAAATCAAACAATTTCATTAATACATTGATATCGTTATCTTTATCCACTTCAATTTTTTAAAAAACAATAACAAAACAAGTTTAAAAACTACAAGTTTAAAAGTGTACAGAAAACTGTCGACGTGGCGTTTCCGTGAAAGTTTGATAGATCTTCACCTTCTTCAGGACAAAAAATTTGGTTTATCTAAATAACAATAAAAACATTTATTATATAAATATATAAAATACTTTTTTCATATCTAATACAGCAGCTTAAAATTCTCCCCTAACTTTACAAACACTTGTAACTGACTTTTCAATAACTGCATGTACAACAACATGTACAACAACAATTTAAACTGACTATTCAGTGGTTGTACATATATCACATGATCTATATGGTTTAATATTTACCATTTACAAATTGTTTGACCTCATTATAAAGAAACCTACCTAATTATATGGAGACCCTGAGAAAGTCGTCTCACGCTTGCAATGGCACGGCACCCAGGAGAAGAAGACTGTAATCTTTATACCCCTAGTGTGATTATAGTGGGGTTCTATCAATTTTTTGTGGGAATAAAATAAGAAGCTGTTAAATTCTTACATGGAAAAGAACAAGATTTACTTGATAAACCTTGAGTGAGACCCACCTATGTAGTCACCTGTTGATCTAGGACAACGCAAATCTTAGTATCGTAAAATCAAATATTTATAGTTGAAAATAGAAGTCATATCTAAGAGAGAGGGGGCCAATTAAAAATGTTGTCTCAGAATAGAAAAAAATATATATAATGATACCCTCTAAATCAACGGGAGGTCTCACCAATGGTGAAAGTCAGTGGAACAGCTTATTTATTGGTATGATGCCGGCATTCAAATAATTGTCGTTTTCTTCAATCTTAACATTCCCTGTTATAAATGAGTGAATGCATTATCGATTCAATCATTGAAGACATTAACAAGAGTAATATTCCTAGTAAGTGAATATCTTACCTAGCAATCCAGTCGGTATTACAGTATTCACACTTTGTTTTTGCATATTGCAATGTGATGAATTTACAGGGAACAGAGTCGAGTGAGTGATGGACTCTTAAAAAGATAAGAAAATATAATATCAAGACTAAATCGTGCCCTCAATATGTTATCTATATTTGCACGTATTAGATTTCCATACTGTGTCTGGGCAATAGTGGTTGTTGAGCGAACTACAGGTGAATTATATCACCTCATGAACCAGGTGGTTTTACGATTAGAAAAACATATTTTATTAGTCACATCATGGAACTTGTGTGACTATATCATTTTAAGGAAAATCATAAGTTGATGACTCAAATACCTATAACCAAGTGGTTGTGTCTATCCTAAATGCTAAAGTGATATGTTATCACAGAATAGATCTATTTGCAAGTACTAATGGGAGGCTAAAAGGGGCATTTGTTCTAGTCTAATACAGGGCGGCAATCGTGCTGAAGCAGAATGCAAGAACACTCCCCATATCGAAGCTCTAACCGCCGTAAGACCTTTAAATCGGGTTCCTGGTGCATAAAAACAAGTCCTGTTCTAAATCGACTTCCTTTTATATCGACCACCGGAATCTACGTGTACATTGACAACTATACTGCTCATTGTAATAGAGAATGTTTTACTGCAGACTTGCGTGGCTGCCATATTGAAAGTATAATCAAGTACCGAACTATGTCGCCCATATAGATATTCAAAGTATTATAATATTTAAGCATGTCTAATAAAAGAGACCAACAAAAGTTGTGTGATATTTAGGAGCTAATGTACTTAATGTGGTTTGAAATAAGCTTCAAATCAACATACCGTTATAATCGTAATATGATGTTAAAACTCCCAAAATACGGCGGTCATCTTGAGGCGATGAATCGACATCCTAGATAATATGTCAAACTTCCTATCAAGCTGTTTATTAATAGAAGAGGAAGGGAAGATACACAGAATATTATCTTGTTTCTCCTAAGTGTATCATAAAACTAAAACCTATAAAATGCGTGAGTCCGATAGTTAACTTAAACTTCAGAAGAAGTCTACAGGGAATACTACCAATATCAACCATATCCGGCCTAGAATAACATTAATGGTAGTAAAACCCTAACAGGCACTGCGACAAAAATAGGCACTCTGACAAAAATAAGGGGGGGCATCACATTTTTTGTGCGGATAGCAGATTTATGCTCATTTAGGGCCATATGTAGGAAGCCAAATTAGGATCGCAAATAGTGAAATTCGCCGAATTTCGGCGTTTGCGATCGCAATTTGGGCAGTGTGCTATGTAGCACAAAAAAAAACCACACGCAAAATAAGGAATCGCAAAATTTGCTAATGCATTTAAGGAATCCCAAATTGCGATTCCTTAAATGCAATGTAGGAAGCACCCAAGTTGTGCGATCTTGGCTTAAGGAATTGCATATTACCACCAGCCTCAGGTTGGTGGTAATTTGCGATTTCTTTGAAAAATGCACTTTTTTGCATTTCTCAAAGTGCCATGTGTCGCACATACATGCCCTTAGCGCATGTATGTGCGCCACATGTGTACACATGTTTATTTCAGGGGTGCAAAAGGGTGTCCTATTGACACCCTTGCAACCTTGAAATTGCATTCTCAATTTGCGATTCTCTAATTGAGAATCGCAAATTGAGAATGTCTTCCTATTCATTCCTATGGGCCTTCTAGCCCATAGGAATGAATGGCAAGGTATTCCTTATTTGCGAATCTCAATTTGGGATTCGCAAATAAGGAATAGGTGGGAATCGCAAAATATTTTGCTAATCCTACCTACATTCCGTTTTGTAATTCTCTAATTGCGATTCCCTAAAAATTGCAATTAGAGAATCGCAAAACACGTTTTACCTACATATGGCCCCAGGTCTTATTCTAATCTCACGTTAGGTTTCGCCTATGTACCCCTTATTACAGGGGCACAATATTAAATAAATGATGTTTTTGGTGCAGCAATTAACCACACTTTTCAAATGATGTTAAATCCAATTATGTGTTATGTGTTATAACAGAACCTTTTACTATGCTATGCTGGCACAGTTGTTGCAGGAACTACATGGGAAATTGCCCTTGAGAACCAGACCATCAATTATACTAAATTGTTTACTCTCTGAGTTTGTCCTGCGAGTATGTACTAGGCAGTTTCTGATGGTACGATTTCTTCTATATGGAATAATCGTTTTTTGCAGAGTTGTACTAATATTGCCATTAGGAAGATGCCAATTTCTATTGATCAAAATGTTGATTTTATTGCTAACATTACTAAAATTAGTAATATGTAATTTGCGGTTTCATATCCATATTTTTAACTGTGGGTTCAAAAAATTAGTCCCTATTAGAGTACTTAGCTCTCTTGTGCGCTCTTTTAACTAATTTTCTAGGGTAGCCTTGTCAGTACATTTTTTAATCAACTTTTTTGCATGAAAATCAAAGTCTCTCAGATTAGTACAATTACGGCGGACCCTGAGAAATTGGCCGAAAGTGATGTTATCTTTTTGACTCAGGGGATGGTTGCACTCATAATGTAGCATCGCATTGCAATCGGTTGGTTTGGTATATGACTCAACTTTCAAAGCGCTATTGTTGTTTTTGAGCCTGATATATCTAACAAATTACAGCTGTTATTATCAATGGATGAAGTAAACCGTAGGTTTTCATCAGCTAGATTAAGCCACTGAATAAAAACCTCTAAGGACTCTCCAGAGCCCTACCACAAAAAGAACACGTCGTCGATATATCAAAACCAATTACTTACATTCTCATAAAAAGGGGCTAATTCATTGAAGATATGCTGATCTTCAAATGAAGAAACATAGAGACATGCTAAGCTGGGAACACATGTGGCCCCCATGTTGGTCCCTTTAATTTGCCGGAAATACTCAACACACTCCACAATAAACGCTGAATGTGGAGATAGATCTCATCCTCATTTAAAAAGAGGCCCTTTACCATCTGGATAGTATCATCCTGTGGTATATTTGTGTAAAGGGCCTCTGTCTAACGTAACCAGCCATTGTTTATCAGCATCAAAAGAGATATTTTCCACTTTGTGGATCATAGCCGTTGTGTCTTTAATGTAGGCTTTTTGTTTTGTTACCAAAGGTTGTAAGAACATACATATCTACGTACTCACTCAAAGGTTCTGTTACAGAATCTATGCTAGAGTATATTGGCCGCATGGGTGGATTTTGAATGTCTTGATGGACCTTTGATAGGCCATATAGTGCAGGCATAGTAGGGTTTTCATTGTTTAAAAAGTCCTGCTCTTCTTGACAATATTATACTATTTTCTTAGCCCGAATAAATTATCAATATGTCTACCTAGAGTTTTCCATTCCTCTCTGTTAGATTTATTATAGTGTAGTTCATTATTCAAAGAATACCCATTCTCCTATCATAATCGGTAGTGTCTAAGATTACAATGCTGCCTCCTTTATCACCAGGTTTTATGGAGATTTCTTTGCATTGTTCTATATCATGTAATGCACTACGTTGTTGTGAGA